>NC_042616.1:571479865-572175436 GCF_901001135.1 Rhinatrema bivittatum
AGGACTACATCCTGCTGTCCTGGGATTACACCTATTACAAGGTAAGCAATTTTGCTATACTCCCCCGTGTCAGGTACGCCCCTAATTCGCAGATTGCATCGTCTGCTACGGTTCTCGAGGTCCACAAGTTCAGTGTTGAAATTTAGCTGCTGGGTATTTAAGGTATTAATAGCCTCTCCGTGGCCTTCCACCCGGATATCCATGTCATCCACCCTAGATCCCAATGCAGCGATATCTTCCTTGATATCAGCTACTGCAGCCATAATATCTGCCTTATCCTTTTTCATATCTGCCCGGAGCGTAATAAACCATTCCCTAATTTCGTCTCGGGAAAGTGGTACCGGTATTTGTGAGGGTTCCGCTCCAGCAGCAGAGACAGCCTCCGTGGCTGCAGCCGCATGGTCTGTCTCCAGCTCGGGCGCCGCATGGCCGCCATCTTCTAGGCCCGAGGTGATCGCTGCCTTTTCATAAGAGTACTGCCGCAAATCGGCAGTCTTGCGCTTCGTTGCCATCTCCTGGCGTGCCGGACCTCTAAGTACCTCTGCTTTTGGTGAATTAAGCCAAAAAAAAATTGCAGGAGCAGTATTTACTAAGGTTTGTTTGCTTATGGGGAGCGGAGCTCTGAAATCAGGCGACTGCTCTCATCCGATGCGCAACAGCGCCCCCTATTTTTAGCAAATTCTATCACACTCCAAGCAGCCATTTGTACTAGCTATACGATGAGAGCGTTGCTAGGCTGAATTCAGCTGTCTGTCATAGGACGATGATGTGGCTTGGTTGGAGTCTGCAACTGCCTAATTGGCAGATGGATTATATGATATTAGAATGTCAGCAAATTCTTTAGCCCTTTCTGTCAATGCCAGCAGTCTGCTCTCGCTTCGTAACTGGGCAGCAGACTCTTTTGCCAAGGCTTGACTAAGAAGATTGCCCTTATCTTTTTGGCGAGGAGCTAGATAGATTGGTGAAGAGTTTAGGAGAGACCAAATCTCACAGATTTCCAGAGGACAGGTCAAGATCAAGTTTCCTATCTTTTTGTGGACACAGTCAATACAGTGAGGCAAGAAGATTTAGGTCTTCAAGGAGATTTCTGCAACAGCCTGCCAAAGGGAAAGGAAAGTCTTGTTCCTTTCGAGAGGCAAGAGGGCCACATGGGGATTCGGCGCAGCCTTCAACCTCCAGTCAGTCCTCACAATGAGGCCCAGGGGATTCACTCCTTGATTACTCCTATAGGAGGAAGACTACAAGGTTTTCTCAAGGAGTGGATCCAAATAACAATGAGCCAGTGGGTCCTAGATATTATTCGAAATGGATACTCCCCAGAATTCCAGTTTCCTGTGAGAGGAATTTTTGTAATTTCACTGGCCTCTTCTCCATCAAAAATACAGGCAATTCATTCAACCCTCGCCAAATTGAGAAGCTTACAGGCAATTTGTCCAGTATCTTCCAATGATCAGAGACAAGGTTGCTATGTGATTTATTTTGTTATTCCCAAGAAGGATGGTAGTTTCCCCCCAATATTAGACTTAAATAGTGTGAACAGAAGCCTGTATGTTCCCCATTTCCACAAAGAAGCTCTCTGATCAGTATTAGGATCCTGCCTGCAGGCCTAGCCACAGGCAGTCCCTCACCTTCAGTCCGGGGCCACCGCTGCCATCGGGACCTCCCTTGCAGCATGGAGCCACCGCCAGGGTCCTCTGGACGAGCGGCAGGAAGCCACCGCTGTTGCTGCCTGTTCATCCTCTTCACGGCAAGGGGTGCTGCCACCGCTGCCGTTGCCTGCCTCCTTTCCTACGCAGCAGGGACACCGCTGATGTTTCCTGCCTCCTGCTCTTCTGACCTTCTTAGGCGCGGGCGTGCACTTCTTCTGTTCTTTTAAAGGGTCAGCGGCGGGAAAAGCCCCGCGGCCCTCACCGATGACATCATCCACCTTTACCTGGATCAGCCCTAGAAAAGGGCCCTGCTTCAGTTCCTCCGGGCCTTCGGATCTGGTCTTCACAGTGGTCTGTGGTCTTCCTTCCAGTCCAGGTCCTCCGTGGTCTTCCTGTGTCTTAATGGCTCTTTGTTCCATGTTCTTCATGTTCCTGGTCTCCTTCATCTTGATGTTCCTGGTCTCATCCTTCGTCGGAGCTCCATAGTCGTTTGTTCCTTGTTCCTGTTGTTCCAGATGTCCTGACGTCCAGTGGTCCTGTTGTTCCGTGTCCAGATGTCCTGATGTTCAGTGGTCCTGATGTTCCATATCCAGTTGTCCTGATGTTCTAGATGCCTTGATGTTCCTGATGTCCAATGTTCCTGTCCTGACTCCATCATCCTCATCTTCAGCTCTTAGTCCAGTTCCCAGGTTCCTTGTCTGTTCACGTTTCCTGGCATGCCACTGTCGTGGTCAGTGACCAGCCCTTGGGGGGCTGTGTAGGGTGCCTCATGGCACAAGGCCTACCTTTTCGTCTGCAGCACAAGCCTCCGGAAGGCTCCTGTTTTTAATGTCGAGAATCCTGAGTCTTGAATCCTGTCCCGGTCTTTGGAGTTCCTTGTGCCTGCTTCCGTCCATGCCCAAGACTCTGCCAGAACCTGCTCCGCTTCAGCATGGTTCACGACCAGCCACCAGTGGCTGGGTAGGGCGCGCCCCGGTGCAGGCCTCTCCTGAATCTTCGTTATGTCCTGGCTTCAAGTTCCACTGCTTTGCCTGGAGTCTGCTTCGCCTTCATCGTGGTCTGTGACCAGCCATGGACGGCTGTGTAGAGCGTGTTGCATATGCAGCACTCATCCAGTACTATCCTGAATCCTTGCCTGAGACTCCCAGCTTCCACTAAACCTCGTCCGAGTCTTCCAAGTTCTCGTCTGTGTATTCCTAGCACCCTGAGTCTTCCAAGTCCTCTTCCGAATCTTCCTAGTCCTCATCTGAGTCCTCCAAGTACCCTGAGTCTTCAAAGTCTGGTTATCCCCTAGTTCCATGTAAACCGGACTGATATGAATCCCATTCATGAAGTCCGGTATAAAAATATGTTAAATAAATAAATAAAAGTCCTTGTCTGAGTCCTCTAAGTACACCGAGTCTTCCAAGTCTTAATCAGAGTCCTCAGTCCGAGTTCTCCAAATACACTGACTCTTATCCGTGTCTTCCAAGTATCCTGAGTCGTCTGTTCAAGTTCCATGTCTCATCTTGTTCCTGCCCTCAGCCTCCGTCCTGGCTTCAAGTTCCATGTCTCGTCTTGTTCCTGCCCACAGCCTCAGTAATGGTTTCAAGTTCCACTGCTTCGCCTGGAGTCTGCTTCGCCTTCGGTGTGGTCTGTGACCAGCCATGGACGGCTGTGTAGGGCACGCTGCATATGCAGCACTCATCCAGTACTATCCTGAATCCTTGCCTGAGACTCCCAGCTTCCACTAAGCCTCGTCCGAGTCTTCCAAGTCCTTGTCTGTGTCTTCCTAGCACCCTAAGTCTTCCAAGTCCTCATCTGAGTCTTCCTAGTCCTCTTCTGAGTCCTCCAAGTACCCTGAGTCTTCCATGTCCTCGTCTGAGTCCTCCAAGTACCCCGAGTCTTCCAAGTCTTAATCAGAGTCCTCAGTCTGAGTCCTCCAAGTATACTGACTCTTGTCCATGTCTTCCAAGTATCCTGAGTCTTCGTCTGAGTCCTCAGTTCGAGTTCTCCAAATACACTGACTCTTATCCGTGTCTTCCAAGTATCCTGAGTTGTCTGTTCAAGTTCCATGTCTCATCTTGTTCCTGCCCTCAGCCTCCGTCTGGCCTCACGCACTCGTCTTTCCCAAGCAGCGGGTCTGGAAGGGCTACTGAGTGGCCGGAGGGCTACTCCTGAGACCAGCATTGCGATGCTGGGTCTCATTGGTGCATGTAGGTCCAGTGGAAGGCTGAGCCTGCCTTGTTCCTGTTCCAGGCATTCCTTGCCTTGTCTTCAGTCCAGCCTTGCTCCTTCTCTGCCCGTGCTTTTACTTGCTTACCTCTCGCGGTGTATCTTGGGGCTCCTCCCTGAGCTGCGCCGTGATCCAAGGGCTCACGGCGCAGCTCAGGGAGGAGACTTCATCTTTTTGAGCTATCCCGAGCCACCTCCACCACCATACATAGGAGGTCGCCTCCGGCTATTCTATGCCATTTGGGAGGCAATTACCTCAGATTTTTGGGAGCTGAACATCATAAGGGAAGGCTACCAGATAAATTTTGTAACACTCCCATGCCTCCCTCATATTCCCTCCCCCCAGAATACATCAACCCACTCACTGTAACTACAAGAACAGTTACAAAATCTACAAAGCCAAAAATCCATTCAAAGAATTCCAATATCATAGGAAAATCGGGGATTCTACTCCCATTATTTCCTCATCCCAAAAAAGTCCGGAGGTCTTCGACCCATCTTAGACCTATGGAATCTCAACAAACACATTCAGAAAGAAAAATTCAAGATGACGTCTCTAAAGACTATTCTTTCCCTCCTACAGCCCAACGACTGGCTATGTTCCATAGACTGGAAGGATGTGTACTCCCATATATCCATTCACCCTTCTTCCTGGCAATACCTTTGCTTTCAAGCTCAGAACAGCCACTGTCGATACAAAGCTCTACCCTTTGGCCTATCTTCGGCCCCAAGAGTGTTCACAAAATGTTTAGCGGTGGTGGTGGCTCACCTGAGATAACTGTCAATCCAGATATTTCCCTATCTGGACGACTGGCTTTTAATAGCCTCGGATCAGGCTACTCTACGGAATCACACGTCCCAAACAATCAATTGCCTTCAGACATTGGGCTTCATAATAAGTTACGGGAAGTCCAACCTGCAACCGACCCAAACACTATATTTCATTGGAGCACTCATCGATACAACACAGAGAGCGTACCTTCCTCAGGACAGGATTCAAACGCTATCCTCACTAGCTCGACATCTATGCAACTGATCATATACTTCAGCACGTCAAGTCCTTCAGTTACTGGGTCACATGGCGGCAGCTATCCATGTAGTTCCATACACCAGACTACACATGCGCTGCCTACAATGGAGACTAAAGAATCCATGGTCTCAATACTTTCAACCCCTCTCAACCAGGATTCAACTTACTACTCAAATGCGCATTAACATTCAATGGTGGAAAAACACCAACAACCTGACCTCGGGAGCACCTTTCCGGTTAGCTTCCCATCAACTTATGCTCACAACGGATGCATCCTGGAGGGGCTGGGGAGCCCATCTGAGCAATCTAAAGACTCAAGGTCTCTGGTCTCCTCAAGAGAGCACACAGCAGATCAACCTCCTGGAGCTTCGAGCCATCTGGAAAGTGCTTCAAACCTTCTCCCCTCAAGTTCGGGCAAGCATCTCATGGTATACACAGACAACCAAGTCGCCATGTTCTACATAAACAAGGAAGGAGGGTCAGGTTCATGGATCCTCTGTCGGGAAACACTTCGAATACTGACATGGGCAATAGCAAACAAAGTTTCAATGCAAGCCATTTACCTTCTGGGTTTAGACAACGTCACGGTGGATCGCCTCAGCCGAATATTTCATCCACACGAATGGACTTTGAATCCAGAAGTAGCAACAAGGATTTTTCAACGCTGGGGCAACCCAATAATAGATCTCTTTGCCACAGAGAGCAACCATCAAACACAAACATTTTGCTCCCTTTACCCAAGCAAACTTCGTCATGCTCTGGATGCCTTTCTCATCCCATGGATGGAGGGCTTGCTCTATGCTTACCCTCCCATTCCGTTAATATCAAGGACAATTCAAAAATGCATCCGAGACACAGTGGATATGATCCTCATAGCTCCAGCATAGCCAAGGCAGCCCTGGTATCCGTAACGCATGCGGCTCTCCATTCATCCACCAATTCCACTGGAGAACCATCCACGTCTGTTAACTCAGGAAGGGAGTCCCTCCTTCATCCAATGCATCCTTCCCTCCACCTGATAGCTTGGAGGTTGAAAGGCATTTATTAAGCCACCTGGGACTGCCATTTCAACTTGAATACATTCTCATTGCATCCAGGAAGCCTTCAACCAGACGTAACTATTTATTTATTTATTTATTTAATTTCTTTTCCTATACCGATGCTCAAGACTAGGTCTTATCGTACCGGTTTACAATGTAACTGAGGGGAAACCAATTAACATCAAGGTAGAGAGTAAAGTTACATTAAACAGGGAGCATAAAACCTGGGCAATGGAAGACAGTACAGAGTTTAAACTAAGAAACAATTAGAGAGAGATAAATATATAAATCAACAAAAACTGTAAGATACAAAAACATAGGTTTATCCTAGGCAGTTATTAGCCTGGTATTAGCAGGGAAGTGGCAGTTATTAGCAGGGAAGTGGCATCGTTATACAGAATGGTGCAAACCGCGACAACTATATCCGTTCTCATCAACAGCCAAGCATCTTCTAGCGTATCTCCATACACTGTACCTTGCTGGTCTAGCGTTAACTTCCGTTGGTGTGCATGTTAGCGTTATTGCAGCTTTCCACCACTCTCATAATGGACTTCCCATTTCCAACCATCCGCTGGTCTCCAGATTCATGCGGGGCATGCTACGTCTACGGCCACCCATGTCAAAGCCATCTATACCATGGAATCTCAATATAGTCCTTGAACAGCTAATGCTGCCTCCTTTCGAGCCATTAGATTCATGCCACATTAAATACCTCACATGGAAAACGGTATTTCTAGTGGCCATCACATCAGCACGGAGAGTAAATGAACTACAAGCCTTGGTTCACTATTCTCCTTATTTAGAATTTTACCATGATAAGGTCACTCTTCGGCCTCATCCTACTTTCCTTCCTAAAGTAGTATCGGCTTTCCACATAAATCAGTCAATTACATTGCCAGTCTTCAAACCTAAACCTCATCATTGTTTTGAGCAACAAACCAAAAGCGCACTAGATAAGAGCTCATTTAAGAAAAGTTCCGCTACTGGACATCTGCAAAGCGGCAATTTGGTCTTCGCTTCATACTTTCACATCTCACTACTGTATCGGACAGCAAATCATAAAAACTTACTATATGGACACAACTCGGGAGCTTGGGACTTCCAGACAGCATGGCTAATTCAGCCCTGGTATCAACGGGAAAAAGCAAGTTTCCTTACCATAAACGGTGTTTCCGTAAATAGCAGGATGAATTATTTTATTTATTTATTTATTTATTTATTTATTTATTTATTTATTTGTTTATTATTTTTATTATACCGCGTTTCATGATATGAATCACATCAACCCGGTTTACAATTAACAATGTGAATAACTGCAGAGAGTAACATGGTAGAAACATTTCCCAATTCGACATCAAATATAATAAGAAACTTAACAAATAAAAACATTGTAACAATATTTAGGATGTGAGAAAGTTACAAAAAAAACAAAAAACAAAAAAACAAGGAAAAATAACTAGGATCTGAAAGGGGAGGAAATTAAAGAAAGAATATTAACATTTTATCCAACTGTATCAATTAATAAATATGTATAAAATTATAAAATATAGATGGGTAGGAAAGATTATTATCCATGCAATCCCTTCCCACCTCCCTAGACAGTCTACAGATTCTACCAAAAAACATTTCCACGTACATCTCGCTTGGCTACAAGAAACTGAGGTAACAAGGCAATTGCACGGGAAGCTCACCGCGCAGCCGTACAGAGTTCAAAACTCTGTACTAACTGAGAAAACTCTGCCTACTGACCGGTCACGAGACGCTCCCAGACAGCATGGCTAATTCATCCTGCTATCTACGGAAACACCATTTATGGTAAGCAAACTTGCTTATTTATCCATCCCAGTACCTCGCTCCTCTCTGCTATTAAGCTGATAGGAACTCCCTTCAACTTTTGAGTCCTCTGAGGCAGCAGACATGAGGTCCTGCATTTAACTAAGAGTTTTGGATCATTGCAAGGATAATTGATTTGTGCTTTGGAGAGAGCTATTGGTTACACCCAGCATAGATGACTCTTCCTGGCTACAGGAGGACAACCCATCTGGCCTTCATCAGCTGGGGATGGGGGGTGAAAACCAGCAGGAATGCAACACTTACCCCTCCCACCACTTTGAGAAAAAAAACATGGAGACCCAAGTTGCAGCACCCATGCTATGAGTGGTATAGGATTTATGGAAAGATGTGGTTATCTAATTAGTTTTGGGGGCACATAAATTCAAATGACCAGGACCTTATGTTTTATAATTTTCTCTGTTCCCTCTGTATAGTTGTATAAAATATTTAAATTGAGGCCTCCTGGAGAAGTCAACAGGTTTGTGTGTATGGGTCTTTTATTTGAGCAAAGCAGGGCAATGTGCTATGCCAAATATCAATAGGTTGCCTGCAGTCAGAGTTGAGATCCATGCAGCTGCAGTGTTGCAGTGTGGTAGGTCCATAGCAGTATCAGTATCTGAGGGGTTAAATGGAGAAGAAAAGTTGTGATCCATGTGTTGTAGTGAGAGACAGCCATGGCCAGAATTCAGGAGGACCCCAGAAAGAGATCATGGGAGATTGAACTGCAGGGACAGTCAGTTCCCTGACTTTCTATCCAGTTTGTGAGAGGCTTATGTAAATCTTTGGCTAGGTTAGATAAAGGCATACCCACATAGTGCCAAATTACTCAATAAGCAAAGTTGACACATGTCATGGGGCCCTCCAAAGTTGACTGCTATATATATAACAGTCATCCTACAGGGGAGAAGAGCCCCCAAAGTCTTGGTGCCTAGAAGCCTTAGAGGGTCTTAATCCACCACTGCACCCAAATGTCAGAAAAGTAAAGAGGAGATAGAGCCTGTGGGGGAGAAATTCCCACAGGTGCTTAACCCCCCCTCTCCCATTTGCAGAACTGTACCAATTGCACTGAGCTTGAAAATGGAGCTGCACCAGTAGGCCTGATCTTGTTACTCCTAAAGAGAACTGTTATATAAAGGGACAGCTCATGTCATGTAACACTTTATTACTACCCCTCACACCAACTCACGGTTAACCCTGTGGACACTGGAAAGATCTTGACAAGCAGTGCCCAGGCCTGCCTGCACCTGTATGCACTCCTACACTGGCAACCTCCCAGCCACCTGTTGCAACCATCGCTGCCTGACGGCTTCACTCTGCCTACCTTTCTTTTTCTGCGACTCCTCCTGCTCCTTGTGGATGTCTGGCTGCCACGGCGTCTGCCTGCTGTCCTCTCCGGCATCCCCGGACCGGCTTGGGCGCTGCCTCCCGCCATGCTCCTCAGGTACCTTAGGGTGTGCGCGTCGCGCAGTCCTCATTCTTATTTCCTCTATGGCGTGAACCTCAGGGGCGTCCCCCTGTGATGACATCACGCTGCCCGGATATTTAAGCCTACAGTTTATTGCTAGCCGTTGAGTTAGCAAGGGATTTCCTACGGATGGGATTTGCTCTCCGTACCCAGCTACTCTGCCTCCAACTTCTATTGGACTCTTTGCTGCTATTGGGGTACCTGCTCCTCGGGGGCCTCTCTGCTTCTTTCAGGTTGCTATCAGGAACCGGTACTCGCCCCTCGAGGGCCCCTGTTCTCTGACTCGCTGCCTGTGTCCATCTCCTCTTCTACTTGGAAGAATTCGCTACAGACACCATCTGTGAGTACTACCATCTACTCCTCAGAGCTGTTTCCCTGGAACCAGGTCCTCGCTCCTCGAGGGCCTGCCTCCATTCCAGCACCAGTGCCATCTCCTACTTGGAACTGCTGCATGAGTACTTGCCAACAAGTCTCTGCTCCCAGGGATCTGGTACTCGCTCCTCGTGGCCTGCCTCCATTCCAGCGCCAGTGCCATCTCCTACTTGGAACTGCTGCATGAGTACTTGCCAACAAGTCTCTGCTCCCAGGGATCTGGTACTCGCTCCTCGTGGCTTCTCCATACTGGGGACTCTGTGAATGTCTTATTGTACTCATTCTGTCAGTTCTTTTCACTACAGCACTGCTACTGGAGGAAACGCTGTTCCAGCGCCCTGGGGAATACTAGCCTAGCTGGGCTCCATCTTCTACTCACTACTGCCACCTCTGGTGGCTTCATAAACTGTCTAAATAAAGATATAATCTGTGTTTGTGTGTCCAGAGCTGAGCCTGACCTGTGGTCCCTCACGGGACTTCCCCCCTGTGGGCGTGGTCAGCTGCCACAGTGTCCAAGGATCCACCCAAACCTTACAAAACATAACACCACCAATGGGTTTCTCCTTGCCTCTGGGCAAGTACCCTACCTGCAAATTATCTCCTGATGGTTTCCAGGGACATTGATGCCATACAACCTAGAAATGCACCTACAAACAAAATACAAAAAATACAGGGTTCATCAATCAGTCACAGGACAGAGTTAACAAACTAAAAGGTTTAGCAGCAAATAGTAATTAAAATGAACAGAAAAAAGATTTAATTTGCAAACAGCATCCGGTAAAATAACCAGGATCCATACAGTTAATACTAACTAGACATTTTTCATTGTACTTAGTTAGTGCCTGTGGAGATTCAAGTGAGTCTGTCCACACAAAGATGTGTAGAGGTGAAACAGAGCCTTGGCATAGTTCTGGTTTTTCTGCAGTTCCAGCCAAGACTGAGATTTCTAGTAAATTCTGGACTAAGACACTCCGAAGCTAGTGCTAAATAACCAATTATAGTCCAAGATGCAGCTTCGTAACCAATATCAAGACAAAATGTTGCAATATTATACTATCGTAGAAACTGGGGAAGTATGCATTCCAAGCCTCACTCTGCTGTACCTGGCAAGTTAATCTGTTCCATCCTGGCTGCAAGAAACTAAAGAACACAGCAATTATTTGGCTGCCACTTGCATATCAGTTCAGTGATTACAAGGGAAAGGAAGACTTACTAAGGAACAAAAAGGTCTCGGTGCAGAATAAGAAATCTCAAGCTTTTTTCAGGACATTCCTGAAGAAATAAGCATTTTGGGCAAGAGGATGGTGAGCCTCTGCCCTGCCTACACAGACACACACACGGGAACACACACACACACGCGTGCACTGGTGCTAGGTAGACTGTACTGAGTTAAAGAGGTCAGTTGGCACATTAGCTGCAGATTTATTTATTTATGAATTTATGTATTGCTTAACATTTCTAAGCAATTTACAAAATGCATTCATAAATTGGTGAAACAAACATGATAAATCAAAATCAATCAAATCATACATAATAAAACTTAAACAGAAAACATAGTAGAAACCTAACCATAAAACATAATAAAGCATAAAAAACATAATAAAACATAATAAAGCATAATACAACATAATAAGACTAGCATTTAAGCCCGTTAAAACGGGCGAGATTTCATTGGTCAGATCGGCATGGTTAGAGCTGCTCTGTTCTCCACAACTTCCCTTTTCCTTCCATCCCCTCTCATCTTTCCTTTCCTTCTCACCTCATCTACAACCCCATCCCTTTCCCAGCTCTCCTCCACTCTTTATTCTCTTCTCCAGAACTTCTTACCCTTCCCACTTGTTCAGTCAAATCCTCTTCCCTTCCCCTCTCACCTTCCCTTTCCTTCCCCCTAGCCCTCCTCCACTCCCTCTTTTTCTCTACTTCACAACTTTACCCTTCCCACTTACTTACTCACATCCTCTTCCTTCCATCCCCTCTCATCTTCCCTTTCCTTCCCCTCCCACCTCCTCAACCCCTTCCCTCTCCCTCAACCCTCCTCCACTCCCTTTTTCTGTACTCCACAATTTTACCCTTTCCACTTAATCACATACTTTTCCTTCCCCTCCCACCTCCTCCACAACTCTGTCCCTCTCCCTCAGCCCTCCTCCATTCCCTCTTCTTCTCTTATCCAGAATGCGCGCTTCACCACCGGGCTCGTTGCTGGCCCGCCCAATGCTTAGATACTGTCGCCGCTGCTCCATGGTAGGTCTCTGGGGTCTCTCTCTCGTGCGCGCGCCTCTCCACCGGGCTCGTTACTAGCCCGCCAGACGCTCGGTGATGAGGCGCACGAGAGAGAGAGACTTCCGGAGACCTCTCATTGCTGTGTCTGTGCCGCCACCGCTTCTCACTGCGTGAGAGAGAGACCCCCGGAGACCTTCTGTGCTGCCGCCGCTGCTCCTACCTGCCGCTTCCAAGACAGCCCTCCACTGCTCCATTTGCTCCCAGTGCCATGTTGCTCCCCTCTGACCGACGTGCTCTCGCGCTTGCGCAGTAGAGCTGCTCTCTACTGTGCATTTGCGGCATGTCGGTCAAGCCTCATTTATCTAGTTGATATATTAACATAATAAAACATAATGGGGCAATTCAATTGGCTCTGTTGATGCTAAGAAAGATCGTAACCTACTGAGGACTTTCTGCTAGGTGTGTAAACTAAAAACCTGCTCAAATAGGAATGCCTTCACCATTTTCCTACAAGTTATTATTGCTACTTCACTCTTTATTTGTAGCGGAACAGTGTTCCAGAGGGTTGGTCCCTATATGTAAAATAGACGTTCTCTTGATTCATCCATGTAAACTTGTTTAATGAAGGAATGTCTAGTAGCATTTGAGAGGCTCAGCGCAGGGTTCTCACCGGTCAGTATAGTTTGTCCTCTGTCTCTTTGGGTCACCAACTAGTGCCAGTCATAACTTGAATTGTAAAATACTCCTAGAGGGACTGCTTCTTGTCACTGATTTAAAGTGCAACATAAAAGCAATACTGTGGCATAAGGTTCCATGGATCATATTATGTACTTTGTCTTTCTAGGAGATGGCCCACCAAGAAGTTACATCCACTCCAAAACCTTCTACCCACTTTGTTGACAAAGAACCAAGAGTGTTAAAGAAAAGTATGTTTTACATATTTATAACATTATAATCATTTAAGAAACAATATTGTACTACATAAGGATATAAGATTTGCCATACTAGATCAGATCAAAAAGTCAATTTCCAGTATCCTGTTTTCAACAATGACCAATCCAGGTCACAGGTATCTGGCAGGATTCTAAAAAGTTAATAGATTTCATGCTGGTTATCCCAGAAATAAGTAGTGGATTTCCACAAGTCCACCTTAATAGTGGTTTATGAACGTTTCCTCTAGGAAATTGTCCAAACCTTTTTTAAACCAAGCTACATCACATCCCAACTTCTGACAGCTAATTCCAGAATTTAATAATGCTTTGAGTAAAAAAATATTTTTTCTTATTTGTCTTAAATGTATTACCTAGTAACTTCATTGCGTGTCCCCTAGTCTTTGTACTTTTTGAAAGAATAAATAACCGATTAACAATTACCCATTCCACTCTACTCATTCATTTATAGACCTTTTTATATCTCCCCTCAGCCATCTCTTCTCCAAGCTGAAGAGCCCTGACCTCCTTAGCCTTTCCTCATAGGGGAATCATTCTATCTTCTTTATAATTTTGGTCACCCTTCTCTACCTTTTCTAATTTCACTATAATTTTTTTGAGATGAGGTAACCAGATTTGCAGACAATATTTATGCTGTATGTCATCAAGCGGGCTACTTGTAGAGGTAGAGTCCAGACATATTGACCTCAGAAAAAATACTAAGTATTTTTTTTTGTCCATAAACAGGCTGAATTAGTCATCATCTCTAGGTGATGTCATCTGATAGCACTGAACGGACTCATCTCTCCAATCCAGTAGAATTTTGAACTCTACTGAGCATATTTGTTTATTATTTATTTAGCATTTTTATATGCCGAAGTTAATGTAGCAGAGTTACAAATCAATTCGGTTTACATTTTAACATTAACATGCATGTAAGAATGCTATTACATAGAACAAGGAATATTTGACTTGGAACAACTAAAACTGGGAGAACTGGTATTATAATAAACCAAACAATAAATAGAGTGATATTTTTTGTGTAACAGGCTAAACAATAGTTAGACATGTAATCATCTAAACAAAAGCTAAATAAGGATTAGACTAGACAAACTGCGAGTTGATAAGCTGCAAGTAGGCATGCTAATTGGAGTGATAATATTGGTATAGTCTGAAAGGAGTCTTTGTAACTAAGGAAGGAAGTGAGTAGTGGGAGATTATTGGTGTAGATTGAAAGCTTGCTCGAACAGCCAAGTTTTGAGTCTCTTTTTGAAGGTGATTGGGCATTGTTCCTGTCGGGGTTCAGGGGGTAGTGAGTTCCATTGATGGGGGCCTGCTTTGGATAGAGTTCGTTTGTTTAAAGTGGATTTGATGGCTGGGGCAAGGAGGGTATTCCTGTAAGCTGTTCTCACCGGTCTGTCGGTAATGTGTAGTTGAAGAGGGTTGTTGAGTTCCAGTGGGATGAGTTTGTGGATAGATTTGTGAATGATGGTAAGGATTTTGTAAGAGATTCTGAACTTGATCGGGAGCCAATGTAGGTTTTTCAAAATGGGGGTGATATGGTCTCTTTTGTTGGTTTTAGTCAGTATCCTGGCTGTGGCGTTTTGGAGGATCTGTAGGGGTTTTATGGTGCTAGCTGGGAGTCCGAGTAGGAGTGAGTTGCAGTAGTCTATTTTTGAGAAGATGATTGTCTGTAGAACTGAGCGATAGTCTTGGAAGTGTAGAAGCGGTCTGAGCCTTTTTAGGACTTGCAATTTGAAGAAACCATCTTTAATGGTATTATTAATAAATCTCTTGAGGTTGAGTTGATTGTCCATTATGACTCTGAGGTTTCTGACTTGAGAGGAGAAGGATGATTTTCTTGTAGTGAGTGTGTTAGTTATTGCCTGGCTGCCGTCTTGGGTGATGAGGAGTATTTCTGTTTTACTGGAATTGAGGATCAAATTAAGGCTCGTGAGCAGGTTGTTAATAGTATGTAGGCAGCTGTTCCAGAGATCTAGTGATTTTTGCAAGGATTCGGTCACCGAATAAATTTTTGTACGTCGTCAGCGTAGATGTAGTGGGTTAGATTTAGTTTGGAAAGGAGCTGGCAGAGCGGTAAAAGATAAATGTTGAAGAGGGTTGGGGATAAGGAAGTGTGGACGGGGTGTGATTCGTTATTGTTTACTTTGACCTTGTAAAATCTGTTGATTAGAAATGACTTGAACCAGTTCAGTGCCGTGCCTTTCATTCCGATGTCAGATAGCCTATCTAGTAGTGTTATGTGGTTGACGGTATCAAATGCGGCAGAGAGATCGAGGAGAATGAGTAGACCGGGTTGTTTTTTTTCAAGATTTAGTAGAATAGTATCTGTTAAAGAGATAAGGAGAGATTCTGTGCTATGAGCTTTTCGGAAGCCGAACTGATGGGAGGATAATATATTGTTGTCTTCCAAGTACTCTGAAAGTTGTTTGTTAACTATTTTTTCTAAAATTTTGGAAATAAAGGGGAGATTAGCGATCGGGCGATAGCTGGCCGGGTCATCTGGAGACAGGTTCGGCTTTTTCAGAAGTGGTTTCAGAATTGCCAGTTTTAGTGGATCGGGGACTAATCCTTGCATTAGAGAGCAGTTAATGATGTTTGAGATTGGTTTGGCGACGGTTTTTGAACTGGCGATGAGTAGATTTGAGGGTATAGCATCTGAAGGGTGAGATGCAGGTTTGATTTTCTTAAGGATTGTTTCGATCTCTATAGAAGAAGTCAGTTCGAAGGATTCAAGACTCGTGTTCAGTTGAGTATGTGTTGAGTAGGTAGAAGGAGGAAGGTTGGCGTTGTTGGCCTTTAATGGTCTGATCAGATCGGTGATTTTTTTCTTGAAGAATGTGGCTAGTTCTGAAGCTTTGCTGGCTGCTTGATCGTCCGGGATGGAAATGGGTGGGGATTTGGTGAGGGATGAGACGATAGCGAAAAGTGCTTTAGGGTCGAATATGAAATGGTGAATTTTTTGTGAGAAAAATTCTCTTTTTGTTTGTAGAATGGATATTTGGTATCGGTGCATGAGAGATTTGTAAGCCCCCAGGTTAGATGTGGAAGGGTTTTTTCGCCATACACGTTCCAGCCGTCTTAGTTCTTGTTTAAGGGTTTTAAGTTGTGGGGTGTACATATATGGGAGTTCCCATACAGGTGTTGCCTCAATGCTTCCTCAGTCTTTTTTTTTTTGTCTGAGCTAAAAACAGACTGTCTCTCTCTTGCCTCAAGATTTTCTTACTTCTTCAGATTCTTTCTAAATTTTTTCTCTTCAAGTTGGTTGACACAATAGCACTCTGCAATACTACCAGAAAAAAAAACCAAATAAATAAAAAATTTCCAAGACTTTGAAGTTTGGAGATTCTTCTAGAATGTCAGCAAAGAAAAAGTTGATGAGTAGCTTCAAGGCCTGTGATTTTAGTCAGCTAATGTCAATCACAGATACTCATGAACAATGTTACTGTTGTCTGGGTTCAAACCACAATAAGCCCAATTGTCTGGCATGTGGCAGGATGTCTCTGTGGAGCCAGAGCTGCTAAAATAGATGAGCTGTGTCAAGTCTAGGATGATTACGCTCTGACCCCTTCCTGAAGCGCAACTTTGTTACCCTCTCTACGAAATGAAGTGAGTATAGGATCTGTCAAAACACCTCCCTTGTAGCAACCTGTGCCTGGCCTGTTTTGGAACACAAAGCAGAAGCAGCCTAACAAATTGCAATCTGCGTTGAAGAAACAAAGTCTTGTCGGTGTTGAAGGTACTGCTAGACGTACCCTCGATACAAGTGAATCCCTTGAAGCAAACTGCATTGACCTCAGACTGACCAAAGCAGGATGCATTGGACTGCCTGAAGCAGAGTGCGCCAGAGAGCTTGAAGCTTTCCACATCAGAGTGTATGAACCATATTGTGTAAGAGCGCTTGAAGCAATGGGACATCAGAGCACTCGAAACATGGTGTGTCAGAGCGCTTGAAGAAAGGAACATCAGAGTATTCAAAGCATGGTGCAGTGGAGCGCAGAAAGCACGACATGAAGGAGCACCTGAAGCATGGAGTATTGAAACATTCGGAGCATGCTCTTCCAGAGCATACCAGCCATGGAGTTTCAGAACAACTGAGCAAATTGCCTCAGAACCTCAAACTTGGCACATTGAAGTAACCAAAGCATGTGCATACTCCTCTAACATCTCCTATTTTATGGACGCATTCCATGAGACAGACGTCTGAAGAAAAGGATATGCTCTCCCCTGCATCTTTACGTGGCGCTTGGACCAGAAAGTTATCCAACCAAGAAAGTACCCTGACGGTTTTTCAGGAGCGGAACTGCACATCCTGAAGGCAACGCTCCCTGTTACTTTCTCCAGGACACCTTAAGATATCTGCCACCTTTCAGAATCATGCCAGTCTCGTTTCTTATTGAACAAGAACTGAGAATGCAGGGGTCAGATTTGATTTGTTCCATCATACCCCTAGCATCCAATTGACCTCCTGTAGTCCAGGCAGAACACACATTAGTGCCTGAAGAAGATGCGGCACCACCATATCTCACACAACAAATTCAATCATCATTGGCGCAATTCATGGATTATAGTGAAGACCTTCTTCACTACCTTTTCGCCAGTAATCTTGACTTTTCCACTGATGCATCTGCCATTTCCTACCTATCTACCACACACTGCTCTGGCACAATCTCCTCCTAAATTGATGTCAGGAGCGCAAACACTTCCGGCACCATGACTTCTTTGCAGCTCTCCAATGGGAGAGGATGGAAACATATATCCAACCTTACCATGTCTCCCAACCTATTCGCCATTGGCTCCTTTGTTTCCACAGTTGCCCTCTCCTTCATCATCCATGGATCTGTCACCAGGGGAATCCCCTGGCAGTTTGACAGGGATCCTGTCAGACCTGTCTCAACTACCAGCCAATCATGCCTACCAGAGGATCTTTCCTACTTGAAGTTCGTAGAGAAAATGAGAAGGTCTCTTAACATCCATGTACAAAAAGATCCAGACCCATGGGCAGGCATCATGAGCATTCTCCTCGTTCTTGACATCCCTTCTAAACTAGGGGCCTTTCCCATACATGCCATTCTGGATAATCTCTAGATTAAAATGTGAGAGACTCCAACTTTGATTGTAACAGCCGCAAGAAAATTGGACCTCAAATTTTGCATGCAGAAATCACCATGGTACATGTAGTCCAGTTTAATCCTGGAAGAATTCTGCGCACAACATTTAAAAATTCTGCATACTTTATACTGGTCAAAAAACACAATATATATCCCAGTCTTTGAGTAATTAACTTAAAATGTGATACAGAAAAATTATTCAAAGATGCAGAATTTTAAATATTTTGAAAGGAATTTCCCTAGAAGTACACTGTGGGAGTATTCCTTCTACTCTCTCTCCCTACTCCTCTGGCCAGACCCCTTTCAGTCTGCTCTCTTGGCTCTAACTTCTCTGCTCTCCAGCCTTTCTCCCCTCCCCCTCCAAGCTCAACCCCTTCCACTATCTCCACCATGCAGTCCTTCACTCCTAGAATTTGACCACTCTCTCATACAGCCTTTCACACAGGCTCTCTCTGTCCTTGTCCCACTCTCTCTCTCACACACATACACCCTCACACAGGTGCCCTTCCTCCATTCCTCCCTCACACACATAAACATCCTCTCAAACAGGTTCTCTCTGTCCTTCTATCACACACTCACACCCTTTCATACAGGCTCTCTCTCTCACGCACATACACCCCCTCACACAGGCTCTCTCTCTTGCACGCGCACACACACACACCCCTCAAACAAGCTCTCTCTCTCACATACACCCACTCACACAGGTTCCCTCTGTCTTCTCTCACACACGCACACACATACACCCTCACATAGACTCCCTCTCTCTGTTGCACACACCCCTCCCTCCTCACACAGGCTCCTTCTCTCTCTTGCACACTCATATACCCCTGCACATAGGCTCGCTCTCTCACTTACACACACCCCTTCATATGGCTCACTCTCACACACAAACTCACGCCCTCACAAAATTTCTAGTTCATACACAGGCTCCAAATCACACACACCCTCTTGTGCCTGTCATTCTGCTCTCACACATACTCACAGGTCACATTGATGTCAGCTGTTCACTGCTCCTTGGCTGTGATCTACTCCCGGCCACCAGCGCCTCTCTCGTCTTCAGACATGAGCAGGTGTGCTCCGTTCATGGTCCACTAGTGCCTTCTTCCACTTCGGCTGTGAGCGGGATATGCTCCACTCATGGCCCATGGGAGCCTCCCTCGTCTTCAGCTGCGAACGGGATGGGCTGTGCTCGAGGCCCGCCAGGCCTCCTTCTGCTTCAGCCGCAACGGAATGGGCTCCGCTCGCGGCCCATTGGAACTTCCCTCAACTTCGGCCATGAGTGGGATAGACTCCACTTGCGGCCCACTGGCACCACCCTTGTCTTCAGCCACGAGCGACATGGGCTTCGCTTGCAGCCCATTGGTGCCTCCTTCATCTTTGGCCGCAAGCAGCATGGGCTCTGCTCACAGCCCGACAGGCTTCCTTCCACTTTGGCCACGAGCAGGATTGGCTTTGCTCTTGGCTAACTGAGCAGCTTAAAATTCTGTGCAAGAGAGGAATTCTGTGCCCCGCAGTAGCACAGAATTCCCCCAGGAATACCAGTTCCCTCATCAATTGATAGTCATTGAATTGGCTCTTAAAAAGGCCAAAAAGACAAGACCGAGGCATACCTACATATTCCTATTAGGCAGGAACATCAAAGGTTTCTCCAGTTCACAGTTTTAGGAAAACATTATCAATTTATAGCCCTATCATTTATCTAGCCATAGCATTCCAAATTTTTATCAAAGTAGCAGCAATATTCATGCGCAGAGAAGGCATTCTGGAGCACCCTTTCTGGATGACTGATTTATTGGAGTCAAATCATGTCAGGAGAGTCATTGGCCACAGACAGGTTTCTACAAGTATTGGAAAAATTGGACTGGATGGTAAACTTCAGCCCTCCAAGTCATTTGTCTATCTGGGAGCCCGCTTCGACACAAAGACAAGGAAAATATTCATGACACCCGAGAGGTTTGTCAAATTACAAAGAAAAGTAAGAGAGCTAAGGAAGTCCAGGCACCCAAAACCTGGGTGTGTTTACAGGCACTGTGTTCCATGGTAGTAACGATAGAATTGATTCCCTGGACAAGAGGTCATATGCATCCTTTGCAAAAAGTCTACTGGGGCAGGGGTCTTCCCCAGGTCAAGACTTTGGTCAACCTTTGGTGCTGTAAGGGATTCTACAAGGCTGGATTATCTGCCATTTAAATCAGATAGCAGTGTCTCAAGTTCATGCAAAGGAAGCAGAATATCTACACCTTTTAGAGGTATATATGTTTTATTGTAGCAGCATAAAATATATATTGGTTTTATATATGATAGATATTGTTTTTGGTTTAACAGAGCAGATCATCCTTGTTACATAGGTTAAAAAATCCCCTGCATTTAACTCAGTTAAATTGCACTGTCAGTTAAACTACCTAGTTTAAAAAAGTAATTTAGCCAGTTAATCTCACCCTCCACAGCAGTCAGGTCATTCTTCCTGAGAATGACAGTCCTGATTAATGCAAAGGGCAGCCAGCTGGACCACTACCTGGAAAACTACAGGTTAACGCCACCGTCTCAGGATGGCAGACTTGGAGTGCTAACAGATGCCTCTGTAGGTTATGCTAGCAAAGGACAGGGCAAAGATTGGTTTGCCTTGCCAGGGCTTAGGCAAGAATGAGATCAGCTAGTTCTCCACAGTTAATGAAGCAGGGCTGGGCTGAGCTGGGAGCCCAGTCTCAAAGCTTAGCTTGAGCTTCATGAAAGGTCTCGGGTGCAGAGTTGATGAATGTAAAGTTTGCGTGAATGGCAGCAAACAGTGCAGTGCGGTTCTGAATCTCTAAGTCTAAGTCTTTTCTCTTCTCAGGACTTCATACATATGCATAGGATCCAAAAGTTGATATTGATTGGAGATTATCACAATCCATTGGTGTAGGATTGGTGGGCTTCCAATATGATTTCTTAACTGGTACATATGTGCATATTCTCACAAGAAATGGTAATGTGAGTCAGAAAACATCTGGAGAACAACTCATGACTGGATACAAAGTTTGTCAAGGCCACATACTCAGCAAATTTCTGTCTAGCAGTACCTGCAGAATTGTAGGTGAAGACAGAATAGTGGGTATGAAGAACAATAGCAGCTTATTCGCTTCAGTAGAGTTCTCACAGGCATTAAAACTGCAGAGGCCATCATATGGTTTGACTTCCCTCTTATGTTGCTCAAGCCTGCAAAGTTTAATTCAGTTGTACTCGCTTTTTAAGGTGAATGGCTTACCTCTACAGTGCTGTTGAAGCAAGTCAGGAGGTGGCTGACCAAACCCAATATGTGGAGAGGGGTGAGTCTGGACCCTTAGAGTGCATTATGGTCACAACAGATGCAAGTCTGAGGAGATGGGGAGTGCATTGTGAAGGGTAGATAGTGTAGGGGCACTGGATCCCAAAGAAAGCAAAGTGGCCAATAAAAAGGCTGGAAACCAGAGCGATCAAGTTAATTCTTATGAAAATCTTGCCAAAAGTGAAAGGGAGGGCAGTCAGAGTTCTGTTGAACAACTCTACACTAGTAGTCTATGTAAATAGACAAAGAGGTACACGCAGTAAAAGAAGTGATGCTGCTAATGAAGTGGCCAGAAGATCACCTCAAAGGCCTATCAGCACTACATATTGCAGGAACGGACAACAGCAGGCAGACTTCCTAAGCCGAAGGACCCTAGATCCAGGGAAGGGAAAAGGCAGCTGGCAGAGGAGGCCTTTGCACTCAGATTGGATGATTGGCTGCTGGTGGCCCCCAACTCGTCCCTCCTACAGACCAATCTTCTTGCAACCTTATACTGCCTGGACAACCTAGGACTACTTGCCAACTACGAGAAATCAAATCTGCAACCCACTCTGGTCTTGCAATTCATTGGGGTTCATATTGACACCATTTGGGACAGAGCCTTCCTCCCGGAATCCCGGGCCCTTGCCCTGACATCGCTCGCCGGCCACCTCCAAGAGGCCACCACTGCCCCTGCCCGCTAGATCCTGACTGTCCTCGGCCACATGGCAGCATCTATCTATGTCGTTCCCCACACTCGCCTTCACATGCGTTGTTTACAATGGGGTCTGAAGTCCCACGGGAGCTAGTTCTGCAGTCCTCTCTCCACTGGTATCACCCTCATGTCCAGCATGAAACGGGATTTAGAGTGGTGGCTGACACCATCGGCTCTCACGATAGGAGCACCTCTGCGGCCCCCAGTACATCACACCGTCCTCACCACAGACACTTCCTCCAAGGGGTGGGGCGTTCACCTAGTCCACCTTCAGACTCAAGGCCTGTGGTCTGCCTGGGAACAATCACAGTAGATCAACCTCCTGAAGCTCCGTGCCATTCGAAACACTTTTCGAGCCTTCGAACATGCGCTCCAAGGGAAGACAGCCATGGTCCGCACGTACAACCAAGTCGCCATGTTCTACATCAATAAGGAAGGAGGGTCTGGTTCCTGGAACCTTTGCAAGGAGGCTGTGGGGATCCTAGAATGAGCAGAGAGCAAATCCATCACCCTTCAGGCCACATACCTACCTGGCATCAACAACCCCAGAGCTGACAGACTGAGCAGAATCTTTCATCCCCGTGAGTGGGAACTCCATCAGGACATGGCGGAAAGACTCTTTCAAACCTGGGGTCTACCACACGTAGATCTCTTTGCTATAGAACAAAATCGAAAGATACAGACCTGCTCGGTGAATCCTAGTTCCCGACGACTAGAACAGGATGCATTCCTCATCGACTGGACGGGGGTGGGGGGGGGTGTCTACTCTACGCCTTCCCCCCTACCTCTAATCTCTCGCACAGTCCAGAAATGCATCACGGACAACGCAGACCTGATTCTCATCACTCCAGCGTGGCCCAGGCAATCGTGGCACATGTATCTAGTTCGACTAACGGTGGACCGACCGATTCCCCTGGGCAGTAATTCAAGCCTCCTCACCCAAGAGGGAGGCTCCCTGCTTCATCCGCTTTACTCATCTCTGAATCTCACTGCATGGAGATTGAAAGGCTGGTACTCCACCACCTGAACCTTTCCCCTCAGCTTCAGGATATTTCAGTTACCTCCAGGAAACCCTCCACAAGACAAAATTATCAAAGGAAATGGGCCCGTTATTTCTCCTGGTGCTCAGAAAATGGAACAGACCCGTTCGCCTGAGCGACTACTGGATTACCTCCATCTGCTCTACTGGAAAGGACTAGCCACGGCTTCTGTCAGAGTCTACCTCAGTGCCATAGCAGCCTACCATTCTCTGCACAATGAAGCCCCAATCTCTTGTCACCCGCTGATCTCAAGATTCATGAAAGGGGTTTTATGCCTCCGGTCTCCGATTCGGAAACCTCCAGTTCCATGGGATTTAAATGTGGTGCTAGAGCAATTGTTGCTACCATCCTTTGAGCCACTGGACACTTGCCATTCCAGGTTCTTCTCCTCGAAGGTACTCTTTCTGGTCGCCCTCACCTCTGCAAGATGGGTCAGTGAGTTGTAGGCCCTGGTGCACTTCTCACCCTACCTGGAGTTCTATCATGACAAAGTTACGCTGCGTACGCATCCCGCCTTCCTTCCTAAAGTGGTTTCAGTTTTCCACCTCAACCAATCCATTGCCCTTCCGACCTTTTACCCAAAGCCACATAGCAATGAGGGAGAGCATAAACTAAATACACTGGATTGAAAGCGGGCACTCACTTACTATAAATGCCGCACTCACACTGAGCGCAGAGCCTCCCAGCTTTTTGTTTCATTTAACCCTAACGCCCCAGGACTTCCAGTTTCCAAAAGAACCTTTTCATCCTGGATCTCAAATTGCATACAGTTCTGCTATCAAAAGCGTTCGGAGGCCTTGTCTACCTCCACTAAGGCTCACCAAGTCTGTGTATAGCTGTTTCAATAGCTCCCCTTCATGAGGTGCCCATTCTGGACATTTGCAAAGTTGCCACCTGGTCTTTTCTGCACATGTTCACAGCACACTACTGTTTAGACAAGCAGACCGCAGCTGACGCAGACATGGGCAAAATGATTCTCAGATTGGGCACTTCTTGAAAGCTGCGAAGACAACAAATAAGAACTGTCCGCCTCTCTTCTCTACTGTCTTGAGCACACTACCACAACTCATCATCAGGACGTGATCAGAGATTTTGCACTCATAACATCAGCTGGGGACGTCCAGACAGCATGGCTAATTCAAGCTGCTTATCTGTGGGAAAAGAGCAAGTTTGCTTACCGTAAACGGTGTTTTCCGTAGATAGCAGATGATTTAGCCATGCTGACCCTCCCCCCTCCCCGGACAGTTATTGTTCCATTTCCTCTTGCTTGGATATGGACTGAAGGAGATTGGGGCAGCATGGAAAGATCCACGCAGGCGGACTACACTGAAAAGACTCAGTGTTCTAAGAGAGCTCCGCCACCTAGACGCCCGGAGGATGTCCCCAGATAACATGGCTAATTCATCTGCTATCTACGGAAAACACCGTTTACGGTAAGCAAACTTGCTCTTACTTTACCAATGCACACTCCGCTTTGC
Organism: Rhinatrema bivittatum; assembly: GCF_901001135.1. Lineage (NCBI taxonomy): Eukaryota > Metazoa > Chordata > Amphibia > Gymnophiona > Rhinatrematidae > Rhinatrema > Rhinatrema bivittatum. Next base: position 571,504,266 of record NC_042616.1, read on the forward strand.
TCCATCCTAGTAAAAACGAAGAGCTATCTGTGGTACATCTGACCCTCCTTCCTCCCAACCCCCACCTCCACCAAAGGACGGGAGACTGAACTTAACAGCAAGCCAAGTATTATATAGAGTTTAAATAAACTTTCATGTATGCCAAACTTTAAAAAAAAAAAAGCGTATTTCCTGTCCATCTCAAGGATGTTGATATTATGAAGATGTTCATTCATTTTCATTGCAGCTAACATTGACCCCTCACGAAGGTACCTCTATCTTCAGGTTTTGGGTGGAAAAGCTTTCCTGGAACACCTGCAAGAGCCTGAAATGTTACCTGGGCAGGTTTGCTCCACTTTCACCCTTTGTTTACATTTCCGAAACCAGCGTTTCCGGTCCAAACCCATTCCATGTGCCTGTGAACCTGATTTCCATGATGGCTTCCTGCTTGAAGTACACAGAGATAGCTTAGGTAAGGAGGTGGGTTGCTCCTCTTTAGTAGATACAAAATCCACTGATATATTTGGAGATGGTTTAGTGTCATTCCCTGGTAAAGGAATAACTGATGCTTAAGTTTGTGCTAGAGTAAACAGTAGTCATCCAGTGATGGATGAAATATTTTGTTTATATAGAAGCAATGGTTTTACTTCAAACTTCATTGTTATTCTTATTAAATATTCATCCTAACACAAATGTACATCAGTCTACCTCCTAGATAAATGTTTACTAGGAAGGTATTACACATAAAGAAGATGCATTCTATATTGCATGCTTCTCTGCATATTTCAAAAAGGCTGTCAAAAAAGACAAGGTCATCCTTAAATTAAAGTGAATACCCGAAACAACAAAAAAACCTTGCTTTAAGCTCACAAATTTATCAAATCTGATACAATCTTATAATGTTTAACTTATTTTATTTTATTTCATAATTCAGGTTGCAAAAAATGTTTTTGAAAATAAATAATTTCATAATATTTTCACAAACTTCAATTATTCATTCACACTACATTCACATTCCTTACTGTATTGACTTGGTTGGGCATTTGAAGGAACAGTGGAAGACCACACAGAGAGAAATATAAATAATATGCTGCTTCGGAGGAATGTGAAATTTGTATATGAAAAAGGAGGTTTGACATATACGGGACATTTTTAAAGAATTTGATTATGTGCACAAGTAGAAAGTCCTTGGGTGTCAGATAAATTAGGATGTTTTTATTATTTGAAAACATTCATGTATTTTTAATAGAGGTTTAGGGGAGAGTTTGGGGGTTTACAGGGATTGTGTGAATGTAGTGTGAGTGAATAATTGAAATTTGTGAAAATATTATGAAATTATGTATTTTCAAAAAAGTTTTTTGCAACCTGAATTATGAAATAAAATAAAATAAGTTAAACATTATAAGATTGTATCAGATTTGATAAATTTGTGAGCTTAAAGCAAGGTTTTTTTGTTGTTTCGGGTATTCACTATTGAGAGAGAACAAAGGAAATCGGTACTGTTTATTGAGTGTAGGCATCCTTAAATTAAAGCCATCTCCATAGTTCTCCAAACTTTAGCATGCTGCTGTAATGAGGAGGATGAATCAATACATTTCCATTTGGAGGCTAATGCCAGTCTAGCAGCTTCCAGCAAGAAGCAGTGGTTTTTGTTTCATTTTCATCCCTTACACTGACACAAGCCTTGTGGTGTTCTGAGCCCAGCAGTTTCTTCCTACTCCTTTGGGCTTCCAGTTCAATCAGAACTGGCTTATACTGGACTAATGAGCCATAAGCCTTCATTTGCAACTACGTAGAGTTTTTCCCCTTTTTAAAACTTCTATCTAGCCTTGCCATTGGAATAACCATTCTTAGCCAGAGGCACATATCATGACTCCCTCCAGAATCTAGTTTGTGTGCACCCTGAATTTGGCCACTATGTGCTGCCGCTGTGGGATTGCTAAGATTCCTTCCTTCCAGGTGATATTAGCACTGCCTCTGCAGCATCCCCAGCCTTGGCCAGCCCTAGATGCTAAATATGAGCTCAGGAAGTTACCCCAGGTTTCATTTTAGGAAAAAATCCATGGAAAGTATTGCTTTCCCTTTTCAATTTTGACCAGAGACCTAGTTCTCAGTAGGGTTTTCCCCATTCTATGATTGCTTCAAAAACCTCTCTAACACAGAGCCTGTTCTTTTTGGTTTGGGTTACACTTTTGGCAGGTGATGGTAGCAAGATGGCAGATGCAACATCTATGCTTTCAATATGTGATCCTGTACATCTGGTTCTGATCAGAACGGACACATCTGGCGAGACCATGCTAGTAGCCTCCTACTTTCTGGAGTGGCGATCTGTCCTTGGCTTGGAGAATGGAATAGCCAATCTTCCCGTGGAACTTCTAGGTGTTGGTAAGTGTAAACTAAAGGGCAAATAGGAAGAACGAGAAGGAATGATTAATGCGCATGACGATCCACACTAAAAAAAGAGTCTGAAAGTACTGGGAAAAATAAAGCATTATGAGCATGTGGATTTTCAGCCACCTAAAAGTACATGCTTACATTCATAGCACACATAAAAAAGGCATTGTGGGAGCATGTTATGAATTTAATCAATAATTTCAAAACTTATTTGTGTAACAGCATGCTGATAATGTGCAGTCTTTACATTTGGGTTTGCAATAGGTAAGACTGCATGCATATGGTTCAGCAGCATAACAACCCAATATTCAAATTCAGTTTGGAGGAGGCAACAAAAATAACAGAATTCATGAAAGCCTGGGGTTAAGCTCAGAGAGTCTTTAATTGTGGGGAAATGAAGCAGCGATCATTTGTGGGTCTATGACAATTGCAACAGGAAGCCGGAGATCAAGAAAGGTCTGTGGAATAGCACCAGGAAGGGAAATGGCAGATGAAGTGGATCTTGTGGCCTTTAAAGTTTGTCACATTCTCCGTTTCTAGTTTGGTTTTGGTTTTTTTTTTTACATGCTTTGCATCCCTCAGTTACTGTGTGCAGTTCTTCTCCATACCTTTTAGCAATTTGCATTTTTTAGATAAGCCTTAAATACAAATGAAATTGAAACTTGAATAATATATATTTACCTGGAAAACACAGAAATCATAATCCTATTTTTAACCTTAGCATTTAGTCTTCTCTCTTGCCTCAGTCTTTGATTATGTTTCTGTTCTGCAGATTGGCTCCAAGCTGGGGTTTTTTGTTTATTTAGTTTACATTTATTATTAGCTATTGTAGTAAGGAAAGGAGCGTGTTTACAGCCATCATAGTCTGAGAAAATAAGTGGCCTTGGATTATAAAATAAATACTGTATATAATACTGCACTGTGAAAACTTGCAATTATTTCTATAGTGTCATAGAATTACGCATCAGATACTACATTTTTCATTTCTAACATTGCTGATTTTCTTTTAGTATTTGGTTCTGTGGCCTTTAAAGTGCTTTTCTGTACAAATAAGTTAATTCTGCTTTCATTTTTTTTTTTTTTTGTGTTTTAACAATTTTTATTGGCAACCAAAAAAAAAAAGAGGTGATACACATCTGATCAAATAACAAACAAATAAGTAACAGTATGATATACTAGAGATATACCATCCAGAAAGCATTAAGATCAACCATAGTCACCAATTTTATGACCCATATGTAGTATTCTATTCCCCCCCTTCCCCCCCACACGACTATAGTAGCAGTACATTTGGAAGTGGGAACACAAGGTGTTATAGCATGATACAGTGGAGAAGAAACAACTGCAAAGACAACAGTGGTGTTAATGGATAAGACAGGAAAAGGATGCAGTGGAGTGGGGTGTCACAACCCCTTGTAAAATAGAGTTTTGCAGTCTCCAGAAGTTGATCAAACAAGTATGTGCGGGATCAGCAGAGGATGGTGATTATACGAACCTGTGAGAGCTATATAGGGTCCAACAGGGCAAACTGGTCACGTCCAACAATGTTAGAAGTCATTTCTACCACTGTAGCTCCTTGAACATCAATCCAAAGTCGATAAGGGTCCCATATCTTCTGGAAGGCTTCCGTTCGATCCTGGTGCATAGCTGTAAGTTTGCCCAATTGGTAGTAGGTGTGTAATCGATGTTGAATATTGGCCAGAGGTGGTGTGTTGGCTTTTTTCCAATGTAGCGCAATCTCCGCTCTTGTTGCAATAAAGACTTGTAAAATCAGTTTCTTCATGTCCTTGTTATGTTCTGGGAGCGGGAGGCCAAGGAGAGCATGCCAGGGTTTCACATTTACAGGTTCATTAATAACCTGAGCCACCCATCAAAATACCCTCTGCCAGCACTCAGTGATCTTAGGTCACTCCCACCATATATGATAATACGTGCCCAGGTTCCTACAGCCCCTACAACATGTATCAGGTATAGTAGAAACAAACTTATGGAGGGCAACAGGTGAATAATGCCATCGATATATCAATTTATAACAGTTTTCTTGAAGCCCTACAGAAATAGAACATTTGTGAGCCACGGTATATATCCTTTCCCAATCCTGATCTTCCAGGGGGTGCCTGAAAATCAGCTTCCCATAACAGCCTATGCCTCTGGACCCCTAAGCGTCGACCGTTAATAAAAGCGTAGATTTTAGAAATAACTCCCCTAATTGAGGAGGCATTCTTACAAAAAGTTTCAAATAGGGTGCCCTGAGTCCTTAGAGTATCCTCCCTAAGCACCTTGTGGATAAAGTGGTAGACCTTAGTGTACATAAGGAAATCGGTATCCGCAAGGGAATATTTAGCGCACAACTGATCTTTAGTCATCATAGCATTTTGCTGATAAACATGCCCTAGCCTCTGTATGCCAGTCGTTTCCCACTGTTGATGAACTTTGGAATGGTCAGAGATTGGCACTATTGAGTTGGAAAATATATGGGTCATCAAAGAGTATTACTCCGGCCCAACCAGAATAGGTTTCCAGAGTCGCCAAACCCGTAGAGTATTCTGTATTGTGAAAGGAAGGTAGTGAATCTCACCCCACGATGTCTGGGACTGCCAGGGGAGCGCATCAATTGGAAAGCGCCCCAATTGCGCCTGCTCCAGCCTCACCCATTGTGGAATGTCATGTGTGCGGTGAAGCACTATCAAGGCTCGTAATTGTGCTGCACAGTAGTACAACGCCAAGTTTGGTAGCTGCAGGCCTCCCCTAATTTTAGGCTGATATAACGTAACCCTTGCAATCCTTGGGGCATCCAACGCCAAATAAATTCACACAGCATTTGTTGCCACTGTTTAAGTAAAAGTGAAGGAACATGGATAGGTATCGTAGTAAAAATATATAAGAATCGTGGGAGAATATTCATCTTAATAATGGCCAGTCTCCCTAGCCAGGAGTGGGTGCAGTCTAGCCATTTGTCCAGATTAGCTTGAATAGTAGTTATTAAAGGCCGGTAGTTTAGGTCAAACAGTTGATTAGTGTACGGGCCCAAGCGCACCCCTAAATATTTAAGGGAAGTGGTAGCCCACTTAAAGGGGAATCGTTGTTGTAGCTCATTGGTTACTGGGGGGGGGGAAAGTCAAGTTGAGAAGTTCCGACTTCTCAAAGTTGATTTCCATTCCTGATATTGCCGTAAACTTGCCCAGTTCATCCATAACGCCCTGCAATGAATGCTCTGGTTCGGTGAGAGTAAACATAATGTCATCTGCGAATAAGGATATTTTGAAATGATCATTCCCCCGAACCACCCCGTGGATACCAGCTGCCCCCCTTATTCTGATTGCAAAGGGCTCAAGAAATAAAGCGAACAGCAAGGGGGAGAGTGGGCATCCCTGCCTAGTCCCCCTCTGAATTGCAAAGGTCGTCCCATAGCTTCCATTTACCTTTACCCTAGCTGATGGGTGCTCATACAGCTTGTGAATCCTGGAGATAAAAGGTACCCCGAACCACATGTATTGTAAGGTCTGAAACAGAAACTCCCAGTGGACTGAGTCGAATGCCTTTTCGGCATCTAAGGTTAGGAGAACAGCAGGGATACTATCTTGGTGCATGAGATCTATGATGTCTACAATTCGGCAGACATTATGAGCCGCCAAGCAGCCCAGAACAAATCCCACTTGATCATTGTGAACCAGACCAGGCAGAACCCCGTTTAGCCAGCTGCCATTACCCTGGTCAGAATTTTTAAAATAAGGTTAATTAAGGAAATTGGCCTGTAAGAATTGCATCTGGTGGGATCTCTACCTGGTTTAGCCAGTACGGTTATACCAGCGGTGTTGGCATCATTAGTAAAAGAGGAGCCCTCCAATAGTGAGTTAAAGGCACGGGTTAGAGGGTCCATGAGAATCGTGGCAAATTTACGGTAATAAGTGCCCGTAAACCCATCCATTCCTGGCGCTTTTCCAGATTTTAATTTTTTGATAGCTGCAAGCACCTCCTGATGTTCAATGGGCTTATCTAAAAACTCTTTTTGTGTTGGCGTGATCTGGGGCAACTAGGTCTCCCGTAAATAGACTTGGATGGCCCCCTTTGAGATGGAGGTGTCCTGAAAGTAGAGTTGGGAATAAAAATCAGTAAAAGACTGACGTATCTCCTCTGACGAGGTAGCCAACTGCCCATGATGGTTAAACACCTTAGCTACAACCGTTTGTGCTTGGGCCGCCCTCAGTTGCCTTGCCAGGTACCTCCCCGCCTTGTTACCCCCTTCGAAATGCTGCTGTTTGAGTATGGTAAGGTAATGACTAATAGCGGTATCCTCTAGAGATCTCAACTAATCCCTGACTGCCAGTATTTTCCGGTAAAATGCCTCAGATTTAGTACTACTGTGGTGCTGTGTTAGGGTTGTGAGTTCCAGCAGTAAGCATGTTTGTTGGGCATCCCTTTCCTTATTACAATGCGCAGCTCGCGCTATACAGGATCCCTGAATCACTGCCTTTGAATATTCCCAAAGTGTTAAGGGGGACATGCCATCCATCTGATTATCCTAAAATATTCCCTCAGTTGGTTCCCTACCTTAATAGTGAAAGATGTGTCCTTAAAAAGGCTGTCATTAAGCCTCCAGGTATGAAATCCCACTCCCGAGTCTCCGAGGCAACAGACCACCCACACGGGAGTGTGGTTGGACCATGTGATATTATCAATGTCAGCTATTTGGATCCTGGGCTGCATATTGGAGGATATAAAAATATAGTCAGTCCTAGAATATGTGGTGTGTGGACAGGAGTAAAACGTGTAGGAGCAAGAGTAAGTATGCCTAGTCCTCCAAATATCCACTAAACACCGTTTATCCATAAATTCTCGCCAGGTCCTCCTTCCTGCTGGGTTAGAGTTAGCGCCTGAGCTAGAATCCTTGGGAGGATCCAGCACAAAATTAAAGTCCCCCCCCCAAAATGAGATCCACCTCCAACTGTTGTTTTAACAGCCTATGGAGCTGGCTAATAAAGGAAGCTTGGTATGTGTTTGGAAAATACACATTGAGAAGTCTGACAATTCGTTTGCCTATTTTAATTTTGACAAGGATATACCTGCCATTTGGGTCTCTCACATAAGAAAGCTGTTCGTGTACAAAGGACGAAGAAAACAGTGTTCCCACCCCAGCATACCTATTGTCCTTTGTGCTGGCAGCCCAATAGGAAGCAGGGAATTGCGGAAAGACTAAAAGACGCTCATGATGCTTCCTTACATGCGTCTCCTGGACAAACACAATCCCGGCTGCTTTCCTATGGAGTTCCCTCTTGAAAAGCAGATGCTTCCGTGGAGTGTTTAGCCCTTAAGATTCAGAGAAAATAATTTAGTCGCCATTTAACGGCGATTTTCCTCTCACCCTCTCCCGCCTTTTCACGGCGGGAAAGGGTGAGAGGAAGAAGGTAGGCCTGCGCTTTCAGCGCCCAGACCTGCCAGGGTAAGGCCCGATTCAATTTGCCTCTTACCCGCAGCCGTTCAGGCGCCGACCGCGAGGTTCGCTCTCTCCTCCATCTGCTTCCGACCGCCAGTACCGCGATCGCTAGGCCCGACGAGGACGACCGACACCGAGACTTGGTCCCGCCCTCCCGGACAGCCCTCCCGGACAGCCAATGGCAGGACACCGCAAAAGATTAAATTGCAGGCCCCTTTGTGCGCCCCTTCGTGCAGCCCCGGAGGGTAAGCCAGAAATCTGTTCCTTTTTTCTAACTTACCAGCGAATACATTATACAGATAACCGCCCCAGACCCGAGCTCCTGAAGGCTCCCTTACTACTAAGATCTCCCTATTTAGCTCCCCTTCTGGTGAGCACCTCCCAGTAGTTCAATTTTTTCTCCCCTTACCATATTCAACATGCCCACGTTCACTATCCCGATCATCTTCCACCAGCGGAGAAACATCTCAAAAATCCAAGTTCCTCCCAACACTCTACAGAAAAGACTTATCCCAATCATGACCTCACCTCTAAACCAATTTCTGGGCCTCACTATACTTTCGTTAACCTTAATTAATGCACAATCCCTGTCGAAAAAAACTCACCTTCTCTATGACCACCTAACTGAAGCAAAACCAGACCTCTGCGCGATTACCGAAACATGGCTGAAACCTGAAGACACTGCATTAATCAACCAATTCCCGACTCTTTCCTATAACATCTTCTCTATCCCCAGAATCAAAAAAAGAGGCGGCGGTCTGCTACTAGCAGCAAAAAAAGAACTAGGCCTATGTCTTCAATTCACAAACTCCTCAACCTCCCTTGAATTTGTGGTTTTCAAATCCAGACACCTACAAATCGGCCTCACATATGCCCCTCCTGGAAGCCTTGAATCGGACCCATCCCCTTTAATAGAACTAATAGCTAAGCACATTAACTCGGACACCCCTGCTATCATTATGGGAGACTTCAACCTCCATGTGGACTCAACTCTTCAATCTTCCAACTGAAACCTTTCTCACTACGCTTAAATTTATGGGGTTCAAACAAATCATCAAAGACCCGACACACAAAGCAGGACATACACTCCACACCTACGACATACACCTCCACACCTACGACATGCTCTCCGGTCCCATGGTCGGATCACAGACTGATTGCCACAACTCTGAAGAACCTCCAACCCATCCGCCAACCGAGACAAAAATCCATCATCCAATTCAGGAAACTATGCAACCCAGACATCCTTAGCTCGCACCTTTCCGCAGCTTTAGACCATCTGGACCTCTCTGACGCAGAGTCAGCCTCTTCCTCCTGGATCAAGATCACCAAGGAAGTTGCAGACACAACCTGTCCACTAACCACTAAAGCTCTTCACCCAAATTCTGACAACAGGAAACCTTGGTACACCCCTCAATTAAAAACCCTCAAACAAGAGCTTAGAAGCTGTGAACACCTATGGCGAAAGAATCCTTCAACTACGAATCAGGAGGCATATAAATCTCTCATGCACCACTACAGGATATCCATCCTCCGAACAAAAAGAGATTTCTTCTCACGAAAAATCCATCACTTCATTTTCGACCTGAAAGCGTTATTCTCACTCATCTCATCCCTCACCAAACCTTCCCCCTCGACCATTCCGGACGAGCAAGCAGCTAGCAAATCCTCAGAACTCGCCACCTACTTTAAGAAAAAAATCACCGATCTGATCACACCAGTAAAAACCTATACTGGTCCTATTCCTTCACCCTCTCTCTCTACATATATCCAACATACCTCTAGCTTGGAAAACTTCGAACTGACATCCTCCCTTGAGATCGAAACAGTACTAAAGAAGGTAAAACCGGCCTCGCACCCCACGGACACGATCCCTTCTAACCTGCTCATCTCCATTCCAAAAACTGTCGCCAAACCAATTTCAGAGATCATTAACTGCTCATTAACGCAAGGCATAGTTCCAGACCTCCTGAAACTCGCAATTCTAAAACATCTTCTAAAAAAACCCAACCTGTCCTCTGACGACCCGGCCAACTTCCGCCCCATAGCTAACCTCCCCTTTATCTCTAAAGTCTTAGAAAAAATAGTCAACAAACAGCTATCGGACTATCTAGAAGACAACAAAATCCTAACCCACTCGCAGTTTGGCTTCCGGAAAACTCGAAGTACTGAAGCCCTATTAATCTCTCTAACTGACACCTTACTTCTGAATCTTGAAAAAACCCAACCCTGTCATCTCATTCTCCTCGATCTTTCAGCTGCCTTCGATACAGTGAACCACTCAATACTCTTGGAGCGACTTACTGACATCGGTATCAAAGGCACTGTACACAGTTGGTTCAAATCATTCCTCCAAAACAAATTTTACAAAGTCAAGATCAATAATAAAGAATCTCACCCTGTCAGTTCTTCACTGGGAGTCCCTCAGGGCTCATCCTTATCCCCCACCCTCTTCAACATTTATCTCTTACCGCTTTGCCATCTCCTCTCTAAACTAAAGCTAACGCATTACATATACGCAGACGACGTACAAGTACTCATTCCATTGACAGAATCACTACAAAAAACCCTAGACTTCTAGAACAACTGCCTTCAAGATATCAACAACCTCCTCACAAGCCTTAACTTAATCCTTAACACAAATAAAACAGAACTACTCCTCATCGCACAGGATGGCAATTATGCACTTTCCAACTCGCCCCTCACTAGACAAACATCCCTCTCTTCACAAGTCAGAAACCTCGGAGTCTTAATGGATAACCAATTGAACCTAAAAAGATTAATCAATAACACCACAAAGGAAGGCTTTTTTAAATTACAAGTTCTAAAACGGCTGAGACCACTACTCCACTTCCAAGACTACCGTTCTGTCCTACAATCAATTATCTTCTCTAAAATTGACTATTGCAATTTACTTTTACTCGGCCTTCCAGCAAACACCATTAAACCGTTACAGATGCTTCAGAATGCATCGGCCAGGATTTTGACTAAAACCAACAAAAGAGATCATATTACTCCCATCCTGATGAACCTGCACTGGCTCCCAATTAAATTCAGAATCATTTACAAAGTACTAACAACTATTCACAAAACCATTCACAATCTCATGCCCTTGGAGCTCAACATCCCGTTTCAGCCACATTTACCCTCCAGACCAGTGAGATCCGCTTACAGAAATACCCTCTTGGCCCCACCCATTAAAACTTCCTTAAGTAAACGAGCTCTGTCCACTTCAGGCCCGGCTCAATGGAACTCTCTTCCCCCAGATCTAAGACAGGAACATTGCCACTTGACCTTCAAAAAGAGACTCAAAACTTGGCTGTTCGGCCAAGCCTTTCATCTACGCATGGGTTCTTCTTAGTATGTTTTACCTTCATACCAACAGTCTAGCGCTTTGGTCAGCACCCCAACCTTGCAGATGATTCTCCTATTGTGTTCCTATCCCTAACCCTAAGTTATTTCGTTATGCCCTCAGATCTTCTGCCAGCTATTCTCTGGCATCATGAAAGACCTCACTATTTAAATGTTGTTTTGATACCTGTTCCATTGCTCCAAGTTATTTATTCCTTGTTAAATGTAAAAGCATTCGTATATGCTAGTTGTTGTTATATTGTAAACCGAAGTGATATGTAATTTCTTACATGAATATGGGTATATAAAAGTGTTAAACAAACAAATAAATAAATAAATAAATAAATAAATTTAGCCTCTCAAAACCAGCTGACCCCTCATCCAGTCACCCCCTAATGTTGCATACACCCCTCCACCAGGAAGCCTTTGCCCATAGACCCCTCCCTTTAGTAAAAAGTTCCCATCTCCCCCTTTCACAACAAAAGTGAGGAAAGCTATAGATTTCGTGTCCCCCTTGCATCCTATAGTATCCCAATACCTCCTGTGGGTACACCTCTTCAGAAGGCCTGTAACATCCCATACAGAGCCGGATGCATTCGTTCCCTCCCCCCCCCCCCCCCCCCCATGAGCCCCATGAGTAAGCATGTATATCAATCATGAAAATTTTAACCCCCAACAGTGTAAACATAACATATTGCAAAACCCGATAATAACCACATAACTTTGCAGGAACATCAGCAAAGAACAACCCGCCTCATGTCCGGACCTGTCTGCCTGGCAAACCTCCTCCAGGCGTAAATGCACCTTCACAGCCCATTGAGTAATAAGGTTCTCGGAAAGTTAGGTGCCCCCTCCGTCTTGATCCGGTGTTTGGGAGCGGCTGTGCTCGGGTTGACGTCGGAGCCGCTTACTCCCTTTCCTGGCTCTTTGCCATCGGGGAGCCACATCTCGTGGTGGTGCAGAGGCTGCCATTTTGGGTGCTTGAAAAGAAACCAGTAGCTGTGCTTTATGAAAGACCGCCTCAGCCTCCTCAATGTTCATGATCCTATACGAGACCCCTTGTACCTGGAAAGACAAGCCAAAAGGGTAGGTCCAGCGATATTTGATTTCTTTCTCCCGTAAGGCAGCAGTGACTTCCCTTAAGTCGTAGCATTTCTTGAGCGTAGTTTGCGCCAAATCCTGGTATAGCGATAAATGGTGATTACGCCAGGTAATGTCCTTCATCTGTCTAGACAGGGCATATATTTGCTCTTTTAAAGGGAAGCTGGTGAAGCATAAGGCAATGTCCCTGGGTCTCTGATCTCTCCGGGGGCCGAGAGCGCAATGCGCCTTCTCAAATCGCACTTCAGGGGGGGCCTCTAATAGGGATGTGAATCGTTTTCCATATCGTCTTAACGATAGAAATCGTGTGGCAGGAGAAGAAAATCGTGTTTGGCACGATTATTTCATTGAAAAATCGTTAAAAATCGTTTTTTCCGATTAGTGCGCACTAACTCGAGTTAGTGCGCACTAACTCCCCGTTAGTGCGCACTAACTCGAGTTAGTGCGCACTAACTCCCCGTTAGTGCGCACTAACTCGAGTTAGTGCGCACTAACTCAAAATGATACAAATAGACACTTTCCAGGTCACTGAAGGTCAGTTAGGAATGAATATGTGTTCCTATTGGCTGGCAGCCCTCTTTATCTATTGATGTTACCAAGGTTTCCACTGAGGTGATGGTTGGGGGGATGGGAAATGGAACTGGAAACTCATGAACACCAACAGAAAATGAAACAAAGTGTTCACACTTCCCAGGTCAGTAAAGGTCACTTAGGAATGAATATGTATTCCTATTGGCTGGCTGTGCTCTTATCTATTGATGTTACCAAGGTTACCACTGAGGTAATGGTTGGGGGGATGTGAAATGGAAACAGTTGGAAGCTTGACATGTGATGATCAGCACTCACGTGACTAGAACTTCTTTGTTTATTATTTTTGTTAGCAGGCACCTGAAATGCTAGTGCATGTTGAATTTGCCAATCACTGTGCATTTTAGAAAGGTGGTCCTGGCTGGAACTGTACACAGTTCAAATATATGTAATTGATTGTTGGTAAGTGTATTTTTTAAGTAGCCACACTGGCACAAGTATGTTTACTTTTCCTCCTACTTAACTCACTAGCTCAGCTTTGTAAGAAGGGCTTCTCTGCTTGAGTGAGGGTCAGGCAGCTCCCCCCTGTCTGTGAAGCCAGCCTCTCACTAGTAATGCAGGGAGGGAGCTGTCTCAGACTTCACCATCCTCCTCCCCCCCCCCTCACCCACACACCATTCACTAGCTGGGACATGGGGGAAGTCAGGAGTGAGGGTCAGGCAGCTCCCCCCTGTCTGTGAAGCCAGCCTCTCACTAGTAATGCAGGGAGGGAGCTGTCTCAGACTTCACCATCCTCCCCCCCCCCCCTCACCCACACACCATTCACTAGCTGGGACATGGGGGAAGTCAGGAGTGAGGGTCAGGCAGCTCCCCCCTGTCTGTGAAGCCAGCCTCTCACTAGTAATGCAGGGAGGGAGCTGTCTCAGACTTCACCATCCTCCCCCCCCCTCACCCACACACCATTCACTAGCTGGGACATGGGGGAAGTCAGGAGTGAGGGTCAGGCAGCTCCCCCCTGTCTGTGAAGCCAGCCTCTCACTAGTAATGCAGGGAGGGAGCTGTCTCAGACTTTACCATCCTCCTCCCCCCCCCCCCCCTCACCCACACACCATTCACTAGCTGGGACATGGGGGAAGTCAGGAGTGAGGGTCAGGCAGCTCCCCCCTGTCTGTGAAGCCAGCCTCTCACTAGTAATGCAGGGAGGGAGCTGTCTCAGACTTCACCATCCTCCCCCCCCCCCTCACCCACACACCATTCACTAGCTGGGACATGGGGGAAGTCAGGAGTGAGGGTCAGGCAGCTCCCCCCTGTCTGTGAAGCCAGCCTCTCACTAGTAATGCAGGGAGGGAGCTGTCTCAGACTTCACCATCCTCCCCCCCCCCCCTCACCCACACACCATTCACTAGCTGGGACATGGGGGAAGTCAGGAGTGAGGGTCAGGCAGCTCCCCCCTGTCTGTGAAGCCAGCCTCTCACTAGTAATGCAGGGAGGGAGCTGTCTCAGACTTCACCATCCTCCCCCCCCCCCCTCACCCACACACCATTCACTAGCTGGGACATGGGGGAAGTCAGGAGTGAGGGTCAGGCAGCTCCCCCCTGTCTGTGAAGCCAGCCTCTCACTAGTAATGCAGGGAGGGAGCTGTCTCAGACTTCACCATCCTCCCCCCCCCCCCTCACCCACACACCATTCACTAGCTGGGACATGGGAGAAGTCAGGAGTGAGGGTCAGGCAGCTCCCCCCTGTCTGTGAAGCCAGCCTCTCACTAGTAATGCAGGGAGGGAGCTGTCTCAGACTTCACCATCCTCCCCCCCCCCCCCTCACCCACACACCATTCACTAGCTGGGACATGGGGGAAGTCAGGAGTGAGGGTCAGGCAGCTCCCCCCTGTCTGTGAAGCCAGCCTCTCACTAGTAATGCAGGGAGGGAGCTGTCTCAGACTTCACCATCCTCCCCCCCCCCCTCACCCACACACCATTCACTAACTGGGATATGGGGGAAGTCAGGAGTGAGGGTCAGGCAGCTCCCCCCTGTCTGTGAAGCCAGCCTCTCACTAGTAATGCAGGGAGGGAGCTGTCTCAGACTTCACCATCCTCCCCCCCCCCCCCTCACCCACACACCATTCACTAGCTGGGACATGGGGGAAGTCAGGAGTGAGGGTCAGGCAGCTCCCCCCTGTCTGTGAAGCCAGCCTCTCACTAGTAATGCAGGGAGGGAGCTGTCTCAGACTTCACCATCCTCCCCCCCCCTCACCCACACACCATTCACTAGCTGGGACATGGGGGAAGTCAGGAGTGAGGGTCAGGCAGCTCCCCCCTGTCTGTGAAGCCAGCCTCTCACTAGTAATGCAGGGAGGGAGCTGTCTCAGACTTCACCATCCTCCCCCCCCCCCCCCTCACCCACACACCATTCACTAGCTGGGACATGGGGGAAGTCAGGAGTGAGGGTCAGGCAGCTCCCCCCTGTCTGTGAAGCCAGCCTCTCACTAGTAATGCAGGGAGGGAACTGTCTCAGACTTCACCATCCTCCTCCCCCCCCCCTCACCCACACACCATTCACTAGCTGGGACATGGGGGAAGTCAGGAGTGAGGGTCAGGCAGCTCCCCCCTGTCTGTGAAGCCAGCCTCTCACTAGTAATGCAGGGAGGGAGCTGTCTCAGACTTCACCATCCTCCCCCCCCCCCCTCACCCACACACCATTCACTAGCTGGGACATGGGGGAAGTCAGGAGTGAGGGTCAGGCAGCTCCCCCCTGTCTGTGAAGCCAGCCTCTCACTAGTAATGCAGGGAGGGAGCTGTCTCAGACTTCACCATCCTCCCCCCCCCCTCACCCACACACCATTCACTAGCTGGGACATGGGGGAAGTCAGGAGTGAGGGTCAGGCAGCTCCCCCCTGTCTGTGAAGCCAGCCTCTCACTAGTAATGCAGGGAGGGAGCTGTCTCAGACTTCACCATCCTCCTCCCCCCCCCCTCACCCACACACCATTCACTAGCTGGGACATGGGGGAAGTCAGGAGTGAGGGTCAGGCAGCTCCCCCCTGTCTGTGAAGCCAGCCTCTCACTAGTAATGCAGGGAGGGAGCTGTCTCAGACTTCACCATCCTCCCCCCCCCTCACCCACACACCATTCACTAGCTGGGACATGGGGGAAGTCAGGAGTGAGGGTCAGGCAGCTCCCCCCTGTCTGTGAAGCCAGCCTCTCACTAGTAATGCAGGGAGGGAGCTGTCTCAGACTTCACCATCCTCCCCCCCCCTCACCCACACACCATTCACTAGCTGGGACATGGGGGAAGTCAGGAGTGAGGGTCAGGCAGCTCCCCCCTGTCTGTGAAGCCAGCCTCTCACTAGTAATGCAGGGAGGGAGCTGTCTCAGACTTCACCATCCTCCCCCCCCCCCACACCCACACACCATTCACTAGCTGGGACATGGGGGAAGTCAGGAGTGAGGGTCAGGCAGCTCCCCCCTGTCTGTGAAGCCAGCCTCTCACTAGTAATGCAGGGAAGGAGCTGTCTCAGACTTCACCATCCTCCCCCCCCCCCTCACCCACACACCATTCACTAGCTGGGACATGGGGGAAGTCAGGAGTGAGGGTCAGGCAGCTCCCCCCTGTCTGTGAAGCCAGCCTCTCACTAGTAATGCAGGGAGGGAGCTGTCTCAGACTTCACCATCCTCCCCCCCCCTCACCCACACACCATTCACTAGCTGGGACATGGGGGAAGTCAGGAGTGAGGGTCAGGCAGCTCCCCCCTGTCTGTGAAGCCAGTCTCTCACTAGTAATGCAGGGAGGGAGCTGTCTCAGACTGGTATCAGGGTTAGGGCACTGTGTGCAGGAAGATCACAACACTCCTGGTATTAATAGGGATAGGGCACTGTAAGAGATGACTGTAGTAGATTGAATAAAGATCTGATGTTTCTGCTCTCCTCACACCAAACAAAAACAACACACAAGCAGAGAAGCCCTTCTTACAAAGCTGAGCTAGTGAGTTAAGTAGGAGGAAAAGTAAACATACTTGTGCCAGTGTGGCTACTTAAAAAATACACTTACCAACAATCAATTACATATATTTGAACTGTGTACAGTTCCAGCCAGGACCACCTTTCTAAAATGCACAGTGATTGGCAAATTCAACATGCACTAGCATTTCAGGTGCCTGCTAACAAAAATAATAAACAAACAAGTTCTAGTCACGTGAGTGCTGATCATTACATTACTTTTTTTGTCAAGCTTCCAACTGTTTCCATTTCACATCCCTCCAACCATTACCTCAGTGTTAGCCTTGGTAACATCAATAGATAAGAGCACAGCCAGCCAATAGGAATACATACATACATATTCATTCCTAAGTGACCTTTACTGACCTGGGAAGTGTGAACACTTTGTTTCATTTTCTGTTGGTGTTCGTTAGTTTCCAGTTCCATTTCCCATCCCCCCAACCATCACCTCAGTGGTAACCTTGGTAACATCAATAGATAAGAGGGCAGCCAGCCAATAGGAACACATATTCATTCCTAACTGACCTTCAGTGACCTGGAAAGTGTTTATTTGTATCATTTTCAGTTAGTGCGCACTAAATCGAGTTAGTGCGCACTAACGGGGAGTTAGTGCGCAGTAACTCGAGTTAGTGCGCACTAACACGATTTAACGATTTTTAACGATAAATCGTTAGAATTTCTATTGTATCGTGTTCTATAACGATTTAAGACGATATAAACATTATCGGACGATAATTTTAATCGTTGAAAAACGATTCACATCCCTAGCCTCTAAGCCCTCCGTGAGGCCTGCTCCTCCCTGTGTTAATATGTATGAGCAGGTTTGGGCTGCCATTTCCGACACTGCTGCGAACTCAGGGGCTTCCGGCACTCCCCTAATGCGTAAGTTGTTCCTCCTGCTCCGGTTCTCCAGGTCTTCCACCTTGGCCTGAAGGCCTTGTATTTTGGAGGCCAAAGATTCCTGCCGGGCAGCCAGGGTATTGAGTGCGTCTCCGTGCCCTTCTAAACGTACCTCTGTGTCGTCCACACGGTTCCCAAGGGCCGCCAGAATCTTCTTTCAAATTCGCCACCAATGCCATTATGTCCGATTTGTATTGTTTTAAATCTATAAACCACTGCCTGGCCTCCTCCCGAGTAAGCAGGGACACCAGAGTCAGTGCATCGGGGCCCTCTGATTCATGCGTGCTTTCTGCCATTGCTGTTGCTTCCTCTTTATCGGGCCTGGAGACTCGGCGCCATCTTGGCCAGGCTCCGATGAAGTTTTCCCGTAGGAGAACTGGCATAAGTCCATTGTTTTCCGCTTGGAAGTCATCCGGATTTCCTAAATGTATTGGCTTTGTTTTTCAGGTGTTTGGTCACCTTAAATTCAGGTGAAATTCAGCAGTTTGGGGGGGTTTAGGGCTTGTGGGAAGCAGAGCCAACCTGTTACGTGTCCTCTCACATCAGATGCCAACAGCACCCCCATTCTGCTTTCTTTTTAATGTGAATATTTGTGCTTTACAACTTACAAGAATCTTTCTGTGCACCAAGTGACCTCCTGTTCCTTTTTCAACAGTCCTCTAAACCTTAGCTAAGACTATCAGGGAAATTGTGATCCTCCTGGCAACTTCCACTTTTTGGCCTAGGAGCTCCCTCTTGCTCCTTTTATTTTTATATATTGACATTTGATCTGTCACATCACATTGGTTTACATTCAGGTACTGTAGGTATTTTCCCTTTCCCCAGAGGGCTTATAATCTAAGTTTGTACCTGAGGCAATGGAGGGTAAAGTGACTTGCCCAAGGTCACAAGGAGTGATAGCAGGACTTGAACCCTGGTCTCCTGGTTCACAGCCCACTTCTCTAACCACTAGGCTATTCCTCCTCCAGCTCAATCAGAACTAGCCTCTGCTAGGACTCCAGCACCAGGAGCCTTCATTCTTAGTTGGGTGGCATTTTCTGTTTTTATTTCCTTGCCCTCCTCTCTATAATCCAGACAGTGCTGTGATGGGCCACAGATCATGGCATGCATACATCCTGAGTGGGTTATACACCTCTACCCGCAGATGGAGATAGAGCAAAGCTGATGTCACGGTATATATAGCCCTGCTCTGACATCAGCCCGCCAGTATTCTCCATCTCCACCAAATGGTAGCCATGCATCTCCCTACTGGGGATAGAGATGTGCGTTCGTTTTTGCCGAATTGGAAAATTGCAACAAAATTGTCCAATTCGGCATGTTTCAGGGAGCCCGAAAAAATCAGGATTTTCCCATTTTTTCGCAAACATTCGTTTTTCCGATTAGTGCGCACTAACGGGAGTCAGTGCGCGCTAACGTTAGCGCGCACTGACTCCCGTTAGCGCGCACTGACAAAAACTAACAAAAAGTAACAAAAAATAACAAAATCTAACGGTTTTTGTTAGTGCGCGCTAACGGGGAGTTAGCGCGCGCTAACGGGGAGTTAGCGCGCACTAACTAAAAATCGATTTTTTGCAAAAAAAAAGACCCAAACCAAAAAAAAACGACATTTTCCATGGCGGCCGAAAAACGAAGAACGACATGAACACAAAAAACGATGCACATCTCTTACTGGGGATTGCTTGTTTTAAGGAGAAAGAGAAGGATTGATCACGCACTGCATCTCTTGAGGTGTTACCTTGTGTTCCCTCCCTCCCTGAGATGTTATTTGGTGATCCCTCCCTCTGTCCAGTAACTGGATTTCCAGCATGGACTTAGCTGCCAGGAGAGAATCAGCCATGTTCCTCCCAAGGGCCTACTAGGGTGCGCGCACGGGTGTCCTACCCACATCTTTATTCTGACTATGGCGCGAACCTTGGGGGCGTCCCCTCGAGTGATGTCACAACATCCAGGTATTTAGCTTGCCCGCATTTGCTAGCTAACCGAGTTAGCAAGGACTGGATTTTGGATTTGACTCCTCCGGTCTACGCTACTCTGCCCGTTCTGTGCAGCCGCTGGAAGATTTCTCTCTGCCCTTCGGGATAAGAACATAAGAAATTGCCATGCTGGGTCAGACCAAGGGTCCATCAAGCCCAGCATCCTGTTTCCATCAGAGGCCAAAACCAGGCCACAAGAACCTGGGTAACCTGGGTAACCACTCCTCGGGGGCCCTTCTTCTTCTTTCAGGTGCCTTACTGAGATCAGGTACTTGCTCCTCGAGGGTCTGCTCTCCCTGCCTCGGTGCCTGGAACCATCTACTTCTGCCTGGTGGAAACCTTCTACATCTCAGCTACCATCTAGTGAGTAATCTATTCTCAGTCTATCTCATCTACAGCTTTGCCGTGCTGGGAAACCTACACCGGAAGCTCCCTATACCAACTTGGTGAGAAGGGTCCCTCTGCTGAGGGTCCCTGGACTGCTACTTCAGAACCTGCTCACTACTGCCACCTCTGGTGGCTTACATCAACTGGTTAATAAAAGACAATTCAGTGTTTGTGCGTCCTGAGTCTAGCCCAGTACTGTGGCTCCCCACAGGGCTCCTCTCCGTGGGCGTGGTCATCTGCCACAGTACCTAAGAATCCACCCAAAAACCTCAAAACCCTAACAGTTTCAAGCGCTGCCTTTTGGTTTGGCCACCTTGCCCAGAACTTTTCCAAGATCATGGTGGTGATGGCAGCGGCGTTGAGAAAGGATGACATTTTGGTCTGCCCGTACCTAGAAGATTGGCTAATTCTGGCCAAAAGCTTGGAAGAGAGTATTCAAGCCTCGTGGAAGGTGGTCTCCTTGCTGCAGGACTTAGGGTGGGTGGTGAACTTGATCATAAGCAATTTACAGCCATCTCAGACGCTGGAGTATCTTGGTGTTTGTTTCAACATGAAGCAAGGCAGGGTTTTTCTGCCAGAGGTCTGCATTCAGAAGCTAATGGCTCAAGAGAGACTATTGATAGAAGCAGTTTGCCCGACAGTATGGTCTTATCTTCAGGTACTCAATTTGATGGCAGCCACCCTAGTGGTGGTTCCGTGGGCAAGGGCGCATATGCATCCTCTTCAGTGCACACTGCTTGCATGATGGAATCCACAGTCTCAGGACTACTCGATATGGCTTCAGTTATCGATGGAAATTGGGCATCCAACTGAAATGGTGGTTGTAAGCGGATCATCTAAGAAAAGGCGTTTCCTTGCAAGCTCCAGACTGGCTAGTGCTCACATTGGATGCACGCCTCAAGGGTTGAGGGGTTCACTGTCAGGAGTTGATGGTGCAGTGATGCTGAAGTGCAGAGGAGCATCAATCGTCTGGAAGCACTTGCCATTTGGTTGGCATACTTGCGTTCATCGACTGCTTGCAGGGTCAAGCGGTCCAAGTAATGTCAGACAATGAGACAACAGTGGCTTACATAAATCGCCAGGGAGACACCAAGAGTCAACAAGTGTCGCAGGAAATAGACCAGCTCTTGGTATGGGCGGAGGTACATCTCCAGGAGATCTCTGCCTCCCACATTGCGGGAAAAGATAATGTGAAAGTCTATTTTCTCAGAAGACAGAGTCTGGATCCAGGAGAATAGGAATTGTAGGACGAAGCGTTCCAGCTCATAGTCGAACGCTGGGGCCTACCTTATCTAGACTTGCTAGCGACATCACACAATGCGAAGGTTCTTCGTTTCTTCAGTCGCAGGCGAGATCCAAAGTCTCTGGGCATCGATGCTTTAGTACAGGAGTAGCTGAAGGGAAAACATCTGTATGCCTTTCCCCCATGGCCCTTATTGGGCAGGTTGATTCAGAGGATCAAGAGGCATACGGAGATGGTACTTTTGTTGGTTCCCGACTGGCCCAGAAGGCCGTGGTATGCAGATCTGCAGAGACTCTTATTGGACTCTCCTCTTCAGTTACCGGTCTAATGATAGCTGTTATGATAGGGACCTATTCTTCAGGAAGATCCAATTTGATTTTGTCCTACAGTATGGCCCTTGAAAGGACTTGGTTGCTGAAGCATGATACTATACTGCTGTGATTTTCACCTTGCTTCGAGCTCAGAAGTTCTCCACTTCTTTAGCCTATGTTCACTAGAGAAAAGGAAATTATCAGGTAAGTAGTAATTTTTCAATCTTTCCCAACAACTCTTTATGATTAGTTGGGAGTTAAAAGACAGCCAGCTGCTCAGCATTTGGAAGGAAGGCCCAGCATTAAAAAGGAGCTCCATTTTTATTAAACCATTATTGCTGGGCCAGTCCTATAGCACCACACATTTCCAGTTTGCCTGCTTTCCAGGGTCAGTAGGATGTAGGTATGTCGTTGAGGTGATGGGTTCCAAATAACCCAAGAATGATTTCTGCTCTTTTGGCACATTTACAGGCTTAATGGAAGGGCTGGTAGGTTGAGTTTCAGGGAAGAATTTACTTACCAGCTCTCAGCAGAGTCGTACAGGAGAGAGACAGTATAGGTAACAAAAAGGCAAAAAAGTTTCCTAGCATCCAGACAGATGAATTCAGAAACAGTGGGTTATGCACCTCCTCCAGCAGATGAGATGGAGCAAAACTGACATCAGAGTATATATATACTCCTGCAGTGACATCATCCTGCTGGTATTCTCTGTGTCCAGCAGATGGTGAACATGCATCTCCCTACTGGGAATTGCTTTAAGTTTTAGAAGAAGAAAAAGAAGGAAATTTAATTTGCCCCGCTCTCCTGCGATGATATCAAATGGTCCCTCCCCCAGTTGAAGTGATTTCTGTTGTCCCACAGATGAGTGCTTTGGTCCAGTAGCTGGTTTTTCAGCTGGCATGTACTTAACTGTTGAACAGCTGAGAAGCACCAGGTGCAGGAAGCCAAGTGTGGCAGTGATGGTATATGCCCTCTCCCCTTGCAGCCAGAGACTGATTCTGTACTCAGCTGGGATGGGCTGAGCTCAGGTAAAGTTTAAAAAAAACAAACCAAAAACGAGAAGGCGGGGTTTTTTGTAGGGCCTCCTTGTTGCTCCGGTTTCCGTGCTCGGCGCGCCGATCCACTGTTTGTTCCCGCCCCTGAGAGAGTCTAAGGGATGTGGACAACCTGGCCGGTTGAGCAGCCCTTTTGGACTAGACCCTGATCCTAGGCTTTTCTCTGTGCACCACGTGGTAGGTTGCGGTGGCCGTTTTCGTGCATTATTCCTGCGCGTTAGGCTGCCCTCTTCAGGACTGTCGGTTTGTGCAAGTGCGTCTGGCTGTGCATCCAAATTCTGCACCCATTTTTGGTACGCTTAGTTGGATGCCTGCTTAGGCAACCAGTTGGTAGCAGTGTCTGATTTCAGCGCGAGCTTGCCTGTCCGCACGATCTGGGCTAGGGTGCTCTCATTTTGGGCTCTCATCACACACAGGGTTGTGCGCTTAAATTTTGGGATGCCTAAATTTTGGATGCATATTTTTACAGCACGAATTCAGCTGGACGCACACTTTTTCAGTTGCCTGTTAAGCGTACTAACAGACTGATGGTGCCTGTAGCTAAGAAACCTAAGCACCTTTCCCTTTGTACTGCCTGTCATATTTGGGCATTTCAGTCTGGCGTTCCCTCTAACTTGTGCAGCGCTGCTTAGAGGCTCAGGGTGAATTGCCTTTGTCTAATTTTACTAATCCCGGTTCTTCCCAGTCTGATTAGGACCTGGGTAAAGACGTGTCAGAAGGGACGCCTGTCGTTGGAATTCCCTTAATTGGTTCGTCAGCAGGGGAAGATAGCTCAGGGGACATAGGACAGGTGCCTCCTGGTTTTGGCATGGATCTTTCTGCCTTTTCTTGGGTGGAATTTTTTCAAGGATTGCAATCCTTTCTTCAGGAACATTCCTTGGCCCCAACCAATCTTGCCAGGTCACAGTCTCAGGTGGTGACCTCCTGCACGCAGGACGCTGTGGTTAAGCACCGAAGTACTTCTAGATCGGCAGCCGGTCTTCCTGATAGGAATCCAAATGGCACGGATGATGAAGCTGATCCTTACTCTCTGGAGGATGGGGAAATTCCTCCAGGACTGAAACTGTTTAGGACTATGTTACGGTTCTTTCATAGAGATGAGTTACCGGCTCTGATTTCCCAGACATTA
Source organism: Rhinatrema bivittatum (assembly GCF_901001135.1). NCBI lineage: Eukaryota > Metazoa > Chordata > Amphibia > Gymnophiona > Rhinatrematidae > Rhinatrema > Rhinatrema bivittatum. Next base: position 571,528,041 of record NC_042616.1, read on the forward strand.
AAGATGCTGGGGGTACCTGGGGCTGATTCCATGTCTGAGGCAAAGAAGAATCCCATTTTGGTTTTTTGCATAAAGCCTCTTGTTTTTTCCAAGTTATGGAGGACATTCAAGAATTAGTTGATCTTAAGTGGGGTGACCCGGAGGCTAATTTTAAAGGAGGTTGAGACTTGGAAAGCCCTGGATCCAGTGGTGAGAGAGAGCAGTTAAATTTTCCGAAACTGGATGCACTTGTGTGTGCCATCTCTAAGCGGACGACTATCTCTGTGGAGGGAGGAGAGGCTTTGAAGGATGCGCACGATAGAAGGATTGAGGCCATCCTTAAGCAAGCATTTGAAGCGGTGGCGATGACCTTGCAGACATCTTCTTGTTGTTCCCTGGTGGCTCACTCCTGTTTACTTCTCTCTCAGAAGGTTGATGAATCTAGACTGAATTCCAGGGCAGTTATGGAGCCAGGAGCTGCCTTTTTTGACAGATGAGGGCTGCAATTTGGTCCACATCTCAGCCAGAGGGGTCACTTTGATAATAGCAGCCAGGCATCAGTTATGGATGAGTAATTGGTTGGCCAATGCAACCTCCAAGGCTAACTTACGAAGCTCTTTGAAGGCTCGCTCTTGTTTGGGAGCAAGTTGGAAAAAATGGCCAAAAAGTGGGACAAGTCTCCGATTCCTCGATTGCTGGAAGATAAGAAGTAGACCCAGCACTCTTTTAGCATGAGAGGTCATGCTAGTGGATCCAAGCATTTTCGACCTCACAGAGGAGCAACCTTTTAGAGAACTCAGCCTTTCAGTAGGTCTCAGTCCTTTTGTCCCAGACAGCCCAAGTGAGGCACAGGCTCGGGTAGTGGAACTTCCCGACCCTTCCAATGAAGGTATACTGACCCAATGCTAGGAAAAAGAAATAGGGAGTCACCTCTCTCTCTTTTATCAGAGGTGGGTCGAAATCATGTCAGACCAGTGAGTCTTGGAGGTGATACGAGATGGATATGTGCTGGAGTTTCAGTGTTCCTCGGGTCGTGTTTATGGTGTCTCCTTGCCACTCCCTACAGAAGAGTGTACATTGTCAAGTCTCCTCAGTCTGAGGGCTGTTATTCCAATGCTCTCATCTCAAGAAAATATGGGCCGATATTCCATTAATTTTGTTGTGCCCAAGAAGGAGGGCTCCTTTTGTTCCATCTTGGATCTCAAAAGGGTCAACTGTCATTTGCGGGTGACTCATTTTTGCATGGAAACTTTGCGCTCAGTGATAATGGCCGTGCAGTCGGGGAAGTTTCTGACCTCCTTGGATCTGTCTGAGCCGTACCTGTATATTCCCATCCGGCTAGAGCACCAACGATTTCTGCGATTCATGATCTTGGGTCGTCATTATCAATTCTGAGCATACCTTTTGGTCTGGCCACTGTGCCCAGAAATCTTTTCAAGGTTATGGTGATGGCAGCAGCAAAGTTGAGAAAGGATGGAATCCTGGTACACCTGTACTTGGATGACTGGTTGATTCGGGCCATTCTATGAAAGAGAGCTGCCTGGTGACCCGCAAGATGATCCATCGGATGAGTGATGAACCTAACCAAGAGTAGTCTTCAGCCTTCTCAGTTGTTAGAGTATCTTGGTGTTTGGTTTGACACGAAGCAGGGCAGAGTTTTCCTACTGAACGGTCATATTCAGAAGTTGTCAGCACAGGTGCGTCTGTTGATGAACACAATACGCCCGACAGTGTGGTCCTACATACAGGTGCTCGGATTGATGGCGGCGACCCTGGAAATGGTGCCATGGGCGAGGGCGCATATGTGTCCTCTTCAGCGCTCCCTGCTGTCTCGTTGGAGCCTTCAGTCTCAGGGCTATTCAATTCAGCTCCACTTGCTGATGGAGGTCTGCTCTCAACTACAGTGGTGGTTACAAGCGGATTACCTAAGAAAGGGGGTTTCCCTAAAATCTCCCTAGTACTCATGACAGATGCGAGCTTCCAGGGTTGGGGAGCTCACTGTCAGGAACTGACAGTGCAAGGGTGCTGGAGTACAGAAGAGTCTCTCTGGAACATCAATTGGCTAGAAACTCGGGCAGTCTGGTTGGCATGCTTGCAGTTTGGTGACAGGTTGCAGGGTCGAACGGTCCAGAGAATGTTAGACAGTGCAACGACAGTGGCCTACATTTATTTATTTGCTTATTTATTTATTTAAAAGTTTTTATATACCGTGAATTGGTCAGAATTCTGACCGTCTAGACAGTTTACAATTAACATACATAATTAAAATAACAATAAAATAAAACATAACATATACTACGTTTCCAACATTGACTAATGAGGGACTGTTGGAGGAACAGGAGTGATACAAAATCAGTTGAATTTTAAAGTAAGCCAAGGTAAAGAGATACATTTTTAGGGATTTTTTGAACTCTTTCTTATTGGCTGTCAATCAAAGTTCTTCAGGAATAGAGTTCCAGAGGATGGGTCCTGCAACAGAGAATGCTCGTTTGCGTGTTAATGCTAAACTTGCTGTTTTTATGGATGGTACTTCCAGGATACATTAGTCCATTGATCGAAGTTGTCTTGTTGGCTTATATATTCGTAATAATGAGCAGAGCCAAACTGAATCAATCGGCAATGAGGAACCAAGAGCTAGCAAGTATCGCAGGAGATAGACCAAGTTATGGGATGGGCGGAAGTGCATCTTCAGGAGATCTCAGCCTCGCACATTGCAGGAAAAGACAATGTAAGAGCAGACTTTCTCATCAGGTAGAGTCTGGACCCAGGAGAATGGGTGTTGTCAGATGAGGCATTTCAGCTGCTAGTGGGTTGCTGGGGCCTTCTGTTTCTAGACCTGCTGGTGACTTCTTGCAATGCGAAGGTTCCAGGATTCTTCAGTCGCAGGAGAGATCCAAAGTCATTGGGCATTGATGCTTTCATGCAGGAATGACTGGAGGACAAGTTGCTGTATGCCATTCCCCCATGGCCCATGTTGGGCAGAATGGTTCGGAAGGTCGAGGGTCACAGAGGGATGATGCTTCTGGTGGCACCAGATTGACCCAGGAGACAATGGTATGTGGATCTGCGAAGGCTCCTGGTAGACTCTGGCTTCTGGCACTCAGGAATCTGTTGTGGCAGGGGCCTGTTCTTTACAAAGATCCGACTCAATTTTGTCTTATGGTATTGCCCTTGAGAGGGATTGCTTGCTGAAGCATGGATATCCTACTCAAGTGATGGTCACCTTGCTGCAAGTGAAAAAGTTCTCCACTTCCTTAGCTTATGTGCAGGTTTGGTGTGTGTTTGAGGCTTGGTGTGAAGATCGAAGTGTTCTTCGTTTGGTTAAGTTCCCGCTCATTTTGGAATTTTTGCAGGATGAATTGAATAAAGAGTTGGCCTTTAATTCCTTAAAGGTGCAGTTGGCAACTCTTGCCTGTTTCAGGGATTAGGTGAATTGTGGATCCTTATTGGCTCATCCAGATGTGGTTTGTTTTTTGAAAGGAGTGAAACATTTTCGTCCTCCCTTGCGGTTACCGGTCTTAATCTGGTTTTGGATTTCTTAGCGGGCCCTGCGTTTCAACCTATGCATAACCTCTCCTTGAGGTTAATGACCTTGGAAACAGTGTTTCTTGTAGCGATTTGTTCGGCACGTAGAATATCCGAGCTGCAGGCCTTGTTTTGCCGGGACCCGTTCCTCCGAGTGACTCCAGAGGTGATTCAGCTGCGTACTGATCCTTCCTTTTTGCTAAAAGTGGTCTCAGATTTTCACTTGAATCAGTCCATTTCCCTGCCATCTCTGGATAGGGAAAGAGATGCGAAGGAATATTGCCTATTGCGATCCTTGGATGTCAAGAGACATATCGTGAGGTATCTGGAGGTTTCTAAAACTTTCCGGAAGATGGATCGCCTGTTTGTCCTCCATGGTGGAGGAAAACAGGGCGAGCTGGCTTCACAGGCTACACTAGCTCGCTGGATTAAGGAGGTAATCATGGCCACATATGTGGATGCTAGAAAGCCGTTACCTAGTCAGGTTAGGGTGCATTCCGCTAGGGCTCAGGCAGTGTCATGGGTGGAAATTAGATTGTTGCCTCCCGTTGATATTTGCTAGCTGCAACATAGTCCTCCTTACACACCTTTTCTAAATATTATTGTCTGGATGTGCAGTCCTGGGAGCTCGCAGCCTTTGCAAATGCGATTTTGACAGAACCGTTGGCAGCCTCCGGCCCTATTCGGGAGGAGTTTGGGTACATCCCACCGGTTCTGAATTCACCTGTCTGGACGCTAAGAAATGACAAATTACTTCTTACCTGCTAATTTCCTTTTCTATAGGACAGACAGATGAATTCAGCTTCCCGCCCTTGGCTGCTGAATGATTGTGCTATGGTCCTCCTACATAGCTACGTATTCCAGGGGTTACTGGTAATTATTAGTCCAGTCTCTAGACTAGTGCTGATACATTCTTTGTCTGAACTCAGTGTTTCCTGTTGGCTAAGTATTGAAATGATTATCTGTTAGTAATCAAATTTTTGCTTCTGTCCACAGTTGGCGTTTGAAGAGAATACTGCCAGGCTGATGTCACTGCAGGAGTATATATACTGTGATGTCAACTTTGCTCCATCTCGATCTGCTGGTAGAGGTGCATAACTCATTGGTTCTAAATTCATTTGTCTGTCCTAAAGAAAAGGAAATTATCAGGTAAGTAGTAATTTCTCATTATCATATGATATAAAGCACTACTGCACACCCATGAGGAAGCTGAAATATGCTGAACTGCTGCATTCTGTGGGGGATGCAACACAAAGGAAGAGAAAGGCCAAGCTCTGTCATTCAGCGGCAGCCAGAATCCTGACAAATTCCAGAAGAAGAGACCACATCTCTCCCATTCTCAAAAATTTACACTGGCTACCAATACATTTTAGAATTCTACACAAGTCCTTCACCATCATCCATAAATCCATTCATACCCAAGCCCCTCTTAACCTCCAAATCCCCCTCAGACTACACATGTCATCTAGACCCATCAGAGAAGCCTACAGAGGTTCCCTACTAGTTCCCCCAACCAAATCCACACACTATCTAGCACTCAGAGAGCGGGCCTTTTCTACAACGGGACCCTCTCTTTGGAATACCTTACCACCTGATCTCAGACTGGAACCATGCTTATTAACATTCAGAAAAAGGCTTAAGACTTGGTTATTTAAACAAGCCTTTCCCAAGTCTAACTGAGTCACTAATATCCATTAAGAGACCTTTCTGCACAATGTAAATAATTACTTCTGTAAAGATACTTCTACTCTTGTCTCCTTCCTCCCCCAGTTCCAGCAACCCTGTTTTATTGTAACTTTTTTGTTTCCTATGCACTTGTTAAATGTACAAGGTTATTGCACCCCCTGTTACCTGTAAACCGGCATGATATGATTGTATCATGAATGCCGGTATAAAAAAAGCTCTAAATATATAAATAAAATAAAATAAATTCATTGCAGACTAATAATGCACCATATTCTGGTTCCCAGGTTCAGAATGCAAAGTGTCTGTTGGAATCCTGAACATTAAACTAGAGCTATATCCACGGGTCAATCAGACTCTCTCCCAAGAAGTTGTTAGGACACAAGTAAGTGATTCTTAAATTCATTTTATACTACCTTATCAATAATTTTAGAAAATAAAGCTGTAAATTGAAAAATGGTTGTGACTGCATGGTGTAAATACTTTCATGCAGTCTTCCCACTGACTATTTTTTTTTTAATTTTAAGTAGCAAAAATAATTTGATAGAAATAGAGGGATGTCTACAGTGTAATTTGTATTGCAAGTGTGTTCCAGTTTGCACCAAATCCCTAGTGCCTGTGTCCAAGCTGTGGGTGGAATAAGGTACAGAGCACACAAGGAGCCCAGCAGTCAGCTGCACATCACTGAAATAAAACACGTGGCCTGGCTTTTCTCCTTGAAGTCATCTTAAAAAAATGACAAACTCGAATTCTTTGCGATGTGGAATCTATGAGATTCAAACTGTGGCACAAGTTTCAGAAATGCAGATCTTGGTATAGAAATTTGTAAGTAGTCTTCTGCTTGCTGCAGGATTCACATCTACATGGTAAAGAGGACAGCACATTAGTCTTATTGGTGCTATAGGTGATTCCTGTTAAATGATATTGGAACTCGGAGTGGGTCCTCTATTGCTCTCATCTCCTTCTAATACTTCTTGTAAAGTCACTGCCGTAAAATGGGGACCACCTTAGAACAGAAAATGCTGTGACTTGCATCAGGAATTTAAAGTGAAGTAAACAACATTTTAATTGCTAGTTTTCTTTAGAACGCCAGAGAACAGCAGAGAAGGAGCGATTGTTTCTGGTATATGCTAAGCAATGGTGGAGAGAATACCTGCAGATCCGACCTTCACACAATACCAGGCTGGTAAAGATCTTTGCACAGGTTTGTTGATTGTGCCTGTTACTTGAAAAAATCCTTTCATCTTTTGCCTCGTTTTATCATCTATACTTTTCTTGAGCTCACACTAAAATAGAAGCATTGTGATACAGTACCAGACACTTCTGCCATTTCCATGACATGGGGAGCTCTATCGATAGGGTCAGTGGTCACAGTTGTTTCAGTGATGCCCCAAATTCTCCTGTGAAAAGGAATAGAACTTTATTTTAGCATACCTGTGGGTGACCTAGGCTTTGAATTTCTCCCTTGGAACTACTGTTTTTCACAAGGGTAAAATGTTGCCAGATAGACTTGATTGATTTTGTTGAAGTGACCAGAGCAGTAGCTCAGGGAGCTTTAGCAGATATGTCCTATCTAGATCTGAGTAAAACATTTGACAGAACTCTACATAGAACACTGGAGTAAACTAGCCATTCTGGGAGTTAGAAAAAAATGAAAAACAGGTGAAAATTTGGATGAGCAACAGGACTCAGAGCATAGTGGGCATTTGAGTCCACTTTGGTGAAGGGAAAGTGGCCAGTGGGATGCTAAAGGAATCGCTGCTGTGCTCAGTCCTCCTCAATGAGTTTAAGAGTGACAAAATTCCCCTGCTTGTTGCTGATATGAAAATTTTCAACAAAATAGACATGACAGAAGAGGTATCTAATATGAAAGATGATTTGAAAAATGGTCAAAGGTATGGCAGCTATACTTTAATGCAAAAATACAAACTTATGCATTTGAGATACAGAAATCCAAAGGCCAGATATCAGTGGAACAGACTTCTAGCAAAGGTGATGCATGGGATAGATAGAAACCTTAGTGGTGGAGGGAGGAAGAAGATCAGAGATAGAGTGAGTCATAAGAACATAAGAAATTGCCATGCTGGGTCAGACCAAGGGTCCATCAAGTCCAGTATCCTGTTTCCAACAGAGGCCAAACCAGGCCACAAGAACCTGGCAATTACTCAAACACTAAGAATATCCCATGCTACTGATGCAATTAATATCAGTGGCTATTCCCTAAGTAAACTTGATTAATAGCCGTTAATGGACTTCTCCTCCAAGAACTTATCCAAGCCTTTTTTGAACCCAGCTACACTAACTGCACTAACCACATCCTCTGGCACAATTTCCAGAGCTTTATTGTGCATTGAGTGAAAAAGAATTTTCTCTGATTAGTCTTAAATGTGCTTCTTGCTAACTTCATGGAATGCCCCCTAGTCCTTCCATTATTCGAAAGTGTAAATAACCGATTCACATCTACTCGTTCAAGACCTCTCATGATTTTAAAGACCTCTATCATATCCCCCCTCAGCCGTCTCTTCTCCAAGCTGAATAGCCCTAACCCCTTCAGCCTTTGCTCATAGGGGAGCTGTTCCATCCCCTTTATCATTTTGGTAGTCCTTCTCTGTACCTTCTCCATCGCAGCTATATCTTTTTTGAGATGCGGCGACCAGAATTGTACACAGTATTCAAGGTGTGGTCTCACCATGGAGCGATACAGAGGCATTATGACATTTTCCATTTTATTAACCATTCCCTTCCTAATAATTCCTAACATTCTGTTTGCTTTTTTGACTGCTGTTGTGGTAATTTGCGGCTGCCCAACTTCGGGCCCTGGTGGAGTTACATAGAAAGGTTGAATTGAAACAATGGGTTCTGTTGGAGCAAGCCTTACTGGGTATAATGCCTCTTCAAGCATTACCATGGCAGGCTAAATCCACATGGCGGTCTCTCTCATACTTCCCTGTTTCCCTCCAGAACACTCTGCGAACCTAGTTTCAATGGAAATCCTGTCTTGTTGGTAGCACCACTTACTTTTACCTTTCACATTTGTTCCATAATTCTACATTTCCTGCCGGCATGTTGTCACAGATGTTCTCATCTTGGGCTGCTCAGGGCATTATATGCTTTGGTCATCCTCTTAAGTCTTGGAGATTTAACGGAAAGATATGGTATAGACTCCGGGAATTTCTTAGTGTGTGCTCAGATTCAGCATTTTTAAAATTCCTTATTAAGAGCCAGAACTATTCACCTAACTAAATCCTTATTTGAAAATTTTTGTGAACAATCTGAGAAGATGTGGGGCTTAATTTCCAAAATATATGATATCCTTAATAAACACTCTAGTGAGAATTATCACCACATCAGAGAGTGGACATAGGAGAACCGTTAAGTGATGAAGACTGGGTTGTTCAGCCACAAGGCAAAATACTCTATTTCCGCCAGTCTGTAAGAACAATGCTACAAGGTGCTATACTGGTGGCACTTGACCCCAGTAAAACTCCATAGTATTTTTCCTTCTTTATCAGATAAATGCTGGAGAAATTGTGGTCAGATGGGAACCTATTATCACATCTGGTGGCACTGCCCAGTGGACGTTTCTTTTTGGAAACAAATTGTACAGTGGGTGAGAGCGTGGTTTTGGACCCGCACCCCATCCTACTGAACTTACCAGTGGATGGGCTTAATAAACACATTCAGCGCTTCTGTCTCTGGGAATACCTAGCTCCGCGATGTGAATTGGCAAAGGCATGGAAACAGCTCCTTGCTCCCCTTTTGCTGGTGGTAATCTATCGCCTTCATAACCATACCCATTTCGGAGACTGTTTTTAAGGGTGACAATTCAGATGAACTGAACCAAATCACGGTAAACCTGAAGATGTAGTAGGCCAGACTGACAAACTGGAAAGTAGTAAATCACCTGGACCAGATGATATAAACCCCAGGTTTCTGAAAGAACTGAAAAATGAAATTTCAAACCTATTACAATTAATTTTAACCTATCATTAAAATCATCCATTGTACCTGAAGATGGGAAGGTGGCCAATGTAACCACGATATTTAAAAAGGGCTCCAGGGGTGATCTGGGAAACTATCGACTGATGATTTCAGTGCCGGGAAAAATCGTGGAAACTTATAAAGAATAAAATCACAAAACATTTACATAGACATGAAATCTAGCAAGACCACAGCTATAATCTAAACACCTCCCCCGCCCAAAATTATTTTCTCTCACAAGATAGTTTTGTTCTTAAACTGAAAATTGCTGGACAATACAGGTGTTGTGAGCCTGCCCGCGGTGGTCCCGCAGACAGTCTCTTACCTTCTTCGCAGCAGGCCGCCTCAGATGCCATCCTCCGCGGCCCAGAGGCCACAGCTGTCTTCTGCTCTTCGCGGCAGGTTGAGCCGCTGCTGGGGTCCTTGAGCGGCATGGAAGCCGTCTCTGCCGGTGCCTTCCTCTTCTCCCGTTTCGTGGCAGGGAGCTGCTTCTCCTTGAGCTTCCCACGCGGCAGGGATGCCACCGACGTGTCTGTTTCTTCCAGCTCCTCTTAGGCGCAGGTGCGCGCCTCTCCTGTACATTTAAAGAGCCAGAGCTGGAAAAGCCCTCGTCGATGATATCAACCTGTTCCTGGATCAGCCCTATAAAAGGGCCTTGCTGCTCTTCCTCAGGGCCTTTGGATCCAGTCTTCACAGCATCTGTGGTCTTCTGTGGATCCAGGTCTTCCGTGGTCTTCCTGTGCCTTGATGGATCTTCGTTCCGTGTTTTTCATGTTCCTGAACTTCGTCTCCTTGATGTTTCTGGTCTTGTCCCTCATCAGAGCTCCCTCGTCGCCTGTCTCATGTTCCAGATGTTCTGTGTCCAGATGTCCCGTGTCCTGATGTGCCATGTTCCTGATGTCTGATGTTCCTGTCTTGACTTCGTCCGTCTCATCTTCAGCTCTTTGTCCAGGTCCCAGGTCCCTTGTCTGTCCACCTCTCCTGGCGTGTAGGGCTGTGTAGGGCGCCTCATGGTACAAGGCCTCCTTCTTGTCTGCAGCGCAAGCCTCCGGAAGACTTCTGTCTCTAATGCTTTACTTCTGAGAATCCTGTCCCGGTCTTCGGATTTCCTTGTGCCTGCATCCGTCCATGCCTAAGACTCTGCCAGAACTTGCTCCACTCCAGCGTGGTCCGCGACCAGCCACAGGCAGCTGTGTAGGGCGCACCCCGGTGCAGGCCTCTTCTGAATCTTCGTCATGTTCCAGTCTCAAGTTCCACTTCTTCGCCTGGAGTCTGCTTCACGTTCAGTGTGGTCCGCGACCAGCCATGGGTGGCTATGTAGGGTGCGCTGCGATGCAGTTCTCACCCAGTACTTTCGCCTGACTCCTGAATCCTTATCTGAAACATCTGAGCAACCTGAATCCTTGTCTGAGTCTTCTGAGTAACCTGAGTCCTTATCTGAGTCCTTCAAGTCTCCTGAGTGTCCAAGTCTTCGTCTGAATCTTCTGAGTATCCACGTCTATGTCTGATTCCTCTGAGTATCCTGAGTCTTCATCTGAATCTTCATGTTCCTGCCGTCAGCCTCCATCTGGCCTCACACACTCGTTGTTCCACAGTGACAGGTCTGGAAGGGCTATCGAGTGGCCGAAGGGCTACTCTTGAGAACAGCATTGTGTTGCTGGGTCTCATTGGTGCGTCTAGGTCCAGTGGAGGGCTGAGCATGCCTTTTTCCTGTTCCGGTTAATCCTCGCCTTGTTTTCAGTCCAGCCTTGCTCTTGCTCCACCCGTGCTCGTATCTGCTCACCTCTCGCGGTGTGTCTTGGGGCTCCTCCCTGAGCCATGCCATGATCCAAGAGCTCACATCCTCCCTAGAGATGGACTGCGCCTCCGCGCTCCTAACAGGGCCTGAGGGTGCGCTCCGCAACAACAGGTTACTAGAACAGAACTTTGAGTTGAGATAAAAGTTTTGTGCTGTGGAAATTCACAAGAAGGAACTGAGGCTTTAGAATGAAAATTAGACATTTGTTATAATAGAATTGCACTGTAATTGAAAATCTCAACGGAGTTTTCTGCTTTTCACTGCAGGGTAGTAAAAGAATTGCTCATCTTTTATCAAAGCACCATCTTGAATGATCTTCTATACTTTCCATTTTCTCCTGTGTATAGGCGAAATACTGCTGCAGTACCTTGTGGTTTAGAGAACAGGATCTATTTCACACCAAAGCAATTTGTGATGCAGATCCCACTGACTGTTAATAGTCATAGTGTGGACAGTGATTGGCTGTCTTGTGCTTCAGTGATGCTCACAGCTATGAAACTTCTCATTCTGTCGCTTTTACTGTGCTTGACGATCTGTGATTGAAATTAGGATTATATTTGGTGTGATATGCAAGCAGAAGATAAGATACTCACGTGACAATGATCATTTTATTTTCAGGATGAGAACTGCATAAATCGACCAGTGTGTTCCTATGTCAGACCTCTTCGGGCAGGTCGGCTCCTAGACACTCCACGGCAAGCTGCACGCTTTGTCAATGTCCTGGGCTATGAACGAGCCCCCGTGGTTGGTGGCGGTGGGAAACAGGAACAGTGGTGCACATTGCTGGCCTTTTTGTGTCGAAATAAGGTACAAGGGGATTATGCTTATATAATCAATAGGATTACAGTGTACATGGAAGGAAAGAATGCCACACTTCATTTTTTTTTCACTTTGAAACCTGGGGGCAACCATAGAAACCAATGTAGCAAATATTTCTTCTCAGTAGGTGGCTACATGTTACCATGCTACAAAGCCAATGTGATAGAAAATCACTGTGACCATTGCTGACCACACTAACTTAATTTGCAGTGTTTATGAATTTGGCTACCAGGTTTCCAGGGATTTCTACTACTGGTAATTAAAATTGAGGAGATTACTGTACATCTTATTAACAAGAAAGCCATTTACTTCCAGTAGTTTAATGAATGCTGAAATCTTTATTTTGTGATGTCTAGCATTACTTTCATAGAATGATAACGTACAGTTTCCCTTGTTCTAATAAGTGGGCCTGCTTTTAGTGTTCAGATCTTTGATGCTTAAAGGGAAGGTTTCACCTAAATGGGTTTGGTTTTTTTTGCTTTATATACTTGAGTAGCATCTAGCATTGATTATAGTTTTTTTTCCCGTTATTTTCCTACTGTTCTTTGTAATCTGCTTAGGCCATATTCTGATCATAATCACCTTCATTTCACTCCTGAAGGTCCATATCTAGTCTTGATCTCTTAGTGGCAGCACTGGTGGTTTCTGCTTTAAAAAAAAAAAAAAAAAGTGAAGTAAAGATGAACTCTTGTTATCCTTTCCTGCACATACCCAGATCAGTCCAGACCAGTGGGTTATGCATCCCCACCAGCAAATGGAGTCAGAGAAACAAAACTTTGAGGCACTGCTACTTAACTGAGAATGCCACCTGCAGCCTCTCAGTATTTCTCTGACTCCAGCAGATGGTAGAGGTGCAAACCTGCAGTCTAGTTGGCAGTTAAAAAAAAAAAAAAAGAACAAAGGGATTGTTTAACTTCGCTGTAGTTTTGTGGACGACAGAGGAGCTCCCTGAGGCGTTAGGCACCTTCGTGGGCCATCCCTCAACTGGAGCCGGGAGACTGGGGGTTGAATGCCCCTGACTGAGTTTCGCCCGCAACATTCCGGAGGGCCCGATAGCCAAGGGATCTTGTTCCCTCGGCCCTCCGAGGCTGCTCTCCCAGACACCACTGTTCCTGCAGGGAAGTTCTTGGGCAGGAAATAAAGTTTTTTTGTGTTAAAAAAAAAAAAAAGAAGCTCAAGTCCAAAGGCAGTCAGAGCGATAGGAAGGCAATTGGGGTCTTCCTCTCTGGTGGGTCTGGGTAGCGGGGGCTGTGGACCAGTGTGCAGGGAAGGAGCAAGTTATTTCCCCTTCGGCAGTCCGGGGCTGTGGCTCAGGGTGGCGTGGGGTGCAGGCACAGACCCGGGAAGGAGGCTGCGGGGCCGTCTGCCCCACACTCCAGTGAGGGGAACTGTATTGACCGCTCTTGCCGGGCAGCAGATCCGGTGTCTTGTGCGCTGCGTGTACAGCGGTGGGCCAACTGGATGCTCGCTCTGCCTGGCGTTCAGATCAGGACACAAAGGGACTTCTGCACAGCCTAGCACTCGAGCTTTCTGATCGGCAGGGCCGGTGACTGCTCCCGCTGAAGTGGACCCATGTGAGAGTGCAGGGAGAGCTCGCGATTCCCCCCCCCCCCTTTCTCCTATGGGGATGGGTGCCCTTAGTGGAGAGGGGGATTTCTGTGATAGTCCCCCTATCTTGGGAAAGGAGGATCCGGAGGATTTTTCCCCACAATTAATGCTTCTGCTACACAAGGCCTTTTTTGGCCAGGAGAGCTGCCAGGGCCAAATGGCCCACTGAGAGACTGCTGGATCCCACTGCTACAAAGCCAAAAATGATTTCGCAGAGAGCTGGGAATATCCTGCAGCACCTGGGTCTCCAGCGAGCGAATGCGTTGTCCTCCGGGAAGGGGGACGATTTGGATGAGCCACAGGGGGATCCTTCTGATCCCTGTGGGACGGATCTAGATACAGCGGAGCCGGGGGTGGTTCCGAACCCCGATTCGGTGGATGGGCCCAGGGATGACCCCAATCTGGACGAATTTCCGGTTCTAGAGGGGAACGTCCCGCACGTAGTGCGTCTATTCAAGCGGGAGGAGTTATGGCCCTTAATTCCCCAGGTCCTGAAGGAATTGGGTGTGAAGGTCTCTCAGGAGGAGTCTGATAGTAAAGGGGTGCATCTGGTCCTTGATGGTCTTCGGGGACCAACAATCGCGTTTCCTTTGCCAATGAAGATCCGGAAGTATGTTACCCGGAAGTGGGATTCCCCGGATGCGAGTCTGAAGGTGGGCAGAGCAATGGCTAAACTTTACCCCTTGATGGAGGAGACCCTAGATCTCCTGAAGGTCCTGAAGGTGGATGCAGATGTTTCGGCGGTCACCAAGAACACAACGATCCCTGTGGCTGGGGCTGCAACTTTGAAGGATGTGCAGGACAGCAAGCTAGAGATTCAGCTGAAGCGGATGTTTGAGGTCTCCACGTTGAGTCTGCGTGTGGCGGTTTGTGCCAGATTGATGCAGAGGGCCTGTCTGTGTTGGGTTCAGAAGGCCCCGGATGCAGCGTCTTCCGGAAACAGCGATTCCTTACAAGCAGCTCGTCTGGAGGCAGGTATCGCTTATGTGGCTGACGCGCTGTATAACTTAGTGTGAATGAAGGCATGTAGCATGGTTTCATCTGTGGCGTCCTGTGGCTCCTCAATTGGTAGGCGGATTTATCTTCCAAGGCCCAGCTTTGTAAACTCCCCTTTAAGGGGAAGCTCCTGTTCAGGGAGGACTTGGATCAGCTGATGAAACTGTTGGGGGAGTCGAAGAGCAACAGGCTGCCTGAGGATAGGAAACCCAGTAGGAAGGTGTTCCCAGCTCGAGCTCGTTTTTGAGATTCTCGCAGGTTTCAGGCCAGCAAGTCCACTACTCCTTCCTCAGCAAAGCAGGGTTCGAGACGCCAGCAGTCCTTTCATGGATCCTGCCGGTCGGTCAGAGATGGAACTGGTCAGGGCTCCGGAGGCAGAAAGACGGCCCATTGAAGCCAGTGTTCCCCACTCCTGAGTAGAAGCTGTAGGAAGTAGATTGTTCAGCTTTCACGAGGAGTGGGAGCGGATTACCTCGGACCTTTGGGTCCTAGAGGTAGTAAGAGAGGGCTACACACTAGAATTTTCCTGCTCCATAAGGAAGGCCTTTGTGGAGTCCCATGTATCCTCTAGCAACGAGTAGGAAGCGGTATCGGGGGCTCTTCAGAGGTTGCTCGATTTAAAGGCCATAGTTCCCGTTCCTTTGGCAGAGCGGGGGCAGGGAAGATACTCCGTGTATTTCATGGTACCCAAGAAGAAAGGCACCTTTCGGCCCATTCTCGATCTGCAGAAGGTGAATCACTTCCTTTGGGTCCCGCGCTTTCATATGGAAACACTGCACACAGTGGTAGCCGCAGTTCTCAAAGGAGAGGTTCTTGGCCTCCCTGGATCTCATGGAGGTATATCTGCACATTCCCATTCAACAGGACCACCAAACATTTCTTCGTTTCATGGTGATCGGCC
Source organism: Rhinatrema bivittatum (assembly GCF_901001135.1). Taxonomy (NCBI): domain Eukaryota; kingdom Metazoa; phylum Chordata; class Amphibia; order Gymnophiona; family Rhinatrematidae; genus Rhinatrema; species Rhinatrema bivittatum. The sequence goes on from NC_042616.1 coordinate 571,543,331, forward strand.
AGCATTTCCAGTTCCAGGCCCTTCCCTTTGGTTTGGCGACACCATCTCGCACATTCACCAAGGTGCTCTTCGCAAGGACGGGATTCTAGTACATCCATACCTGGACAATTGGCTGATTCGAGCAAAGTCAAAAGAGGAATGCGATCAGTCTCTGCAGACAGTGTTGTTCACCTTGCGCGTGCTATGCTGGATCATAAATCTACAGAAGAGTCACTTGGAGCACACCCCGTCCTTAGTGTACTTGGGAGCCCATTTTGACAACCGGAAGGGCAAAGTCTTCCTGGCAGTGGACAGGGTAGTGAAGTTGCAGTCCCAAGTGAAGTGTCTCATTTGGTTGGTGGTGCCGAGAGTGTGGGACTATCTGCAAGTTCTGGAGTCCATGGCTTCCATGTTAGATTTGGTTCCCTGGGCCTTTAGTCACATGAGACCTCTGCAATGCTTGCTGTGGTCCAGGTGGAGTCTATTGTCAGAGCAGAACCATCTTCCCTTGCCCCTTCTCCAAGAGTCCAGATTCAGTCTGTCCTGGTGGATCTGGAGCCCCTGGACTGGGTGGTGGTTTCCACAGATGCCAGTCTCTTAGGGTGGGGGGGGGGGCAGGGTGCTTGGGCCGGCTGGCGCAAGGGCTCTGGCTTCCGGAAGAAAAAGCCAGGTCCATCAATCGGCTCGAGACGCAGGCAGTCTGTCGAGCTCTGCAGGTTTTCCTGCCTCTGGTCAGGGGCCAGATGGTTAGTGTGTTTTCGGACAACGCAACAATGGTGGCATATATCAGTCATCAGGGCAGTAAGAGGAGCCATGTCATGGCACTGGAAGCTCGGAGGCTGGCTGTTTGGGTAGAGCGATATCTCGAGGGTCTCACAGCATCTCATGGAACCCAGCCTCTCAACCTTCAAGAAAAGACTCAAGACCTGGCTGTTCATGCAGGCTTTTCCTAACGCCAATATTATTTAACTCCTAACAATCAACACACATCACCATCAATATCACTATTAGCTACCTCTTACAATGTAATTATATGTAATTAGCTGGTTTTCCTTTCCTTTTTCCTTCTCACTCCAAGTTCTATTTTTCCTTGTTACATGTAACTGCTTTTCCGCACTATTGTTCAAGTTTAAGTTTATTTTGCACTCCTGTTTCATGTGAACCAGCATGATGGGACTTTTGTCTTGAATGTTGGTATATAAAAAACTTAAATAAATAAATAAAATAAATGTAGCAGGGGTGGACAATGTGCAGGCGGAGTTCCTCAGCAAGCTACAGCTGGATCCAGGAGAATAGGAATTATCTCCCGAGGCATGGAATCACATCTGTGCCAGATGAGGTGTTCCCCAACTTGATCTGATGGAAACGTGTGTCAACGCAAAGACAGAGAGATTCTTCAGCTGCAGGAAGGAGGTCAGCTCAGTGGGACTAGATGCTCTGGTGTGTCCATAGCCGACAGGAATCCTTCTGTACGTCTTCCCTGCGTGGCCCCTCATAAGACGGGTCATCTGACACATAGAGACGCATCCCAGCTCTTTGGTGCTGGTAGCACTGGAGTGGCCATAGCGGCTGTGCTTTGCGGATCTGGTACACCTTACTGGGGCATGTTCAGGATTGCTGCATCAGGGACCTATGTTCTCAGATCGGGAGGATCACTTCTGTCTTGCGGCTTGGCTTTTGAGAGGCATGGACTCCGTTTGAAGGGTTACTCTAAACCAGTTATTTTCACTCTTCTTCAGGCTAGGAGACCGGCTACGTCCATGGTGTGTGTCAGGCTCTGGAAGGTTTTTGAGAACTGGTGCCTTCAGCAGGCATTGAACCCCCTGGTGGCAGAGGTTCCTGCAGCAAGGACTGTCTTCAAGGTTGACATACAACTTGCTGCAAGTACAAGTCGCCGCCTTGGGGATGCTCAGGGGCAAGTACCGTGGTCAAGCTTTGGCCGCTCATCCGAATGTAACCAGGTTCCTGAAAGGGGTGAAGCATTTGTGTTCTCCAGTAAGAAAGGTTTGTCCAAATTGGAGCCTAAACTTGGTTCTTCGTGTCTTTTATGGACCTCTGTTTGAGCCTTTGAGGAGGGTGACCATAAAAGATTTGATACTGAAGGCGGTTTTTCTCGTGGCCATTTGTTCAGCCAAGCGGATTTCAGAGCTGCAGGCCCTGTCTTGTAGGGATCCATTTTTGTGGATTTACAGCGATAGGGTTTTGTTGCGAACAGTGCCCTCCTTTGTGCCAAAGGTGTGTCTTCTTTTCATGTCAGACAGTGGATTTGCCGGGGTTTCTGGAGTGGTTGGAAGATTCCCCTAGGGATAGGGATTTGCATCTTTTGGATGTGCATAGGACTCTTACGCTATTTGGAAGTCACCAATCCTGATCATCTTTTTGAGTTGTATGGCGAAGTGAAGAAATGAGACAAGGCCTCTAAGGCTACCATTTCTCATTGGCTCAGAGAGGTGATTTATTCAGCATATATTTGTAAAGGTCGACCAATTCCTGTGGGTTTGTGGGCTCACTCTACAAGGGCGCAGGCCACGTCCTGGGCTGAATATCAGCTTCTTTCACCACAGGAGATTTGTAGGGCTGCAGTGTGGTCCTCAATTCACACTTTCACCAGACATTATCAATTGGATGTGAGGGCGCAGGATAAGTCATCTTTTGGTGAGAGTGTCCTGAGCACTGGTCTTTCAGATTCCCATCTAGTGTAGGGGTGCTTGGGTACATCCCACTGGTCTGAACTGATCTGGGTATGTGCAGGAAAGAAAAATTGGTTCTTACTTGCTAATTTTCGTTCCTGTAATACCACAGATCAGTCCAGAGGCCCACCCCCATTGACTCTGAAAGCCTGATCTTGCCTGCCAACTCTTTGGACTCCGAGAAGAAGAGTATCTGTGATGTTCTGGTTATCCTTTGGTTTTGGTTTTTTCATTGTGGATGTGAACGTTTACAGTTTGTTGTTGGGGTTTTCTAGCCTTTTGGCCCAGTAGATTTATCTTGGTTTAGGTACAGGTCAGTACTGAGAGGCTACAGGTGGCGCTCTCAGTTAAGTAGCAGAACCTCAAAGTTTTGTTTCTCTGACTCCATCTGCTGATGGCGATGCATAACCCACTGATCTGGACTGATCTGTGGTATTCAGGAACGAAAATTAGCAGGTAAGAACCAATTTTCTTTTTTACCCTACATGTATGTCACGTGTATTGGAATTTTGTGTCTCTTCAGATCACAACATTCATATACATCTCCTACATTTTTGAGCAGCAGCATCATTTATAATGCATTATGGGAGTTTGAGGGGTTTGCAAAGTAAAAGGCCAATGTAGTAAACCCGTGCACAGGTTTGCAAGAATGAGCCAGTACCACACATGTTTTTTTCTTAGTACTGGCTCATTTTTAAATAATATTCAGAGGGTTTCATGGTGATTATATTTAGGATAAAGTCATCACGAAAATCATTTTCCACAACTTTGCTCGTGTAATTTTGTTATAGCGAAATTGCTGAGCTGGTATATATGATTTTTCTATGCATTAGCAATTTTGTATAATTTTTGCTAACAGCTTCTCAAATGCAAAATTACATGTAGAAAACCAGAAACTAGTGCCCATAAAAATTCACAAACACGATTGTGTGGTATTTGCTGTTTTTCCATACACAGTCTTGTATGCAAAGCTATTGACAGTTTAATATGTCAGCCTCTGAGATAGTCATCTTCTTGTTCCCATTATATTGTACTTTACAGGTAAACCAGTCAAAGCATCAGAAAATGATCAAAAAAGCCAAAATCTAACATTAAGAAGAATTTGTATGCTTTATGGTTTGTGAGACTTTTCTTTCAAAAACCATCTTCTCCATGAATCCTTTTTAGTCCAATTTGTGAATATTTTGTGATAGTATAATTATTTAGAGGTCCATATTGTATAAATTTGTATAGCTGTCTTTCATACAATAAAACAATATTCAGCTGTCAATTGGCTCTGCTAGTTAGCCGGTTATGTATAACTGGGCTGTTTGTTAGCATTAGCCAGCCAGTTATACGTAACCGGCTGACTGATGCTATATATATTCCATGACGCAGTCACTTCTCCGAATATACGCAGCAATCTTTGACCTGACCAGATTTATCCAGATAAATCAGCCAACTAATTCTGAATATCAAGTTAGCTGGATCATTTATCCAGCCAACTCGACTCCTCCCCGATCTGCCCATTCCCAGCCTCTGTTTTAGCCTTCTAAAAGCTTGCTAACCCAACTCATTGACTACAGGGGTGCAAAAAAATTTAGAAAAGGTAAATGCCAGTGGTTTCCCAGCATCAATACAGGTTTGGATTCTCCTTGATACCTTTTACCACCTGGTCTGATTATGGGATAACCAGTACCAGCAAGGTTTTCTGGCTTTGCTGAGCTAGTGCTCCATTTCAGATGTTTTATTGGTTTGTGGGCTTAGTATTCAGTTTATTTTTAACAAATTTTCTGTTTCACATCTTTTCAACACAAGTAAAAAAAAACAAAACAAAACTTTTTATGGCAGGGATGGCCAACTCCAGTCCTTGAGAGCCACAAATTGGCCAGGTTTTCTGGATATTCACAATGAATATGCATGAAACAGATTTGAATGCACTGCCTCCATTGTATGCAAATCTATGTCATGCATATTCATTGTGGTTATCCTGAAAACCTGGCCTGTTTGTGGCTCTCGAGGATTGGAGTTGGCCACCCCTGGTCTATGATGACAGTATCATTATCATTGTTCCTTTTAATATTCATGAGCTAACTCTTACGAATGGTTCACAACTGATATTTTATCATTTATTGGTTTAATGTTTGTTTAGTTGTTCAGATGTTGTAGGTTATGCTGTTTTTTCCAATATTGTCAGGCTTTCACTTGCAATTTGAGCCTTTTTTATTTCTTGTTCTTGCTGTAAGATCTATAGTCATTCTGTGACCATCCAAGGGCATTCATTTCCAGTCCCAAGGCCCCTGGTCTCCTGTGATCCCGCAGCCACAGTAAGGGCTGCAAAATTTGGCCTTTCCTGCGGAATTGGCCAGTCCTGGCCAAATTGATGCAGGAGACCAGGGGCCCAATCCTACTTGGAAGAAAACTGGCATATGCAACAGCGGGACATGGCGCATTCCTCTTCCGTCCTGTCCACAAACAACCTCCCCCCTGAAAAGAAGTGTCATTGGTGGCAGTGGGATAGCACACTTATTCCTAGTCCCACCCATCCCAGCTGCTGCCACTGCCCTCATTCACCCTCCTGTTGGGAAAGCGAAAGAGGACGGCGGCCTCTTCCTCTGCTGCTGGGGCCTGAGTTGTGCTTTGAACCCGGTAGTGAAGAAGGAGGAAGTGGCCTGATGCACTGCAAGGCTGCCATCCTCTTCCTCTTTCCTGACAGGAGGGTGAATGAGAGGATCATGGGTGGGGAGGGAGTGAAGGAGGGTGAGTGGGAGGGTTGGTGTGAAGGAGGGGGAAGGGAAAATGTGAATGAATCAGGGAAGTAAAGGAGTGTGAGTGGGGGATAATAGGAGTGAAACAGTGAGTGAGGGGATCGTCATGGGGTAGGAGTGAATGAGAGTAAGCAGGAGGATCGTAGGGGAGGGAAGGAGGGGGAGTGAACAAGGGAGAAGGAAGAGATTGGGATAACAGAAGTAAACCAGGAAGGGGATCAGGTGGGGAGAAGTAAATGACAGACATTGAGGAGGTGGAGAAAGGAAGTGAACAAGCAGGAATGAGTGATGGTGGAAGGGGAGCGAATGAGGGGAGAGAGTGAATAAGGGAATATGAGGGGACAGGAGAAAGTAAATGAGGGAAAATGAGTGAGGGTATCTTGGAGCTAGATGAAAGAATGACTGAGGGGAAGCGTGGGTGAGAGAAGAAGGGAACAGAGAAATTGTGGGGGCATGGGAGAGCATGCCATTGTGAAAGTGAGGGAGGAAATGCGGAGAGTGTGAGGAGATTGAAATGGGTGTGGAGAGTGAATGAGGGGATCACCATGTGTGAGGAGACTGGACTGGAGGGGGTGTAAGATGTGAATGAGAGAATTGGAGGGGCTATTGAGGTGTAAATGAATCAGAGGCTTTGAAGCGGGGCATAAGGGAAAGGGGATGGGATGTAATCTGAAGGGCTGTGGTTCCTATCTTCCCCACTTCATCCCAATCCTCCCTATCTTCAGTTCTCCTTCTCTTCTACCCCCATTCACTGTACTCCCTTTCTTCCCACAACCTCTTCCCCATTCCTGATTCCTCTTCTCTCCCCTCCTTTTATTTCCTTTCCTTATCCCCCCTGATTCCCCCATCCTCTCCTCCCTATGTGTGCCTCTATCCTCCTCCATCCCTTATCCCTTTATCCCTCCTGCCTAAGATTCTTTCTTCATTTCCATCCTCTGACATCTCCTTGCCCTTGTCTGATATCTCCTCTCTCCTCTTTCCCAGTCCCTTCCCCTCCTTCCTCGCAGGCCTCAGCACTAAGATCCCTTTTCCTGTAATAAAGAACCAACTAAATTAATTGGCCACAGAAATGTTAGAAAATTACTTTTATTTTCATAAAGAAAAAAATGCATTATTTAGATTTCAAATATATGCAAAATTATGCAAATTTGCCACAGAATTGAACAGAATTTGCTAACTCTGTCTGCAGAATCTTGACAAATCTGCTGCAGGAAATCTGGGGTTCTGTCCAGTCCTCAAGGGCCACATGTATTCTAGTGATCAAGGTAAATTGCACATTTTGGTTTCCTGACAATTATTTAAGGTTGTGGCCCTGGAAGGAACTTGTTGAATGGAAAACCCTATGCAACATGTTATGTCTTTTACTGACTAGACCCTGTCACAGTATGTGTTCCTTTCTAGGGGGACTGTGAAGACCATAGTAACCTTTTGTGCAGCCTTCTCCTTGGATACGGGCTGGATGCGTTTGTGTGTGTAGGGACAAAGGCTAAAGGTGTTCCTCACACGTGGGTGATGACCTGTGGCACAGATGGAACGATTACCTTTTGGGAGAGTTTAACAGGCCACAGGTAAAAATGAGCCCCGGTGTATGGGAAGCAAATGTGCTTGTGGGGATAGTGTCCAAAGCAGAGTAATGTGACTTGTTTCACTCATTTCCCTGTGCATGCTCTGTTAGTGTAAAATTATAGCCCTTAGGCACGTAAAGTATAGAAGAATTTAATATTAACAGTTACAAAACTTAACAGCAAGAAAAATCCAGTGCATACAGTAAAACACAAAGATTGGGGGCTTTCCCAGAGCAATAGCAGTCAAGGGAGAGGCTGATGGTATAATCCTTAGGAAATATTTCCCTCCCCTGCCACCCCCATTCTGTACAGGAAATAATAAATGGGCATATAGATGCCAGGAAGTGCAACATAATTAGCTGTAATGAAAGATTTAAGTAAAGTGAGGCATACGAAGGTTAGGGCTCTTTAGCTTGGAAAAGAAACAATTGAGAGGAGACATGAGAGAGGTTTACAAATTCATGAATGGTGAGGAACAAGTTCATAGGGAATGGTCATTTACTCTTTCCTATAGTACTAGGGCTAGAGGACACTCTGTGAACCTAACTAGTAGCAAATTTAAAACAAATTCTAGTAATTATTTTTTCAGTCGGTGCATATTTAAACAATGGTATTTGTTGTCAAAGAATGTGGTCAAGACTAATCATTTAGCAGAGTTTAAAAAAGATTTGGATATTAGAATCAGATATTAGATATTAGGAAAAGTTCATTATCCATTATTTAACCAGATAATGTAAGAATTTCCAACTCTGACAGCTGGGAATTTTCAGCATGAAACGGACTTTCCTATTTGGGATCTGCTGGGTACTTCCAAGCAAGCCAGCCTGGCCACCGTTCAGAGATTGAATGCTGGACTTGATTGACCCTCTCAGCATGACATTTTTTATGATCATATAAAAAAGAATTGGCGTTCCTCAGGCTTTGTCACCAAGAAGAAAGTGCCAGACTTTGTGGCCCCACGTACTGCGTCTTCTCCAACATTTTGGGTGTAGAAAAAAAATGCTTGGGATCATAGAAACATAGAAATGACGGCAGAAAAAGACCAATCGGCCCATCCAGTCTGCCCAGCAAGCTCCCACACTTTCCCATACTTCTCTGTTTCACCGACCACCAAGTTCAGGGCCCTTGTTGGTAACTGTCGGCCTGCTTTTGCCCTCTCACTCAGCCTTTTTATAGATAGACTGGATATGACCATTCTTTTTTTTTTAATGTGTTCTTATTAAATTTATAATCAGAACAAATGACCAATCAGGCAATATATTTGGCTAATTCAGCTTCATAAGTATGTATTTTATTTATTTATTTAGGTGTTTTATACACCGTTGTGCAAAAAGAAGATCACAGCGGTTTACAAAGTCAGCTTTAGAATTCTTGGTCAGCATTCACATTTTGTCGGCTTTCATATTCTAGGTCATCACAACAGCAAAATTATATTCTCATTCATGTCCATACGTATTCTAGGTCAACGCATCAGCAAATATATAATCTAGTATATATTCATACATTTTCTAGATTGACATAACAGTAACTACAGATTCTGAATCTAATAACAATACATTTTACGTTGTTTGGTCCTTATTGCTCGCTCCGCAAACATAGTCTCTGGTACTGGCATTGCAGTTATCAGCATTTTGGGAATTTACATTAAATCATATTCATTTCTAAAGAGCTATGTTTTTAGCTCATGCTTGAAACTCTTTAAATTTGTAATTCGACGAAATGACTCTGGAAGACAGTTCTATAACTTGGGGCTCGCTTTGAGAACATTTGTTCTTTTATTTGCATTTGGTGTGTGTTCCGAATAGACTGCACCTTTAGAAGTCCTTTTTTGTGATCTTAAGGTATGGTGTGTAATGTTGAAGTGACACTCCTAATAAGCATGGATTTTATTGTTGATGATATTGAAAATTAGAGTTAATACTTTGCAATGAATTCTGGATTGTACAGGAAGCCAGTGCGCTGCTATCAGTGAGGGGGTAATGTCAAATTTCCTTGTCCCTAGTAAGAGTCTAGTGTTATGACCTACTGCCCGCAGGGCCCCCGCGAACAGAACTACTCACCCATGCTGCCCTTCTTCACCCGACGCGGCAGGACGCCGCCGTCGGGCCTTTTGCGCGGCTGGAGCCACGGTCTGTCGGTTGCCCCACGCGGCCTGGAGGCCGCCCTGGATCTTCTTCTCCCCCGCGGTCGGAACTGCGGCCTTCCTGCCCCTCACGCGGGCCGAGACTGCCCCCGTCACTGGCATCTTCGCGGCGCTAAGGCTGCATCCCCGGGCTGGTCTGGCGGCTGGAGCCGCCCCCGGGGCTCCTCGCAGCTGCTGGAGCTGCTGGCGATGTCAGGGCCTGCGTTCAGGCCAGCCCTGCCTTCTCAGCGTCTCTATGTCGGTGCAGGCCGCTGTCCGCCGTCCTGCACAGCTTCCTGCTTGCTTCTTAGGCGCCGGCTCGCACCTCTCTGCCAGATTTAAAGGGCCAGGCACAGGAAGTGTGCTGGCCCCACCTTTAAGTGGACTTCCTGCTTTAGCCCTATAAGGGGCTGGCCCGTCAGTCTGTTCATTGCCTTGCATTGGAGTGTCTTCTTTCTGGAGGCTCCTGCCTGCCAGAGCTCCATCAGGCCTTCTTGTCTTCTCCATGGAGTTCCTGTTGTTTCGCCATGTCAAGTCTTGTCTTTGTGCTTGAGGTCCCTGTCTAGATGTCCCGTCCAGGCATCCTGATGTTCTTGTCCTGATCTTCGTCTTGATGTTCCTGCCTTCCCGGATGTTCTTCCCTGCGTCTTCGTATCTGCTCCTGGCCTTCTGACCTGCTGGGCCTTGGAGTGGCCAACAGGTGAGATCCGTCCCTGCGCTCTGGAGCTTCGGATGTCATTGGTCCCGACATCGGAGTTCCTCCTCACCTGGATCTTCCCTGCGCATGTCTGCTCTTCCCGTGGTCCGTGACCAGCCTTCGGGCTGTGTAGGGCGCGCAGTGGGACAGGGTGGTCCGCGACTCAGTCCCGCGGGTGGGCTGAGTAGGGCACCCTGAGAGACTGTGCAATGTGTCTTCTGTGATGTCTTCGTACTAGCCCTCGTCTGTGATGCCGTTGCATCCCCACCGGTTCCAGTACCCGAGTCTTGCTACAGTTCTAGTCTGGTTCCAGTTCTCAGTCCAGCTCCTGCCCTCAACCTCAGGCCAGGCCTGCTGCTCCATGCTGTTCCTCGCAGCAGGTCCGAAAGGGCTCGGAATTGTCGGAGGACCATTCACATTCCAACATCTTCTTGTTGTTGGCCGTGGGAGCTTGCAGGCCTGGTGGAGGGTAGCCCGCCAGTCACGCTGGAATACGCCGTCAACCCTCGGGTCGGCCCTGGGTGTGCCTGGGGTCGGGCTGAGGCCCAAGGGCACACTAAAACACCGGAGTGTAACAGAATGCAAGGCCTTCGAGGCCATTCAACAAAACAGAATGCAAGGCCTCGAGGCTGCAACATCTAGCTTTAAGTAGATAAATACAGTCAAAACCCAATACCCCTTATCTCCAGTCCCTTAATCCTCTTCCTCCTCCCACCCCATCCCAACTGCTGAATGGACAGTGCACTAAACATTCTCTTCCACCACACTCCAACTTTATAATATTAAAGATGACCTCCTATAAGATACAATGCAGGTTCCTATAGCCATTTGACATTTTTGAGTGTCGTTCTAATAACCGCTGAGAAAACCTCCATCTCCATCATCTCTAAACATTGTGTACCACTGCTCCATAGATGGTGCATTACTGTTTCTTTAGTTTACTAATAACACTTTATGTTCCACCAAAAACGTCTTTTTAATTAATCAGTAAAGTCCCTTTCATAGATTGGACAAGATAGAGTGCCTTGCAAAAGCCTTCTTTGTACATTTTCACATTCTGCTGTCTAACATTTACAAATCAAAATGAATTAAAGTAGGAGTTTGTTTCACTGATCTACACAATGAATGTGTTCCACACATTCATTGTGCAAGAACAATTTCCTTCAATATTCTGCAATTACAGGATCTGAATATTTGATATGGGTAGGTGGCCTCCTTACAGTCCCTCCAGCGCATTTCAGATGTGTTATCAATTGCGTTTATCCTTGCTGGGATAAGAGAAGCTCCCATCAAGACCCTAAATTGCTGATCCAGCTGATAAGAAATATGTTCACAATTTGCTTAGAATTGGCTTCCACTCTTCTACCTCAATGAAACAACCAATTTCCTGATTCCGTATGTTGAAGAGTGAAGGGATTTTTAAATCCAGCGCTGGCTGAATTGCTTTGTAGATACACCTTTGTTATTACTTGTTGATGAGAAGATAACTTTATCCATTGGGGGTTGAAGGGGGTGGCCTCAATAGCACCAAATTAGTCTCAAAGGCCCAAATGTGAAAGACTGTAAAGAAAGGAAAACCCTTAAATTCAAATTTCTCGTTAAAGTCCCTCCATGTGTAAAATGTGCAGTCATTAAAAAGTTGGATGAAATTACCATTCTTTTAAAGTATGTGACCATGTGCAGAGCTTGTAAATAACTCCTTTGTATATGTGGTAATCCCTGGACCACCAGCAGAGCATAACACATTCTCAAATCCCACTACAATCCAGTACTACTCCACTCGCTCTGAAATTGCTTTAATTTGATGTTGCACTGTAGCTTCCTGCTGTTATGTATTGTATAAACTAGTTTTCCATATACAGTACTGTGTCTGTAACTTACTTAACCTATTGTTACACACTTTGAACTATCTTGAGATATATACATGATGATGATTATGAAGTACGTGTTGCCTGCCATAATCTCCACTTTTTATCCATTAAACATTTTTCTGCTAACTTGGCACTTTTTGAAATGAAGCAGTTTCTCTGTTGTCGTCCATGTTTGCAAGTGTAAGAGGTGACGGGGAAGAAACTTTAGAGCTGAGTCTGGGCTGTGCTGGGCTAACAGAGTGAATGAGATAGAGCTGTGACTGCAGATAACAGACATCAAATATTGCTTTGCTCTTTCATCAAAACAAGCACTCAGAATCCCAGAGTCCCCAATCCACCAAAATCACTGTTTCAAGATAGGGCAAAAATAACTGGCACACCAAATATTATTAAAGTAAAATTGAATTTGATTAGCTCACAAGATGAGTCATCAACATTTCAACTCCTGAAAATAGGACTACAATTTGGTTGATGTATTTTGTAGGCTATTTAAATTTACATTTTTTGATAACTTACCGGTATATTGTGCCAACTATTTTTGCAAAGTGTCTAATAAAGTAAATGGCCATTTTTGTGTCTTTGTCCCCTGGTAGCTGTTCACTAATTGAAGGCTCCCTAGTTTATCCTCTCAGCAGCCACCAATGAGCAGGGTTTCCCATGGAAGTTTGATTTTGAGCCACTTTATTTTGCAGTGCTCAGAGATTGTGCCATCTTACTTTTAAAGCTCTTATGCTTTTCCAGGTATATCCACAAACCCATAAATCCCGATGATCCCCCACTGATTGAACAGCCCAAGCCGCTGTATCCCTATCGCACAATTGGCTGTGTCTTCAACCATCAGAGGTTCCTGGGTAACTGCCAGCCCTCAGATGCAGTAGAGCTCTGCACATTTGACTTGAACAATGAGTCTAAGTGGAAGCCCATGAGTGAAGAGGCGATTAAATCCGTGTGCAGCCCAGGCTCCACCACATCCCTTCCACCTTTTCCTCCTCTCTGTGCTGCCATGATTGACGCGGCAGCTGTGAGCAACGAAATGGAACTGCAGCTCAGGATTCTGGTGTCCGAGCACAGGAAGGTAAGAATATATATTCTGCTTCATTGTGAAACTACTCCGAGTCATTTTCGTGATTGTACTTTTGAGACAAGCCTTATTAAACAATGTGCACCAGTAATGCAAAGGATTAAATTCACTTTGCCAATTGCCATGGAAAATCATTGTATAAAAAAAATTATTTGATTTAAAAAAAAGTATTAGCTAAGAAATGAGAAAAGCCTTTTTGTCCAGAGCTTTTTATGATGAAATAATCCAGAATGACATTCAAAAATAATTTCTGGGTGGAGTGGGTCTCCCCTCACCATTTAGAAACTTGGAAATGAATCTTTCTCCTCAGTGTGCACAGGATGGTAAAAGTTTAAACAGTATACTGGTGTAATTTCTTATTTTTTTCTTTTTGTATTTAAGTTGGTTTTCTAAATACAAAATTACATAAAATTTTGAATGTAAAGAATTTCCTGAAAAAGTGAATTTACCTGTAACAGTGGTTCTCCAATGGACAGCAGGATGGCAATAGTCATAAGTTGGTTACGTTATCTGATGGAGCCCAGCATGGAATTTTGATTTCAAAGCTTCTAGAAGTTTTGAGTGTGCTCTACTGAGTATGTGCAGCCTTAGTCATCTCCCTGCCTCCCAGGCAGGGCCCCTCAGTCCATGACAAAGCTAAGATATGGAAAAAGAAACCAACTCCAAGGTGAAGTGGGAGGGTATCATGAGGACTGACATCCTGCTGTCCATTGGAGAACCACTGTTACAGGTAAGTAACTTCATTGTCTCCGAGGACAAACAGGATGGCAGCCCTCACAAGTGGGGACTCCCAAACTATATGCTGCCTCAAACAAAAGTGCCTCAAACAAAAGTTTCACCACCCAAAGCACTATTGCTTTGGGTGGTGAAAGACCAACCTCATATAAAATATTTTTTCCCCTGCCCCATTTTTTTTTTGAGGCAGTTTGACCAGTAGCGGATTCTTGGAAGGAATGGAGTTGGGATCTCTTCTCAAAGAGACTCCTTAGGGACAGAGTGTTTAAATATTGAGTTTCATGTCTGGAGCTCCTGCCAAAACAGGAGTGCATTGTAAAAGTGTGGTAAAAATCCCACTTTGCCACTTAGAAACTGATGCAATCAGAGCTCCAACAGAGTGAGCTTTGACATGCCCCACTAGACCCAGGCACTACTGGGTGACAGAAAGGGCATTCTCCTAGGACAAGCAGGATGGTAGTCCTCACACATGGTGACATCATCGGATGGAGCCTAGCACGAAAAACTTATGTCAGAGTTTCTGGAAATTTGACTTGACACACTGAGCATGCCCAGCATGGCCTACACCACACATCCACGCAGGGTCCCTCTTTGGTCTCTTTTTTTTCCACAGAGCTTTCACCTCATGGTGAAGTGAGCTCTTGGCTTTTCCTTTGGAAAGGCTCGGGTTAACTAGTATCAAAAGAGTAACAAAAGATTGCCTTCACATGGTTATGCATGATATTAGCTAATGACTAGCAAAATGCATAAAACAATATACTTGGAAAAAACTTTGAAGAAGGTGAGGTAGACCCCCACCTGCCAAGTGACCTCCCAGGAAAGATATTATGCTAGCAAGAGTGCCAAGGCACGAATGAACTTTTCTCCATTGGGAAGCAATGTGCTGAGATCCCACGACACAGCAGAAGGCTCAATAGTGAGCTTTGACTAAAGCACATGTAAGGTCGTTCTTTGAAAGACTTATCTACCACATGGTAGGATAAACACCAGTTTCACCCAAGTAAAAGTGAAATGCATTGGTTAATCTATTGACACATGAAAATGAAGAAAGCATTTTGAACAGGTTTATGGACCTTTTCCCAAAGCCATACGTTTAGACCGTTTCTTTTCACAGCTTGCTCCTCCTTCCTCTCCTGTTCCCCGCCCAAAATCCTTTCTGGATGCCAGAGAAATAGAAGACATATTGGTAGACAGATTTCTGGGCTGCAGAGTTAGAGAAGCAGCCCCTAAATTGTAGATTAAGTACAATTCTCCAACCTAACTTTTACAGAATCCATATAAACCAATAGGATCTAGTTTCTTCTTGCTATATATATATATATATAATATAATATATTGGATCTAGGCTTTAAATAAAAATGACATGTGGGTACCTAAAATGGTATATCCGTCAGAGAATCCTAAAATAGAGGGGCCGATGCAATACAGTGCACTCAGCCGCACGCACTGTATAACCCACACTCCAACGTGGGTTAAATAAGCGCTAATCCACCCCCTAATGCAATAGGGGGATTAGTGCCTATTTAACCCGTGTCGAACGCGGAGTGAATGTAATAGCACTCATCACATGCAAATGCATGTGAATGAGGCTATTACTCATTCACTTTGCATGCAAAAAGATAAACGTGCATCTCTTTTCTTAAGTAAAAAATAAAAAAAATAATAACTTGGCAGACCGCCAAGTTATGAAGACGGACGCTGGTAAACTCGCTGTCTGTTTTTATTACTGGCAGACGGCCAGTTATGAAAACAGACACCGAGTTTACCGGCATCGGTCTTCATAACCGGCAGCCACAATGGGATTGCGACCTTAGTGCCTCCTTGTTAGTGCGACCCCCTAATTTAGGTATTGCATGGCGCCCTTGTGGGCTTTATATTGCATCGGCCTCAGAGTAAGTAACACCACTAATGTTTTAAATTATTTGAAAGATGCTTAATGTTGCAAGCTTTATTACACAATGGCAAAGGAAAATTAGTTTCTTACCTGATAATTTTCGTTCCTGTAGTACCAAGGATCAGTCCAGGACACCTGGGTTGTGACTCCGCACCAGTAGATGGAGACAGACTAAAACTTGTGGGCGGAGCCATATATGCTCCTGTGCCAGTCACAGCCCCTCAGTCATACGTAATGTCAAAGTAGAAAAATTCCATAAGGTAACCATAGCTAACCAAACAAACTTGCTATTTAAACGGAAAAAAATTCCAACACCCCTACAGGAACCAGGCACCCCAACCGGGAGAGTGACTAAATAAGGGGTCAGCGTACTGAAACACAACAATGAGCGGACTCTTCGTTACTACAGCGTAGCACTGCGGGCGGGATCCTGGACTGATCCTTGGTACTACAGGAACGAAAATTATCAGGTAAGAAACTAATTTTCCTTTCCCTGTACGTACCAGGATCAGTCCAGGACACCTGGGATGTACCAGAGCTAAATTACCGAGGGTGGGAAGCAGAGAGTCCCGCTCAGAGCACCTACTTTCCAAAACTCCCGGAATCAGTAGCCTGAACCTCCAACCGGTAATGACTAATGAAGGTATGTAACGACCTCCAGGTAGCCGCCCTGCAAATCACTGGAGGCGACACCTGCGAAGACGCCACCCAAGAAGTCGCTGGAGACCGTGGCGAGTGAGCCCTGAGGCCCCCAGGAATCGGTTTTCCCCACACGAGGTATGCCGAACCAATGGTTTCTTCTAGCCAACGGGCAATCGTCGTGTGGGATGCTGCGGTCCCGTTCTTTGGACCCGAAAAGGAAAACAAATGATCCGCTATCGGAAAGAAATTCGTGACCTCCAGGTAGCGTAGAAGGGATCTTCGCACAGCAAGCCTCTTTAAGTCCCTCGCTTAAGGAACAGAGGAGCTCCCGGCCGCAAAGCGGACAGCTCAACTAACTGATGCCGATGAAAAACGAAACGACCTTAGGTAGAGAGGAAGGGATCATCCGCAAGGATACCCCGAGGCGTATCTCTACAGGAAAGAGCCTGCAACTCTGAGAAGGGCCGCGCCGAGGCAATCGCCACCAGGGATACAGTCTTTAATGCGAAGACCCTAAGAGTTGTATGCTTCAAGGGTCAAACGGTGCCGTGCACAGGGTGGGAAGAACCCAATAAGGTTCCAGGACGGGCAGAGGAAACGCAACGGAGAACGGAAAAGCTTAGCCCCCCCGGAGAAAACGGGAGACATCAGGACTCGCCAGCAACCAAGCGCCACCACTTGGACCCGCAGGAACTGCATGCCAAGCCTTTGGCCAGACCAGCCTGGAGAAAACCAGAAGACCAGATACCGAAACGGCAGTGGGAGCCACACTCCGCTACACGCACCATTCCCCAAAGACTACCCAGACCCGGCCGTACGCCAAGGACATAGACTGCTTCCTGGACCGCCGCAGCATAGCCACCACCGCGTCAGAGTAACCTTTCCTCTGGAGCCGAGGCCACTCAAAACGCCATGCCGCGAGACAGTAGGGATCCGCATCCTGCAACCAGACGGGGCCCTGATGGAAGGGCCCCCGCGACCCCCTGGAGACGCATGGGACGCATGGTAACCCAATTTAGTATACAAACCATTAGGCCTAACAAAACTAACCCAAAAAACCAAACCTGACTAACCACCAGAATCAGGTCAGGCAGGGCTGTGACTGGACCTGCACCATCTACTGGAGACAGAGTAAGACTGAGGGGCTGTGACTGGCACAGGAGCATATATGGCTCCGCCCACAAGTTTTAGTCTGTCTCCATCTACTGGTGCGGAGTCACAACCCAGGTGTCCTGGACTGATCCTGGTACGTACAGGGAATGAATTTCAAAACTATTCAAAAGATAAAATTGGCACAATAACACACACATATACTTAACTCCTGCCTTAGTCAATCATTCCTCATTCACACCACTTCTAAACTCTCTTAGTGTTACACATTTATAGCATGTATAAATATCCACATAAAACATTGTCAAAATATATACAGAGTGCTTGCAATAGAGCTGGACTCAAGAAAGATAGTTTGTGAATTTCAAATGAGTCACATGAATGACACTTTCATTAAAAAGGAGATACAGTTGAACCACAGTGCACAAGAAAGGATATTTTGTAATTGTTTCACAGGAATGTTATCCCAATGATGTTTCTATATCCCTTGTCGTCTCTGTTATACTTCTGCTGTATCCTGTATTCTCTCTGTCCCTACAAAGGCCTCTGTTTCACCATTCAGGCTTCTTCAGAGGAAAATATGGTTCATAACTATTCTTGCCTTTATACCATGGACTATATTTTGTGAAGAGAATTTGATCTCTTATTGTTGATTCTACTAGAAAAATTAAATATTGTACACAATATTGGTATTAATGCCTGCATCTGGTTATTGTATAAAAGAATTTTCAAACCAATCTTTTTAAGCAAACATTTGTCTAACCTTTATATGTCGATTTGCCAATTCAGTGTCTCAAGACTTCAACTGTTGTTAATTAACAGCTTGCTAAATGTAGCATGATCATCTGTGAATTTCCAATGTCTTCTTAGTGTATTGGAAGCTTTTTCATGTCTCTTTGCTGGAAGTGTATCAGGAGCAGACTCCAATGCCTCCTTGCAGTACAAACGCAGTGTCACATCGGGGCATGTAAACTGAGTGATACAAATAAAATCTAATAAAAAAAAACAGGCTCCACTCTAGGAAACAATATCGTGAGGCAGAAGTCTAGAAACTTCTCTGTAAAGAAATGGAAAACAGTAATTTATAGAATGTTGCACTTGTGGAAATCTGGATTCCGCCCCTGACTCAGATCAGATAGAGTTATACCCAAGTTCAATCTGATCATCAGGATAGACTCCTCGCCCACTTGGCATAGGACTCGAAGTCCTACTGCTAAAGATAGCCTCGTTCTTCAATAGAACAACCTCCTGTTAAACGAGGTAGAATTAATATCTGTATGGACAAGGACCACTTAGCCAGCCAATGAACCCTCTTCACTTTCAGGTTTACTCTTATTGCTCACCACTGAAGGAGGAAAATGAAAATCCCTAAGTGACTCCACCTTGGGTGTGGAGCCTCTTATGCAAGATTCCAAATCCAGGATGCATGTTGCCATGATTAGTGTAAGTTGTAGTAGACAACTTTAGAATGAATCAGCCAACAGGACAGTAAGTGTCTTGTGGATGAATGGGTAGATGTCAGTTACAATACAGAGTGGATGGGCTACCCTTCCTTTAGAGACTGTGCACAACTCAAACATGATAGTGACTTGTCTGGAATGGTCGCAGAGCAGCATATTCATCATTTTTCACAGCAGCTATTTGAAATGCACTCCCCTTACTTTGGAAAAAAATCCTTACCTAATGCTAGAGAAATCTGTTACCAATATTGCAAGATGCCACATATTGCGACAACCTCCCGCATGTCTTGCAATATCTGGACTATATGCCAGCATGAAGCAATGGTGTGAATTCTCCCCAGACAGTTCCCTGAATCTAGCAGGATACTGAGGATAATTGGGGTAGAAAGCAATTACCCAGAAGCAAATTCACCAGGAGAAGGGAGAATAAAATACGCCCTTCCCTAAGAAGGAAGTAAGATGCAGAGGGAAAAACCAGGTCTTAAATAATGCACCTAAATTCAGGATGGGACTAAGTTCTCAACTTTTAGAGGGTCAGCTACAATCAGATCCCCTCCCTACGTGTGATGTAAGTTGTTCGATATGGCCGTCGAAACTGAGAAGCAATGGGAAGAGTATCGAAAAGGGATACTCTGCTTTTGACAACCTGAGTTAAAAACTCTCAGCACCCCAAATACCAGGATGTAATACAGCGATGATATTAGGATCTGGGCAATGAATCCCTTCACAAGAGTGGGAAGCAGCTGCTAACAGGTGGATAGATGGAAGAGGGAGGCCCCCTACTTTTTTGCTCCCCAGCTCCATATAGGTGACCTGTAAGAAGCTGCTGTATTCCCAGGATTGACAAAGGCTGCACCATTATTGTTAGGAATTGCCCTGCCTGCGGGTTCCCCCGCGAGCAGGCACGGACTCACCACGCAGCTTTCTTCGCCGATGCGGCAGGACGCCGCCATCGGCCCGCCCACGCGGTCAGGAGGCCGCCCTGCTTGCTTCTTCGCTCCGCGGTCGGAGCCGCGGCCTCCCATGGGGCACGGACGCCCCCGACGCGATCGCCATCTTCGCGGCGTCCAGGCCGCAGCCCCGGGCTCGATTAGCGGCAGGAGCTGCCCACGGGGCCTCCTGCAGCGGCTGGAGCCGCTGCTGACGCTGGAGCCTGCGTTCAGGCTCTCCCCTGTCTTCTCTGCAGCGTCTGACGCTGCCGGCGTGCAGACGCTGTGCAGGCCACTGTCCAGGGTCCTGTACAGCCCTGCTCCTGCTCCTTAGACGCGCGGCCGCGTCTCTCTTCAATACTTAAAGGGCCAGACACAGGAAGTGTCTGGGCCCCACCTTGTGGACTACTTCCTGCTTGAGCCCTATAAAGGGCTGCTTCGCTCATTGTTCCTTGCCTTGCATTGTCGTTGGTCTTCACCCTGGAGGCTCCTGCCTGCCAGGGCCCTTGTAAGGTCTTCTTCTCGGAGCTCCGCACCCTGATGTCTCGTTCCATGTTCCATGTCTTCGCCTGAGGTCCATGTCCAGGTTTCTTCAGCCTTCGTCTTGGTGTTCCTGCCTTCCTGGATGTTTCCTTCCTACGCCATGCCTCATCTCTGTTCTTGAGCCTTCTGGTACCGGTAGGCCAGGAGTCCCTCAGATGCAGTATTCCTGGGTGGGCTGCCTGCCGGTGGACTGTGGTCCTGTGCTCCTGAGCCGTCTGGTCCTGATGTGTCTTCCTGTGCTGTCCCGCTCCCGTCGTGGTCCGCGACCAGCCTTGGGGCTGTGTAGGGCGCGTAACGGACAGGGTGGTCCGCGACTCAGTCCCGCGGGTGGCCTGAGTAGGGCGCCCTGAGAGACAGTGCCAATGTCCATGCCTTGTCTTGCCTCCCTTGGGTGTCTTGTTCCTGGATGCCGTTGCATCAGCCATGTGTCTTGTTCCTGGATGCCGTCGCATCAGCCATGTGTCTTGTTCCTGGATGCCGTTGCATCAATCCACAGTTATGTCTTCATAGCCCTGGTGTCATATCTTCAGCCAAGTGTCTTTGTTCCATGTGATGCCGTTGCATCAACCACAGTGTCTTCGTGTCAAGGCCCGTCTGCCCTCAACCTCAGGCCAGGCCTGCTGCTCCATGCTGCTCGCAGCAGGTCCGAAAGGGCCTGGAATGGTCGGAGGACCATTCATCTTCCAACATCCTCGGATGTTTGGCCATGGGAGCTTGCCGGCCTGGCAGAGGGTAGAGTGTTCAGCCATGCGGGACCACCGTCAACCCTTGGTTCGACCCTGGATGGCCTGGGTCGGGCTGAGGCCCAAGGGTACACTCAAACCACCGATTTGCAACAGAATGCAAGGTCTTTCGAGGCCGAACATAACAGAATGCAAGGCCTTTCGAGGCCCATCACAACAATTATCAGCCATAGCCCCTGCAAGAGAACAGATAGTATAAACCCTGGCAATTCCTCAGTGACAGGGAATACAGGTCGCAAGCTATCATAGGAGAGATTAATTGGAGGCCTTTCTTCTCCTCATGGGGGAGATAAAAAAATGGCTCCAATTCCTAGTTCTACTCTCCCGCTACCCACCCCAACTGGGTGGTTCAGCTAGGAGTGAGTAGGAACTCACTCATGTATGTAAGAGACTCACCGCAAAGCTATCCCAGTGCATCGGTGATGTCAGTGCACTAGTGATATTGCTTGTCCATAGTGCAGCTACACTCAACATCAACGCTTTTATTATATTTTATATGTTAATTTGTCTTAATTTGTATGTTAAGTTAATTGATGGTTATTTGTAAGATAATGTATGTGAGTTGTAATCCACCAAGATTTATAGATCAGCGAAATATAAATTGGCTAAATAAATAATATGGTGTCTGTATTGCTTTGCATCAATGCAGCGGTGCTTAACCTTGCAGGTGACACAGGTGCACCCAACAAAGCAGAACCAGACATTAGTTCAATGTCAGCTTGTGATGCTGCCCTGTGATGATGCTGGCAGGGTCCATTGTGTATTTCACCCATGTTGATTCACCCATGTTGATTCCCTCCATGCCTGGTGCCCTATGGCACCAGGCATCTGATGTCACCAGATGGTGCCCAGTGGCGCTCATGGTCGATGGTGCCTGATGGCAATCACCATTGCTCGGAGACTCCAGAAGGTTCAGACAAGGTCTGGAGCTCTTTGGGACAGAGGTCTAGGCCTTATTCTGGGTTCCAGTCCTTTTATTCGAGGAAAGGGAGGCAAGGATGGATCTGCAGGATCCAGTGCCTTTAGGGTGACATAGTGAGTATTTGGGGGCCCTATCTCCGGTGCTATCTGTCTCTATTTTATCAGAGATGAGCCTAAATCACGATGACTCAGTGAGTGCTGGAAATTGTAAAAAAAAAAATGGTTATGCTATAGACTGTGCTTACCTAGTTTCTGACGCTTTTATGTTTTGTTCTTGTTGTTTGATCTGGAAAAGGGGCTACAGAGACTTCTCAATTTAAGAGTGATAATTTTGGTGCTGAAGCACCAGGAATGTTTAGGCCGTTATGCCATTTATTTTGTGTTTCTGAAGAAAGAGGGATCCTTTCACCCCATTTTGGACCTGAAACAAGTTAACAATTTCAGGATGAAAACCTTATGGTTGGACTTCCGGCGATGACGTAGGGGAGACGGAAGTGCCGGGATAGAGCTCCGCGGCCCCGCTCCCGAAAAGTGATTAAAATATACATTTTCGACGCTCGCACCGGGTCCTGGCACTTGCCGCCGGCTCCGGGATCAGTGGCTGCCCGACGCTGAGCCGGCAAAACCACACGAAAATAAGCCGCTGTGTGTCGTCCCCCCCCCCCCCCCCCGCGACTCTGGCTGCCGCGGCTGCTGCTGAAGAGCATGGCGGCCCATTACTCATTGCGTGCGCCAGACGGGAGCAGCCGGGATTTGAGCTGGGACCATGTAGGCAGAAGAGTTGCTCATTTGCGCTGCTTCGCGGCTGGGACGAAGGGCATGAGAAATCAGGGCTCCCGCTGTGTCCCAGACCGCAGTACCCGACGGCCACATGTTTCCAAGATGGCAGAGGTACCTGCAGGAGACAAGGTACTAGCTTCATTCACAGAAGATGCGCTGCAACAATTTTCCCAGAGGGTTAGTGAGGCGTTAGACGGCAGGCTTATCAAACTTCAAACTGCGATGGAGGACATAAAGTCAGCCGTGGAGGGCCACTCCAAGCGATTAGACACGGCGGAAGCTATCTTGTCGGACCTGTGGGACAGATTAGTGGAGTCAGAGCTCCATGTGGCGGATTTAAGGAGCCAGCAGCGAGAGCTTCTGAATAAACTTGAGGAACAAGAGGATCGGGGATGGCGAAACAATTTAAAAATCATCAGCCTACCTGAAACGCTGAAGGAGGGAGAACTGAAGGATTTTGTGGAAGTGTGGCTCCCGAAGCAGGTGGGCCTGGAATTGGGTAATGAGAAGCTACAATGTGAATGGGTGCATCGGGTGGGCCCGGTGCGGGAAGGCGGTGGTCGGCCATGGCCCGTGCTGGCCCACATCTTGAATTGGGAGCATAAAACCCAATTGCTTCGAGCTTACCGTAAGAAATCTGAGGTGGAGTACAGTGGCAGCAAGATTTTGTTATTCAACGATTTCTCGGCGAGTACTGTGGCCCAGAGGAAATTTCTCGCCCCGGCCTGTACGGAGCTACACAAACGAGGCATCCAATTCGCTTTGCTCTACCCAGCTAAATTGTGTATTCATCACGATAATAAAGTCCTCTTCTTAACCTCTAAGGAGGAAGCTGATCGCTTTATAATGAACCTGCCGAGACACGGCGAAGTGTGAGCTCGAAGACGTTGAATCCATGATCTCTGGCGCACGATGTTGGGTTTGGTTCAGTTCGAAGGGCTCAGTTGTTTTTTCATTTGGCAATCAGCTGCTTTACATATGGCACCCGGTCGTTTACAGAACGGTAGACGGCAATCAGCTGCTTTACATATGGCACCCGGTCGTTTACGGAACGGTAGACAGCAAGACTCACTGAGTATTCTTCTATTTAACTCTAAGCCATGAAATGGCGTGTTGGGGCCTGGTGGCTGGCGAGAGAGGAAGTACTGCCCCTTTGTTTATTGTTTATTGCAGAGGGGAAGAGGCTTGGAGAGTGTTAACATTTGAAGTAATTTTGTGAAGTCCTTTACCCCTGTGTTATCCGGGGGTCCCAGGCTTTACACGAGACTGGCTCATCTACAGGGAGCTCTAAGCGCCATACTGAGCATGTTCAGGACTTTGAATGTATGATCCTTGCACTAAAACCAGGGGACGGATCTAGGAATGAAGGAAGGGAGCGGGACTGGAGGAGGGCGTCCTAAGACCACGATGGCGTTAGGTGGTCTGCGGTGGGCCCTGAACCTCTGGGAGTGGTGGTGTGTAGTAGTGTTTTGGGTGTGTGGGGGTTGGATGTGTGGTATGTATGTAGGCAGGTGTGGTATGTGTGTTGTGGGGAGGGGGTGGGGGTGAATGTCAGAGATTTCTCTAGGGATCGAGGTTGGATGTGTCTGGATGTCACTATAACTTGAATTTGCTGTCTCCAGAGCCCAGGCTGGGGGGCCCCGGAGGAGTGTTCACATTATGGTACTACTGCAATAATTCACACCTTACTGGTATGTTATGGCGCAGGTTAAAATCACTTCATTAAACATGGATGGCCTACATTCCCCTATTAAACGGAAGAAGTTCTTATGTTCTTATGTTCTTAAGTTACTTACTATGTTTAGGCATATGCACTCCCAACTAGTGTTTCTCCAAGAAACCCATTTGGGGGACAGCGAGCATGCTAAGCTGCAGCGGGAATGGGTGGGCCAATGTTTTTACTCATCCTATAATGCTAGGAAGCGGGGTGTGGCCATTCTCATTCACAAGAATTTGCCATTTCAGCCTGCGCAGACTTTTCAAGATCCTGAGGGACGGTGTGTTATTGTGGTGGGTCAGTTAAATCAGCAGAAATTGGCTCTTTGCAATATTTACGCACCTAATGTGTATTCCCCAGTATTTTTCACTGACTTGATAAATCGTATGGCGGAATTTTCCGACTGTGGATTGGTGGTGGGAGGGGACTTTAATTTGGTTGCCATTAAAGGAACTGGACAACCGCCCTTCCAAGGCATTTTCTCTGAGGGATCAAACGAGGGGCATAAACTTGCTTTGTCAAGAACTGCAGCTTATGGATATATGGAGGGTTTTACATCCGGGCGACTCTGAATACACATTTTTCTCAAATCGTCACCAGACTTACTCTAGAATAGATTACCTACTTGTGTCAGATCAATGTTTTTCCAAGGTGGCAGACGCGAGCATTGGTCTTATTTCAGTGTCCAACCATGCCCCAGTGACGATGACGTTGCAATGTGGTCTACAAGCCCGACCCCCGTACTCATGGCGCATGCGACCTGACCTTTATTAAGACAAAGCATTTCATACCTATTTACAGGAACGCTGGAAAGAATATGTTGAGCTTAATGTTACTAAAGATGTCACTCCCACGACAGTATGGGAGGCAGGAAAAGCGGTTATGAGGGGAGCCATCATTGCCTATACCGCTAGGCAAAATAAAATGCGTAATGTAGAAATACTACGGTTGACCGCGGTGCTTAAGATGGCTCAACAGCAGCATCTGGTGGGGATGATGGCCGAGGCTAAGCTTCATATGGATCGAGCCCGAGAAGCTTTAAATACTTTGCTTCATCAAAGGGCGTCCAAGTCACTGGAGTATTACTGCTACCAGTTGTATAAACACGGTAATAGAGCGAGTCGACTTATGACACATCTTATCAGACCTAGAGGTCGGCGAACAGCGGTGGTGGGTATTTGGGACAGTCAGGGGACGCAACACACTACGCCCGCAGCCATCGCAAATAGGTTCTTGTATGGGCCTAAACCTATGGGTGTGGAGGCTGCGGAGACTCTCTTCTGTGACCTTCCGTGGCCTAAAATGATACCGAAGCAAACTGCTTCCCTTAATAATCCTGTTACTGAGCGTGAAATTTATGCTGTGATCCAGACACTTAAATTGGGTAAGGCAGCGGGTCAAGATGGACTGGGCTCGGAGTTTTATAAGATATTAAAGTTTCTGATTTTGTCCCCACTGCGTACCCATTATGACAGTTTGCTGGTATCGGGGGGTATCTCTGCGGCATCCAATCAATCAGTTATCGTAGTTCTTCCCAAACCGGGAAAGGACCCATTGGAGGTGAGCTCTTATCGGCCAATATCACTGTTAAATGTAGATGTAAAGATCCTAGCTGCTCTTCTTGCGGCCAGACTTAATAAGGTCCTACCTTCTCTTCTTCATGAGGATGAGACTGGCTTTGTCAAAGGAAGACAGGGGGACTGTAACGTGCGTCGTCTCCTGGCGGCGCTTAGCTATAAAGCAGAGGCAGAAGCATTGGTTCTCAGTCTGGATGCCGAGAAGGCTTTTGACTCCCTGTCATGGGACTATTTGTTTTGGGCGTTGCAGAGATATGGGATTTCAGATGCTTTTCTTCAATGGCTAAAAGTGCTTTATAATAACCCTAGTGCCACTATTTTGCTCAATGGGCAGCCCTACATCAGGTCAGAAGTCAGTGGCTGCTTCTGGTGCAGCAGTGTCTGTTTCCCTTGCACTGGATATTTCCTCTTTATCCTGGGTACTGATCTCGCAGGAATTTTTAGAAGGTTTGCAGGCCTTTTGCATGGGGCAAGGTACAGCTGACAGGACTACCTCTGCCCTCCCAGCATCCTCTATGCCTGCGCTCCCAGTGCCCTCTACACATGTAGAGTCCCTGGGAAAAGAGAAAACCAGGTTGGTCATGGGAAAGGGAGTCATAGAGGAAGAAATGTCTGCCTTAGACGACTCCCTGGAAGATTTTAAGAGATCTCTCTCAGATGGATAGAGAGGGGGAACTGGAGGAAGATGAGGTTCTTGCTGAGGAAGAGGATCACAATTCTGTGCTGTGTCTCTTTCATAGGGATGAATTGATGTCTCTGATTTCTCAGTTGCTGCGCACATTACAGGCTACAGATGACAAAAAGAAGAGACCTCCACATTCAAGTAGGATCCTATTATGGTCAGTTTAAGAAAGTCTTGGAAGTTCTTCCCGCTTCACCAGACAGATGAGATTTAATTGATTTGGAATAGGCAGTTCCAGAGACTAATTTTAAAGGGAGGTACTCCATTGCCGAGCTGTCTCTGCTGGATCTTCAGAGGAAAGAAAAATTTGTTTTCCCAGGGTGAATGTATTGGTATGCTCAGTGACTATGGTGGAAGATGGGGTGGCTCTTAAGGATATGCAGGACAGAAAGATATAGAGTCTGTGCTTAACAGGCTTTTGAAGTTGTGAGCATGGCTCTTCAAATTTCCATATGCTTTTGTAGTGTGGCAAGATCTGGGCTGTGTCTAGCGCAAGATGCTCAGGGAGAGTTGGAGAAAATTCTCCACCTTTGGAGCCAGGAGCTGTGTACTTGGCAGATCCTGGCAATGATTTGGTATCCGACGCCGACAAGAGGAAAAGGCGGCAAGGTTCGAAATAATTTAAAAAGCAAGTGTGGCAGTGATGAACTTACCTGTCAGTGACTAACACAGAAGCTACCTGATTTGTTACAGTCCCTGAAGCAGCAATGCGAAACGCGCGTCGGACTGGACTCTGAAAATAATGGTCTTCTGAAAATATTGGTCGCAAGAAGTGCGATAAGCCTTGAGTAACGCACAAGGGAGGTATCACCCCACAATTTATTTTAACAAAAATACTAAAAAGCAAAAAAATAGGAAATAATAAAGGACTCGGACCTATGATTAAAAACGACCTGATGTGGCAAAACCTCAAGCGAATACTGCTGGTATGCCCGCAGGTGTTATGATGGTCCTACCTATAAAGTAATATATATTAAAATCCTATATATTTGCATACAGCACATTGAATAAGGAAAGATTGGAGTTTCATGACGTTTTATAGTGAGAATTGTGCTCGTTGTGTTTTGAGACTAACTGTCATTATTTTGTGTGGGTAATTGAAGTCTCCCATTATTACTGCACTACCAATTTGGTTAGCTTCCCTAATTTCTCTTAGTATTTCACTGTCCGTCTCACCATCTTGACCAGGTGAAAGACTATAGTCTTCCCTGACACACAAGGGATTTCTACCCATAAAGATTCAATTTTGTATTTAGTCTCATGCAGGATGTTTATCCTGTTGGACTCTATGCCATCCCGGACATAAAGCGCCACACCTCCTCCCGGGTGCTCCTTTCTGTCATTGCGATATAATTTGTACCCCGGTATGGCACTGTCCCATTAGTTATCCTCTTTCCACCATGTCTCTGAGATGCCAATTAAGTCTATGTCATCATTCACCGCTATACATTCTAATTCTTCCATCTTACTTCTTAGACTTCTGGCATTAGCATATAAACATTTCAAAGTTTGTTTTTTGTTTGTATTTTCATTCTGCTTTTTAATTGATAGGGATAAGTTAGAATTTTTTAGCTCAGGTGAGTTTTTAGTTACAGGCACTTGGACTACTTTTCTAATTATTGGAACCTCACTGCCGGGATGCCCTAATTCTAATGCATCATTAGTATCCTTCAAAGATACCTCTCTCCGAACCATGCGCTGCTGAGCGACTGTCGGCTTTCCCCTTTGTTCTAGTTTAAAAGCTGCTCTATCTCCTTTTTAAAGGTTAGTGCCAGCAGTCTGGTTCCACCCTGGTTAAGGTGGAGCCCATCCCTTTGGAAGAGACTCCCCCTTCCCCAAAAGGTTCCCCAGTTCCTAACAAAACTGAATCCCTCTTCCTTGCACCATCGTCTCATTCACGCATTGAGACTCCGGAGCTCTGCCTGCCTCTGGTGACCTGCGTGTGGTACAGGGAGCATTTCAGAGAATGCTACCCTGGAGATTCTGGATTTAAGCTATCTACCTAAGAGCCTAAATTTGGCTTCCAGAACCTTCCTCCCACATTTTCCTATGTCGTTGGTGCCCACATGTACCACAACAGCCGGCTCCTCCCCAGCACTGTCTAAAATCCTATCTAGGTGACGCGTGAGGTCCACCACCTTCGCACCAGGTAGGCATGTTACCAGGCGATCCTCACGCCCACCAGCCACCCAGCTATCTACATTCCTAATAATCGAATCACCAACTATGACGGCCGACCTAACCCTTCCCTCCTGGGCAGTAGGCCTTGGGGAGATATCCTCAGTGCGAAAGGACAATGCATCACCTGGAGAGCATGTCCTTGCTACAGGATCCTTTCCTGATGCACCTGGTTGGTGCTCTCAAGGATTGGTAGTTGGATTTGAACCCTAGTTTCCCTGGTTGGATTGGTAGTTGGATTTGAACCCTAGTTTCCCTGGTTCACAGTCTGCTGTTCTAACCATTAGGCTACTCCTGCTTCCCTTGCTTTATTAGAAGACAACCCATAGCTAGAAAGTCTCATGTATGTAACATAGTAATGGCGGCAGAAAAAGAACAAAATGGTCCATCTAGTCTGCCCAGCAAGCTTCCCAAGGCAGTCACTGCTGCTCCATGCAGGTTACCCCTATGTTTCTCTTAACGGTAGTAACTGCCGCTCCGTGCTGGTTAAGCTTTTTTATTTATTCCCATCCTCTAGCCTTTTAGGGATCCACAGTGTTTATCCCATGCCCCTTTGAAATCCTTCACAGTTTTAGTCTTCACCACTTCCTCTAGAAGGGCATTTCAGGCATCCACCACCTCTCAGTGAAGAAATATTCTCCCAGGATAAACAGGATGGGAGTCCTCACATATGGGTGACATCATTAGGATGGAGCCCATCACGGAACACTTTTGTCAAAGTTTCTAGAACTTTGACTTGGCACACTGAGCATGCTCAGCATGCCACCAACCCTGCATCCAGCAGGGGTGCCCCTTCAGTCTCTTTTTTTTTTCCACGTGGCAATAGCCACGCAGGTTGAGGAGCTCTTGCAAATATTCCTGACAGGAATTTCCTCACAAAATTTTTTCTAAAAAATTTGACAAATTTCACCCCATCCAGGGTCCCTCTATCGATATCCGCTAACATTAGGTAAGGCTTTACCTTGTTTTCGCGGTCGGTTACCAACGTTTCTACTTCTAGGCCCGATGGCCACCGACCGCACCGCGGTTACATTGTCTTTAACCAGTATGGTGACGGGTTTTCGAAGGTGCCCCGATTGTCCAAGGACAATGTCCATCACAGACCCGCATCAGGTATGTGTCCTATGCTTGGGGGCTACCCATGACGTCGTGACGTGTACCAACTGTGCCCAAATGACCCCTAAGGGCCGCCGGGCCTGCTTACAGAAAATGGAGCTTCTGTTCCAAACTAAGCAGCCTGCTCCACCGAAGACCTCAACGTCATCGGCGCCGTCGCTTTCAACTCCTCGGCACCGGCTGGACACCGGCGATTCTCAGTCGGCTGGATCCCCCTTGAAGACTTCCACCTCTTTGTCCTCGGTGCCGGAGAAAGACCGGGCCGAACACTGGGAGAAGCACCGACATCAACATAGGAAAGCTCCGTCCGCTGGTCCAGGCAAAGCCTCGACGTTGGCATCAACAGAGCCACCGAGGAAGAAGGCCTCCTCCATGCCCGGGACACCGAGGCACCCCTTCAGTGGTGCCGGGAACTGAGACTCCACTCTCACCGGTGGACCCTCCGGCGACGCCCGTGCAGCCTCCAACTCCGGAACTGGTCTTTCAAACACCAGCTTTCCGCGAGGAATTAAACCGGATGGTTTAAGAGGCAGTCATCCAAGCACTTCAAGGACTTCTGCTTCCATCGGCACTGGCACCGACTCCGATCGCAAACACGGATCCAATGCCCACGGTGCTGGCTCCATTACTGGACAGGCTGGATGCGCTCATCGGCTTGCTTCCACCGGTTCCTCCGAAAATGCTGATATGTCCACAACCATCAACACCAATTCCCCTGTCATCTGAGGATGAGGAATCATCTATGCCAGACCCAGTTCCAGGACCATCGGGGATTTTTCCACTGAAACATCCACCGAAGTCACCGATTCCATCGGTGCCTCCCCCGTCTTCGGTACCGCATCGACTCTTATCGGTGCCTCCTCTGATACCATCGGTACCACGACCTGATCCAGCGGGAATAGGCCTCTTCCTTCTATCAGGAGGCCCACCTGATGCTGGTGATCAACTATACCAGCCCTGGAGTGATGATACCTCAGACACTCAGGACACTGATGACATCCCCTCGGAGCCATCTCCTCTTGATGAGCGAAGACGCTCCCCTCCAGAGGATCTGTCCTTCATTAGCTTTATAAAGGAAATGTCAGAAACCATTCCTTTTAAGCTACAAACAGAAGAAGACTCCAGGCACAAGATGCTTGAAGTCCTCCAATTTGTGGATGCCCCAAGGAGGTTATGTCTATACCAGTTCACGAAGTCCTCCTTGAACTTCTACAACATACCTGGGAGCATCCAGGCACCGTACCACCAGTGAACTGGAAGACTGACGCTGCCTACTTGGTTCAGTCAGCTCCTGGGTTCCAAAAGACCCAGCTGTCTCACCATTCTGTAGTAGTGGAGTCTGCTCAGAAGAAGGCAAGAAGGCCTCTGCCCCATTCTTCTACACCTCCAGGGAAAGAACAGAGATTTCTTGACGCCTTGGGACGTAGGGTATTCCATGGCTCCATGCTGATTTCGTGTATAGCGGCCTACCAGCTATACAAGACGCAGTACACAAGAAACCTTTTCAAGCTGCTGCAAGACTTTTCTGAGTCCCTTCCAGAAGAATTTCAGGAACAGCTAAACTCCATCCTCAAGAAGGGCCTCGATGCTGGTAAGCACGAGGTCCGAGCTGCATATGACATCTTTGACACTACTTCTAGAGTGTCTGCAGCAGGAATAAGTGACAGAAGATGGGAATGCCTGAAGTCATCAGATTTACGACCGGAAGTTCAGGAGAGGTTGGCGGACCTCCCCTGTACAGGCGATAATTTATTTGGGGATAAGATACAAGAGACTGTCGCACAACTCAAGGACCACCATGAGACATTGCGCCAGCTCTCTGCTGTACCTTCTGATTTTTCCTCTACTTCTAAACGGCTGTTCAGAAGAGAGTCCAAGAGGACAACCTATAAAGCTTGTAGGTATTATCCTCCCCTGTCTCGCTCTCGCCCAGCCACGCCATACCAGAAGGGTCAAGCCCGTCAATCCAGACCTCAAAAAAACCCAGCCAGCTCCGCAGCCTGGCCCTGCTTTGGGGTTTTGACTCCCTGCTAGAGAGCAAGTGTCAACTTCCACCTCTATCATCTCTGCCAGTGGGCAGCCGCTTGTGCCACTTTACCAAATCATGGCACACAATCACTACAGATCAATGGGTCCTCTCTGTAGTGGCTCAAGGTTACCATCTCAACTTCCTTTCAATACCATTGGACTCCCCACTTCGTCCGGGGTGGGGTTTAACCGATTACTCACTGCTTCTGGAGGAGGAACTAACAACCCTCCTCCAATCCAATGCCGTAGAACCAGTGCCCACTCTATAGAGGGGGAAAGGGTTCTATTCTCGATATTTCCTAATATCAAAAAAATCACGGGGCATTCGATCAATCCTGGATCTTCGCGCCTTAAACAAACGTCTGCAAAAGGAAAAGTTCAGAATGATAACCTTAGGCTTCCTACTCCCTCTTCTCCAAAAGGGGGATTGGCTTTGCTCTCTAGACCTATAAGATGCATATACGCATATAGCGATAAACCCGTCTCACCGAAAATACCTCCGTTTCCTAGTCGGACACTGACATTTCCAGTATCGGGTACTACCGTTTGGCCTAGCATCAGCACCTCAAGTCTTTACGAAATGCCTGGCAGTAGAAGCAGTATACCTAAGATGACAGAGCATCCACGTCTACCCCTACCTAGATGATTGGTTGCTAAGGGCTCCATCCGAGAAGGCAGTTCTAAACTCCCTTCATCTAACTCTACAGCTACTACTGTCATTGGGATTTCTTATCAACTATCCGAAATCCAATCTGACTCCATCACAGATCCTCTCCTTCATTGGAGCAGACTTAAACACCATACAGGCAAAAGCCTTTCTCCCAAGGG
Organism: Rhinatrema bivittatum; assembly: GCF_901001135.1. NCBI lineage: Eukaryota > Metazoa > Chordata > Amphibia > Gymnophiona > Rhinatrematidae > Rhinatrema > Rhinatrema bivittatum. The sequence continues at coordinate 571,575,966 of NC_042616.1, forward strand.
ATCGCGCGCACACTCTTGCAACCCTTGCAAAACTAGTACACACTCGTCGATCCACAACAGCTTGTCATTTACTAACCTTGTTGGGTCACATGGCATCCTTGGTTCATGCTACTCCAATGGCTCGTCTGGCCATGAGAGTAACACAATGGACCCAAAAGTGCCAGTGGTCTCAGGCCCACCATCCAATGTCCAGCATTGTTCACATCACCAGGCATCATCGTCTCTTGCTAGCTTGGTGGATTCAGGAGTCCAATCTTCTCAGAGGACTACCTTTTCAATCTCTAGAACCTCAAATAACCCTGACAACAGATGCTTCCAACCTCAGTTGGGGAGCCCATGTCAACAACCTGCAAACTCAGGGAACCTGGTCTGCAGTGGAATCACAACTGCAGATAAATTTTCTGGAGTTCAGGGCAATAAGGTATGCCCTAATGGCCTTCCGGGATTGCCTATCCAACAAGACAATCCTAGTCCAAACAGACAACCAGGTAGCAATGTGGTACATCAACAAACAGGGTGGAACAAACAGGAAGTAGAACAGATATGGGCCTGGGCTCTCTCTCACTCCATGTTCCTGAGAGCAATCTACCTGGCAGGCATGGGCAATGTGATTGCGGACAAGTTGAGTCTGACCTTTCATCACCACGAATGGTCCCTAAATCCCACTGTAGCAGAGAAAATCTTCCAGCAGAGGGGCTATCCACATACATATCTCTTTGCATCAATTCACAACCACAAAGTGGAAAACTTCTGCTCATTAAATTGCAGTTACAGGACACCCCCAAGGGATGCTTTCGCCCTCTCATGGTCAAAGGGTCTCCTTTATGCTTACCCTCCACTTCCACTCATCAGCAAGACTCTCATGAAGTGACGACAAGACAAGGTCTTAATGATTCTCATAGCCCCTTATTGGCTGCGTCAGGTGTGGTTTCCGATCCTTCGCGACCTCTCAGTCCAGCAACAAATTCACCTGGGAGCAGATCCGTCTTTATAATGCAGAACAACGGACAACTGCATCATCCAAACCTCCAGGCCCTGTCTCTGATAGCATGGATGTTGAAAGGTTGATTCTACAATCTCTAAACCTCTCGGACACTATATCCCAAGTCCTGGTAGCTTCACAAAAACCTTCTACTAGGAAATCTTATCATTCCAAATGGAAAATGTTTTCTTTATGGTGCACGTCAAAGGATCCCTTTACTTGCCCCACAATGATGTTCCTAGACTACCTCTGGTACCTATCGGAGTCTGGTCTACAAACTTCTTTCATCAGAGTCCATGTCAGTGCCATAGCCGCTTACCACAAGGGCATAGGGGATGTCTCGATATCGACACAACCCGCCTAGACAGACATATAAATGCCTTATTGTGCGGTATATAAAAACTTTTAAATAAATAAAATAAATAAACCCCTCGTAGCGTGCATCATGAGAGATTTACTACATCTAAAGCCCCTACTTTGTCCTCTGGCCCCTGCTTGGGACCTCAGTGTGGTATTATCACAGCTCATGAAACCTCCGTTTGAGCCTCTACACTCCTGCGAGCTGCATTATCTCACTCGCAGAGTCAGTGAGATACAAGCGCTAGTTACATACCCACTTTACACAAAATTTCTCCATGATCGTGTGGTGCTTTGCACTCATCCCAAATTTTTACCAAAGGTAGTATCTGAATTTCATTTAAATCAATCCATTGTACTACCTACTTTCTTTCCAAAACCCCACTCACATCCAGGTGAGCGAGCGCTGCATTACTTGGACTGCAAACATGCGCTAGCCTTTTATCTGGAATGCACTGCAGCCCATAGGAAGTCCACCCAGCTGTTTGTCTCCTTCGATAAAACCAAACTGGGAGTTCCAGTGGGCAAGCAAACCCTATCCTCCTGGCTGGCGGACTGTATTTCCTTCTGCTACCAGCAAGCAGGCCTTCCACTACAAGAACGCGTAAAAGCGCACTCTATACGAGCCATGGCAACATCAGTAGCGCACCCTGTTCGGTGCCTCTTACTGACATCTGTAGGGCTGCTACATGGAGTTCTCTCCATACTTTTGCAGCTCATTATTGTCTGGACAAGGCTGGCAGGCAAGATTCCATTTTTGGCCAGTCTGTTCTGCGCAATTTATTCTCAGCTTAATAACCAACTTCCTTCCAGCAGCCCACTGGGAATTTCAGGCTGCCCTCTTAACCAAACCCACCCCTGTTGTTGTGCCTGTTGCATGTCACTGGGTGCTTTTGGTACATTTACTCGGGCATCCTCAGCTCGCTATTCACCCATATGTGAGGACTACCATCCTGCTTGTCCTGGGAGAAAGAAGAGTTGCTTACCTGTAACAGGTGTTCGCCCAGGACAGCAGGATGTTAGTCCTCACGAAACCGCCCGCCACCCCGCGGAGTTGGGTTCGCTTATGCTTTATTATTTTATTTTTCGCTCGTACTTTTATTATAAACGAGACTGAAGGGGGACCCCTGCTGGATGCAGGGTTGGTGGCATGCTGGGCATGCTCAGTGTGCCAAGTCAAAGTTCTAGAAACTTTGACAAAAGTGTTCTGTGATGGGCTCCATCCTGATGATGTCACCCATATGTGAGGACTAACATTCTGCTATCCTGGGAGAACACCTGTTACAGGTAAGCAACTCTGCTTTTCTTATGAACCACTTGTTTTCAGATAAAATAAAGGTGCTTACCCTATAACAAGTGCCCTTTGAAGAGAGCAGTTCACCAGTCATATGAACTCTCCCTCCTCTTCTGGAGTTAAGCTCAGCTTGATTACAGAACTGATGCAGCATGCCTAAAGAGAGTTTGAAGATTCCTGGAAATCTCTGGAAATGTCAATTTATTTATTTATTTGTTTGTTTGTTTTTATATACCGGTGTTCGATTTACATATCACATCGATTTACAAATAATTTGAAAGGTACATAAGAACATGCCATACTGGGTCAGACCAAGGGTCCATCAAGCCCAGCATCCTGTTTCCAACAGTGGCCAATCCGGGCCATAAGAACCTGGCAAGTACCCAAAAACTAAGTCTATTCCATGTTACCGTTGCTAGTAATAGCAGTGGCTATTTTCTAAGTCAACTTAATTAATAGCAGGTAATGGACTTCTCCTCCAAGAACTTATCCAATCCCTTTTTAAACACAGCTATACTAACTACACTAACCACATCCTCTGGCAACAAATTCCAGAGTTTAATTGTGCATTGAGTGAAAAAGAACTTTCTCCGATTAGTTTTAAATGTGCCACATGCTAACTTCATGGAGTGCCTCCTAGTCTTTCTATTATCCAAAAGAGTAAATAACCGATTCACATCTACCCGTTCTAGACCTCTCAATCAGTAGTGATGTCACCTATATCTGACTGGTGAACTGCTGTCTTCAGCGAACCCCTGTTCCAGGTAAACTTCTTTGTTCTTCATGCAGTTCTTCTCCCTCTGCTTTGTTCTAAAGGACCTGGGCCTCACCACCGTTTGGGAAGACCACCTTTCCTATCTCTTGTCACCAGCTTTGGCAGCGTATGAGACTGAACGCACAACTGGCATCTCTGCAGGGAACGAAGAGTTTCAAGATGCTATCAGGAGAGCAGTACCTGATGGCCACACCTTTAAAGGGTTCCCCATCCATTTTCTACATAGAAATGCAAGGAGAGCATTTGCTACCTGTCTGAGGTAATTGAACACATTTTTCAAAAATCTTAAAATTTAGCATATGCTTTACTGGGTTACAGGACTTTTCCTGAAGTCTCACATTTAGTTAAGCCTGAATAAAACCTAGTTCTAGATTAAGCTTCCATTTTAATTGAAAATTAGATATAAAATTTCATGTTGTTCAGTTTTAACTACTTTTTTGGTAAACTTGTTATTCAGATTGAGAAGGTCATCCTGTTTGAAGTTGGCAAGGCATTCTGTTTTTCACAGTGGTTCAGACATGGCTACAGATGTAGAGTGGTTTTGATTTTTGCCTTCCTCTGCCTTAAAGTTAACTTTTAGACAATAAGAAGTTTAGACTATGGACTAGTCATCTCCTTTTCATCCAACCAATTGCATGACTACACTAGTGAGTTAAGTGGTATAATGTTAAGTAAGCTACATGTTAAAAATGTTCTGAAGGAAGCAACACCGAAGTAAACATTTGGAAGTACCTTTTTTTCAAATATAATAAAGAGTTTCAAAGTTTGATTTTTTTTTTTTCAATTTTTGTGAATATCTACTTTGAAAGTGAAAACATTTTTTAGATAATTCCGTTTGCTGTTAAAATAACATTTCCTCTTCTGTACTACTTTTACTTTAATTCCTGAAAAGTGTTTTAATCTGAAAGTACCTCCTCCTCCTCAGCTACCATTGTGCAAGGTGAAGTAAATCCAGAACTGCAGAGCTTACCCCAATCAGAAGCTTTTGCGGTATCGCAGTATCACCTGAAGCAGGACTAGAGCACATACAGCTAGAGCCTGGACTTTGGGAAGGAGAGCTTAAGCATAAGGGGGTCTGGCCATAATGGAAAATGTTTCCATGAAAATATAAAGCACTGCTCTTCTGACAAAATGCAGAAATCATTATGGGGCAGATTTTAAAAGGGTTATGCACGGCGAGCCTATTTTGCATAGGCCCGGCAACGTGCAAAAGTCCCGGGACGCGCGTATGTCCCGGGGCTTTGTGAAAGGGGCAGGTGGGGGCGGGACCGAGGCCTCCGGCACAGCGGCCGTGCCAGGGGCTCGCGCGCTGGCAGCCGACCGGTAGGAGTAACTTACAAAATAAAGGTAGGGGGGGATTTAGGTAGGGCTGGGGGGCAAGTTAGATAGGGGAAGGGAGGGGAAGGAGGGGGGCTGGAGGGAACGGGGAAAGCTATTGGGGCTCCCCTAGGGCTCGGCGCGCGCAAGGTGCACTAGTGTGCACCCCCTTGCGCGCGCATGTTATAAAATCGGGCGTACATTTGTGCACGACGGGTAGTGCGCACAAATGTACCCTGCGCGCGTAGGTATTAAAATCTGGCCCTATATTCCTGGTTTGCCTACATGGCCTCTTTTGGAGCTGTAGTGAAAATGTTCTTAAAGTGTGTTGATAACATCAGTACTGGTTTTTTACACTTTTTGTGTGTTAGTTAAAACATATTTTTGCTAACCAGTTGGTCAAATAAATTCTATCAATGAGTAATATGATCAATATCTGACTTCCTTACAGCACTTACTTTGTGTCTGTATTCCAGCTTCCTAGTTCTGTTATTCTTCTTAGTGGAATTCATATATTCTGCTTTTTTACAATACGTTAATCCTAGACCATCTCTCCTAGAGTATGGAACGTTTGCAGAAGTCTTCTTTAGATTTGATATTATTGGGGGAGGGGCCCTGTTTAAACTAATTGGTCTCAAATCTACTCTTCAAATTTGTTAGCCATTTGTTACGTTTGCCAGCTCGCGGGACATCCCTGTAAGCCGGCACATTCACCCCGTGACCTGCCGACAAGGCTCTTTTCTTTTTGGTGGCCAGGACACCGCCGCCATGCTTTCTCTAGGACTTTCCATATGCATGCGGTGCGCACCTACTCTTACAGGACCCACGGTGGGAACCTCTGCTGTCAGTTCGTGGAAATGATGTCACATGAATGGGTATTTAGACCCCAGCCATGCAACGACTAGACAGCTCAGCAACAGGTCGGTTATATCTTGTATGTTGTGTGAGTTGCTTCTCCTGCCTTCTGATCCTGTGCCTGCCTCATCTCCCCAGCCCAGCCTATCTTGTCCTTATCCAGTCCTTGCCTCCTTCCTATCCTTGTGTGTCAGTCATTCTCCTTGTCTCCTCCACCTACTATCAAACTGGAAATGACCTTAGCCTGGACCTTGACCACTCTTGCCTGCAGCCTGCTTCTGACCCTCACCTAGATATTGACCATTACTGCCTGCTGGCTGCCACCAACCCTAGCCTGAACACTGACTCTCCTATTTGGCTACCTTCCTCTGATTCTAGTCTAATACTGGATCTATGCCCTTGCCTCATCCTTAGAGACTCTTGCCTAAGATCTGCCGGCCCCCTGAACTATGGCTCAACCTAAAGGGAAAGGAGTTGGTATAGGTGTAGCTCCTGATCTGTCTCTTCCCAACATAGTTCTGCCAGCTGTCGGTAAGGATCTACAGGAACTTCCCTGTATGTTGAGCCAACCTTACCTCAGCACAAGGGTCCACAAATCTTAAATCATTACTCTTCAAGATATGGACTGCTGAGAATTTTATTCATACTATATATAGACATTTGGTTCTCAACTCAGTCCTCGGGACACACTTAGCCAGTCTGGTTTTCAGGATATCCACCAAGAGAATATACACGAGAGAGATTTGCATACATGTCTTCCATTACATGCAAATTTATATCATGCATATTCATTGTGGACATCCTGAAAACCAGATTGGCTAGGTGTGTCCTGAGGACTAAGTTGAGAACCCCTGCTATAGACTGGAAAAAAACTTATTTTGTGACTAGGGAAGAATAATTGTCTTTTTGCTGCTTCAAATGAGAGGCACAATTAATTGGTCTGCTATAGAGCAGTGGGTTTCTGGAATAACACATTGATAGAAAAATAGTCCATCTTCTGTTTCAATAGCTGTCTGCTTTTTTCTGGATTATTTCCTTTTAAGTTGCTGCTTGTAGCTCTATTCTTTTTATCAGTCTTCTGTTTCCTGTCGCTCCTTCTGACCTTGGGCAAGTCACTTTGCCTCAGGTACAAAATTAGAGTGTAAGCCCTGTGGGGATAGGGAAATACCTATAGCACCTGAATGTAATCCATTTTGATGTGCACTGTGAAGTGTTATGGTTTTGAGGTGTTGGAGTGGATTCTTGGGTACTGTGGTTATGGCCACTCCCATGGGGAGAAGCCCCGTGAGGATCCGCAGTACTAGGCTAGACTCGAGACATGCAAACACAGAGATTTGTCTTTAATTATACAGCTGGATGATACCACCAGAGGTGGCAGTAGTGAGGTGATCCAGTGATAGCAGTCCAGGGTCCCTTGGCAGAGGAGACCCGTCTCACAATGGTAGATGTTAGCAGCACACTGTAGTATAGGAAGTTCCGGTTGCAGGTTCCCAGTGCTGAGCTGTGGATGAGACAGACTGAGAAAGGTTAAATTACTCACTAAGTTGGTAGCTGTATAGATGTAGATCCCAGCAGGCAGAAGTAGTTGGATTGCAGGCAGCAAGGCAGGGAGAGCAGGCCCTCGAGGAGCGAGTACCTGGTATCCCAGATAGGCACCTGAAAGAAAGGAAGGGCCCCCCGAGGAGCGGGTACCCAGGTTAGATGAAATACCCCGAAGGGCAGAGAGAGCTTCCAGTGGCAGCACGGAAGCAGCAGAGTAGCTTAGACCGGAGGCAAGTCCAATCCTTGCTAACTCGATTTGCTAGCAAACGAAGGGCAGGCTAAATACCCTGCTGTCGTCAGAGGATACCTGTTTCAGGTAAGCAACTCTACTTTCTCTGAGGACAAGCAGGATGGCAGTTCTCTCACATGGGTGAATCCCTAGCTACAGGAGGCTCACCAACAAAAAGGGAACAACAAAACAAATACCAACGGGGGGGGGGGGGGTAGCCTGTTTGGCAATGGCAAATTCCAGTTTGTTCTGATCAAAGGAAACAGGCTGGGTGGACTTTCTATGAAATTCTGTCCATTCCAGACAGAAAGCTAAGCTCTCTTGCAGTCCAAACTGTGCAGGGCTTGTTCACCTTGGTGAGCATGAGACCTGGAAAAAAATGTTGGAAAGACAATAGCCTGGTTAAGATGGAATTCCAACACAACTTCAGGCAGAAACTTAGGGTGTATACACAAGAGCACTCTATCATGGAAAAACTTAGTTTAAAGTGGATAAGTTACTGAGGTCTGAAGTTCACTGACCCTGCGCTCTGACATGACTGCCACCAAAAACACGACCTTCCAGGTTAGGTATTTCAGATCAGAAGAATGTAGTGGCTCAAAGAAAGCTTTCTTCAGTTGGGTCAAGACCACATTGAGGTCCTATGACACAGTGGGAGGTCTCACTGGAAGCTTCAAATGAAGCGGACCCCGCATAAAGGCTGTACAGAGATGGGCTTACCTTCTACATGGTGATGATATCACCACTCGCACTAAGATGGTCCCTTACTGAGTTGGTCTTAAGATCAGCATCAGAGAGATGTAGAAGGTAGTCAAGCAGCTTCTATGTTGAGCAGGAAAAAGGGTCTAGGGTCTTCTGCTCATACCACACAGCAAACCTCCTCCACTTTAGGCTGTAGGACCTTCTGGTGGAAGGCTTTTGAGAAGCGAAGAGGATCCAAGACACATCCTTGGAAATATTAAGGGGTTGCAAAATCAGCCTCTCAACATCCAAGCTGTGAGTGTTAGGGCTTGGAGGTTGGGCTACCGCAACCAGTCTTGTTCCTGAGAGATGAGAGTTTGGAAAGTCCCCAATTTGATCGGTTTCCGGATAGATATCTCCTGAAGGAGCAGAAACCAAATTTGTCTTAGCCAACTGGGGCCTGTGAGAATCATAGACCCCTTGTCCTCCTTGAGCTTCAGTAAAGATTTCCCTATCACTGAAATTGGAAGAGACATATACAGCAGCTCCTGGCCCCAATGAAAGGCAAAGGCATCCGAGGCTAGCTTGCCACATGCCCTGTACATGGAACAGTAGAGCGGGACTTTCCTGTTTTAAGGAGTCCCTGAAAAGCTTTTCTCTCAAGAGTGTCCATTGCCCTAGGATCCCTCCCAGGGGCAACGAGGAATGGGTCTGAGAATGCTTGGTCTTCTTGAGAACGGATTCAGCCACCGCCAATTGGTGTGGGAGTTGATGCTTTTCGAATCTGCGAGCCTTTTAGATGAGGTATACCACTTCCGCCTTCCTATTGTCAGAAGCCACTATGAGGAGGTTCTCCCACATCCTCAACAACAACAACTCCTAAAGGATTTAATGAACTGGGACTGGGATCACCTTAGGAGTCTCCATGTACTGTAGGATATCGAGCATCTTGTGCCAGGTATCTTCCTCTTTCTCCAAATTAAATGGAAAGGCTTCTGCCATCATCCTAACAAACCCTTCAAAAGAGAGGTCCACAGGTAGGGACTTCCTTCTGCCAGGTGGAGGAGAGGTTTGGATGGGACACTGTCCAATGCATCATCATCCAATCCACCATCGGAGCATCCATAACCCCAGGAATATTAAGATTTCTCCCCAGTGCAACCAGTGGGGGAAGGATCACTGGGTGCTTGGTCCTTGGCTAGCAGTATGACACCAGAGTGGCTGGCTGATGGAGCCTGGATCCCGAGGCCTCCTGCTCCATCAGGGAACCTTCCTCCTCTGAGGAATCCTGGATAACCATCAGGATGGCTGGCACCAACTCCAATGCCCCTCTGGGCATTGGCTCCTTCACAGGCAAAGATGACCACCTGCAAGAAGTTGATTAGCAGTTAGATGAAGGCTGGTGCCATCAGTGCTTCAGCACCTAGACCCTGCAGTGATTTCTCCATGGCAAGCTGTACTCTCTCCAACTCCTCCTCAAACATTGTCAATGCCAACACAGACTGGGAGGCAGAAGGAGTGACCACGTTCTCTTTGGAACCAAAAGGAGGATGGGTGGCTGACACCAGGACTGATGGAGATCATGGCAAACTCCCAAGTCACTTAGAGGATGAGCAATCCTCACTGTGGAATCGCTTTGGGGTTTCTCAGCCAAAGCTAGACCCTCCCTGTGCTCAGAAACATGCATCCATGGAGACCAATGCCAATTCTTCAGCTTCCCTCAGTGTTCGTCATGAGTTTTCCCCAGTGCCAAGGTCAAAGAGGAGGAATCCGACGTCTTCTTAGACCAGGAAGAGCTGGATGATGCTCTGTCTCCAGTATCCCCACCAGCCACTGATGCCGAGGGAACCGAAGGCTGCCTGATGCCAATGACCCAGTGGCTATTGGTGCAGCATCAATGCCTCAGATGTCAATGTCAATGAATCAGTCTTCTGGTGCCCGAAGAGACAGTCCATGATCTCCAGACAGGGGGGGTCATCTGAGCACATTTGCGGCAACTCCGGAAGTCATCTGATGCCCCCAAGCAGAAGACACATCTATTATTGGGGATCTGTGATAGACATGTTCCTCGTACATAGGGGGAATCGCTGGAACCCGGATGACATGTCAGTTCAAAACAAAAGGGATGCTGAATTGAACTTGAGGGTGGCAACCTACCGATGGCCAGCGGGTACTGACATTGAAAGGAAATTTGTAAAAAAAAAAAGACTGAATAACTTACCTAGTGATTCTATGAGAAGAGCAGGACCCTGGAAAAACCAGCAAAAGAAGCATAAAAAAAAACCTCAAAAAAGAGTGAGACTTGAATGAGAGAGAGAGACCATGACCACTGGGCTCTGTAGAAAAAGACTGAAGGGACCCCCACGTGGCATAATGTTTGCTTGGGCATGTTCACTGAGACTAAGTCAAAGTTCTAGAAACTTTGACATAAGTTTTCCGTGCTGGGCTCCATCAGATTATGTCACCCATGTATGAGGACTGCCATCTTGCTTGTCTTTGGAGAAAACTAGTGTCTGTGCCTCATGGTTGGGCAAGTGATGTTTATAAGGTGAGAAAGCCACTGCTAGTTGTAAATGAAGGCTCCTGTCACTAGCTCCCAGCCCTAGATACGATTGAGCTGGAAGCCCAAAGCAGCAGGAGTTAATTGCTGGGGTGGGAAAAAGTTCCTTTTAATAGAACATAAGACTTGCCATACTGGGTCAGACCAAGGGTCCATCAAGCCCAGTATCCTGTTAACAACAGTGACCAATTCAGGTCACAAGTACCTGGCAGGATCCCATGAGGTAGATAGATTCCAAGCTGCTTACCTCAAAAATAAGAAGTGGATATCTGTAACTCCACTTTAATAATGGTTTATGGACTTTTCCCCAGGAACTTGTCCAAACCATTTTTAAACGCAGCTACACTAATAGCTTTCACCACATCCTCTGGCAATTATGCATTGAGTAAAAAAATATTGTCTCTTATTAGTTTTAAATGTATTATCTGGTAATGTCAATGTGGGTCCCCTAGTCTTTGTACTTTTTGAAAAATTAAACTAATTAACCTTTACTTGTTCCATTCCACTCATTATTTTATAAACCTATATCATATCTCCCCTCAGCCATCTCTTCTGCAGGCTGAAGAGTCCTAACCTCTTTAGCCTTTCCTCATAAGGGAATCGTTCCATCCTCTTTATCATTTTGGTCACCCTTCTCTGTATCTTTTCTAATTCTGCCATATCTTTTTTGAGATGTGGTGACTAGAACTGCACATAGTACTCAAGATGAGATCGCACCATGGAACGATACAGAAGCATTATGATATTCTCTGTTTTATTCTCCATTCTTTTCCTTATAATCCCTAGCATTCTGTTCCTTTCCTTATAATCCCTAGCATTCTATTTGCTTTCTTGGCTGCCGCTGCACACTGAGCAGAAGATTTCAACGTATTTTCAATGATGACATCTAGATTCTTTTTCTGAATGGTGACTCCTAATGTGGAACCTTGCATTGTATAGCCATAATTTGGGTTACTCTTCATTAAGTGCGTCACTTTGTACTTGTCCACATTAAATTTAATTTGCCATTTGCATGCCCAGTCTCCAAGTTTTGCAAGGTCCTCTTGCAATTTCTCAAAATCCTCTTGTGATTTAACAACTTTGAATAATTTTGTGTCATTGGCAAATTTGATCACCTCACTTGTTCCCATTTCCAGGTCATTTATAAATATATTAAAAATCCAGAACAGATTCCTGGTGCACTCCATTAGATTTTATTGAAATGTTTGATTTGCATTTATGTTAATACAAAATTAATAATAAAAACTAGATAGAAATTCTTAATGATGTTTTAATGTATTTGTTCTCTCCTTAGGTCTTCTTTCTGTGAAGAGATCATATGTTGTCGTGGAGATCAAATGCGTCTTGCAGTTCGTGTGCGAGCATTTGCATATCCAGAGTCTGCTTGTGCCGTATGGATCATGTTTGCCTGCAAATACCGCTCTGTTCTATAATGCAAGTGCAGAGCCTTATGAGGCATTTGAGAGACCGGAGAAATGGATTCCACAGAAGAAACCACCAAAGAGCACAATGATTTTTTAAAAATTTTATCTAAATAGATTTTATCATTTTGACGTTTAGATGGGTGTTAAATTAAGAAGAGTTATTGTCACCTCGTACTCAGCACTTCAGATACATGTGGCAGTGTATGAGGTGATGCTTGCTTCCTGCACACTAGCTATGTGTTTCGTGTGACCATTTTATGTGAATGGACACCACTGTTCTTGAAGGCCCATATTGTTTTGTGTTACTCTAAAGTAAGCATCATTGTAATATTTTGAAATGTGTTATTTAAAACAACAATTAAGGAACACAAATGCTTATGTAAAAAGTGTGAATAAATTAAGAGTGTATATTTTATTATATTAAATTAAATACTTGGTTTATAATAATCAATGGCAAAGTTATTCTAAAAGTGATATATCAAGAAGTAGAACTGAGCTCTCAAAGCGGGCCACACCCATGCCATGCCCACTCCATAGACAGTAGATTTTGTAGCCCTACCCATATGTTAAGATAAGCCGTCCCTTTTCCCAGTCCAAACCCTGCATGTTTTTACTTTGTCATGTGAAACAATGCCATTCTGACTCGTAACGTTTTAGTATTCCTTCTGAGTTATATGTGACATACAAGGGCAAGTCTGAAGATTCCTTTCAAGTGTGACTATCTAGCACTTAGGGAACGTAGGAAATAAAATAAGTTTAAATGTCTACTCAGATAGTTAACTAGCATTCACATCTTCTTACCTACTCCCATCCCACTATTCACTTTGTTCACCCATTCTTACCCACCCATTTTTAACAGAAAATCCCCAGATCATTGTGAATGAAGGCTTATGGCACCAGATCCTAGCCCTGGTTCTATCAGAGCCACCAAGCTACACTTCCTAGACATCTACAGGGACATCGGCAACATGCCCTAGAGCAGTGATCTTCACTATTTTCCTAGTGGTGGAGCATAGAGATAGTCTATTCCACTCATTCCCCTCCATACTGGTGAGATGGCTACCCTTTTTGCTCAGGTGCATTTGGAGTATCTCATATAACTAAAATCTGTTTCCCCACAGTGTCTCAAGCCTGTCTCATTCCTACACACACTCTTCTCTAGTTCATCTCTCCCAACACATTCTCTCTACCAACCCCATTCCAGCCAGTCTCAACTCACACCAGTTAGTCTCCATCATCCTGTCCCCATCTGTTGCGACCGTCGCTGCCCGACGTCTCCACTCTGCCCTCTTTACCTCTGTGGTGACTCCCTCCAGGTCTGAAGGACGGTTGGCTGCCGCAGCGTCTCCCTGCCATCTCTCTCCACTTCCATACACTTGCTGCAGTTGCTACCTAAAGAGCAGCTGTTCTATTTTCTTCTGATACTGCATGACTCTCAATGAGTTTGAGCTGTGCGGTGTCTGAACTCCCATACAGTTCTCAGCCTTTTGAGAATAACACTGGAGTTCGGGCACCATGCAACTCAAAACCCACTGAGAACTACAGGGCGCCAGAAGAAAAGTGGATAGCTTTTCTGAAGTTGGCTCTAGTAGCAAACCTCTGGAGAAAATTGGGGGAATATATATGTTGGGGAAGAGAGACAAGGCAAGCCTAAGCTAAGCAATTTGGCATCTATGGCAACAAAAAAAAAAAAAGCATACCCTTACCCAATAAACACCACCATGAGCTGGGAGATTCAGTTTAAAAACCTTATAAAACCCCACTCAAGGGCACATAAAATAAGCAGTGGATTTCTACCAGTTAGCCTTAATAATGGTTTATGGACTTTTCTTCCAGGAATTTGTCAAAACCTTTTTTAAACCTAGCTACACTAACAACTTTTACCACATCCTCCTGCAATGAATTTCAGAGCTGAATTATGAGTAAAAAATATTTGTCCTATTTGTCTTAAACATATTACCTAGTAATTTCATTGCATGTCCCTAATCTTTGTACTTTTTGAAAGAGTAAATGACCGATTCTTGTTTACCCTTTCCACTCCATTCATTATTTTGCAGAACTCGATTATATCTCCTCTCAGCTGCCTCTTCTCCATGTTGAAAAGCCCTAACCCCTTTAGCTCTTCCTCATAGGGGAATCATTCCATCCCTTTATCATTTTGGTCACCCTTCTCTGTACCTTTTCTAATTCCACTATATCTTTTTTGAGTAGCAGTGACTAGAATTGCACACAATACTCAAGGTGGGGTCTCACCATGAAGCGATACAGAGATATTGAGATATCTCTGTTTTAATTCTCCATGCCTTTCATAATAATTCCTAGCATTCTATTTGCACTCTTGCCCACCTCCACACACTGAGCAGAGAATTTCAATATATTATCCACAATGACGTTTATATCTTTTTCCTAGGTGGTGACATCCAGTGTGGAACCTTGCATTGTGAAGCTAGAATTTGGGTTGCTATTCCCTATGTGTATCACTTGTCATCTTCTATTTGGATGCCCAAAGTCCTCTTGTAATTTCTCTTGCAATCCTCTTGTGATTTAACAACTGAATAATTTTATATCAGCAAATTTGATCACCTCACTCATTGTTCCCATCTCTAGGTAATTTATAAATATGTTAAAAAGCAGCAGTGCCAGTACAGATCCCTGGGGCACTTCACTATTCTTCTTTCTCCATTGATAAAATTGCTTTGTACCTTTTAACCAATCCACAATAGACCATTGCCTCCTATCCATAGCTTTTTAATTACATGAAGAGTCTCTCATGAGGTACTTTGTCAAACACTTTCAGAAAATCCAGATATACTATATCAACTGGCTTTCCTTTATGCACATGTGTTATTCATGCCTTCAAAAAAATATAGCAAATTGTCGAGGCAAGGCTTCCCTTGGCTAAATACATGTTGGCTTTGTCCCATTAAACTATGACTATCTATATGATCAGTAATTTTCTTCTTTACAATAGTTTCAACCATTTTTCCCAGCAATGACTTCACCAGTCTATAGTTTCCTGTATCACCCCCTGGAACTCTTTTTAAAAACTGGTGTTAAGTTGGCCACCCTCCAGTCTTAAGTAGCTGTAGCTGATTTTAATGATAGTTTACAGGTTACTAATAATAAGTCTGCAATTTATTTTTCAGTTCTTTCAGCATTCTAGTCCAGGTGATTTACTACTCTTTAGTTTGTCAATTTGCCCTAGTACATCTCCCAGGTTCACAGAAATTTGTTTCAATTCCACTGAAAAATCACCTTTAAATATCATTTCTGACATGGGTATCTGCCTTTATAATTTTCTCAGTAATGTTGCGCCTGTCAGTCGCAGACTGCTGCACCCTCTATTACTCACCTTTTTTCTACCTGACTCAGTTCATTTCGGGAAGATGGCTGCCTCCGCTTCTCCTCACCATACCCTCCGTCGTCCCCAGTCCGGCATGGGCGATTGCATTCACCACCTTTCTCCAGTAGTTACCTGGGCGTGCGCAGCCCCGTCCTTTACGTGCATCATGGCGGGAACCTCGGGGGCGGCCCCACCGCATGACGTCACTAGCTCTGGTATTTAATCTCTGCTCACGATTCCTTCTACGAGTTAGCAATGAATCCTCTATGCTGATCTCTCCACGTTACCAGACACTCCTGCTCTGTGTACTCTCGCTCCAGTATGACTTAGGTACCCACTTCACGGGGGCCTTACTCGCTCCTTCTTTCCCTGTGGGGTTACCTCCTACCAACTAGGTCGCCTAAGGTACCCGCTCCTCGGGGGTCTTGCCGGGCTCCTACCTACCCTTCGGGGTTGCCTACTCAATACCAGGACGCCTACGGTACCCGCTCCTCGGGGGCCTTGTTAGTCTGGGACCTTCGCTCCTCGGGGGTTCCTTTCCACTTCAACTACCAGCATCAGAGTGTTTACTGCCACACCTGTTCTATCTCTGCATTGTCTCACCTCTCTCCATAGATCCTCGGCCTACCACGGACCACTACCGGATCTATTGACTTCTCCATCTAAGCTTGGGTTCTCGGCCTACCCCGCTTCATGGACCACTACCGGACCCTTCTCCCTCTTGGGACCTGGTGAGACTGTGGAACTGCCTTTTCCACCCTGCAATCTACTAACGGTACATTATCATCTGGTTCCTCCTCTCTTGCCTGGAGTCATCACCCGTTCCTCAGGTTACCATTTACGTTGCAGTACAATAAAGCTAATTCTGTGTGTCCATCTCTGCCTTGAGCTAGCCCATCGCTGCAAGTCCCCACAGGGCCCCACCCTATGGGAGGTGCCATCTCTTACAGCGACCAAGGGCCCACGCTTCAATGTCCAAAACACAACAAGTAAAGACTGAAGCAAAGCATACATTTAATCTCTCTGCTATTGCCTTGTTCTCCCTTAGTGTTACGGCTATGGCTGCTGTGCAACCGCCTCACCACCAGGGGTCCCTCTAGTGCTGGCTCTCCTGACAGGCCCAGTCCATCTCCCTTCTCCTCTCTATGTTCTGGGCTGTCCCTTATAACCCTGCCTGACAGTTCCCTCAGGGCTTCGGCATCGAGCTCACCTGGGCTCCCTGCTCTAGCCTTCCTTGCTTGCTGTGCATTTGGTCCCTGGACCTTCCCTTGCCTTGCGCGGCCTTCGGGCCTTATTCCTTGCCTTGCCTTGCGCGGCCTTCGGGCCTTATTCCTTGTCTTGCCTTGCGTGGCCTTCGGGCCTTATTCCTTGCCTTGCCTTGCGTTGCCTTGCGTGGCCTTCGGGCCTTATTCCTTGCCTTGCCTTGCGTGGCCTACAGGCCTTCTGTGTGTGTGTGGCCTACGGGCCTTCTGATCTGCCTTGCCCTGCTTACTGTGTGTGGCCTACGGGCCTTCTGTGTGTGTGTGGCCTATGGGCCTTCTGTGTGTGTGTGGCCTACGGGCCTTCTGATCTGCCTTGCCCTGCTTACTGTGTGTGGCCTACGGGCCTTCTGTGTGTGTGTGTGGCCTACCGGCCTTCTGACCTGCCTTGCCCTGCTTACTGTGTGTGGCCTACGGGCCTTCTGTGTGTGTGTGGCCTACGGGCCTTCTGATCTGCCTTGCCCTGCTTACTGTGTGTGGCCTACGGGCCTTCTGATCTGCCTTGCCCTGCTTACTGTGTGTGGCCTACGGGCCTTCTGTGTGTGTGTGTGGCCCACGGGCCTTCTGACCTGCCTTGCCCTGACCCAGCCTGGACCCAGACACTGTTACTTGCCGCCTGCCCTGACCCAGCCTGGACCCAGACACTGCTACTTGCCGCCTGCCCTGACCCAGCCTGGACCCAGACACTGCTACTTGCCGCCTGCCCTGACCCAGCCTGGACCCAGACACTGCTACTTGCCGCCTGCCCTGACCCAGCCTGGACCCAGACACTGTTACTTGCCGCCTGCCCTGACCCAGCCTGGACCCAGACACTGTTTATAGCCTTTCCTGTCTCTCTCCACCTGGAGCCACCTTGCTGGGTGGTGTTCACGACTCCTGACCGGAGCCCAAGCGTAACACTTAGTGCCCCTTTTAGCCGTTGATCATCTAATGGTCAAACTGACTCTCTTGCAGGCTTTTTAATTCAAATGGGCCTGAAAAGGTTTTTATTATGGGTTTTTGTTTCCACAACAAGCTTCTTTTCAAATTCTGTCTTTGCCTCCCTTATCAATGCTTTGTATCTATCTTGCCAGTGCTGGTGCCATTTCCTGTTTTCTTCATTCGGATCCCTTCTCTAGTTCTTGAAAGCTGTTCCCCACACCTTATTGAGAGTTTGATCATTCCCCTGTAGGCCACTACCAGACATATAGTGAATACACTAATACATTTAAAGGTCGTCAATTGGACACATTCCTACTCCCATAGCAACCTAAAACTTAACTAGGAACTGAACAAATTTGAGATGAAGGCAGCAGTCCAACAGTAAGAGTGGGGGCCTCCAGGTCTTTTGCATAGAGTATCACATGTATGATTTTTTTATCCACCGGTGAAAAGTTGTATGTGTGCATCAGATGCAAAGAGCTCCTGTCTCTCAGAAAGAGTCTGATCGCTGGAGGCTAGAGTGGCAGATCTGGAGGAGCTGAGGCAGACAGAGAGGTATATAGATGAGACCTTCAGGGACATAGTAGCCAAGTCCCAACTTCAGACTGGCAGCACTGGTGCTGCCTTGGAGGAAGAAGGTCTCATGATCGGAGAGCATCAACCTGCTGCAGCAGGAAAGGATCCTGTAGCAAGGACCTGCTCTCCAGGTGATGCATTGTCCTTTCGCACAGAGGATGTGTCTCCAAGGGCTACTGCCCAGGAGGGAAGTGTTAGGTCGGCCGTCATAGTTGGTGATTCGATTATTAGAAATGTAAACAGCTGGGTGGCTAAGGGGCATGAGGATCGCCTGGTAACATGCCTACCTGGTGCGAAGGTGGCGGACCTCTCGCGTCACCTAGATAGGATTTTAGACAGTGCTGGGGAGGAGCCGGCTGTCGTGGTACATGTGGGCACCAACGACATAGGAAAATATGGAAGGGATGTTCTGGAAGCCAAATTTGGGCTCTTAGGTAGAAAGCTTAAATCCAGAACCTCCAGGGTAGCATTCTCTGAAATGCTCCCTGTTCCACGTGCATGAACCCAAAAGTAGGCAGAGCTCCAGAGTTTCAATGCATGGATGAGACGATGGTGCAAGGAAGAAGGATTCAGTTTTGTATGGAACTGGGCAACCTTTTGGTGAAGGGGAGTCTCTTTCGAAGGGATGGGCTCCACCTTAACCAGGGTAGAACCAGACTGCTGGCGCTAACCTTTAAAAAGGAGCTAGAGGAGATCACGTGATGTGGTGAGCTGAGAGGCTGTGTTCCTCATCAGCTCCGGGACCCACTCCGCCTAACGCGAGGAAATCTTACTCAAATTCAGCCTCTAATCCGGCGAAAACATCAGCTTGTGACGGGGCTTATGTCCATCATCAAATATATGAATAAACTAACACCTCCGATGACTACCAAAGCCGGGCGCCGAGAAAAAGAAAAACCGAAGGCGACACCCAAAATGGCTGCCGCGGGAGAAGGAGGGCCCGATTCTGGCTCCCCGGGGCTTACAATTACTGATATCAAAGATGCTATCCGAGAGGCCCTTGACGACAAGTTGGATCATATCACCCAGCAATTGGGGGAAGTCAAAGAAACGCTACATGAGCTTCTTCCCCGTATTGATCAGGCAGAAGCACGACTTTCAAATGTGGAAGACGAGGCGCTGCAGACCGAACGGAAAATGGAGGACACAAACAAGCAGCTGAAACTCCTGCAGGCAAAAATCGATGAACTGGAAAATAGGGCCCAGAGGGACAACATCCGCTTTCTGGGATTTCCTGAGCATATTGAAGAGAAAACGCTTTGTGGCTTACTGGAAGCCTGGATCCCTGAGGCGCTGGGCTTGCCTCACCTCCGGGATAAACTGGTGGTGGAGAGAGCCCACCGTTTAGGGGTTCGGAGGGAGGCCAATGCGAGACCCCGCTTGGTCATCGCGAAGATTCTTAATTCCTCGCATAAATCGGAGATTTGGCGCGCCTCCAGGTCCAAACGCGATCTTCAGTACCAGAGTCAGCCGATTCGTCTTTTTCAAGACTTTTCCGCGACAGTTTCGGAGGCCCGGCGGGGATTCTCCTCCATTTGTACCTCCCTACATAATCAGGAGGTTAAATTCTCACTGCTCTTCCCTGCGCGCCTCAAAGTGTGGCAAGGGGATCGGGTGCATATGTTTGAGACCCCGGCGGCAGCGAAAGCCTTTCTTGCTAAATTGGCTGACGCCTCACCGTGAGGGACAGTATGCAGATTAACATGAAATAGAAAAAAAAAAAAAAAAAATTATCCGCTACCCTAAATTACACCCCATAACACGCCACACTACAAAAGACATGATGTTAACTCTACAGGAACGGAGACGGCCTGCTTGGTGGAGGGTGGACTTCCCAAATATGACTAAACCAGTGATTAGGGACCCGTCAACTGCCGCGCCGGCTCGGATCGCAGCGGGCCCAACAACTTTTCCCCTCGACGAGAGCATGGGACGGCGAAGTTATGGCAGCGGTGTGCCTAGCCAAATAGCAACCACCGGTGTCTAGTACCCTACATTCGGGGTTTTATTTTGTGTTTTGACCCGCGTATGAGGCCTTGTGTGGCATGCCCGCCTCGCTCAGGTGCGGCGATGTGATATGGCGTGCTGCTGTTCTTCTGACCTCCTCACCATTATTTGCTCTGCGTGGACCGCTTCCTTTGAATCACTTCACTTCTGTTCATGGCTGGTAAATCTGGCTTGGCTCTGTATATAGTTTGCCCTTGTGGATTTTCGGACCATAATGTTGATGCGGAGTGGATGTGCCCGGACACATCAACGGGATCTCTAAACCTCCATGGAGTTGGATGGGGGTTTACTTCTCAACTGTGGTATTGAGGGGATGGGGACGGGAGGGATAAGGGGGGGATGGGAAGCGGGGAGGGGGCAGGGGGTTTTGGGAAATGATGGAGTAGCACTGGTATTGCCGTTGTTATGGGGAATGAGTTTCTTAGTCCACGGCTATGGGTGGCATATAATATGGCTAATGGGAGTCATACGGTTTTGTGGGAGACTACATGCTTGGAGGGGAGGTTATCGTGGGAGGGCAAGGCTGGGTGCCCACCCATGTTTTCTATATGATGTACATTTGTATGGGGAGCCTAAGGGTTTTCAATTATCATGGCTCATTTGATATCTTGGAATGTAAATGGTCTCGGTACACCGGTAAAGAGAACCAAGGTGTTGGCTCATCTGAAGCGACTGCGGGCGGACCTTGCCTGTCTTCAAGAGACCCACCTTACTGAGTTGGAAAGCCGCAAACTCAGGCGAGACTGGGTGGGCACCTGTATCTTCGCAGCAGCAGTGCGCAGGAAGGGTGGAGTTGCCATTTTAATACATAAGAATGCTAATTTTCAGGTTCATAATACTCTTGCTGACGAGGAAGGTCGCTATGTTATCATAATGGGTGTCTGGAACAACAAACCGGTCACAGTTTGTAATATCTACGCCCCGACTGCTTATAGTCACGCATTTTTTGTGGAACTGGGCAACCTATTACAACAGCACAGTCAAGGTACACTATATGTCGCAGGTGATTTTAATTGTGTTCATGAGGCCATATTGGATAGAAATACTCCACAGCCCCGCCAAGCGGGAGAGCAGAAGCAGGGAGTGGCCTATTTGTGCCGCCAGCTCCTCTTACTTGATGTCTGGCGCACACTACACCCAAGTGAGAGAGACTATACGCATATATCCCGGTCTCATCATACGATGTCCCGAATTGATTACATATTGGTATCTCAACACGATTTTTTTACGATTTCCCAGGCAAATATAGAAAGCTTGGCAATCTCTGACCATGCCCCTATTTCCATTCATATACGATCCCCGGGATTGGAACATCGGGTGAGGCTCTGGCGGTTTCCATCTTTTCTGAAAGACGAGGCTGCTTTTAAAGTCTTTCTGAAGGAAAAGTGGAAGACTTTTGCTACAGATAACCAACAACACGCCACTACTCCTCTTCTCTTTTGGGATACAGCCAAAGCGGTACTCCGTGGAGAGATTATTTCCTATGTTCATTCTCGAAGTAAACGTATTAACCAGTCCATCTTAGATCTTGAGACCAAGTTGAAGAGAGCGAAGCGGCTCCTTTCCTCTCATAACACTGGTGAGCATAGAGTGGAGTTTTATGGTATTCTGGGACGTTTAAACACCTTACTCGACGCCCGAGCCCGCCTCTATTTGTGGGGAGGACAGAAGTCACTTTTCAAATTTGGTAATAAAACGGGTCGGTTGTTAGCCAGATTAACTAAAAATCAAACGCCCCGCTCGTTTATAGCGAGATTAAAGACTCCATCCGGGCAGGATACGGTAAAGGAGCAGGAAATCTGTGCCTCATTCCAACACTATTATGCAACCCTCTATAGCCCAGAGTTGGGAGATGGTGATGGGGGGGAGGAAGCCTTTTTTCGGGATGTCCGCTTACCCACATTGTCAGCAGCCCAACGAGAATTTTTGAATAAGCCTATTCAGGTATATGAAGTCTCCCAGGTTATTTCTGCTGCTCAGCCGAGGAAATCCCCTGGCCCTGACGGGTTTTCCTATGATTTCTATAAAATCCTGTCGCCTTACATTAGTGAGACCTTAACTAAGTACTTTATAGAAGGCCTGGCACAGGATAGCTTCCCAGCCGCTTTTAATCATGCACATATTACCCTTATATCGAAACCGGGCAAGGACACAACATGCCCATCTTCTTACCGGCCCATCACTCTTTTAAATTGTGATTTTAAGATTCTTGCAAAAATTTTAGCGGAACGCCTAAAGGTTTTCCTCCCATGTTTAATTTCCCAACATCAGACAGGTTTCGTAAGGGGCCGGAAACCGAACGGGACACTTACGAAATTGCTCACTGCCATGACCATCTGTCGCACTCAACAGATACCAGCAATAGTAGTGGGCCTGGATTCTGAAAAGGCTTTTGACCGCGTTAACTGGTCGTATCTTTTCACTGTTTTACAGAGGTTTGGTATTGGGGGAGATTTTCTGACTTATATAACCTTACTTTACAAGACCCCGACTTCCAGCATTCTAGCCAATCACTGTCGATCGGAGGAAATTCCCATACAGCGGGGAGTCCAGCAGGGGTGTCCCTTATCCCCTCTACTGTATATTCTGGCACTGGACCCCCTGCTGCGAAAGATTGATGGGAGTAGAGAGGTAAAAGGGTTTGGTGGGCCTCAATATATATTTAAGGTTGCTGCCTTTGCCGATGACCTGTTGGTGTACCTCACACAACCCCGGTATTCGCTTCCCCACATGCTGGATCTATTAGCTCAATATAGTCTGTTTTCGGGCCTCAAAATAAACTATGGTAAATCCGAGGCCCTGGATGTTACAGGCACTTTGCGGGATACTTGGCCAGGTGTTTTTCCCTTCCAATGGGCGGCAGACACTTTAAAATATCTAGGTATCTATATACCCCATAGTCTGGACAAATTTTATCATGCCAATATTCACCCTCTGCTTACCAACACCCTGGCCACCTTCAAACGCTGGACCTCTTTGCCTTTGTCTCTCCTGGGACGTATTCACTTATTTCAAATGATAATCCTCCCGAAATGGCTTTATATTCTACAGTTGGCCCCTCTCTGGATTCTAAAAGTCGATCTCCTCCGATTCCATAGGGCCTTGCGCTCCTTTCTCTGGAGGGATAAGAAGGCTAGAATTCCATTAGAGGTTCTCATGCGCCCCAGAGTGAAGGGGGGTCTGGGGTGCCCTAATTTGGCACTTTACAATCTAGCTTGCGGGGTACGCCATATTAGAGACTGGATATCGGGATTATCCTCCTGGACCCCCCACACTCATTTGCTGGAATGGTATGGAGTCCGGACACTAAATCCTTTAGTCCAAATACCTCCTCATATGGTCCCCCATTATTTGACGTCACAGCCTCTCTTACGATTGTGCAGGAAGTCATGGAATCTATTATGTACCTTGGGGGGACTATCTGCGGTCCAACCAATGTTTTTAACGATTACAGGGCATGAACTCTTCCCGCCGGGGTCTGGGGGCGGAGCTTTTCAACGTTGGAAAGGCTTAGGGCTCAATTATTTCTCCGATCTATATGATAGTCAGACGGGAACTATCCTCTCCTTCTTCACTATTCAACAACGATTCCTCGTGCCTAGCAGTGATTATTTTGCTTATTTACAGATTGCCCACTTCCTCCGTACAAGGGTGCCCCGGTTGGAGGATGCCCCAGCTGTCCAAGGATTGGGAGATTTGGTGCAAATGGGGACCAGACACAAAAGTAGAGTCTCCCAACTTTACAAAGACTTGCTTGTATATTCGGAAGTAGATGTGATTGCCACGCTTCATAAGAGATGGGGAGAATGGGCTTTGTTTTCCTTAACCTATGAGGAATTTGTGGCCTGTTTTAAGGATATACCTTTGTTATCTGAAAATGTACTATTGCAAGAAACCCAGTACAGATTTCTATGGCTTAGTTACATTACCCCCACAGGGCTTATCAAATGAAGATAGCGCCATCCTCCCACTGTCGTCGATGTGGACAGGACAACGGTACTTTTTTCCATTGTTTCTGGGATTGCTCCAAAATCTCGCATTTCTGGAACCAGGTGTGTAAAGCCTGTTCGTCCTGTATGGGGCGTTTCTTGCCCCCAGACCCTAATCTGTGGTTGTTTGGGTCGGTGCATTGCCTACCGGTGCCTCTCTCAGACCCTGAGAGACTTCTGATATGCCGAGCGGGGTTGGTGGGAAAGCAAATAATACTGGCTACGTGGTTGGAGGTTTCTGCCCCCTGTTATGAGCGCTGGTTTCAAAAAATGGTTAGATTATGCTCAATGGAGCATGCCCTTCTCACTGTGGCGATGCCAAAGAGATCTGTACTCATAAATCATATTTGGGCTGCTTTTACAAAATATTTGACTCCGAAGACAGGGACTACTTGGGATCCCTGGCCTGGGACCTCACCGGCTTGATACACTAGACTGTACGAACCTGATTCTCCCTAACACACGGACCTGGGTGACGAGCTGCCACTCTTCTTGTCGAGGACGGGGAAGCAACGACATTTTTCCACCCTGGACTTTTATTACGGGAATTCCGTGGAGAACAGCGATATAACCTTTGAACTCCATATGGGGGGGGGGGGGGGGCACCGTTCTTCTTATAATATTTCTTTTATTTGTTTCCTTGTTTTTATTATATTTCTTGTTCACTGTCCAAGGGCGTTTGGGAAGAAGTATTTCCTTGTTGTCTAAATGCTTGTTGCTTAACGTTTGAAAAATCTGAATAAAGAAAGTTTCAAAAAAAAAAAAGGAGCTAGAGCAGCTTTTAAACTAGAACAAAGGGGAAAGCCAACAGTCGCTCAGCAGCGCAAGGTTCAGAGGGAGGTATCTTCAACGGACACTAATGACGCATTAGAATTAGGGCATCCCAACAGTGAGGTTCCAATAATAAGAAAAGTAGTCCAAGTGCCTGTAACTAAAAACTCACATGAGCTAAAAAATACTACCTTATCCCTATCAATTAAAAAGCAGAATGAAAATACAAACAAAAAACACACTTTAAAATGTTTGTATGCTAATGCCAGAAGCCTAAGAAGTAAGATGGGAGAATTAGAATGTACAGCAGTGAATGATGACAGACTTAATTGGCATCTCAGAGACATGGTGGAAAGAGGATAACCAATGGGACAGTACTATACCTGGTACAAATTTTATCCCAGGACAAGCAGGATGATAGTCCTCACATATGGGTGACATCATCAGATGGAGCCCTGGTACGGAAAACTTCTGTCAAATGTTTCTAGAAACTTTTGGCTGGCACACTGAGCCTACTGAGCAAGCCCAGCATGCCATGATATTCTCAGCCACAGGGGTCTCCCTTCAGTCTCTTTTTTTCTGCCTTGCTGTTAGCAAAGCAGATTAGGAGTTCTGGGAAATTTTCCCTCACTTTTTTCCTCAGGGAAGAAAACTTTTTCAGTCACAAATTAATTATCATCGGGTCTCCCTTCAACATAGTTTCGGTGAGTACATTTTTTTAAATCAATTTTCGGTCGATTCTGGTCACCCTCACTATTGGTACCCACCGGTCATCGACTGTTATTCAGCCTAGATTTTTATCATGGCCTCCGGATTCAAGAAATGTCCAGATTGTAACCGGACTATGTCGATTACCGACCCCCACAATGTTTGTGTTTTGTGCCTGGGATCAGGTTACGATGTCTGGGCTTGTCCAACCTGTGCCCACATGACACCAAAGGGCAGGCGTGCCTGTTTGGACAAGATGGAGAAATTGTTTAAGAAAACCCCATCGTCCACATTGTCTCCAAGAATAACACCTCCCTCGGTGGCAAAACATCGAGGAGAAAAAGGACCGGTGACCGTCCGTCACCGACTCCATCGGCGTCCTCTATAGCGCCTTCCTCGGCATCAAAGGAACATTGGGAAAAAAGACGCCATTGACATCGGTCCATCAATCCATCAGATGGAAAGACACAGCTATTGATGTGAAGGACAACGAACCGATGCCAAAACGAGTCCGGGTACTGGAACCAACATTTCCTACCGTACCCAAGGAACCGAGGTGCTCTCCACCAGGCTCAGTGTTAGAGAATGTGCCACCACGCTTAGTTGTGGAAGTGCCAGTAGCACCAGTCTTACCTTCCCCGGTGACAGTGGACCCAGTCCCAGTTTCCAGGGAAGAGGTGACTACCATGGTCCAGCAGGCCATCGTCGAAGCTTTTCAAAATTTCCAGCCTCCTACAGTACCATTGGTACTGACGCCGACCCCGGCATCGATATCGGATCCGTCGATTTTTCAGCCTTTGCTGAACAAACTAGATGCCTTGATCGGGCATGGGATAAGCACTGTGGATCCCTAAAGGCTAGAGAATGGAAATAAAGAAAAGAATGCATGGGGCTAACTTGATGGTGCTGCGGTTTCTGCCCTTAACCAATAAGTCTTCATGCTGTTGATGCAACTCCATCATGGCTCTCTGCTTCAATGGCAGGGGGAAAAGGGGAATTGATTTGAACAGCAACCAAAGAGACCCCAGACTTTTATGGTCTGGGGAAACAAGTATGGGAGTAAGTTGCTGATGCGGCAGTTATTACCCTCAACCGATAAGCCTGATGCTGTGGTTCAACTCCAACATTGCTGTCTGCTTCAACAGCAAGAAGTAATGGGGAACTGGATTTCAACAGCAACCAATGAGGGCCCTGAATTTTATGGTTTAGGAAATTGATAAGCATGGGGGTAACAGGGAATTGGATTCAAACAGAAACCGACAGCCCTGACATTTACGGTTTGGAAAACTGATAAGCATGGGGGTAACCTGCATGGCGCAACAGTTACCACCAGCTGGGCAGACTGGATGGACCATAAGAACATAAGAAATTGCCATGCTGGGTCAGACCAAGGGTCCATCAAGCCCAGCATCCTGTTTCCAACAGAGGCCAAACCAGGCCACAAGAACCTGGAAATTACCCAAACACTAAGAAGATCCCATGCTACTGATGCAATTAATACTCCAACATAAACATGCAAGGGAATATTTGCTTGGTGGTAATCTTGTACGGGGGTTATTCAATGAGGGTAACCGATTTGCAGTTATCCTCTGGTGAACCTCCGTCTATTATTCTTTTATTAAGTTGAACAACATCTCACGAACTCTTTTTATTAATTTTCAATTTTTCTAAAAATCCCGTCTCCCCTGCTGCTTTTCCGCCCCACTGGTGTCCTATTTCATACTTATCGGGACGTCGCCTCTGTAGTGTCTTATGGGTATGGAGCTGTTTGTCCGACACGGGCCATGTTTCGGCACGATGTGCCTGCTTCAGGGACTATGGGAGAGTATGCCGTGTCCAATAAAGGGTTCACAGCGTGTAGTAAACCTTCAATGTATAAAGAAGTTTAATCTTAAACAGCAAAGTCTTCTGCATACTTTGTTTCACAGTCATTAATAATACTTGAATAAAGACCCACCTTGCCTTTAATAACTTACTTGTGTTCAGCTTCTTTTGTCTTACGAGCGACGCCTGTTGTGCTTGTCTGGGCGTCGGAACTGTTCTGACTCTTTATATAAGCCTGCCTAGGGGGCCACCTCCTCCTCTTTGTCAGACCGAGGCTGTCTCAGATGCTTGTAATTAAATAAATTCTTTGTATTTAGGCAATAACGGACCTGACTGAGGACTGCATTTAATCAACAATGAGTTTCTGCCTGATGGAGCGGACCTGATAGGGAACTAGTGCCTACCACGTCCGCTGATGCTTCATTTGTTTTTTATTTGTTTTTTCAGAGGGCGGCATAAATTAGACTAAGGGCGTTTTCCGGGCGGGGCTAGCCGCTTATAATTTTTTCTATTGAGGGGCGTGTCAAATTTGGTGGGGGGCGTTTCCCAGGCGGGGCTGACAGCCGCGCCTGTCTATGAATTTAAAAAACCTTTCCATTTCTCTCAATGCTCTGCCTCTTCTAAATGTATGTCCTTATATGTGTTCAAATCGTGATAATATTTTGAAACTTGTTATTATCTGCTGAGCCGCTCTTATAACTACTGCCAGATCCTATCTGTTTTTTGCTTGCCGGCGCTAGTGGACCTGTGGTGAACTACTTCTGATGAATCTTGTGTTTCTCCGTATGAGGCGGACCTGGTGGAAAACTAGTGTTTGCCACGTCCGCTAATGCTGCTGAGGTTTTTTTTCTTTTAGAGGGCGTCGTAAATTGGGCAGAGGGCGTTTCCCAGGCGGGGCTAAAAGCCGCGCCGATCTGTAGGTTAGCTACTTTTCTGGTATGCTAGATGTTCAATTTCTACAAGATGTACAATTTCTGCAAAGATTGTTGTGTCCACCTGTGCAAATATTAAGGCTTATAGTGCTCTTTTTAGCCTAAGATCATCTTCCATAGTATCTGTACGGCTTATAATGTATTTTTTGCCTGAAGACATCTACCATGGTGCCTGTGTGGCTACCATAGAGCCTGTGTGGCTACTACTGCATTTATTCAACGTTTGGCTAACCTATTGGGGAACGCATGCCCCCTGTTCCTAGAAGTGATCCTGGATAATGATGATGCATGAATCCAATATTTAATGTGAGGAATCAACTGCTGCTGTCCTCTCTTGAATTTATGATTATTAAAAATGTGATCCTTCTTCTTAAAGCTGTGCTACATTCTAATGGCTAGACCTTCATGGCCCACTGGTGTCCCTGGCTCAAAATCGTGGTGGAGGTCTTTTTCCACGATGTTATCCTCCATCTTCACTGTTAATGGTGACCTGATAATCTCACCAAAAGACTGACCAGTCGATTTCCCGATTAAGTCCCTTCGGAGCCACTGTGTCCCATGTGTATATGTATTTCTGTTCCATCTGTATTAATTTCGAGTTCAGGTCGCCTCCCCTCGGATGTTCCTGTAATTGAAAAAGGACCGCCACTTTAAACTCTTCAGGTGGATGCCCCATTTGTTGCCAGTGATCTGTTAAAGGAGCCCCTTCAGTTTTGTGTCTCAGTCGGCTGACATGTTCTTGAAGCCTGTTTTTAACCTTACGCATTGTCTTGCCAATATATACCTTGTGGCAGGTGCACCAGAGCGCATAAATAACTCTTGTTGAGTTGCAGGTATAGAAACCTCTGTAGGTGTATTTCCTCCGTCCCGGGAAGATTAACTCTGTGCCCTCATGCATGAATTGGCACGCACTGCATTTCCCGCATATTTTTTGACCTCTTTGCGTGTCTTGACTTCGAATTTGTTCGGGTAGTAAATTGGAATGTACAATCAAATCCTTCAGATTTTGTGCTTTGGTGAGGGCGAATGTGGGTTTCTCCTTCAGATTCGGATGAACTTGTAAAATAGACCAGTGTTTTAAAATGCTTTTTTTTAATATGTGCGTTTGTGGTGTGTGTGGTAACACACAAATCAATTTCTTATTTTCAGTGCTGATTTTGGGTTGGAGGAGCAGCTCTCTGTTGGCCCATCTAGCCCGCTTGTATGCCTTTTTTACTGTTGCTGCTGGGTATCCTCTCTGCAAGAATCTTCTTGTCATGTCTTCTGCTTGTATCTTGAACTCTGTAAGGGTTGAGCACAATCTCCTCAGTCTAAGAAATTGCCCTACTGGTAAGTTGTTTCTGAGGTGATTTGGATGAAAAGACGAGTAGTGTAACAGTGTGTTTCTGTCTGTAGGTTTTCGGTATATGGTAAATTGAAATCCTTCTTCTGTGAGCCTAATTTGAATGTCCAGAAATGGAATGCTATTCTTGTGATACTGACTTGTGAAATGTAAATGTGGATTACAACTGTTTAGCCATTGTACAAAATGTTTCAGTTCCTCCTCTTCTCCTTGCCATATGACAAAGATGTCATCTATAAATCTTTTCCAAAGTTTAATATGACTTTCATAACTGTTATGATATACCCACTTTCCTCAAACTCGGACATGTATAAGTTGGCTGGACCATGGTAGTCACCTCTTCCCTGGAAACTGGGACTGGGTCCACTGTCACCGGGGAAGGTAAGACTGGTGCTACTGGCACTTCCACAACTAAGCGTGGTGGCACATTCTCTAACACTGAGCCTGGTGGAGAGCACCTCGGTTCCTTGGGTACGGTAGGAAATGTTGGTTCCAGTACCCGGACTCGTTTTGGCATCGGTTCGTTGTCCTTCACATCAATGGCTGTGTCTTTCCATCTGATGGATTGATGGACCGATGTCAATGGCGTCTTTTTTCCCAATGTTCCTTTGATGCCGAGGAAGGCGCTATAGAGGACGCCGATGGAGTCGGTGACGGACGGTCACCGGTCCTTTTTTCTCCTCGATGTTTTGCCACCGAGGGAGGTGTTATTCTTGGAGACAATGTGGACGATGGGGTTTTCTTAAACAATTTCTCCATCTTGTCCAAACGGGCACGCCTGCCCTTTGGTGTCATGTGGGCACAGGTTGGACAAGCCCAGACATCGTAACCTGATCCCAGGCACAAAACACAAACATTGTGGGGGTCGGTAATCGACATAGTCCGGTTACAATCTGGACATTTCTTGAATCCGGAGGCCATGATAAAACTCTAGGCTGAATAACAGTCGATGACCGGTGGGTACCAATAGTGAGGGTGACCAGAATCGACCGAAAATTGATTTAAAAAAATGTACTCACCGAAACTATGTTGAAGGGAGACCCAATGATAATTAATTTGTGACTGAAAAAGTTTTCTTCCCTGAGGAAAAAAGTGAGGGAAAATTTCCCAGAACTCCTAATCTGCTTTGCTAACGTACGAACAGAACAGTGGTCTCTTGTGAAGATTTGATGACCTACGGAGTGAGGAAACTCACTCCAAGATGAGATTTGGGCAATGTTCTCTCCACCTAGCTTGATGGACTCTCTACCTGGGTAACAACAAGCTAGGTGGAGAGAACATTGCCCAAATCTCATCTTGGAGTGAGTTTCCTCACTCCGTAGGTCATCAAATCTTCACAAGAGACCACTGTTCTGTTCGTACGTCTCATGTATCGCATAGCTGATATCGCAATTTGCGACACACATGCTTATTAGCATAAGGTACACCCCTTTTTGGTATTGCATGCGATACCAATGCGATATTGGAAAATGAGGCCCTAAGTGACTTATGCTAGTTCATGAATGACCAAGAACAAGACTAAAATTAGCCAATCACTTAATGCAGGGTTAATTGTATATTATTCAAAATTGCTAATTGAATCCTATTTTGAAGATTTTTCTCCTCACTGGATGGGGGTGGGGGTGGAAGTTATATGTTTAACAGAAAAAGAGCCTGGGGCAGGTGGGAATCAAACTAGCGACTAGTTGCTGAAAAAACAGTACTTTCACGTTTTCAGATGAAGTAAGTGACCTTTACAAACTCACAATTCTAATACTTACAAACAAATAGTTAATTATACAAGCCCTCAAAATTATCTTAAACTTTCTCAGTTCTTAATAGTGGTAAACGAACTATTGAACTTTTGTCTGCATAATCATGTTACTCCAGCACTGAATAGGTGATGGTGGCTCCCAGTGGGATTCCACTCCATGTTTAAGACTTTTATGAGCACCTTTTGGGCTTTAAAGAATGGTGACCCAGAGTATTTGTCTCCTCATGTTCCAGTTTAGCCACTTGGGTCTTCTCAAGAAGGTTTATTGGTAGCTCCTTCTTTTAAAAAGATGAAACCTGGAAAAAAGCATTCTCATGGGTAGCTTACAATTTGTGGGGCTACCTGCCCAGTTACCTTCATATTTATCGGATTATCTTTATTTCAGAAAGCACGTAAAATGTGGTTTGTGTTGGAGATTTTTGGGCTCATTTATATTGATGGTGTGTGATCCAGTGATACGCGATAGAAAATGAAAAAAATGTTTGCTTTTGTTCTGTAAATGCAGGATGGAGTGGGGGAGGATACTAATACTGTGCCTAGAGTGGGGATAGAGAGGGGGAAAGATGTACAAGGGCTGTGGTAGAAGGTTATTTTACACAAATCCATTGTAAGTTCAAAGCAGTTTATTATAAACAGCAACAACAAATGTGTGTTGTTGGGGCTGCTGTGCCTCCATCATTCTTGTGAGGGATGTTTGGAATTTTCACAGTTGAAAGTTGGCAACTCGGGGGGGTGGGGAGGGCAAAGGCACCAACCTCTGCCAGTAGCGGCAATAACAACAGTCCAAGCTCTCTGTGACCTTGCTAACAATCCCCCTTTAATAATAAAGAACTCTGGAAGTGGTTCTTGACGAGATCTGCTGATGTTATAGAAATACAGAGATGTTATAGAAATACAGAGATGTTATAGAAATACAGAGAGCTAACAGCAGAGAATTTGCTAGCAACGATCCAGCAACTGCCAGCTGCAAGTGTTTTACCCTAAGGGCTTGCTTTACTATTGCTTTTTTTCACATACGTATATAGCATGGAAAAAAAGCCTTGAAACACCATAACATAGCTTGCCTTCAATGCTTTTCCTGTCAAGTTTGCAGATAGTCTTGAAGATGATGTTTTTCATGATTGGCCTACATCCAAATCTCGTAGTTGAAATGAAATGCAAAACTAAAAATAGATTAGTAATCTAGAAAGTTTATCTCAAATAACAACATTTTTCCTAAATAACCAAAACGTAGAACACACCCTTAAGACTATGCATAGCTTGGCCTGCCAATACCTGTATTTTGCAGCTTAGCTATGAGACATTACAGGAAAAACTCATAAGGGACCAATATACAATAAAGAAATCCCTGGCCAGTTTTAGCCTCCTAGCAAAAATACCTTTAATATCATTTGACACCATTCCATCAACAATTTCTTAGTGTGTAGACAGATGGACTTAGGACCAGTGAGTTATGCTCCCCTGCCAGCAGATGGAGACGGAGCAAGCTGATGTCACAGTATATATATTCCTGCAGTGACCCCCAGCCTGCCAGTATTCTCCGTCTCCAGCAGATGGTGGATGTGAATTGCTACAGATTTTGGAAGGAGAATTTTAAATTAAATAAAGAAAAGCCCTGCTCTCCTGCGGTGATACCTAGTGATCCCTCCCCAGTTGAGAATTTCTGAGGTGATTTCTGTGGTCCCTCAGATGCGTGCCTTGGTCCAGTAGCTGGGTTTCCCGGCGTGGACTTAGCTGATTGTACAGCTTAAAAGCAGCGGGTGCAGAAGACTGAGTGTAGCAGTGATGGCAGAAGCCTTCTCGCCCCACAGCTGGAGACCATCTCTGTACTCAGCTGGGAAGAGCTGAGCTCAGGTAAGTTTAAAAAAAAAAAAAAGGAAGTTTTACCTTCAGAAACAAACAGGGGGCTTTTTTAGGACTTCCTCCGGTCTCCGTGCTTGGTGTGCCGTTACGAAGTTTGTTCCCATTACCGTGGAGGTTAGGGTAAGCGGGCAGCAGCGGCCCAGTGGGCTAGGCCCTGCAGTTAGGCTTTTGCCTGTGTGCCACATGGTAGGCCACGGCAGCATTTTCATGCGCTTCTGTGCATGCTCTACTGCCCTCTGCAGGATGTCAGCGCGCATAGGGGTAGATTTTCAAACCGCGCGATTTGGCCTACTTTTGCTGGCGCATCAGGTGCAAGCAAAAGTACGCTGGATTTTAGTAGATACGCGCGGAGCCGCGCGTATCCGCTAAAATCCGGGATCGGCGCGCGCAAGGCTATGGATTCTGTATAGCCGGCGCGCGCCGAGCCGCGCAGCCTACCTCCATTCCCTCCAAGGCCGCTCCGAAATCGGAGCGGCCTCGGAGGGAACTTTCTTTTGCCCTCCCCTCACCGTCCCCTCCCTTCCCCTCCCTTCCCCTACCTAACCCACCCACCCGGCCCTGTCTAAACCCCATCCTTACCTTTGTCGGAGGATTTACGCCTCCCAGAGGGAGGCGTAAATCCCC
Organism: Rhinatrema bivittatum; assembly: GCF_901001135.1. Classification (NCBI taxonomy): domain Eukaryota; kingdom Metazoa; phylum Chordata; class Amphibia; order Gymnophiona; family Rhinatrematidae; genus Rhinatrema; species Rhinatrema bivittatum. The sequence continues at coordinate 571,609,894 of NC_042616.1, forward strand.
GCACGCCAGCGGGCCGCTAGCGCGCCGGGATGCGACCTGGGGGTGGGTCCAGAGGGCGCGGCCACGCCCCCGGGCCCGCCCCCGGAACGCTCCCGACACGCCCCAAAAATGCCGCGCGGTTCGGGCCCGCCCCCGACACGCCCCCCTCAGAAAACCCCGGGACTTACGCGAGTCCCGGGGCTCTGCGCGCGCCGGTAGGCCTATGTAAAATAGGCTCACCGGCGAGCAGGGCTCTTAAAATCCGCCCCATAGTGCGTCAGCTCTGCACATGCTTTGTATGCTCAGTGTTGGGAGCGCCTTTTGTGCACTGGTTTTTAGCGTGGCGATACGTTTAAGCCTTGGCACACAAGTTCTGTGTGTGTTTTGGCGGCGCTTATTTTTGGGGCACTTAATTTTTTGTGCACATAAATTTTTGAGTGCGAGCCATTTGGATGCACATTCACTGCCGCTGATGGCACCAGTGAGCAAGAAGCCTAAGCGCCTTTCTCTTTGTGTTGCCTGTCAGGTGAAGCTGAGAAGCCTGAATATATATTCTAACATGTGTCAGCACTATTTGGATGCTCAGGGAGAGTTGTCTTCCTTGGATTTTGCTAAGCCTGGATCTTCCATCCTGATTGTCTAGTTTCGGCTTTGTCTGGAGGTACGCCAGACCTTGGTACTCCTCTGACTGGCTTCGCTGCTGGCTTCGCTGCTTGGAGAAGAGAAGACAGAGGGGGGATATGATAGAGGTGTTTAAAATCATGAGAGGTCTAGAACGGGTAGATGTGAATCGGTTATTTACTCGTTCGGATAGTAGAAAGACTAGGGGACACTCCATGAAGTTAGCATGGGGCACATTTAAAACTAATCGGAGAAAGTTCTTTTTACTCAACGCACAATTAAACTCTGGAATTTGTTGCTAGAGGATGTGGTTAGTGAAGTTAGTATAGCTGTGTTTAAAAAAGGATTGGATAAGTTCTTGGAGGAGAAGTCCATTACCTGCTATTAAGTTCACTTAGAGAATAGCCACTGCCATTAGCAATGGTAACATGGAATAGACTTAGTTTTTGGGTACTTGCCAGGTTCTTATGGCCTGGATTGGCCACTGTTGGAAACAGGATGCTGGGCTTGATGGACCCTTGGTCTGACCCAGTATGGCATTTTCTTATGTTCTTAATGGCAGTTCAGTTGGCTCCGCTCCAGTTCCTTCTGGGTTTGGCCTGGATCCAGCTGCTTTTTCTTGGGTGGAGTTTTTTCAGTGTTTACAAGCCTTTCTGCAGGTGCAGTCCTCAGCTTCACCCAATCCTGTCAGGCTAGACCCTCAGACGGTGGCTCCTCCCTCTTCCAGTCCTATAGTTAAGCACCAGGACACACCTTAGTTTGCTGCAGGTAATCCTGACCGGAACCCGGATGGCATTGAGGATGAGGCAGATCCTTTTTCCCTGGAAGATGGGGAAATTCCTCCGGGACTGGAACTGTATTGGACCATGTTACGGTTCTTTCATAAAGTTGAACTGCCGGCCCTGATTTCCCAGACTTTGAAGATGCTGGATGTTCCTGGTATGGATTCCATGTCAGAGCTGAAGAAGAATCCCATTTTGGTTTCTTGCATAAAACTTTTTTTTTTTTCCGTTATGGAAGCCATTCAGGAATTGACTGACCTTGAATGGGATGCCCCAGAGGCAAATTTCAAAGGGGGTCAAACATTGCATTTTCCCAAAGTGGATGCACTGGTCTGTGCTGTCTCTATGCAGACAACTATCCCTGTGGAAGGAGGAGCAGCCTTGAAGGATATGCATGATAGGAGGATTGAGGCTATCCTTAATCAAGCCTTTGAGGCAATAGCAATTAGTTTCAGATAGCTTCCTGTTGTGCCCTTGTAGAATGCTCTTGTCTGCTTCACTCTCAGGAAGTTGATGATTCTGGAATGAATTCCAGAGCGGTTATGGAACCCACTGCTGCCTTTTTAGCAGATATGAGCTGTGATTTTGTCCCTACCTCGACCAGAGGAGGGCTTCGATGGTAGCAGCCAGGCATCAACTATGGTTGCAAAATTGGTCAGCTGACGCAGTCTCCAAAGCTAATCTTACGAAAATGCCTTTTAAAGGCTTGCTCTTGTTTGGGAGCGAGTTGGAGAAACTGGCCAGTAAGTGGGGCGAATCCCCAGTTCCTCAGTTGTCAGAGGATAAGAAGCAATTGCAGCGCCCCTTTGGTATGAGGAGTCATCTCCAGGGTTCCAAGTGATTTCGAACCTACAAAGGATTAACCTTTCAGAGGACTCGGCCTCATCCCAGACAGCTTAAGAGAGGAGCAGACTCAGGTGGTAGATCTTCCCAAGCTTCCTAATGAAGGTTTGCCAACCCACCTTCAGGAACAAGAGATAGGGGGACGCTGTTGCGACCGTCGCTGCCCGACGTCTCCACTATGCCCACCTTACCTCTTTGGCGACTCCCTCTTTGCCTGTTGGAAGTTTGGCTGCCGCGGCGTCATCATGCTGTTCCCCTCCAGCATCCCCAGACCGGCTAGACACTGCACTCCACCATGTTTCCCAGCAGCCTAAGGGCGTGCGCGCGGCACGGCCCCGACTCAAGTACCAGCATTGACGCGAACCTCAGGGGCATCCCCCTGGGGTGATGTCATCCTCACCGGATATTTAAGGTCTCTGAAATCACTAATGAATCGAGTTAGCAAGGGCTTTCCTCCAGGTATCGGCGGATGGGATTCGCTCTCCGCATACCTTGCTACTCTGCCTCCTCGGACTTTACCAGGGGTACTCGCTCCTCGGGGGCCTCGCTTTCTCTTTTGCTTTTTAGATCGCAGACTGGAACCGGTACTTGCACCTCGAGGGCCCACGTTCCAGGACTTGCTACTGAATACCACTTCTGCCAGGAAGTCATTGCTGCCTACAACACCAGTGAGTTACCATCTCTCTCTCAGAGCCTTCCCTGGAACTAGGTACTCGCTCCTCGAGGGCCTACTTCATTCCAGCTCCTGGGCTGCTTCTAAGAGACTATTGTGTGAGTGTTACCATCAAGGTTCTGTTCCTGATCTCTGCATACCTTGCCTACTCACTATATTCAGTTTCTCTACAGCTCAGTTATCCAGGATCGCTGTTCCAGTATCTGAGGGACTACAGCCCAGCCGGGCACTTCCAGCTCACTACTGCCACCTCTGGTGGTTCTATATACTGTTTAATAAAATAACTAGTGTGTATCTGTCTCCATACTCTGAGCCTGACCGGTGGTCCCTCTCGGGATCTTCCCCCGGGGGTGTGGTCATCTGCCACCGGCCCAAGGATCCACCCACAACTACCACGAACACTAACAGATTGCTAACTCCATGGATCTGGCACAACTCAATGCCTTGCAGGCCATACCAGGCCTGGCCCAGCGCATTGTGGAGCAGCAAGATGCCTTGGAGAAACTTACTTCAGCGTTTCATCAGCTACACACACAGAAGTTTCAAGGCACAGCTTCCAACCATGAAGGTCAGTTACAGGAGATAACTTTAAAAACTGCTGTACCACTCTCGGCTCCAATCCGCTTTTCCGGTGAAATCCAGAAGGCCCGGGGCTTCTTAAACCAGTGCTGCATGCATTTTGCCTTGCAGCCATCTTTATTTCCTACGGCTCTTTCCAAGACTACCTACATCCTTTCATACTTGGATGTTAGGGCCTTGTCTTGGGCATCTACCTTGTGGGAGCACAAGGACCCCATTTTGCAGGACATAGAAGGATTTATGGACTTGTTTAAATCCATTTTCAATGACCCTGCTCGAACTGCTGTAGCTGGTTCTGCTTTGGTGGAATTGAAGCAAGGCAACAGATCATTGGCTGAATTTGCCATTAAGTTCAAAACTCTGGCGGCAGAACTTTGCTGGGACCCTAAATGTCTCAAGACACTCTTTTGCAGAGGCCTGGATACCTGTTTAAAGGACGAGTTGGCTGCTCGCGAAACACCTGACTCGCTGGACGAATTAGTAGCCTTGGCCACTCGGATTGATCACCAGCTCCGGGACAAGGTGAAGGAACTCCAGCCTAAAGTGTTACCTGGGTTGAAACAGGCTAGTTATATATCTGCACCTTGGATGGTTTCAGTAATTCTTGCTACTGATAAAGATGAACCAATGCAACTTGGTTATGGACGTTTAATTTCCAAAGAAAGAAGACTTCGGAAAAAGCGCGGCCTTTGCATGTACTGTGGTCAGCCCGACCATAATGTCTCTACATGCTCCATTCGTCCAGAAAACGGACAGGCCTAAGTCCTGCAGGAGGACTGTTCTTAGGCTATACTGGGTCCTCGCCTCTGCTTTCTCTTCCAGTCTCTTTGGCTTACGGATCGGTCACGGTTCAGACTCCTGCCCCGGTGGACTCAAGGGCAGAAGGCAACTTCATTCTCAGACATCTAGTGGAAGACTTGAGGAGTCCCCTCATGAAGCTGAAAGATCCACTACTGTGTCATCATTTGAAGTGGGCTATGGACGTTTCCCAACACCGCCACTTCCACTGAAGCTCAGTGACGTCCCAGCAGCTCAATCCACTGCTGCTGATATTCATAACGCTTTCCACGTTTCACTTCTGAAACCACTCATACTCAGCAAATTTTCTTCCAAACCTCAAGATCCACCTGTCATCAATGCAGAAGACGACTTAGAATTCAAAGTCGAAGAGGTCCTGGATGTTCGTAAAAGAGGCAATACTTTTGAATACCTTCTAAAGTGGGAAGGTTTTGGCCCCGAAGAAAACTCTTGGGAGCCTCAGACCAATATTCTGGACAAAGAGATGCTTCGTCAGTGCTACCTCTCGCATCCCGAAGAGGAAATCGCGTACCCGAAGAGGAAATTGCGCATCCCAAAGAGGAAATCGCCCTTTGAAGGGGGGTACTGTTGCGACTGTCTCTGCCCGATGTCTCCACTACGCCCACCTTACCTCTTTGGCGACTCCCTATTTGCCTGTTGGAAGTTTGGCTGCCGCAGCATCATCATGCCATTCCCCTCCGGCGTCCCCGGACCGGATAGACGCTGCACTCCGCCATGTTTCACAGCAGCCTAAGGGTGTGCACGTGGCCCCAACTCAAGTACCAGCAGTGGCGCGAACCTCAGGGGCATCCCTCTGAGGTGATATCATCCTCACCAGATATTTAAGGTCTCTGAAATCGCTAACAAATTGAGTTAGCAAGGGCTTTCCTCCAGGTATCGGCGGATGGGATTCGCTCTCCGCATACCTTGTTACTCTGCCTCCTCAGACTTACCAGGGGTACCCGTTCCTTGGGGGCCTCGCTTTCTCTTTTGCTTTTCAGATCGCAGTCTGGAACCGGTACTCGCTCCTTGAGGGCCCACGTTCCCGGACTTGCTACTGAATACCACTTCTGCCAGGAAGTCATCGCTGCCTACAACACCAGTGAGTTACCATCTCTCTCTGAGAGTGTTCCCTGGATCCAGGTACTCGCTCCTCGAGGGCCTACTTCATTCTAGCTCCTGGGCTGCTTCTAAGAGACTATTGTGTGAGTGTTACCATCAAGGTTCTGTTCCTGAACTCTGCATACCCTACCTACTCACTATATTCAGTTTCTCTACAGATCAGTTATCCAGGATTGCTGTTCCAGAATCTGAGGGACTACAGCCCAGCTGGGCACTTCCAGCTCACTACTGCCACCTCTGGTGGTTCAATATACAGTTTAATGAAAGAACTGGTGTGTGTCTGTCTCCATACTCTGAGCCTGACCGGTGGTCCCTCTCGTGATCTTCCCCAAGGGGCGTGGTCATCTGCCACCGGCCCAAGGATCCACCGACAACTACCACGAACACCAACAGACGCCTCTCTCTCTTATTAGAGGTGGGTCGAGATCACATCAGATCAGTGGGTCCTGGAGGTGATACGAGAAGGATATGCACTGGAATTTCACAGTATTCCTTGGGATGTGTTCATGGCATCTCCTTGCCACTCCCCTCAGAAGAGGCAGGAGTGGAATCTACACTGCTAAGGTTCCTCAGGCTGAGGGCTGTGGTTCCTATGCTTACATCTCAAGAAAGTATGGGGCGATATTCCATTTATTTTGTTATGCCCAAGAAGGAGGGTTCCTTTCGTCCCATCCTGGATCTCAAAAGTGTCAACCATCATTTAATGGTGTCTCATTTTTGCATGGAAACCTTACGCTCTGTGATAATGGACTTGCAGTTGGGGGAATTTCTGACCTCCCTGGATCTATTTGAGGCCTACCTTCATATTCCCGTCTGTTTGGAAGACCAAATTTTCCTGTGTTTTGCTGTGTTAGGGCACCATTATCAGTTTTGGGCACTGCCTTTTGTTCTAGCCACCATCCCCAGAACATTTTCCAAAGTTATGGTAGTGGTAGCAGTGGCGTTGAGAAGGGATCCTGGTGCACCCATACTTGGACGACTGGCTGATTTGAGCTAAGTCTCAGGCAGAAAGCTGCTTGGTGACTCACTAGGTGATCTCTGAATTGCAGGAGCTCGGTTGGGTGGAGAACCTGGCCAAGATCAGTCTTCAGCTATCTCAGTCCTTGGAGCATTTGGGTGTTCGGTTTGACATGAGGCAGGGCAAAGTTTTCCTTCTGGAAGTTTGGATTCCGAGATGTGTCAGTTGCGTCAGTTGGTGAACACTATACATTCGTCAGTGTGGTCCTATCTATTATGTGCACTGTTTGATGGTGGCAACCCTGGAAGGGGTGCTCTGGGTGAGGGTGCGTATGCATCCTCTTCAGCGCTCACTGCTGTCTCATTGGAACCCGTAGTCTCAGAACTATTCGGTTCGGCTCCACTTGCCAATGGAAATCTGCTTTCGCCTCCAGTGGTGGTTGCAGGAGGCTCATCTGAGAAAGGGAGTTTCCTTGTTCTCCCTGACCTGGTTGGTACTCACGACAGATGTGAGTCTCTAGGGTTGGGGAGCTCACTGACAGGAGCTGATGGTCCAAGGACATTGGAATGCCGAAGAGTCCTTCTGGAATAGCAATCGCCTGGAAGCCCGGTTAGCATGCTTGCAGTTCAGCCAGAGGATGCATGTTGCATATCCCGGCTGCGGCAGGCCTGCGACTGGCCCTACTCCCCCCTGGTGCTCGGGTCCCAGACCTGGCCCTTTCTCTTTGGCAGCGGTAGGCAGCCACCTACGCGCTCGCACTCCTACCACTTCTCCAGGTTCCTCCGGCTGCTCTGTGGCCTCCTCCGGTCCCAGTCGGGTCTCCCCATATGCGCGGAGGGGAGACACTTCCATCACATAGTTCCAGTTACTTTGCCTTAGGCTCGCGTGCCTTCCCCGAATTTTAAGGGGCCGCGTCAGGAAACCTTCCCGCGGCCCTGAATGATGACGTCGCTGGGCCCTGCTATTTAAGGCAGGCCCCACCATTTGGTCTTTGCCTTGGCAACAGGTCTCCATGCTTCTGTCATGTGCTTAGTTGCTACTCCTTTGTTCCTGTTCCTGCTTCTGTGCTTGTTCGTTCCAGTCCTGTGTTCCTGTTTCCAATTCCTGAGTTCCAGTACCAGTTTCCTGTTCCTGACCTTTGCTTGTTCCTGATTACCTTTTGGACAGATTCCTGGCTTTGACCCTCGCTTGTTTCTGACCGCACTTTGGATGGATTCCTGGCTTTGAACCTTGCTTGTTCCTGACCACATTTTGGACGGATTCCTGGCTCTGACCCTCGCTTGTTCCTGACCACATTTTGGACGGATTCCTGGCTCTGACCCTCGCTTGTTCCTGACCATGCTTTGGACGGATTCCTGGCTCTGACCCTCACTTGTTCCTGAGCACACTTTGGATGGATTCCTGGCTCTGACCCTCGTTTGTTCCTGAGCACACTTTGGACAGATTCCTGGCTCTGACCCTCGCTTGTTCCTGACCACGCTTTGGACAGATTCCTGGCTCTGACCCTCACTTGTTCCTGACCACACTTTGGACGGATTCCTGGCTGTGACCCTCGCTTGTTCCTGACCACGCTTTGGACGGATTCCTGGCTGTGACCCTCGCTTGTTCCTGACCACGCTTTGGACGGATTCCTGGCTTTGACCCTCGCTTGTTCCTGTCCATGCTTTGGAAGGATTCCTGGCTTTGACCCTTGCTTGTTCCTGATATCACCTTGGACGGATTCTTTGGCTCTGACCCTTGCTCGCACCTGACCTTGTCTCCAGCAGCCTGCATCTGACCTTGTCTCTAGCCACCTGCCCTGACTCCAGCTTGAACCTGACTTTGCCTCCAGCTGACTATTTGGACTTTCTTAGGCTCCTGCCTACTTATAAGCCAGGACTTAATCTGTTCCTGTTCTCTAGCCTGCCTCAGTCTGTCCGGGCTTCTGGATCCAGGCCCTGTCTTGAACTCAGTTCCTTCGGACCCTGTGTCTCCGTTGCTTCCTGGCTCCCTACCTTGAACATCTTCCTCGGAATCAACCACGCGGAGGCTTGTCTAAGATCAGCCGGCCCTGGTACCCAAGGGCTCAACCTGCAGGGAATGAGGGCTGGTATTGGTGAAGCTCCAGTCGGCCTCCACTTCCTGTTCTGCTCCACCTCCCGATGGTGGGGACCCATGGGGGGTTCCCCACAGGTAGCGTCAACTCCACCTCGGGCCAAGAGTCCACCTCCGCAAAAATGCAGGGTCAAGCGGTCCACGTGATATCAGACAACACGACGACGGTGGTCTACATCAATTGCCAGGGAGGAACCAAAATCAAGCAAGTGTCACAGGAGATGGACCAACTTATGGAATGGGTGGAAGAACATCTACAAAAGATCTTGGCCTCTCACATTGCAGGAAAAGACAATGTAAGAACAGACTTTCTCAGCAGGGAGAGTCTGGACCCAGGAGAATTGGTGTTGTCAGCCGAGGAGTGTCAGCTGATAGTGGATCACTGGGGCCTTCCATTTCTAGACCTGCTGGCAACTTCTCATAATGTGAAGGTTCCTTGATTCTTTAGTCACAGGCGACATCCGTGGTCCCTGGATATAGATGCTCTTGTACAGGTCTGGCCGGACGACAGGTTGCTTTATGCCTTTCCTTTGTGGCCCTTGTTGGGCAAGATAATTTTCAAGATCAAAGACCACAGAGGTTTAGTGCTCCTGGTGGCACCGGACTGGCCCAGGCATCCGTGGTATGCAGATCTGCGAAGACTCCTAGTGGGGACTCCCCATTTGTCTTCCGCTGCACATGGATCTGTTGCAGCAGGGACTGGTTCTTCACAAGGATCTGAATCGGTTCTGTCTTATGGTTTGGCTCTTGAGAGGGCTCACCTGTTGAAGCGTGGATATTCTTCTGCAGTGATTACCACCTTACTCCGCGCTCAAAAGTTCTCCACTTCCTTAACCTGTGTGCGGGTTTGGAGAGTGTTTGAGGCCTGGAGCGAGGAGCACAGTATTCTTCCTTGTTCAGTTAAGATCCTGCTCATTCTGGACTTTTTGCAGGATGGGTTGAATAAAGGATTGGCCCTTAATTCCTTGAAGGTACAGGTGGTGGCTCTTGTCTGTTTCAGAGGCCCAGTGAATGGTGATTATTGTCTCATCTGGATGTGGCCCATTTTTTGAAGGGAGTGAAGCATCTTCAGCCCACCGGTTCCATTGTGGAGTCTTTATTTGGTGCTGGATTTCTTGGCAGGCCCTACATTCCAACCGCTGCATGGCCTTTCTTTGCAGTTATTAACCTTGAAAATGGTGTACCTGGTAGCTATATGTTCTGCGCATCAAATTTCTGTCTTGCCAGGAGCTGTACCTTCATTATAGACTTGCAAACACAGCCAGTCTATAATGCATCACAAACAAATGCAGAGAACAGCAAGTAGCTGCCTGACAAATATGAACCAGCAATATAGCAGCCGCTTCTGCCCAGGAAGAAGACTGAGCTCAAGACAAATGGTCATGATAATATCAAGCAGTTGACCTCCCTTAAGCAAATCAGTAGAAGAAATAGCATCCTTGATCTAATTAGCTAACATACTGTATATTTAGAAGCTGCCCCACCTTTACATGGACCATTAGAACATTAAACAGACCGTCCATTTTACGGAGTGGAGTAGAGATCACTGAATACCAAAGCAATACCCAACAAATGTCTAGTTATTTCAAAGATGTGTTACTACACTCTTCCTTCAAGAATGCTTGTAATGAAATAGACTGATTATGACAAATCTGTTTTTTATTTGGCAACATAAACAATCAACAGATAAAGATAGGAATATGATGCATAATGTGTTCTTTTTTACATATCATATAGAGTTAACCCTTATGAACTAACCTTTTCACCCCGAGAATTCCCCATCCTCCCCCCACCCCCCACGCACCGAAGGGCTCCCAAAAAAAAAAAAAAAATTGTTTCCATTTGTAAATCTATGAAAGCCACCATGAAGACCACCATTCACATATCCATGCGATTGAGAAATAAACTTTTTGAATCCTGTGGTAAAGTTAGGATAAATGGCATCCAAATTGCATTTATAGCCCTCCTAGCCCGGATCGTCAGATGTCCAGTACCCAGAGTTTCCATCGTCAGCAGATTTAGAATGGAAGACCTCCAGCTTGATATAGAAGGCCCATCCGGCTTTCGCCAGACCGTGAGAATAGCTTTGCAAGCCAGCAAGCATACTTTTGTAATCCACAGAACCTGACTCCTCTTCCCTGGGAATGTATCAGGGAAAATCCTGAAAAGGGCCACCAATGGAGACAGTTGAAGCCGCAGTCTCAGCGTACTGTTAATAGAACGAAATACCTTCTTCCAGAAGAGTTGAATATCCGCACAGTTCCACAAAGAATGACCCAGATGGGCATTCGCTGAACCGTATTTGGGACAGGCGTCCGTTGTAGTAAATCCAGCTCGATATGCTTGATGGGGGCGAAACATACATCCTATAAATAATTTTATAGCGGGTCTCCCTTAAAAGCGTATTGCAGGTGACCGTTTTCGTTATAAGAAACGCCTTTCTAAACGCCGAGGCAGAAACGAATTGCCCAAGGTCTGATTGCCACTTGAGCCGCACCCCCTCCAAGAACCACTGTTTATAAGCGCTGCCCGGGTGTTTATAAAAATAGAAGATAGAACGCTTTTGCGGACTATCCAGATCAAACCACACTCGTAAGAATTGCCACTTAGGATCTGAGAAGTTTGAATGTCCCAGGGCATGTACATAATGTCGAGCTTGAAAATAAGAAAAATAGTCTTTAGTCGATATTCCATAGAAGGTGCAGAGACCAGGGAAATCCACAAAAGATCCATCCACGTGTATCATTTGCCCAATGCATGTAAGATTCTGCCTCTCCCAGGATCTAAAAATGGAGGCGCCCTCTCCCGCCGGGAAGGTCGGGTTTCCGCATAATGGAAGAAAAGGGGATGCTCCAGTCGGCAGTTTCACTTTCTGCATAAGCCACTTCCATGTCTGTCGGAGCGGTCGTAATAAAAGACCAGAGCGGATATTAGACGATATAGAGGCCACCGTCACATGAAGAGCATACCTGGGTGAGATAGGGGAGAGTAATTGTGATTCAAAAAGAGTGTCAGAGAAATACGATGTCCCTTGTAACCAGTCCCCAATATGCCTCAAGTTGATCGCATGATTGTATAATTTTAAGTCTGGGAATCCCAAGCCACCCAGAGAAGTCGGTCTCATCAATATGTGCAGAGCTAACCGTGGCTTCTTCCCGTTCCAAAGGAATTTAGTCACCACTCGGTTAAACTTGGCCAGTGTGGCTCGAGTGAGAAGAAGTGGGAGGACGCTGAGAATATATAGCCATCTAGGGAGCACAGTCATTTTTAGCAGGTGTATACATCCCACAAGAGAAAGAGGGAGAAACATCCAAGCCGATACTGATCTGGCAGTGTTCTGTTGTAATTGTGGTACATTAAAAGCATACAAATTATCCAATCTATTAGGTACCCAAATCCTCAAATATTTAATATGGTCAGCTGCCCACTTTAAGGGAAACTCCCCATGCCAAGGGATGGTATCAGCCTCCCCAATTACTAGAGCCTCTGACTTATCAAGGTTTAATTTAAACCCAGCGTGTTGACCATATTCTGTGATAAGCTGTAGTGCTATTGGGAGGGATTGAGCGGGATTTGCCAGGTGCAGTAAAAGATCATCCGCAAATGCTGCCGCTTTAAACTCCACTTGTCCCATCTGGATCCCCGCTACGCCTGGAGTCTCCTCCAAAATTCGCAGTAGCGGGTCCATAAAGAGTGCAAACAGCAGCGGTGATAAAGGGCATCCCTGTCTAGTGCCCCTCGCCAGAGTGAAATCTGATGAGAATTCCTCATTCACCCAAATGTTAGCCTGTGGATTGGGATAAATCGTCTTAAGGAAGTACAGAAAAGAGCCGTGAAATCCATATTGACCAAGGGTTTTAAAAAGGAAATTCCAATTCACCCTGTCAAATGCCTTCTCGGCATCAAAACTTACCAGAAGCGAGTCTGATTTCATGGTGTGAGAGAAGGCAATGGAAGCCAAAACCCGATGAACATTGGTGACAGCTTGCCTGCCCCTGACAAATCCCACCTGTGCTGGACAAATTGGCCAACAATTTTAAGTCGCAATTAATAAGAGAAATAGGTCTGTAGGAGCCCGGGAGCTCAGGATCACGGCCCGGCTTTGGAAGAACCACAATAGTGGCCTTATTCTCCGCCCACTGTTACTTTTGCTCCAGCACTTGATGCCTCTTCCTGCAATGGCCTTGAGAATACGCTTGAGTGGAGATAAAGGCCGAGGTAGGAGCGCTTTTGCTGCTGTTTCTCGGCCACTGCATGAACTTGGGACCAATGCTGCCTCTGCCTGCAACAGCTAGGGGATGCGCTCTTTTTTTTCCTACATGGCCTCTTCTTCTTCCTGCCCGTGCAGACCCACCACTTCCTCTTCTGGGCTGCATGGACAAGAAGAAGAAGTCATGCCATCACCACCCCCAGACTGCTTCCACCGGCCCCGCAGATCTCTCTTCATGCCATAGCAGGATGGGCTCTGCCATGGCTCGCAGGGCTTCTTCAGGTACAGCAGAATGAGCTCTGACGCAGCCCACAGGCCTCACTTCCAATGCAGCTTCATTGGCTAAGCCACAACTTTGTAGATCTCTTGTTATGTGTGCTGCCCACGACAGCCCTGTGGTGCGGTCCTCTCACCTCTTCCGATGGACTCCAGCTGCTGGCTCCACTTCAATGGCAGCGGTGGGCCGCCAGCTTCGACCTCCTCCGGTGCCTCTGGCCCTCCACACTGCCCAGTGTTGCCAGCCAGGATGTTCCTGTTCGTTGGGCCTCTCCGTGTGGCCCATGGAGAGACGTCGCCACCAGTGCCGCGCCCCTTCCTAGGCGCGCGCGCATCAGTGATTCCTTTATTGGGCCCATGGCAGGAACCTGGCCTCAGACCCAGATGCTGACGTCAGATCCTTCAACGTATAAAAGCTCAGGACTCGCTCCATAGCGTTGCCTTTGCAACAGGTCTCCTCATCCTCTGAGTACTCGTTGCTATTCCTTGAATCGTCTCATCATGTGTTCCTGTTTCCTGTGATTCCCGGTTCCTGTTCTCCTAGTTCCTGTTCGTCTATGTGTTGGATTGACTCTCTGGACTTGACCTCTGCTATGCCTGACTACTCTTTAGCTACTCTCCAGCCCTGGACCTCCGCTACGCCCGACTACTCTTCAGCCTCTCTCCAGCCCCGGACCTCTGCTACGTCTATTTCTGCCTTCTCCGTGCCCTGACCACTGCCTTGCCTGACCACGCCTGCATTCTCCACGCTCTGACCACTGCCTTGCCTGACCACGCCTGTATTCTCCGTGCCCTGACCACTGCCTTGCTTGACCACGCCTGCCTTCTCCGTGCCCTGACCCTTGCTTTGTACGACTACGCTACAGACTCTCCTTCGTCCAGCAGCACTGAATGAAGAGGTAGATACTGTATATGTAACCCCTGGGCAGGATGGATCCTTTGCTTGGCACCCAAGGGCTCAGGGAAAGAATTAAAGATGGACCCTTTCTGCTTAAACCCCCTCCACAGCCTCTATATACCTCTCCCTTGCTCCACGGATAACTTTAGTTTCTGAGGTCAGGCTCCCAGTTGTCCCATCCTTTACTTCACAGCACTGCTAATTTACACTGTCTTTGCATCCAATAAACATACTCTATTTATAATCCTCCATGTTTCCCCTCCCTGTTAATTGTAATTTCTGCCTTTAGTTACAATGTGAACCGGTATGATGTATGCATACTAATACCGGTATATAAAAGTTTCAAATAAATAAATAAATACAAGAAAAGAATAGTGATTTCCAACTTTTTTACTGATAGTTTGATCAGATGTTTGAATAATATTTACACTTTTTGTATTCAATTGATTAGCAGCAATAAATAATAAGTAGATAGAATAAACTTGTGACTTCATATCTTCTAGCAAAGTCTCTTAATCACAGCTCATGTACATAGGCTCTCACACACACCCTCACTCTCACATGCATACAGGATCTTACACACACCTTCTCCTCTTTCACAGATGCACACATGCTCTTAGGTGCTCCCTTTTGCTCTCAGACACACGTATGTACACAGGCTCTCACACACCCCCATGCACACAGGCTCTTATAGGCACCTTCTCTCTCTCACAGATACATACATGCTCTCAAGTGCACCCTCTTGCTCTCTCACAGACCTACAGATGTACACAGGCTTTCACACACACACACTCTCGCTAGAGTTGCCAACTGTCCAGTTTTGGACCAGACAGCCAGGTTTTCAGGCATTCTGTACAGTGTCCAGTCAGAAGTACCAACTGGACGCTAAATGTCCAGTTTTGCAGGTGGATCCTTCTTTTCCCCCACAGCCTCTTAGTTAGAGGAAGAGAAAGGCAGGTCGGAGCATATTAGAGGAGAGCTGTGCTGTACCTCTGTCTCCTTTCCCATGCTGTGATTGGACAGCATAGGGAGAGGAGATGGTGTACAGCACAGCCCTCAGCTCCCAGTGGTTCTGCAGATACATACATACACTGTTTAGGAGGTTCACTGGCAGGTTCTAAAATGTATGCAAATGATGGGCTACTATGCCTCCACCCCACCGGGGGTCCTCAAGTGTTCAGTCCTGGTCTATGGAAAAGTTGGCAACCCTGCATCTCGCTCACACACACACACACTTGCATACAGGTTCTTACACCTACCCTCTTGCTCTCTCTTACATACACATATCGGCTCACACATATCATCTCTCTTTCTCACACATGAATCGTCTCAAGACCTGGTTGTTTCAACCAAGCCTTCTCCTAACTCAATAACTTATCAGATCTCCCACTAGTGGTCTCAGTCTTTGGTAACTCCTTAAGGGAACGCTCGCCCTAATTATCCTGATGTAGTCGATCTTAATACCTTTTGCCCTACTCTTAATCACAGAACTTTACACCAGCTAGCATTAGGCTCCCCGGTCTCCTTACCTATCTTATATACGTTGTTAAACACAGTTCTTTGTATCCAAGTTCGATCGTCCTGTTTATTGTAAGATATTCTCATGTCATGGTTATTGTTGGAATGTAAACCGACTTGAATGTAAACCTGCCTCTTAACTTTCAGAAAAAGACTCAAGACGTGGCTCTTCCACCAAGCCTTCTCCGATCCTCCAGACAATCACTAATGGCTTCCACTCTCATCCGGCCTTGGCATTTATTTTCATGAACTATGGACTCTGGTACCTCCAGGTTAAAGCACTTCCAAGCTTTAACCCGTTCTCTCTATCGTATCTTTCATAATTAATACTTGCCTTTATCTTCCTTCCAGCTTGTTTTAAGCTTCCAAGTTCTTGACTCCCGTTGATTGTAACTTTGACTTATTCCTATCTATGGTTATTTATTGTTTACCTGAATTGTTCCTTCAGTTATACCCTATGTTAAATGTAAACCGATCCGATATGGTTATTTACTATGAAGGTCGGTATAAAAAACTGTTAAATAAATAAATAAATAAATTGATTGGTAACTCTGTTACTTGAATATCGGTATATAAAAGTGCTAAATAAATAAAAATAACCATGCACATCCAGGATCCTACTCCTACCGGTTCTCTCTCTTATCTCTCACACTTTCACTCACTCTGGGGCTGCCGCTTTCTCTCTCTGACAAACACTCTCTCTAATCCCCCCTCCCCGGCCTCGCTTCGTCTGCCGAAAAAGCACTGCACACAGGCCCCTGCTTCCTAAACTCTGCCCATGTACTCCAGTCACCGAGCCAGCCTATCTGCCCAGAGACTGGCTGAGTTGCTGTAAACTGGAGGCGGGCAGCCTGAGTTGGAAGCAAGAAGGAGTCTCAGAACGTTAACATCCAGGCAACCCTACTCCGGCTTGGGCAGAGCGCGGCGCTGCGGGGCCAGCAGTGAGGTGGGGCTCAGCAGCACTAAGATGCCGCTAGTGACGCAAATACCGCGTGCACAGCCGAGCTCGAGCGTCCGTCCCCCCCGCTCCCTGTGATAAGCACGCGCCCGCTCCAGTCTCATTGTGACTGCGGACCCGCGGCCGAGCTCGTGCCCCGCGCTGTTTCACCGTGACGGCCCAACGGGCGTGCAGCTAGCGAACCGCCTTCTCGTTCTCTCCTCAACTACACAGCGTCGGGCGGCCCTGCCGGGGGATGTTGCCGCCGCCCAGTCGCTGCCGGAGCCCGAGGGGGAAGATGTCAGCGCCGTGGGGCGAGTCGGCCAGGCGCTGAGGAGCGGCTCCGGCCATGGCGCACACCACCCGGGCGCCTCCGGAGGCTGAAGCGGCGGCGGCTCTGGCTGGCGGCTCGGGACTGGACACTGCCGCTGGCGGCCGGCTCGGGGTGGGGGAGGAGGAGGAAGAGGAAGAAGCGGGAGCCCAGGAAGAAGTGGAGGCGCTGTCCCTGGAAGAGGTTCTGCGGCTGTACAATCAGCCGATCAACGAGGAGCAGGCATGGGCTGTGTGCTACCAGTGCTGCGGGGCCCTGAGTGCCCGGAGGTGTCGCCGAGGGGGAAGGCTGGTGGGAGCCGCGGACATTTGCATCCAGCGGGATGGCAGCGTCAGCACCGGAGTCCCCGCTGTAGGTCTGTATGTGTTTTATGCATATGTTATGTTGGGTATAATATTCACTATTGGCGTGCATGTATATGCTGTTAATGTACAGAATGTATTCCCCTCCTCATACTACAGATTTATATAGTTCCCATCATTACTTTCTTATGTATACTGTTCGTATACAAAATACATCTGCACTGTCCTCCTCCTTAGAGTAAATAAAATCAACGCCCTGCAGTGTTGTTCATGGCAAATGGTTTTGGCATTAATCACGGTAGTGATTAGCAGCCGGAGAGTGGTTGCGGCTGATCCCATCAGGTTGTCTGTTAGGTTGGGGTGTGCTGTGAAAGGACCCTCCCGGTCCTAGGGTTGCAGAATAATGGGATGGGGAGATGGATGGTTGGATGCTGTCAAAGGAGAGGGTGGGGCATCTGCTAGCAGTCCTGTGGAGTAAAATTGTGTCTTGGTTTAGATCCGCTGCTGCCGCCTCCTGATGATCTAAATCAGCTTGTTCCTTTCTCTTGCTGCTGGAGCGGGCTAGGTAAAGTGCATTGATGGGGGGGAAAAAAAATCCACTAGATGTAGGTCAGCATCTCTGGAAGGGTGGATGGCTGTACACAAAAGGCATATCTGGGATAACTGAATTATGCAATCCCAGGTATAGGGTTGTGGGGGATGGGGTTGGAAAATGACAAGACAAAGTCAGAAGATACAGTATGTAGCGTAAATAACATATGGATGCAAGCATCTCTCTTATCTGGATCAAAATTAAAATAGTAATATGAATGTAACTTGGAATATGTGCAATAAAAATAGAACACATGATTAATAGTTGTACAGTCATGCTTAAGTGCAGTTCATATTGTTGTACTGTAAATTAAAATTGTTATCAATATATCCTTTTTTAAAATCTAATTTCTTATAGTGAAACAGATCTTACAAGATCATCATGTCTGTCTGTTTCACCTGTAGATGTGTGCCCCCCCCCCCCCCAAAAAGGAGATTTTTGATGTGGAGGTTTTAACCTTACAGTTTCTGCTCTGTCAGGCCACATTCATAAGAAAATAAGAGGTGCCCTGCTGGGTCAGAGCTATAATCCATTGAGTCTAGTATTCTGTCGCCTGTTCTAAATCTGCTACTGTTATTTTATTTATCTAGATTTTTTTTTTTTTTCTAATAGTCTGATTTTTGGCCCTTCAAAGTGTATATCAAAGTGGATTACATTCAGGTACTATAGGTATTTCCCTGTCCCCACAAGGCTTACACTCTAATTTTGTAGATGAGAAAATGGAGGGTAAAGTGACTTGCCCAAAGGTCACAGTGGGATTTGAATATTGGTTTCCCTGGGTTGTAGTCTGCTGTTCTAGGCTACTCCTCCACTCAAGTTAGTTTCATGGAGTGTCCTTTAGCCTTAGTACTATTTGAAAGAGTAACTATCTGTTCCCTATTAAATTGTTTTGCACGGCTCATGATTTTATAAACCTCTATCAAATCCCCTCTTCCCCCAAGCTGAAGAGGCTTAACCTGTTTAGCTGTTTTTCATAGGACAGCCATTCCATCCTTTTAATCATTTTTTTTGCCCTTCTCTTTTTTGGTTCTGCTGTATCCAGGGCTTAATTTGTGGGGGAGTGGCCTGGAATGCAGTTCCATCATTTCTTTTCAACCTTAAGAGAAAAAGCAGTAGGAGTGTTCTGCCCCAGCTCCACTACCCCCCTCCCCCCCCCCCCCATCACAGGGTTGTACCTGGAACAGAGAACAGTCACTTTGCTATCTAATCCATTCCTTCTACTCCTATTGTGTAATGGAGGGGAAGGGGTGTGGTCCTGAAGCAGACATTGAAGAGCAAAGAATAGACACAAAAAAAGTTGAATTAGCATAAATTTGAAACTTGTGATAAGCAGTGATAATAATTAAGACCTTGAGATATTTGAATGTTTCTATCATATCTCCCCTATCTTGTCTTTTCTCTAGGATATACAAGTTTAGATCTTTAATTCTATTCCCATATGCTTTAGAACAAAGACCACTAACCGTTTTAGTAGTCATCCTCAGGACAGACTCCATCCTGTTTATATCACTTTGGAGGTATGGTCTCCAGAATTGTACACAGTATTCCAAGTGAGGTCTCACAGAAACCTATGCAAGGGCAATATCACCTCCCTTTTTCTGCTGACCATTCTTCTTCCTATTCAGCCAAGCGTAGTTCTGGCTTATACTGTCACTTTATCCACCTATTTGGCCACCTTAAGATCATCAGTTACAATTACCCCCAGATCCCACTCTTCCTTTCAGGCTGATGCAATAATGGTGTGGGGAAAACAGGTTCTCATGATTGAGGGCCCACTCTTCTAACATGCGCTGATTAACCTCTCCGGGAAGCCCGATTTAATATTTAAATATGCTGCTGTGGTAAAAAGGCGGCACTAGCTGAAATTGTGCTCCTCTAGGCGCCTCAGGCGCCCAGGAGAGGTGACTATCAGCGGGTTAGGAAAACGGATGCTCAATTTTTCGAGTGTCCCTTTTCCTGACCTGAGCATCCCTTTAACTAACCTGACCTCCGGCACACTTTTTTTTTTATTTAAAATTTTTTTTTTTAAAGGTTCTCCTTTTTGTTTCTCTGACTTAATATCACCATGATATTAAGTTGGAGGAAGTACAGAAAAGTACACTTTTTGGGCTGCTCAAAAATTAATGCCTTCTCTGGGCAGGCATTAATATCTGAGGGTAAAAATGTGCATGTCGGGCGCACACTTTTTTTTTTTTTTTTTTTTGCATCAGGGAGAAAGCTAATAGCCTCATCAACATGCATTTGCATGTGATGAGCATTATTAGCTTCATGGGGAGTTGGATGCATGTTTTGGATGCACTAATCCCATTATAATATAAGGGGTTGTGACATGTGTCCAACCACGGGTTAACCAGTGCGCTTGGCTGAGCACACTGTGTTGCATTGGCCTGTTTGTGCTTAGAAGAATTTCATCACCAATACTGTGCCTTTTCCTTTGGGTTTTTGCATCCTAAATGCATTACTCTGCATTTTTTTATCATTAAATCTTAGCTGCTAGATCTTAGACCATTCCTCAAGCTTTACTAGATCTCTTCTCATATTTTCCACTCCTTTCTGGCTGTCCACCTTGTGTTAGATTTTGGTATCATCAGCAAAAAGACAAACTTTCCCAAAAACCCTTCCGTTTTGTCACTAACAAAAATGTTGAAAAGAACCAGGCCGAGGTCTGTTCCTTGAGGCACACCACTAATAACAATCTCCCCCCCCCTCAGAGAAAACTGCACTCTTTGTCACCTCCCACTCAGCCAGTTTCTAACCCAGTCAGTCGCTGTAGGATACATACCAAGGATGAACTGTTTATTTTTAAATCTTCTGTGCGGAACCGTGTCAAATGCCTTGCTAAAATCCAAGTACACTACATCTAGCGCTCTTCCTTGATCCAACTTTCTGGTCACCCAGTCAAAGAAATTGATCGGATTCATCCTACAAGATTTACCTCTGGTAAAACCATGCTGCCTCAGATCTTGCAATCAATTGGATTCTAAAAATTGCACTAACCTCTGTTTTAGTAGCGATTCTATTGGTTTTCTTATCACTGAGGTCAGACTAAATGGCCTGTAGTTCCTAGCCTCCTCCTTTCTTCCAGTTTTATGAATAGGAATCACATTCGTACTTTTCTGGTCCTCCGTAATTTCTCCAGACTCTAAAGTATTGAAAAGGTCAGCTGCTGGGACATCTTTCAGTTCCCTTAGTATCCTTAGATGTATTCCATCTGGCCCTATCGCCTTATTTACTTTAAGTTTAGTTAGTACCTCATGATCACACTCTTCTGAAAATCAATTGAGGTTTACCTCACTTCCAAGCTTATTTTTATTTTATGCTGTCCGGCTCCAGGCCCTTCCACAGTGAACACCAACCAGAAATATTTGTTAAGCAATTTTGCTTTTCCTTATCGGCCTGTTGATATTCCTCCTCTTCACCTTTGAGCCTCACAATGCAACTTTTGCACTTCCTTGTATCACTAACATATCTGAAACAACAAAAAAAAAAGTCTTGTCCTGCCGATCTTCCCATTTGCTATTTTTCTTCTATTTGAATTTTTGCATTCCTGACTGTTTCCAGCTTCTCTTAATTTTTCCAGATATTGTTGCCTAACTTCCTTTTTCTGCGATCTTATAGTTTATGAATGCTAACCTTTGCTCTCTTACCTTTTTGAGCTACTTCTTTAGAAAACCATAATGGTCTCTTTTTCCTCTCCTCTTTATTTACATGGAGAGTATTCAAATCTTGGTGCAGAAGAAGGGGATTTGCCCTATCCAAAGCACATATAAAGACAATCTTAGAATTTCTTTAAGAAGGCCTAGATAAGGGACTGGCGCTGAAGTCTGCTGAAGGTACAGGTAAAGGTGTTAACATGTTATAGAGGCCAGGCAGAGGGTTCCTCAGTGGGCACCCATCCGGGAATGGCAAGTTTCCTCAGGGTAGTGAAGCATATGTACCCCGCCATGCTTGGCAAATAATACCAGCATGGGCTCTGAATATATTCTTGAGGGCCTTGACAGATGCACCCTTTGAACCCTTAAAGGAAGCATCCTTGAAGAATGTGACATTGTTTTTGGTTGCAATATGATCAACGAGGAGGAACTCTGAATTCCAGGCACTGTTTTGTAGAGACCCCTACCTGGTGTTCTACGAGGATAGGATCACTATCTACCTGGTACCTTCATTCCAGCCTAAGGTAGTATCAGAGTCCCACATGAATCAAGAAATATCTCGCCCTGCGTTTAACAAATTGCAAAGAGGAAAGAAGCTTGCATCTGCTGAATGCCGGGAAGGCATGCTTAAGATATCTCAAATTCATAAATTACTTCAGAAAGTCAGATAGGTTGTTGTGTTGTTTGGGTGCCATCTATTCCTTCTATCTACAATATAAATGGGCTCCGACCAGCCCGCAAATGCGCAATAGAGAGCAGCTCTACCGCGCATGCGTGGAACAGAGAGCTCTGAGCGACGTGCTGACGTTACGCGCAAGGCAGAGAGATCGGACAAGGGTGTCACGAAGGGAAGGAGGAAAGGGCAGATGAGCAGCCGCTCCGAGAAACGGCTCCTCCGACATGTTAACAGCCTGAGCCCGTCCCACCGCCGCCAGCTAAGGGGAGAGGGAGTAGGGACGTCCGGTCCATCACGCACAGGGATCGGAGGAGGAAAGGGCAGAAAAGTCGCCGAGCCTGTCCGTCTACCGCCGGGGAAGGGG
The DNA here is from genome assembly GCF_901001135.1 of Rhinatrema bivittatum. NCBI lineage: Eukaryota > Metazoa > Chordata > Amphibia > Gymnophiona > Rhinatrematidae > Rhinatrema > Rhinatrema bivittatum. The sequence goes on from NC_042616.1 coordinate 571,632,100, forward strand.
GGAGGGAGTTGGGACATCTGGAGAAGAGCTAAATCTCGCCATTTTAACCGTCACGCAAAGGGACAACAGCTGGCCCTGTAGAAGAGAAAAAAAGGGAGTGGAGGAGGGCTGAGGGAGGGAGAGGGAAGGGGTTGTGGATGAGATGAGATGGGATGGAAGGATATGAGTGAGTAAGTGGGAAGGGTAAGAAGTTGTGCAGAAGAGAGCGGCTCTGACTGGCATGCTGGTCTGACCGACGGAATCTCGCCCGTTTGAACGGGTCTAACGGCTTGTCCATTATAAACTATCCATTATGAGATGGATAAAGCAAGCAATGATGGTGGCCTAAATTGGACAGAGTGGACAGGTGCTGGACTGGCTGGAAGCGCACATGGTGCAGTCTTTGCTTGGATGGACATAAGTTAGTTTCCCCTCAGGAAATTTGGAGAGCAGCCCATGGTTGTCATTGCATTCTTTTATGAAGCATTACAAACTGACTTTACAGTCGAGGGAGGACTCAATAATTGGCAGGAAAGTTCTGGAGGCTATTTAGTCCTTACCCCATCCCATGAAGTCTCTGCTTTGGCACATCCCTCTTGTCTGGAGTGGTCTGCAGGACAAAAAGGAAGGTAAAATTTAATCTCCCCTTTAATTTCTTTTCCTTGAGTCCTGACGGAACAGTCCAGAGCCCTTTTGGGGAGACAGAGAAAAGGAAGAAAAGGTGGGAGAGAGGAAAAGGTAATAAGGCCATGATTAGGACATTTTACCAGCTGACACTAAAATGGATTTCCTCCTCTCTCCTGGCATAAGTTTAAAAAAAAAAAAAAAAAAAGAGAAGGTTGTGAGTCCACACTGCTATGCAGTACAGAAGTCAAGAAAGTGGGGCATCAAAGAAGGAAGGTCAGTATAGTCTGTTCATAATTTGGTCAATTACTTTATTTCATCTTTTTCCAGTTCCCTTTCCCTTCTTTCTCTCTTTTTTACGAAATAAAAGGGTATAATGTTAAAAATGTGACATGGCAGTAAGGAGTCTAGAACAAGAAGCTACAGATGTTGTGTCCTGCTATCCCAGAAATATAGGGAAGAGGATGTAAGAAAAAGGAAGGTGTTCTTTGCCTCAACCTGCTAGTGATAGTTAATTCCATTTGTCAGGACTCAAGGAAATTGATGAGTAAGATTAAAGTTTTATCTTTTTGCTTATTGTTCCTTTTTCCAGATTCTTAATGAATAACACTGGTCCTAGTTTAGATCCCAGGGGCACCACACTCTCTTTACCTGTGTATAGTTCTGATCACCGCATCTCAATATAGATAATATAGCAGATTTAGAAAAGATACAGAGAAGGGCGACCAAAATGATAAAAATGATGAACGATTCTCCTACAAGGAAAGGCTAAAGAGAGATTAGGACTCTTCAGCTTGGAGAAGAGATGCCTGAGGGGGAGAAGATAGAAATCTATAATAATGAGTGGTTTTGCATGGTTAAATGCAAATTGGTGGTTTACTCTTAAAGTAGAAAGACTAGGTGGAATGCAATGAAGTTACCAGGTGATTACTTTTAAGACAAATAGGAGAAAAGACATTATTTAGTCAACACATAATTAAACTCTGGAATTCATTGCTGGAGGAAGTGGTAAAAGTTGTTAGTGTAGCTGGATTTAAAAAAAAGGTTTGGACAAGTTCCTGGAAGAAAAGTTCATAAACCAATTATTAAGGTGGACTTGGAGAAATCCACTACTTCTCCCTGGGATAAGCAGTATGGAATCTATTGAACTTAGGAATCCCACCAGATACTCTTGACCTGGACTAGCCATTATTGGAAACAAGATGCTGGGCTTGATGGACCTTTAGTCTGACCCAGCATGGCAAAATTTATGTTCTTATACCTCTATCAATTGGGAAACCTTTTAGTTTTACTCTGTTTCCTACCCTTTAAACATTTTACATAAGACTTTTTATTATATGCCTTCTGCAAATACAGATTTACTATAACAACTCGCTCATTCTTTACACATACTTATTTACACCTTCAAATTAAAATATGAGTAAGTCATCACATCCCATTGCTGAATCCATGCTGGCTGTATCCCATTAAGCCATGCTTATCCCTACCACCATTAATTCTGTTCCTGACAATAGTTTCTATCATTTCATTTGGTACCAATGTCGGGCTCATTGATTTGTAGCTTCATGGAACATCTCAGATCCCTTTTTAAAAAACAAAACCTTTCAGATAGTGCGTTAAAAATTCCAGAGTACATTTCAGTGACTGATAAAAGTTTCACAGCACTTATGTTGAATGTAGAAGTATGGCAGCAAGAAGACAAGGACATATCAATCTAAAAAGAATAAAATGTATTAAAATATTGAAAACAGCATACAGTTCCCATATCCAAAGCTATCTTAATATTATGAAAGTTCACAACTAATCGAGCAAAACAAATGGCTTTAAAGCAGTTCTATGAAAGTCTCAGTTTCTTAACTTCCTTGTGTTTAACAATAATATAAGTAAATAGAAATATGAGTTAACTAACTTAGAGCACAATTTCCAGTAAGGTAAAATTTCCATAGCTGAAAAGTTATGAATTCCTTGTGTATATTTACCAAAGGAAGCGGATCCATTCCTTTTATTGAAGATGGACCTCCAGTGGCATGCAATAGGTCAGCAGCCACCAAGTAATTAGCTAAACTGATATCCTCTCGCATCAAAGCAAAAGGTTCCATGTGGATTACCTTTAAATGATATAGCAGACCTGCCACTATTAATATGTCTAGAAACCTAACCTTTCTAGCATTCCCTGTTGGGACTTTCACCCATTAGTATTGTTTTCAATTTTTATAATCTGTCTAATCTGTTAGCATTTCAGAGCCTGCTCGTAATCATGGTCAAGTGGACAGAAGTAAACTTTCACTTCTGTACTCTTTCCTATCATGCATGGAATTTTTAGCCGTAGAAATTCTAGAGTGCAGTTTGTTTTTGTGAAGGGTTTGTAGCTTGCAGGATGTTTCAGTGAGCTGCCCTACTCACTTCTGATGCCAATCTGGGGCCTCAGACGCATCGATGCTGCTGCCACTCAATGAGGCATGGACGTCATCCGATCTCACTCCTGCTGGTTCTCCCTAGACATTCGCGCACTCAACACCAGATCTCTTAAAGGGACCATGGAGGGAACTTGCCATGGTGCCCTCTGATGACATAACCAGGTCCCTTCTATTTAAGATGCTTCAGCAGCAGGTCTCCTGGTCCTTGTGTACCAGTGTGTATTGCTATTTTGTGGTCCTTGCCTGTTGCTTCGTCCGTGCCTTGTCTAGTTGTTCTTTGTTCTCCTCTGCCTTGCCTTGTCTTGTCCCTTGTTTCTTGTTCCATTGATCTGACTTCCTGGACTTCAACCTTGGCTTTGGGCTTGACCCTGCTCTGCCTGTCTTCTGTTATGGCTGGCTGCCACTTGCCTTGATTCCCTGGCTTCTGTTACTGTTATCTTCTTTCTGCCCAGACCTATGCTTCACCTTGGACTCAACTCAGGACTGCTCTAGGGACCCACCTAAGATTTGCCAGAACCCAAGGGCTCAACCTTTGGGGATGGTGGTTGATATAGGTGAAGCTCTAGCCGGTCCCATCTCTGGGTTTCTTCGCCAGCTGATGGTGTGGGCCTTGGGGGCTTACCCACTAGGCAGTGCAGACCACACCTTAGCACAAGTTGTTCACATCCTCGTCTAGTCTTACAGTTGTCTTTAGAACTTGTATCTTGCTTAACTCTATGCCATCCTTAACATATAGTACCAATATCCTCCCCTACCCCGGTTCAGACTGTTCTGTCATTTCAATATATTTTGTTCCCTGGTATCAGTGTTCCATTGGCTATCCTCTTTCCACCCATTTCTGTGAGATGTTTAATATATTTATACTTAAGTCTTGTGTCATATATTCTAACTCTCTCCAATCTTATTTTTCAGACTCCTGGCATTTATACACATACATCTAAAAGTATTCTTTTATTTCTTTTCACAACCTGCTTATTAATAGTTCATTCAAGTAATTTGAAATCATTTTATATTTGTTTGCTTTTTCTTTAAATTCATCTGATCTACCTTGGCTTTTTTCTCATGCCTTCTATCAGAAAATTGTAATTTGCCCATTTTAATAGCATCCTTTGAAAATATCTCACTCCGGACCATGTCCTCCTGAGCAACTATCTGCTTTCCCTATGATATAGTTTAAAAACTTCTGTTATGTTATATTTGTAGATCCCCCACCTTCTGTCTCCTTTTAAATTTAGTGCCAGTTGGTGGGCTTCATCTTGGTTAAAGTAGATCCCTTCACATTGGAATAAGTTTCCCCCTTTTCCAAAAAGTTCCTCAGACCCTAATTAATTTAAAGCCCTCTTCCCTATGCCATCACCAAATCCACGCATTGAGATTCTGGAGCTCAGCCTACCTTGTGGGTCCTGCATGTGTACCTAGAAGCATTTCTGGGAATGCTACCTTGAAAGCCCTGGATTTTGGAAATGGGGGTTTGCCCGTTCAGGGGCTGTGTACATTTCCAATCTGGCTCTTCTTTTCTGGTTAATCATTTGGCCCTTAAAATAAACATAAAATAGCACCCCCAATCTCTTTTTTTCCCATTGAATATTTGTCAAGAAATCATATGGAATGTGTAAAAGGTTTGATAACCTTTTTTTTATCTAAGCAAATGTGTGACCTACTTTGCTGACCATGATGAGATTTCTCCTCTTCTTCCCCCCACATTGCAATATTGTATTGATGCATGAAGATACATGAATATAGAACAGAGAACTGAATAGTGGATTCAGGGCAGGAACATTTTCATAAATGGGGGCATTGCCAGTTTAGCTATGCGTCTATTTACATTTTGCTCACCTGGAAAACCAGTTCAAGACAGACTGGTTTTTAATTGCTCCTTGGGGAAAGGGGGCTGGTAGTGGGGTGCAAAGAACATATTAAGAGTAAAAGGATACTAATGATGTAATAGAATTAGGGCATCCCGACAGTGAGGTTTCAATTATAAGAAAAGTAGTTCAAGTGCCTGTAATTAAAAACTCAGCTGAGCTAAAAAATTCGAACTTATCCCTATCAATTTAAAAAGCAGAATGAAAATACAAACAAAAAACAAACTTTGAAATGTTTGTATGCTAATGCCAGAAGTCTAAGAAGTAAGATGGGAGAATTAGAATGTATAGCAGTGAATGATGACATAGACTTAATTGGCATCTCAGAGACATGGTGGAAGGAGGACAACCAATGGGACAGTGCTATACCGGGGTACAAATTATATCGCAGTGACAGAGGAGCACCCGGGAGGCGGAGTGGCAATTTATGTCCGAGATGGCATAGAGTCCAAGAGGATAAACATCCTGCATGAGACTAAATGCACAATTGAATCTTTTATGGGTAGAAATCACTTGTGTGTCAGGGAAGACTATAGTGATAGGAGTATACTACCATCCACCTGGTCAAGATGGTGAGACCGATAGTGAAATGTTAAGAGAAATTAGGGAAGCTAATCAAATTGGTAGTGCAGTAATAATGGGAGACTACATTGACGATATTTTTCTTCTGTGGTTAGGCACAGAGGTACAATTGTTCATGTTCATTGACCGGCTCAACGCATGTGATCCTAATCTCCAGTTCAACTTTTGTTTACATCGTTCTCAGATTGCTTTTTTAGATGTGCTCGTTTAGGTAGATGACGGTCGTTTTTAGACTACCATTTACCGGAAAGAGACGGATCGTAACACTTTGCTATCTTTTCAAAGTTGTCATCCCAGCACGTTGCGCAAGAATATCCCAACTGGCCAATTTTTTAGACTTCACAGACTGTGTACCACTAATAGTGAGTTCCTGGATAAAGCCCATGATATGTCATCTCGCTTTATATCAAGGGGGTACCCCAAGGCTGTAGTTAAAAAAAAAAAGCGATGAAACGCGCCTTATACACTAACCGGGATTTATTATTTGTTCTCTCTCGACATTCGGAACCTTCAGTCACCAACTGCATTCTACCCTTCTCTACCCTTAGTCGGCCTATCACTGGCATGATCCGGAGACACTGGGAGGCTTTATCTTTAAACACGTTGTTCCCCGGTCCCCTTCGGTTTACATTCCGTCGGGGCAAAAATTTACGAGATGAAACTTATCCATACGGGACCTTCCAATGTCACGGGACCCTATCAGTGATCCTGGCCACCACCCCTGTGGCCGGTGTACAGTATGTGCTTATACATCCTCTACGACTTGTTTCATGCATCCGACCACTGGTAAAAGTTTTCAGTTGCGCTTTCACTCTGACTGTACCACGTCAGGAGTAGTTTATATTATCACTTGCACTTGTTCTTTAATTTATGTTGGGAAAACTTCCCGTATGGTAAAGACCCGGATCATAGAGCATTGCTCCAATATACGTCTGCAGCGAGAAAAAGAACCCTTGGTCGATCACTGGATTAAAAATTCACATTCCCTTTCAGATCTTTCATTTTGTGTGATTGAGGTTTTTCCACGGCCTTTACGGGGGGGTAACTATGCTGAGTTATTAGGCAGGATTGAACAACGTTGGATCTTCACATTAGATACAGTGTTCCCAAAAGGTTTAAACCGGGAAATTGAATGGTTTCTATTCACTTAGATTCACTTGCAGGGTAGGCTGGTCCATGTTGCTGCTACGGTGCACTACAGGAACGGGAACCAATGAACGGAGTCCTTTGACTCACGTGGTTGGTTCTCCTGTAGGTTTTGGCGCCTCTGTCTTCTTTAAATACCTGTCAACTTTAAAGGGCATTGCGCTCCCTGTCATTTTCCAAATGCTGCTGTCAGGTATGTTACATTTTGTGTACTTCATTACGGTCGGTTGTAAGTCCTCTCACAATCCTGATACTTGTTAATTTCTTTAATTTACAGCTCTTTTGTGAATTCCTGCGGTGGCGATCCCCCCCCCCCCCGATGCAGCCTGCGGCGAAACACGGGACCGTGTCGGGGGACGCCATTAAGCCTGTGCTTGTACAAAATTGTGGAGTTGCCATATTGAAATAATAAAACACTTTATGTTTCATATGACTTTCAGACTATTCTGTCAGGATTGAACACATATCTGCACTGTGTGTACTTTGCGATATTGCTTGAGGTGCAGTAATTGCTCATTGTGTTTTCTCAGACTTCAATTACCCCAATATTGACTGGGTAAATGTATCATCGGGACAAGCTAGAGGAATAAAGTTCCTGGATGGAATAAATGACATTTTTTATGGAGCAATTGGTTCAGGAACCGACAAGAGAGGGAGCAATTTTAGATCTAATTCTCAGTGAAGCACAGGATTTGGTGAGAGAGGTAACAGTGGTGGGGCCGCTTGGCAATAGTTATCATAATATGATCAAATTTGAATTAATGACTGGAAGGGGAACAGTAAGCAAATCCATGGCTCTCATGCTAAACTTTCAAAAGGGAAACTTTGATAAAATGAGAAAAATTGTTAGAAAAAAACTGAAAGGAGCAGCTACAAAGGTAAAAAGTGTGCAAGAGGCGTGGTCATTGTTTAAATTAATAAAAAAAAAAAACCCCAACCCATCCTAGAAGCACAGTCCAAATGTATTCCACCCATTAAAAAAGGTGGAAAGAAGGCAAAACGATTACCAGCATGGTTAAAAGGGGAGGTGAAAAGCTATTTTAGCCAAAAGATCTTCATTCAAAAATTGGAAGGAGGATCCAACAGAAGAAAATAGGATAATGCATAAACTTTGGCAAGTTAAATGTAAGACATTGATAAGACAGGCTAAGAGAGAATTTGAAAAGAAGTTGGCCATAGAGGCAAAAACTCACAGTAAAACTTTTTAAAATATATCCGAAGCAGCCTGTGAGGGAGTCAGTTGGACCGTTAGATGATCGAGGGGTTAAAGGGGTACTTAGAGAAGATAAGGCCATCGCGGAAAGATTAAATGATTTCTTTGCTTCGGTGTTTACTGAAGAGGATGTTGGGGCGATAACCTTCTCTGGAATGGGTTCCTTGGGTAATGATTCAGATGGACTGAATCAAATCACGGTGAACCTAGAAGATGTGGTAGGCGTGATTGACAAACTGAAGAGTAGTAAATCACCTGGACCGGATGGTATACACCCCAGGGTTCTGAAGGAACTCAAAAATGAAATTTCAGACCTATTTGTTACCTATCATTAAAATCATCCATTGTACCTGAAGACTGGAGGATAGCTAATGTAACCCCAATATTTAAAAAGGTCTCCAGGGGCGATCTGGGAAACTACAGACTGGTTAGCCTGACGTCAGTGCCAGGAAAAATAGTGGAAAGTGTTCTAAACATCAAAATCACAGAACATATAGAAAGACATGGTTTAATGGAACAAAATCAGCATGGCTTTACCCAAGGCAAGTCTTGCCTCACAAATCTGCTTCACTTTTTTGAAGGAGTTGTTAAACATGTGGGTAAAGGTGAACTGGTAGATGTAGTGTACTTGGATTTTCAGAAGGCGTTTTGACAGCGTTGCTCATGAGAGGCTTCTAGGAAAAGTAAAAAGTCATGTTATAGGTGGTGATGTCCTTTCGTGGATTTCAAACTAGCTAAAAGACAGGAAACAGAGAGTAGGATTAAATGGACAATTTTCTCAGTGGAAGGGAGTGGGCAGTGGAGTGCCTCATGGATCTGTATTGGGCCCCTTACTTTTCAATATATTTATAAATGATCTGGAAAGAAATACGAGTGAGGTAGTCAAATTGGCAGATGATACAAAATTGTTCAGAGTAGTTAAATCATAAGCAGATTGTGATAAATTGCAGGAAGACCTTGAGACTGGAAAATTGGGCATTGAAATGGCAGATGAAATTTAATGTGGATAAGTGCAAGGTGATGCATATAGGGAAAAATAACCCATGCTATAGTTAAACAATGTTAGGTTCCATATTAGGTGCTACCACCCAAGAAAGAGATCTAGGCGTCATAGTGGATAACACATTGAAATCGTCGGTTCAGTGTGCTGCAGCAGTCAAAAAAGCAAACAGAATGTTGGGAATTTTTAGGAAGGGAATGGTGAATAAAACAGAAAATGTCATAATGCCTCTGGCTCCATGGTGAGACCCCACCTTGAATACTGTGTACAATTCTGGTCGCTGCATCTCAAAGATATAATTGCAATGGAGAAGGTACAGAGAAGGGCGACCAAAATGATAAAGGGAATGGAACAGCTCCTCTGTGAGGAAAGACTAAAGAGGTTAGGACTTTTCAGCTTAGAGAAGAGACGGCTGAGGGGGGATATGATAGAGGTGTTTAAAATCATGAGAGGTCTAGAACGGGTAGATGTGAATCCATTATTTAGTCTTTCAGATAATAGAAAGACTAGGGGGCACTCCATGAAGTTAGCATGGGGCACATTTTTAAAACTAATCGGAGAGAGTTCTTTTTCACTCAATGCACAATTAAACTGGAATTTGTTGCCAGAGGATGTGGTTAGTGCAATTAGTATAGCTGTGTTTAAAAAAGGATTGGATAGATTCTTGGAGAAGTCTATTACCTGCTATTAAATTGACTTAGAAAATAGCCACTGCTATTACTAGCAACGGTAACATGGAATAGACTTAGTTTTTGGGTACTTGCCAGGTTCTTATGGCCTGGATTGGCCACTGTTGGAAACAGGATGCTGGGCTTGATGGACCCTTGGACTGACCCAGTATGGCATTTTCTTATGTTCTTAATTATGTCTTACCAGTTACATAAATAACTAGTCACAGCATTTTGTAAATATGTTTTGCTGTCCTAAACCACCTTGTATCCAAAGTAAGACAACTGTGGAAAGTGAGCAGGAACAGTTTACACCTTCGTAATGTGAGGCACCAAAGACTTGTTTATATGCTAAATTTGTAACCCACTTGGAGTGAATGTCATATGCAAATTGGCAGGATATAAATCCAAGTAGTAAATAAAATAAAACTGTACCTTTTTGGGGGGAGCCCTCCTTCGTAGGCTGGCCAGCTGCAGGAGTATGCAATAGGTCTCCCAGTGGCATTCAAAGCAGCACTCATCTTAGGGTAACCTGAGAGTTCATTGCAGTGTGAAACAAATAGAATATATTATTAAAAGGTGTACAGCTCTCATTGCAAAAAATTGTGGCGATGAGAAATCAGGACGAAAAGGAAAGATCTAGAAATGCAATGCTCTAAGGAAGCTCTAGAGGCAGCAAATGGGAGAGTGGATATTCTGCGGATGGGGGAGGTGCACGTTATATCAATAAAATAGAAGCCTGTAGATTTTCTTTGCTTTCAAGCAAGAAGACATTTATGTGTTTTGTTTTTAGTATGGGCAAAAATGAATTGGAAAACCCTGTTTTCACTAATAGCTTAACCAGTGTCTCATGCGTATATTAGACTTTTTTTTTTTTTGTTTTGTTTCTCCTGCAGCAAAATTTTCCTCTTATTTTTGGTTTGCAGAATTTAGCCAGAGTCCTCCATCTGCTCAGTGTTTGATTTTATGTAATGCTATTGGGTCATGGGCCTGAGGGATTAGTTTCTTTTTTGTTTATTCCTATAGGTTTATAGTAAGTAGTTCAGAGCTGTTTAAGGAGCTTAAAATTCTGTGGTTTGATCCCTTAGTATTGTCTATGAATTAATATTAAATTATATCCTTTCTTATTGCCTGCACTATTTATCTTTCATTTTTTGTTTCATTCGGTAAAATAGTGGTGTATACACAGTAATAAGGAAATGTGTGAACGTTTCATGACATTTCCTTTCCTTCTTAGGTACAAAAATGTGCACATAGTTTTGACTACTAACCAAGGACAGGTCAGCTTTAAAGAATCTTCAGTGATATAACAGTGTGTGCTGATCTTGTTGAGGATTTGATTTTTATTAACTTGCCTCTTTAGAGAGAGATGACTCTTGTCACCTATAGGCACCTATAGGCTAGTGCCTATAGGTGGCAAGATGACTCTTGTCACCTATAGGCACTAGCCAAGGACACAATGTGCTATGACCTCCGTGAGATTTTAATTAAACTGGTTGGAACTGTCCTGTTTCCCTGTAGGAGAGAAAAAAAAACAGATTTTAAGCATAGGGGAGAGCCGGGGTCACTAAATATCTGTGGTAGAAATGTGAATTGGATGAATGGTTCAAAAGTTATTAAAAAGGGAGGGTAAACACGGTCATGATTTTATAGGGCTAGCTGCTGTGTACAAAACTTGACACACAGAAGTGAAGGAGCATGTTGAAAGTGATACCTTTTTATTGGGCTAATTACATATGTTACTAGCTTATGAGTTAATCTTCCTTCTTCATCAGGTAAGCGTAAATGTGACCTTTGTTAAGAGACTGCCTAATGCAGTCTCTTTCTGGGCTATGTTTAAACAGCATTTCAGAAGTGGCACATTTTAGGCAACATTCTGACCTACTCATGCATTAGAGCAGAAGAGGAAAGAAACAAAGCTGTGTAATTGTAACTGTGGGAGGAGGTGACAATCAAGCTGCAAATTACTATTCTAGACACCATACCAGAAACTATTACTAACATTATGTAATATGCTATTATGATTCAGATCAAAAATAAAAAGCCAGGTTCTCCACTTTGGAATCTCAAAACACAGTTAGCTAAACACAGAATCGGTTTTTTTTACATAGTAATTTTATAAACAGTACAACAGAAAATTGCAGCACTCATTCATTGGGTTGGGCTGCATAGTTTGGGCATACTATTGGATGCACTGTTGGAGGTACATAGGTGAGCGCTGCTACTTGAGTGTGATCTTGGAATGATTTCTGTTTGCATTAGATGCAGGAAATAATGACGAAATTTGCTGGAACTCTGAGTGTATATAACGGTGAACCACTGGTAGAAGTGAATGTGCCTTTATTTTTTTAAATGGCCTTGCAGTTTCTTCCTTCTGCTTTGGGTTTCCCGCTCAATCAGAGCAGATCCTTTCACATTGATAGGCTGATTTAGCCATGCTGTATGGGATCGCGTCATGATCCTGTTAGGCGGAGCTTCCCTCAGTGAATCAGAGTTTTAACTCTGTGCAGCTGCGCGTTGTGTTCCCGTGCGAATTAGCCATTTTCCATTCAATCTATTTTTTTCCGTGAGCCTAATGCACGCGGGCTTTTGTTCTCTCAGTGAAGAAATATTTTCGTCAGAATTTTTTTCAATTTTTTCCCTGCATAATGGCACCCGAACTGTCTGGGTTTAAATATTGCCAATGCGGGAAGGTTATGTCCCTCACGGATGGGCATAATTATTGTTACTTGTGCCTCAGGCCCGATCACGACCAGGGATCTTGTCGTGATTGTGGCAGAATGTCACTACGAGCACGCCGACATCGCGCGGAGCAGATCGAGCGCCTCAAAACCTCAGGTACTCATGCCCCGCGGCCATCGGTGCAATCTTTGCCCATCCGGGTGAAGAAGACTTCGACTTCCCATAGAAAATGGGCCTCCTCCCTGCGACCACAGGAGAAGCCCCGCCACTCATCAGGACCTGGGCCCAGGTATATTATACCAACAGAGCCCAGCAAAGTTAGCCAGGGGTCGATAATCACTCCCCCTGCTCCTATATAGGCCCCAGCTGCGTTGTCCGAAGCACAGGCACTTTGCAGCCTAGAGCGTCGTCTGCATCAAAGCATACGGCGCATGACTGGCGCTCAGTGTCTACGACGCAAGTGTCGTCTTCGACACAATCGAAGCTTCAGACACCCTTGATGCATCTAGCGCTGCCTACGATGCAACCTGTTTGACGCATGATGCACCATGCACGACGCCACCGAGGCGTACGGAGCAGTTCACGGCACCATCGCATACTTCACACTCTCTGGCGCCATCGTTTCATAAGGACCCTTTACAATATCTGCCTTCTAAAAAGCATAAAACTAAGAGTCTAGGTCCAGACACAAACACCGTAGTTCAAAAGGAAAACTGACTTCATCCCCGATGCACTCAAGCCGCTCCTCTCATTCCAGAGCAACCCTTTTTGGATGTAGATGTAGAAGGTTTCTCTGACCTTCCGGCCCCTTCATCTAAAGCGACATCCAGTAGCGCATACTCAATATGTTCAGACGTATCTTTATCATCCAAACGTAGAAGCGGTTCGCCAACCTTACATCCACCTTCTCCTAAAAGATCAGAGCCTCCATCAGGTTTTTCTTCTAAAGAAATTCCACATTCCTGTCCACTTTCCAGGACAGGCCAAACCAGAACACAGCAAGGCGCACTGTCATCAAAAGCTATGTCGACAATTTCTCAAGCGTTATCCACTTTCTTTCAGGATTTAGAATCCATGGAAATACCACAGTCTCCACACAAGGATTCTCCACCACCAGCTTCTCCTAAGGAAAAGATTCCTGAACCACTGAAAGGACTGGATATTCCTGAATTTCCAGACCCGGATCACCCTTATAGCCCTGAATCGCCAATTACATCGGCCTAATCTCCCTCTTCCTCCACGGGCTTGCCATCTGACCCTCCAGATACCTTACCAGAACCCTATTCTCCGCCTGAGGATCTCTCATACTCTAAATTTATTGAGAAAATGGGAACATTCCTCAATGTGGAGACTGGGAAAGTGGCTGACCCACGTTCAGAGACGCTCTGTATACTAAAAATTTTTGACATGTCACATGAACCCACTGCGCTACCACCTCATGCAGTTCTTCAAGGAGTTCTTGAAAAGATGTGGGAAGCCCGCTTTTCCACTCTTTCAACATCTAGAAAGACTGACTTAAAATTACGAATGCAAAACTCAGCAATTTATAATTCAGCTCAACTTCCACATAACTCACTTGTAGTGGAGTCCACAATGTCAAAGGCAAAGCATCCAAAATTACATGCCAACACTCCGCCAGGTAAAGATAATAGATATCTGGATGAGTTTGGGCGAAAGACTTACCACGCTGCAATGCTGTCGTCAAAGATAAGTACTCATCAATTTTATATGACGCAGTATTTTTGTCGCTTCAAAAGTTAAACCCCTCTGTACAGCAGATGACAATTCCTTACCACAACCCTTCACAGATTTGGAGGAAGGCCTGCGTCATTTACTATATTCCATATACGAGAACTTCGACACATCTGCCAGGACATCGTCTGCGGCAATTGCGGCTCGCCACATAGTTCGGTTGAGAGCTAGCGCCATAAGGGACGGTGTCCATGAAAAACTAGCAGATCTCCCGTGCAAACCTGAAAATCTGTTTGGAAACCAATTTGCGGAGACTGTTTCCAAATTAAAAGAGCAGAACTTAGCGGTACACTCCTTAACTTCACCAATTGACTTCCAGTCTTCGTCAAAAAGATATAACCCCTCATATCGTCGTAAATGTACCCAAGGGGTCAGTTTCGCTCTTATCCCTCATATAGGCCGCAACCATTCACTCCAGCGAGATCTTCTCAGTCCTCACTCCCTCATCAACGTTCTTGACAACAGCGTCCTGCCAAACAAGCTGCAGCACCCCCACAAAAACAGCCTCTGGCTTTTTGAGGGAGGTGACGCCATCCTCACTGCTACTAGTTGGAGGATGCCTACAATTCTTCCAAGAGCATTGGGAATCCATCACTTCAGATCAGTGGGTACTTCAAATTATAAAGGAGGGTTACCAGTTGAATTTCATAACCAGTCCCCCTCTGCTGCATATACCACCTCTACAAGGATTCCAACATCAGATACCCTCGTTTAAAAATAGAGGTCTCAGAACTCCTTCTCAACAAATCCATTCAGCTTCTTCCATCTCATCAAATGGATCAAGGATTCTACTCCCAATATGTCCTCATTCCCAAGAAATCAGGGGGTTCTCGGCCCATTCTCTATCTTTGAGATCTGAACAAACATATTCAGAAAGAGAAATTCAAAATGACCTCTCTCAAAAACCTTCTTCCTCTTCTACAAAAGAACGATTGGATGTGTTCCATCGATCTGAAGGATGCGTACTCACACATTCCCATGCACCTGTCCTCCTGGCATTTCCTATGTTTCCGAGTCCAGAACACTCATTACCAATACAAGGGCCTTCCGTTCGGCCTTTCCTCAGCACCCAGGGTGTTCATGAAGTGCCTAGCGGTGGTGGTGGCTCACCTATGACTACAATCAATCCAAATTTTTCCTTACCTGAACGATTGGCTTCTAGTAGCCTCAGACCCACTTACGCTCCAGATCCATACAACCACCACATTACAATGCCTACAGAATTTGGGATTCATCATCAATTATGAAAAATCCCATCTCCAACCCACTCAACTTCTGCAGTTTATTGTAGCAGTGATACACACTGTACACAACAGAGCTTATCTGCCTCGAGACAGAGCTCTCACCCTCTCCAACCTAGCTCAATGTCTGCACCTGCAAACATGCTCTTCTGCACGATGTGTTCTTCAATTACTCTGCCACATGGCAGCTTCGATCCATGTAGTTCCGCACACGAGACTCCATATGAGACAACGTCAATGGGGACTCAAGCTTCAGTGGAGCCAGTACAAGCAGTCTTTAACAAAAAGAGTCCACATTACGGCGACAATGAAAATGGACATTCGGTGGTGGCTGTCCCATTCCAATCTCTCCATTGGTTCCCCATTCAGGAATCCTCCTTATCAGTTGATTCTCACTACAGATGCTCCCGGAAGGGGTGGGGAGCACATTTGACCACCCTAAAGACTCAGGGATTGTGGTCCCCCAGGGAATCTATGCTGCACATAAATCTTCTAGAACTTCGAGCAATTTGGAAAGCATTTCAAACCTTCTCAGCTCAAGTTGTAGGAAAGCGACTCATGATTTATACGGAGAATTGGGTCGCCATGTTCTACATAAACAAAGAAGGCGGGTCAGGTTCATGGACCCTTTGCTGAGAAGCTCTCCAGATTCTTCGTTGGGCAGAGTCCGTGTAGATATCCCTTCAAGCAACCTACTTGCAGGGATTGGACAACATCACAGTGGACCGCCTCAGCAGGATTTTCCATCCACACGAGTGGAGGCTCAATCCAACAGTGACAACATATCTCTTCCACGAATGGGGCTATCCCACTCGCGATTTATTTGCGACAGAGGACAATCGACAAGTTCCCTGCTTTTGTTCAATTTATCCAAGCATGCTCTGTTACGCGCCGGATGCATTTCTAATTCCATGGATGGAAGGTCTGCTTTACGCTTACCCTCCAATTCCACTCATTTCCAGGACTATTCAAAAATGTATACAGGACATCTCAGACATGATTTTAATAGCACCAGCGTGGCCAAGACAACCGTAGTATCCATATCTACTCTGGCTATCCATAACCCACCAAATTCCTCTGGAATCCCACCCAAACCTTCTCACGCAGGAAGGGGGAAATCTGCACCACTCCCTTCACTTGACAGCATGGAGATTGAGAGGCAATTATTAAGTCACCTGGCACTTCCCACTCCTGTTGAAGATATCCTTCTAGCGTCCAGGAAAGCCTCCACCAGACGTAATTACAAAGGAAAATGGTTTCGCTATTCGAAATGGTGCGCTTACCGGAAGCTTGATCCTTTCTCCAGAACCGTAGCAGAGTTGTTTAAATATCTACAATCCCTCTACGACTCTGGTCTTGCCACTGCATCTGTACCGGTACATATCAGTGCGATTGCAGCTTTCAGTGATCCGGACAGGGGTCTTCCAATTTCACACCACCCACCAATTTCCAGATTCATGCATGGCCTAATCCACCTCCGTTCACCAACAATGAAACCTCCAGTTCCTTGGGACTTAAATGTCGTTCTGGAGAAATTGTTGTTACCTCCCTCCTTCGAACCTCTGGACACCTCACACATTAAATACTTGATGTGGAAAACAGTGTTCTTGGTGGCGGTTACGTCTGCACGGAGAGTCAGTGAGCTTCAAGCGCTAGTTCATTACCCTCCATACCTAGAATTCTTCCATGACAAGGTCACTCTTCGACCTCATCCAACCTTTCTACCGAAAGTAATTTCTCCATTCCATTTAAATCAAACAATTACACTACCAATATTCAAACCAAAACCACATATCCATGACAGGGATCGGCAATTGCATTCACTCGATTGCAAACAAGCTCTGGCATGTTACAAACAGAGAACTGAATCGCAGTCTAGACCATCCCAACTCTTCCTTTCTTTCAATCCTAATGCTCCGGGACAACCAGTCTCGAAAAGAACTATTGCCAGCTGGTTATCTCAATGCATCCAATTCTGTATAATAAATGTTCCATACAATTGGGCTCTAAACCTCGAGCACACCAGATCAGAGCCACAGCAGCATCGGTGGCACTCCTCAGACAGGTTCCTATAATAGATATTTGCAAGGCTGCAACGTGGTCCTCCCTACATACATTCACGTTGTACTACTGCCTACAGCTACAATCCACCTCATATGCTGCACTAGGTTCAGCAGTCTTGTCCAACCTTCCACAATAAGATTGTCTACCTTTTTATAATGATGGATGTCTTACACCAAAGTATACAAAGCTGGACACAATCTATAGCTTGGGACTCCCATACAGCCTGGCTAAATCAGCCTCCTATCGACGGGAAAAAGCAAGTTTACTTACCGTGAACGGTGTTTCCGTAGATAGCAGATGATTTAGCCATGCGTTCCCGCCCTCCTCCCTAGAGAGTAAAAAAAACACAAAACAAACAAAACAAACAAACTGGCATTTGCTTATGCATTAATCGTGGATACAAAGAGACTGAAGGGGAAGATGGCTGGTTCGTGCGGGAAGATACCGTGCAGCTGCACAAAGTTAAACTCTGTGACTCACTGAGGAAAGCTCCGCCTACTAGGATCGCGACGCGCTCCCATACAGCATGGCTAAATCATCTGCTATCTACGGAAACACCGTTTACGGTAAGCAAACTTGCTTTTACTGGGTCTGTGATGCCATGAGTCTTCATTTGCAGCTGCTCAGGCAGGTTTGAAGATATGGGGACAGTTGGTGCAGCTGATCCAGGATACATGCAGCAAAGTGCCTGTATGGCTCAGTCAGTTTGAGCCTGTGTGGTTCCGATACAGTAGGAGAAGCTGTTTGGGTTCAAATTGATTGGCTGCGCAGGCTTTCTTTTATTGCTGTCAGCTTTCGTTACTCATTGCCTCCTATTATCTCTATCAGAGGGGAAAACTCCCCCGGCCCTGATGCTGGTCTTTTCATCAAGGTGAGCTCTAATAATCATTGCTCCACCACTGTACTTAGGAGTTCCCCATTACCCCATATTTAGTTCAGTCTTGCAGTGATAATCATTGGACCAGTGGTTACAGACTGTTTGATTTCATCTGGAATCTGGTATGCCTGTACCCCTGAGCCTGTCACTGTTATCCGATGGTGGAGACTCCCTCCCACTGGGGTTCTTCACATTGCTTACATACCACCCCTGGCCAGCCCTAGGAGCAAAATCCATGCTCCAGAATTGACCCTTTATCTCCCTCATGGCAGCATTAACGTTGAGCTACTGGGTCAAATCCTTTCTTTTTGAACAGTGTACGCATTTGTGTATTTCAGCATCCAGCATTTCACTTTCAACTTTTCCGAAATATGTAGTTTGTTGTTTTCCGCTCCCACTATCACCTTTTTTTCATAAGATAAGCTGCAATATATCCTTACATTAAATATGTTTTAGTGACTTTCATTATAGAGGCAGCTGCATGCATGCCTGAGCTTATGTGGTTGTAAAAACTTGTGGTTTCAGTGATATTTTCTGTATAAATTGTGACTCTCATTGAAACATAGAAATATTCTGCTTGTTTTCTCTATCTACTGTACACCCTATTACTTGATCTCTGGTTTTACCTTTGTTTCCTGTGTCTGTTGATCTGTGCTTCTTTTATCTTTCGTGAATTCTGATATTTTATTTATTTACTGTTTTTATATACCGACATTCGATCTCAATTGAGATATCACACCGGTTTACATTCAGGTACTGTAGTATTTCTCTATCCCCAGAGGGCTTACAATCTAAGATTTTGTACCTGAGGCAATGGAGGGTAAAGTGACTTGCCCAAGGTCACAAGGAGCGACAGTGGGACTTGAACCTTGGTCTCCTTGTTCATAGTCCACTGCTCTAACCACTAGGCTATTCCTCCTCTTTTTTGCCTCTTCTTTCTCCATGGGGAGATTGTTCCAGGGATGCTTTGCTCCTTCTATGAAGAAATACCTTCTTAATAGTATGACTGTGGTAACTTGAGTGGTAGCAACTTGGAGACATCCAAAGAAAAAAGGAGGCAGACTCTGGCTGTTCCTTAAGTGCAGTTTATTTACAGTACAAACAAAGCACAGTGCAAAACAAAATTAGGCAGCTTACCTTGAAGTTCAGATATTTCACAAATATTGGGTATCAGACATAAGAAGTCGCATGTTCCTGCATGCTCCCTGAGGCCTCTCTAACCCTTCTGGGCCCTGCCAATTTATGTTAGGCTGAAGGATCCTCTTTGAGACCAGAATACCTTGCGGGGCTTATCCTTAAGGAAGACCCAGCTAGATCTGTATGGCTGGACCCTTAAGGTAGTTTGAGGGAGTTTCTGGTATACTCCTTCAAAATGACCCCTAGTTCTAGAGTGTGTTTTTTTTTTTTTTTCCAATGAAAAATGCTTCTTGTGCATTACTATATATTTGAGCTATTTACATGTATTTGTCACATCCACTGGTGGAAAAATGTTCAAAAACATTTGGTGCAAGAGATATATTATTTGTCCTGACTTCTTAATTTATTCTAGTCGCCCTGGTTATTAGGGCACCTTATAAACATCAAAATTGAAATACTTTGAACTGTTTTAAGGATCATCCCTCCCTACTCACTCTGCCTTGCTGGGTCTGAGAAGGAAAACATTTGCTGGTTGATCTTATGCTCTCTCCTTTGCCCCACATTTATTTATTTAAACAATTTTTTTGTAGTGTTTAGACAGGTGGATCCAGTAGCTGGAGATGGAATAAAGCTGACATCATAGTATTATATATACTTCCTGTAGTGACAACAGCACGCCAGTATTCTCCATCTTCAGCAGATGGTGGACATACATCTCCCTACTCAGGATTGTTTAAAGTTTTCAGAAGGATAAAAGAAGAAAGAGAAAATTAATTCGCTCAGCTCTCCTGTGGTGATGCCATATGGTCTTTCCCTCAGTTGAGAATTCCTGATGTCATATATATTGGATTTCCCTCAGATGAATGCCTTGGTCTTGTAGCTGGTTTTCAGCTGGCATGGACTTAACTGTAAAAGATAGATAAAAAGGCAAGTGGGTGCAGGAAGCCGCTCAGTGGAAAACTGTAAATAGTGGAGTGCCTCAGGGATCTGTACTTGGATTGGTGCTTTTCAATATATTTATAAATGATCTGGAAAGGAATTTGATGAGTGAGATAATCAAATTTGCAGAT
Source organism: Rhinatrema bivittatum (assembly GCF_901001135.1). Lineage (NCBI taxonomy): Eukaryota > Metazoa > Chordata > Amphibia > Gymnophiona > Rhinatrematidae > Rhinatrema > Rhinatrema bivittatum. Next base: position 571,652,417 of record NC_042616.1, read on the forward strand.
GATACAAAATTATTCAGAGTAGTTAAATCATAAGCAGATTGTGATAAATTGCAGGAGGACCTTGCGAGACTGGAAGATTGGGCATCCAAATGGCAGATGTGTGGACAAGTGCAAGGTGATACATATAGGGAAAAATAACCCATGCTGTAGCTACATATTTGGAGCTACCATCCAGGAAAAAGATCTAGGGTTCATAGTGGATAATACATTGAAATGGTCAGCTCAGTGTGCTTCGGTAGTCAAAAAAGCAAACAGAATGTTAGGAATTATTAGGAAGGGAATGGTGAATAAAATGGAAAATGTCATAATGCTTCTGTATTGCTCCATGGTGAGATCATACCTTGAGTACTGTGTACAATTCTGGTCATCGCATCTCAAAAAAGATATAGTTGAACTGGAGAAGGTATAGAGAAGGGTGACCAAAATGATAAAGGGGATGGAATGTCTCCCCTATGAGGAAAGGCAAAATAAGTTAGAGTTGTTCAGCTTGGAGAAGAGATGGCTGAATGGGGATATGTCAGAGAGGTCTTTCAAATCATGAGAGGTCTAGAACGGGTAAATGTGAATTGTTGTTTACTCTTTCGGATAATAGGACTAGGGGGCACTCCATGAAGGTAGCACATTTAAAACTAATTGGAGAAAATTCTTTTTCACTTGGTACACAGTTAAGCTCTAGAATTTATTGCCAGAGGTTGTGGTTAGTGCAGTTAGTGTAGCTGGCTTTAAAAAAGGTTTGGATAAGTTCTTGGAGGAGAAGTCCATTAACTGCTATTAATCAAGTTATCTTAGAGAATAGACAGTCTGAAGAATCCAGCTTCCCTCCCGTGGCTGCTGAATGATTGTATTATGGTCCTCTTGTGTGACTGCATATTACAGGGATTACAGATAACTGTTAATCCAGTCCATAGACTTATGTTTATACATTCTTGTCTGAGCTCAGTGTTGCCTGTTGGCTGAGCATTGAAATGGTTACTTGTGTTTATTCAAGAATTTTTCTAGTCTACCCACAGTTGCTTTTGAAGACAATACTGGCAGGCCGATGTCACTGCAGGGGTATATGTACTGTGATGTCGATTTGTTCTGTCTCCATCTGCTGGTAGAAGTGCATAACCCACTTGTTCTGTATTCATCTGACTGTCTTATTGAAAAGGAAATTATCAGGTAAGCACTAATTTCTCAATTGCTTTCTCTCTGACACACACACTCTCACACTCACTCTCCCGTGGGCTGTTCTCCTCCTGATTGCTGGCAGTGGGAGTGAGGGGTGCAAAGTCGGAGACCAATTGTTTTTCTGTTGGTTCCCTGAGCCATGGTGATCCTAATGCCAGAGAAGTAGAGGAAGCTAACCTGCACTGTGGATCATGCTCTACCTGATTACAGGGGCTGGGAGGCCAATGCTGCTTTTTGCAGTTCTGTATGCTGTGTTTCTGACTCCAGGATTGAGTGGGAAGCCCATGTTTCCCGGTGATAGCAGGCTGAATTAGCCATGCTGTCTGGGAGCGTTGTCGCACGACCGGCAGGCGGAGCTTCTCCTAGAGTTCAGAGTTTTGAACTCTGTGCGTCTGCGTGGTGAGGTTCCCGCACGATTGCTTAGTTTATCTCAGTCTCTCTTTTTTTTTCCGCGAGCAGGACTGCATGCGGGCGGTTTTTTCTCCTCTCCTCGTCTCTTCATCCTTTCGAATTTTTTGGATTTTTCAGAATTTTTTTTCGATTTCGTGATGGCTCCGAAGCTATCGGGATTCAAGTATTGCCAATGTGGCAAAATTATGTCCATCACCGATGGACATAATTATTGTTACAATTGTTTGGGCCCGGAGCACGACACAGCCTCTTGCAGAGACTGTGGTCTGATGTCGCCCCGGGCCCGAAGACAGCGCGCCGAAAAAATCATGCGCCTACGGTCCCCTTTCTCCTCGCCGGGCTCGGCGAAGAAGACAAGAAAGAAGCCAAGACGATCCACATCATTGGAAGGGGACTCGGCTAGATCGGTGCTACCACCAGGGCCAAGAAGGGAGCTCGAGGCTTAGACTCCCTTACCAGATAAGTTGACTGCGCCGTTGGGGACCTCTGTGCCCCCTTGCTCCCGCTCCTCGACGCCGAAGCACTCTGAGCTCGGGAAGAGCAGAAGTAGCCACACGAAGCATGGCGCATCTCATGGCGCATCAACGCCTAGAATACTTCAAGGCGAAGATATGAGACTAGGTGCTTCAGATGCTGCTTCAGGGAGAGCTGCTTCGCTATCTGGGTCATCCCATCACAATGTTCATAAAAGAAAACATGTTCACCATCACCGTCATGCTACTGCGAAGCATGCGAAACATCATGACCCACCAGCGTCACCTCTCACCTCTCCCCAGGATGCATCTCAACAGGAGCACCATATCAAGCAAAAGGCCAAGACAAAAGATCTCCAAATGCCTAATTCACCAGGTACGGATTCTGATGTGGAATACTTTCATCAGAGGGGGAGAGTTCTCAATCTAATTGGTCCTCTTCCTTGATCTCAATCAAGTCACCATATGGAACCAAGTTGCCCTTCTCAAGATTTCTCTCAGGGGGCACCACCTCCTCCTCCTTCAGAACCATTTCCTACACCTTCACATCATCCCTTAGCTTCAAAGGCGATATCTCAAATTTCTCTTGCTTTTTTTTCCCATGATCTTGATGAGATACATCCAAGGGACCTGGGTTCTCAATCTCCAATTTCTACTCCACATATCCCAACGGTCCCGCCACCAAAGTAAAGAGAAAAATCAGTTCCAGTTCCCGATCGACCAGACTCTCCACATTCACAATGGTCCACATCGTCCCCTTCGTCATCTACACCTGAAGGTCTTCCTGAATCATATTCTCCTCCCGAGGATCTCTCCTACACTAAATTTATAGAGAAAGTAGGATCTTTCCTTGGGTGGAAGTTCTCGGTCGCCTGAACCAACTGCCTTACCACCACATGCGGTGTTGGATGCGGTTTTGCATAAGATGTGGGAGAAACCTTTTTCTACCTCGGCTGCCTCAAGAAAAACAGATTTAAAATACAGGATGCGGAATTCCACAATATATGACTCCACCCAGTTACCTCACAATTCGGTAGTGGTGGAATCGGCACTGTTAAGGGCCAAAAGATCAAAACTCCATGCAAATTCACCACCAGGAAGAGATCACAAGTCCCTGGATGATTTTGGCCGTAAGGTCTATCACTCCTCCATACTGGCCACGAAGATACAACACCATCAGCTTTGTCATACAGTATCTCTTCGAATGCTTGCAGAGATTACGTCCAATATGTATGGCAGAAGATAATTCTTTACCACAACCATTCACAGATATGGAGGAGGATCTCGGACACTTACTCCGTTTAGTTTACGAGTCATTCGAGTCATCTACTCCTTCCTCAGTGACAGCAATAGCGGCTCGTCGAATGGCATGGTTAAGAGCTAGTTCCATAAGGGACGCTGTCCATGACAAACTAGTGGATATTCCTTGTTTGGGGGACAATCTTTTTGGTACCAAGTTTGGTGAAACGGTAGCTCTTCTCAAGGAGCAGAATACAGCTGTGCAATCTCTGACTTCTTTAGATCCACATTCTTCCTCTAAGTGATTTTATCCTTCATATCGATGAAGACCTTATGGAAGGGCCCCCTTTAGACCCTACAACACATATAGATCTCAGTATTATCAGCATCAAAGTTTCCAACCACAACCACAGGTGTCTCGTGGGCGACCCCGCCAACCACGTCCGCCAAAACCAACTCCAGCAGCACCACCAAAACCAGCACAGTCTTTTTGAGTTACCCAGAGCCACCTCCACCCCACTACATAGGGGGACGCCTTCAGCTTTTTTATTCCAGCTGGGAAAACATTACTTCGGATCGCTGGGTGCTAAACATCATAAAAGAGGGTTACCGATTTAAATCTGTTAACTCTTCCCACACTTCCACAAATTTCCTCTCTCAAGAGCATATCAACTTATTCAACAGATCTACAGGAACAGTTAGTCAGTCTGCAGGCGCAGAAATCCATCCGAATTCTTCCGAATTCACTACTAAATCAAGGATTTTACTCCCCATACTTTCTCATTCCAAAAAAGTCAGGAGGCCTTCGACCCATCTTGGATTTAAGAAATCTCAACAAACACATTCAAAAAGAGAAATTCAAGATGACATCTCTCAAGAGTATCCTACCCCTCCTGCAACCCAACAACTGGCTATGCTCCATAGACCTGAAGGATGCTTATTCCCATATACCCATGCACCTTTCCTCCTGGCAATACCTTTGTTTCCAAATTCAGAACATCCATTATCAGTTCAAGGTACTACCCTTTGGCCTTTCATCAGCCCCGAGGGTGTTCACAAAATGCTTAGCGGTGGTGGTGGCTCATCTCTGACAGCTATCGATACAGATTTTTCCCTATCTCGATGACTGGCTGTTAGTAACCTCAGATACAACTACCTTAAAGACTCATACATTCCAAACAATTGTCTTCAGAAACTGGGATTCATAATCAATTACGAAAAATCCCATCTTCAACCTATTAAAGTTCTACAGTTCATTGGAGCCCTCATCAACACTGTACATCAGAGGGCACACCTTCCACACGACAGGATACAAACTCTGTTCTCTCTGGCCCAACGTCTGTTCAATCAATCACAGGCATCTGCACGACAAATTCTTCAACTGTTGTCATATGGCAGCAGCCATCCATGTAGTCCCATACACAAGGCTTCACATACGTCGCCTACAATGGGGTCTCAAGAACCAGTGGTCACAGTTCTGGCAACCACTGTCAACCAGAGTACGCCTCATCAGACAAATGCGAACAGACATTCAATGGTGGATGAATGTCAACCATCTGAACTTGGGAGCACCATTCCAGCGACCTCCTTATCAAGTCACTCTCACTACAGATGCCTCACGGAAAGACTGGGGAGCCCATCTGAACAACTTAAAGACTCAGGGCCATTGGTCTCTACGGGAGTCCAATTTTCAAATCAATCTCCTCAAACTTCGAGCCATTTGGAAAGCACTTCAAACCACCTCGGCCCAACTTCGGGGAAAACATCATATGATGTACACAGACAACAAAGAAGGAGGGTCAGGTTCCTGGATCCTATGTCGAGAAACTCTTCGCATACTGACGTGGGCAGTATCCAATCAAGTCTTGATACAAGCCACTTACCTTCCCGGTAAGTGGCTTGTATCAAGCGGATCGCCTCAGCAGAATTTTCCATCCACAGGAATGGACTTTGAACTGGGATGTAGTAGCCAACATATTCCATCAGTGGGGATTTCCAATAATAGATCTGTTTGCCACAGAGAACAATCGACAAACTCGGACATTTTGCTCTATCTACCTCAGCAAACTTCGTTACGTGCCAGATGCTTTCCTCATTTCATGGATGGAGGGCCTACTTTACACTTACCCTCCCATTCCACTAATTTCCAGAACAATACAAAAATGCATCACAGATGCAGCGGACATGATACTCATAGCCCCGTCCTGGCCGAGGCAACCATGGTATCCATATCTCAAGCGACTATCCATTCGCCCTCCGATTCTACTAGAAAACCATCCCCAACTTCTGACTCAGGAAGGGGGATCCCTTCTTCATCCAATGCATCAGTCCTTCCATCTGACAGGGTGGAGATTGAAAGGCATGTACTAAATTATCTGGAATTCTCATCCCAACTTGAAGATGTTCTCATTGAATCCAGAAAGCTGTCCACCAGGCGTAACTATGCGGGGAAAATGGCGCCGGTATACAGAATGGTGCAGACCAAAAAACCTAGACCCTTTTACTACAAAGATAACACATCTTCTTGAAAACCTCCATACTTTGTTCGCAACGGGTCTCGCTTACACCTCTGTTAGAGTACATGTTAGCGCAATAGCAGCTTTTCACAATACTCAAAACGGACTACCTATTTCCAACCACCCTTTAATCTCCAGATTCTTGCGTGGTATTCTACATCTGAGACCACCGGTACCATGGAATCTCAATATCGTACTGGAACAACTAATGTTACCTCCTTTCGAACCTCTAGACGCCTGTCATATCAAATACCTTACTTGGAAAACAGTTTTCTTAGTAGCGGTAACATCAGCAAGGAGAGTAAGCGAATTACAAGCACTAGTTCACTACTCCTCTTATTTACAATTCTTTCATAACAAGGTCGCACTTCGTCCTCATCCCACCTTCCTCCCGAAAGTGGTATTGGCGTTTTCATATCAACCAGACCATTATTCTACCGATTTTTCAAGCCAAAACCTCATCAGAATGACAGAGATAAACTTCTCCACACCTTCGACTGTAAAAGAGCATTGGCTTATTACAAACAAAGAACTCATTCGGAATCCAGACCATCTCAATTATTCCTCTTTTAACCCAAATTCTCCTAACTAACCAGTCTCTAAACGAACTTTGGCTAGTTGGTTGTCCCAATGCATTACCTTTTGCTACAGTAAGCGTAATCTACCTCTACATATGACACCAAAGGCACACCAAATAAGAGCAACTGCAACATCAGTCGCCCATTACAGAAATGTTTCACTGATAGACATTTGCAAAGCGGCAACTTGGTCTTCTTTGCATACTTTCACAGTGCATTATTGTTTACAGCAGCAAACCGCTTCTGATGTGGCCATGGGCTCGGCAATCCTGTCAACCATGACATAAAGATAAGACTGTCTACTGTATATAGACTTACGGGTGGCGTCCTAAACTACAAGCAAACATGTAGACACCATCCGGGAGCTTGGGACTCCCAGACAGCATGGTTAATTCAGCCTACTATCACCGGGAAAAAGCAAGTTTGCTTACCGTAAACGGTGTTTCCGTAGATAGGATGAATTAGCCATGCGATCCCTCCCTCCTCCCTAGACAGTCTATACAAACGCACTAAATACTTTTATTTTTTCTATATTCTTCTCGCTTTGAAACAAGAGACTGAGGTAAACTAAGCAATCGTGCGGGAACCTCACCGCGCAAACGCACAGAGTTCAAAACTCTGATTTCTAGGAGAAGCTCTGCCTGCCGGTCTCACGACGACGCTCCCAGACAGCATGGCTAATTCATCCTGCTATCTACGGAAACACCATTTACATTAAGCAAACATGCTTTTTCTTTCGGCCCTGCAAGCTGCTCTGCTCCTGGAATGTGGACAGAAGGGGAGGGTGGCAGCATCAATCATTGAGTCCCAGTTTGGGCTGCTGCTCCCCAAGGATGGCCCTTGGGGTAGGTGGAATATCAGAAGCAGGCACAACAGCTCAGATCTTGAGGCCCCAATGCTGTATCGGGTGAGAAAAATGGTGCCCCTGCTGGATGGCGACTATGGCCAAGGCCATATTGGCCATAGGTTAGCTGTGGCTGTGATGCCTTAATAGTCATATAATGAAGTGAGATTCATTGGTGATTGGTCTGTTATGATGTATAAAACTGATTGTGTGTTCCTCCTCTTTGAGCAGAAATCTGAAATAGAGAGTATAACACAAAATGGATGAAGTGGATGGAAAAAAAAGGACTCTATAAGCTTACAAACAATTGAAAAAGGGTTTCCCCTGATTGCTGGGCTACTGTTTGATAACAGAGTCAGATCTTTACATCCAAGGTCATCCGTGACTGGGGATGCTGCAGTGGCAGCATTCACGGCTTCTGGGTGGGTAGGAAATGGAGGAGGGAGTCATGACCTTCATTAAGCGTGACATCTAGAGGCCCATTATATAGGAATCCAGAAGGAGCTTTGGTTCATGGCTTCCGGCCTCAGGACTATTGCTGTGATGACCAGACTAAGAATAGTTGAGGGGAGAACCTATTAAAACGGGGGGGGGGGGGAATTTCCAGGTGGTTGTGAAAGAGTCTCCAGAATCCCAGCACTGGTTCTGGAAAACAAGAAAGTAGGAACTACTAGGCCAAAAAAAAAAAAAGATGGGTGCTAAATATTTACAGTAGACTTTAAAGTTGCTTTGAGGTGATCACAACCAGCTGTTCTGCTGCAAGGTGCAATGTACAACAGGTGCTAACCACACAATAACATATAACATGAATGCTGCTGAGGCCAGTGCTCACAGTCTTGGAGGTGAGGGCAGGGGGTTTTAAAGTCCCAATTATCAGTCAATATAGATAACTACTTACTTGTTTTAAGGGTGTACATGGGCCAGGTTCCAGAGGGAACTTCAGTTTATGCTATAGTAATTGGATGGGATGGGAAAGACAAACAAATTAAATATGTTCCACCCCCCCCCCCCCCCCCCCGGGTATCAGTGAGTGAAGGCCTATGGCATTGCAGCTTTGGAAACTCCTTGTCATTTATTTATTTTCATTTAGATTTTATATTCCGCTTGTCAGCACTTTAAAGTATACATCAAAGCGAATTACATTCAAGTACTATAGGTATTTCCCTATCCCCACAGGGCTTACATAAGGGTAAATGAGCAGATTTGGGACAGGTTCAAAATGGTCTAGAAGCCTAAAGGATTGGAAGAAGCTTATAATGCAAATTATAAAATTGAACACTAGTTAACATAAAGGAATACTCTACTAATGCAGCACCAGATTTCTTTCCTTGTCTCATAAGTATCTCGTTTCTTGACTTCTATTAAATTCTTTCTGTGACTAGTTTTTCCTGCGGCGGCGTCCCCAGGCCCTTCGGGGCCATCTGCCTCCCAGCTCTCCTCCTGACGGGGCTCAGCGTCCTCCTCTGCGTCGGGTCCGCCCCTAGGTGCGCACGCGCGGACCACCCGGCCCTTTAAAGGGCCAGGGGCAGGAAACCGCTTTGAGGCATGCATTGATGACATCACCTAGCTCTAGTATTTAGGTGAGGGCCCGCTCCTCAGTTCCTCGCCTTGGCAATCGGGTCATCACCTCTGTGTGAGCTAGTTTGCCGTTCTTGTTCCTGTGCTTGTTCCAGTGTTCCTGCGTTCCTTGTTCCTGTGCTTGTTCCTGCATTGCTTGTTCCTGCGTTGGGATAGGTGGCGATGTCCTTTTGTGGATTACAAACTGGCTAAAAGACAAGAAACAGAGAGTAGGATTAAATGGAAAATTTTCTCAGTGGAAGGGTGTGGGCAGTGGAGTGCCTCGGATCTGTATTGGGACCCTTACTTTTCAATATATTTATAAATGATCTGGAAAGAAATACGACAAGTGAGGTAATCAAATTTGCAGATGACACAAAATTGTTCAGAGTAGTTAAATCACAAGCAGATTGTGATAAATTGCAGGAAGACCTTGTGAGGCTGGGAAATTGGGCATCAAAATGGCAGATGAAATTTAATGTGGACAGGTGCAAGGTGATGCATATAGGAACAAATAACCCATGCTATAGTTACACAATGTTAGGTTCCATATTAGGTGCTACTACCCAAGAAAGAGATCTAGGCATCATAGTGGATAACACATTGAAATCGGTTCAGTATGCTGCGGCAGTCAAAAAAGCAAACAGAATGTTGGGAATTATTAGAAAGGGAATGGTGAATAAAACGGAAAATGTCATATTGGCCTGTAGCAAGTTAATTGCTTTTTATCTCTCCAGCTTTGTTATTGAATTAGAATATGCATTTGTTCTTTATAGTTAAAGGAGTTATATTAGGAACTCCGGAGTTCCGTTATTTATGTAAAGCCTGTTGCTGTCATCTGTTTACTTCCTGTAAAGCCTGTTGTATGTAAAGCCTGTTGCTAATTTATTGTTTACTGTAAACCGAGGTGATGTATATTTTTACGTGCCGCGGTATATAAGAATCACTAAATAAATAAAATAATGCCTCTGTATCGCTCCATGGTGAGACCACACCTTGAATACTGTGTACAATTCTGGTCGCCACATCTCAAAAAAGATAGTTGTGATGGAGAAAGTACAGAGAAGGGCGACCAAAATGATAAAGGGAATGGAACAGCTCCCCTATGAGGAAAGACTAAAGAGGTTAGGACTTTTCAGCTTGGAGAAGAGACGGCTGAGGGGGGAATATGATAGAGGTGTTTAAAATCATGAGAGGTCTAGAACGGGTGGATGTGAATCGGTTTTTTACTCTTTCTATTATCCGAAAGACTAGGGGGCACTCCATGAAGTTAGCATGTGGCACATTTAAAACTAATCGGAGAAAGTTCTTTTTCACCCAACGTACAATTAAACTCTGGAATTTGTTGCCAGAAGATGTGGTTAGTGCAGTTAGTATAGCTGTGTTTAAAAAAGGATTGGATAAGTTCTTGGAGGAGAAGTCCATTACCTGCTATTAATTAAGTTGACTTAGATAATAACCACTGCTATTACTGGCAACGGTAACATGGAATAGACTTAATTTTTGGGTACTTGCCAGGTTCTTATGGCCTGGATTGGCCACTGTTGGAAACAGGATGCTGGGCTTGCTGGACCCTTGGTCTGACCCAGTATGGCATGTTCTTATGTAGTTCCTGCGTTGCTTGTTCCTTGTTCTGTGTTCCCGCGCCTGTTCCAATGTTCCCGCCTTGCTCCAGCGTCTGTTCCTGAGTCCTGTTCCTCGTCTTGCTACCCAGGTAGTACCTTCTGGGACTGATACCCTGGCTTTGACCCTTGCGCTCCATTCGGACACTCTCTTCGCTACTCCCGTGATCACCAGGCGTGCCTGCTTTGACACTACCCGCGGCCTTTTTCGAGCTGGACCACTAGGCGCTGCCTATTCTATCCGGAGGACCTTCAGTTCGTGTCTTGTTCCAGTGGTCTCCAGTACTCCTGTTCCGGTCTACCTCGCCTGTTTACTGACAGCTGCGCACCTCTTCTTTTGGTGGGCACACCTCTCCGTCATCTCTCTGGGAGACCCTCAGTGGCCCATCTAAGCCCAGGCAGTCTGGGAATCCAAGGGCTCAACCCACAGAGCCCCCGGACCGTTATTGGTGAAGTTCCTGTCGGCCTCTGTCTCCTTGTGTGCTCCGCCTCCTGGCAGCAGGTGCCCTCTGGGATCCCTCAGAGGGCCGGACCAATCCTGCCCCAGGCCAAGGGTCCACCTCCAGCGCAAAACTTTGTAAAATTTTTGCTTTGCCCAGTGCATGTATTACTCTTGCTGCTGTGCAGGAGGTGGCTCTTGGGAATCCTGTCTGTATTCCGAAATTTCTGCATGGTGAAGAGTGTGAGGATTTGGTACTCTATTTGCTTTTTTGCAAAATACTTTTACCAGTGGATTTGTGTGAACAATTTGATCTGAAAAAAGTTCTCATTAAATGGTGGAAACTCATTTGTATGATGCGGAGGAAAGAGAAAATGCCCAAATGTTCACAAAATGTTGATTGTTTTTGTTATGTTTGTGGACTCTTGACCCAGAGTAAAAGTCACCCACCTGAGGAATCGAGGTGCCTTTAGTCTCTGGAAGGTGGAAGTCCCAGTATCGTAACCCCTCAGTACACTAAGCTGGGCTTCAGCGAGAACAGGGTACAGGCCAAGTACAACCAGACAGCATCCTGGTTCCAGGCAGGGGTCAGTGTCCAATCCGAGGTCCGGGCAGGCAGCAGGCAAAGTAGGGTCAAGTCCAAGCCGAGGTCCGGGCAGGCAGCAGGCAAAGCAGGGTCAAGTCCAAGCCGAGGTCCGGGCAGGCAGCAGGCAAAGCAGGGTCAAGTCCAAGCCGAGGTCCGGGCCGGCAGCAGGCAAAGCAGGGTCAAGGCAAGCAGGAGTCAAACAGGAAACCGCAGCACCAGGAACAAAACAACCACTAGACCTGTTGTGAAGGCAATCAGTCCTTCACTGCAGGGGATTTAAATATCCCTCCTTGCTGACGTCTTCTTCCAGGGCCTGCCCCTACTTCGTGTCCTGGCCCCTTTAAGAGGCGGGGCTAACCGCGGGCCTGACGATGCTGCTCCTCGGAGGGAGGCCATCTTGCTGCCGCGGCCCGTGCGCTTCAGACCGCCGGGAGGGGGACCCGAGCCGACTTGGCTGGAGGAGGTAGGGGAGCCCGATCGCGGTTCAGAACAATTTTGTTATCTGTTTCTGTGAGTTTCTGAGTGTGTATGTATATATGTGTGTGTGTGTGTGTATATATATATATATATATATATATATATATATATATATATATATATATATATATATATATATATATAATGATCCTTTGCCTGGGAACTGAGACCTGAAAACCTTTTCCCACCAAAGTGAAAATCAGAGCATATGTGTGTGTGTGTATGTGTGTATATATATATATATATATATATATATATATATATATATATATATATATATATATATATATATATATATATATATATATATATATATATATATACATATACACATATGCTCTGATTTTCACTTTGGTGGGAAAAGGTTTTCAGGTCTCAGTTCCCAGGCAAAGGATCATCATTGCTGCAGATCACTGTAGTCATGTATCTGCTGTTAAGTTCTTACTGATTGAACTGATACAAGCTGCAAATGCACCATTTGTAAAAAGATAAGGGTCAGATTGCTGAATTTGTTACGCATGTGCACTGGAGAAGGGGGCAGAAATCTTGCCACTGGCTTAGCACAAGAAAAGAAAGAGGTGCTAAAAATGATATACCCAAGTCATTGTAGTGAAAAGGCTGTGAGTGCATATGTATTTTTGTTTCTTTTTTTCCTAAAGCATGTAAAATTGCCAAAGGCCAGAAAAGAGAGGACACATAAGACGTAAAGCAAAAGAATAAGTAACGGGGCCAAGCAATCTTATTATTTAGAAGAATGTAGGCTGGTGCTGCTACTGAAGAGTAGAATCCAGGGAATTGTATGATGCAGTCCGAAGAACTCTCACACACACACATCAGCTTACTCGAATGGTGTGTGTGTGTGTGTATATTTTATTTTACTTTACCTCTATTAGATTGCAACAACAGAGGACAAGACTTAAGTGTTAATTTATCTTATAGCCGATATACTTAAAGGTAGACCTGACTTATCACAACCACTAAGTAATATTTAATATGAAATTGTTACAATATTTGGCACCTGTTTAGTTAATATAACTCAACACATTTAAGTTTGAAATTATGTGCCTTATTGTGAACCGTTGTGACGGCAACTAGCTTAACGACGGTATAGAAAAGATTTTAAATAAAAATAAATAAATACTGTAAATGGACAGCAGTATTGCTCTGCTTTCTGTGAGCACGCTGGCAGTTTCTGTTTGAGTTTACTTAAGATGGGAGATAGTTATTGCCTTATAATGCACTTAATTATACCCATAGTTTGGAGTTCTAATAGATATATTGCCTCTGGAGACAACAAATTTTGTGATACCTTGAGAGAGGATCTACAAAAAGGATGTGGTAATGCATGAACTTTAGAGAGCACACAGGTCCCTTCTTCAGATATTTTACCTAACAAAGGGCATGCCCTATCACCTCGTGGACGCAATGACAGGGTGAATGATGATTATGAGGCTCTCTTGGTAACTTTCCTGCTTGGTGCAAAGATGGTGGACCTCATGCATCACCACCTAGATAGAATTTTAGAGAGTTCTGGGTAGGAGCCAGCAGCATAGGAAAGTGAGGAGGGAGGTTCTGGAGTTAAATTTAAGCTTTTAGGTAGGAAATTGAAATTCAGACTCTACAGAATTTCATTCTCAGAAATACTCCCTACACCCGGGACCACGGAAACAGATTGAGTTCCAGAGTCTCAATGTATAGATGAGGTGATGGTGCAGAGAAGAGGGCTTTAGATTTGTTAAAAATTGGAGAGCATTCTGTGGAAGGAGGAGGCTTTTCTGGCAGGATGGGAGTCCACCAGGGTGGAACCCTGCTGCAGGTGCTAAAGTTGCACAGAATAATGTGGTTTGGAGGAATACTGGCAAATCAAGAAAGGTAGAATATCCCAATAGTCTGCGGAAAAGGCTAAAATAACCCAGGTGGATAAAAAAAAAAAAGCCCCCAGATATGAATGACTCCAAATTCCTGTTTGTGGGTACAAATACAATTAGAAATACACATAAAAAACATACTTTAAAATGACTGTATACGAATGCCTGAAAAATAAGATTGGAGAGTTGGAAAGTATGGCATAATATGAGGATATAGACATAATAGGCATCAGAGACATGATGGAGGGAGGATAACCAATGGCACATTATGATACCAGAATAGAAATATCAACACAATCGAGTGGATCAAATTGGTGGAGGGATGGCACTATATGTAAAGAATGGCATAGAGTCAAGCAGGTTAAAAGTCCTGCAGAAAATAAAATGCAATGTGGAGTTCTTATGGACAGAAATTTTGTGTGTGATGGGTAAGAATATAGCAGTGGATGTTTTACTACTATCCACCTGGCCAAGATGAAGAAATGGACTTTCATCTTCGCGTGCTCCGTTTGCCTCATGACAGGGTCTCCTCTGCCATTTTCTGTACAGAATTTGGCATTTCTGTCCAGAAAATGGCTATTTTGGGGGGGGGGGGGGGATTCTGTGCTTCGCAGTAGCACAGAATTCCCTCAGGACTACAGATTGGATGAGTCAACTGGTCTTTTTTCTGCAATAATCTGCTTTGATACTGTAATACTATGACTAGCTCCCCTATGAAGAGAAGCTACACAAGTTAGGGCTCTTTAGCTTGGAAAAGAAACAGCTGAGAGAAAATGATAGAACCTTATAAAATCATGCATGGAGTTGGATAGAAAAGATGGTTATTTACTCTCACAAAGAATACTAAAATAGGGGGAGACTTTATAAAACCAAACAGATTTAAAACAAATTGTAGAAAGTACTTTTTCATTCAGTGCACAATCAAGCTGTGAAGATGTAGTCAAGGCGACTAGCTTAGTGGGGTTTAGAAAAGGTTTGGACAAGTTTCTGGACGAAAGGTCCATAATATATTATTAGTCAGGTAGACTAGGGAAAGCTATTGTTATTCCTGGGAGTGAGTAACAAGAAATCCCAAGAAAAACTTTTTGGGATTTGCCTGGTACTTGCAACTTGGACTGGCTACTGTCGAAGTCAGGATGCTGGACTCAATAGACCTTCATCTGACCCAACATAGCACTTCTTATGTTCTTGACCACTATGTACTAGTGCCATGCTTACTTCTACTTATTTGGTAATTCACTTCAAATCAAGGGCTCCCATATCAGTAAACTCTTGCTGTAAGATTCCCAAATTTGATTTTTTTTAGTTAATTCTACTTTGTGTATCCTGCCTGACAAAAAAGCATGCTATAAAACTTGAATTTTTGCATTTTTTTTCCTTGAGTTTTAGGTTACCTGTGGTCTAAAATAACCTCTTTCTTTTTAATGCAGGTAAATCGGGATCTTCACAATGCACTGAAACGGAGGTAAGACCATCTCTGTACTCTTTTGTCCTAATGTGGTCTGAATTACTCGAAGTTTTATCTCTAGGAGATAAGATAAACTGATTATTTTATGTAAAAACGTGATTGGCCTGGTTCTCATTTTGTTTATCATCTTTTGTTAGGCCTGTCTCACTTCAGCTTTGTCAAACTCATATAATATACATAATTTGATCATTTAAACTGCTCCTTCCCATTCGCTATCTTTAGATCTCTGTTTCAGCACTAGTGATCTGAAGAGGATTGTACTTTGAGCAGACTTTCAGAATTGTAGTGGTATGAGTAACTTATTTTACATCCAGCTAGTGTGATTTTTTTTTTTTTTCTCAGTTGGGCCCAAGCTCCAGAATAAGGCGCAGAGCAAGAAGCTTATTGTATTTATTTGTTTACTTATTGGTACTTATATGCAGCCAATGCCAGAGGCTGTAGGCAGTTACAAAATAATATACATAAAGATGATAAACAATAAGTGAAACCATATCAACACATCGGGTAAAAGCTAGTTTGAAAAGGTATGTTTTCAGTAGTCCCTTAAATTTGTGGAAAGATAAGGCATCCCTAGGCTCTTGCAAATCAAAATTTGAGAAAATAGGCACTGCACATGGGGATAGCTGTGATGCTCTGTAAATAAACTCATAATCCTATCTTGGGTCTAGGGATTCCTGTGAGCATGGTTTCTTGGATTGCAATTCTCGATCATGATAATAAGAATGCATAAAGTGGAAGTGGGTGGGGGGTGGGAAATGGCAAATTCTATAACGCAATTGTAGATTGTCATTCAGCACCACCCTTTGACTTTAATGGCTCTTACCACAATTTAGAATCTAAAACCAATAAACTTAACCCAGGAGAAGCCACAAATTTAGGACTGGGTTTGCCAATCGTTAGTAAAACCTATTTAATGACATTTCTGTTAAATTGGATGGATAGGCTTCATGCCAACTACTAATTTAGTAGTTTCCCCAAACGCTCAACACACTGAATGTTAGTTTTTAGGTGCAAAATAGTTAAGGTGTTTTTTTTTTTTTAAATAACTTGATAGAATGCATTGTTTCTCCTGCTGTGTTATTGAGAGATGGGAGTGCTATTTTTGAGACTTGATAGTTATTCAGGCTGTGTTATGTCTGCTTAAACCAAATTGTGTTCTTGCATTGTGCCATAGTTTGCTTCATTACAGAGCTGAAAAGGAAAGTGAAATATTTAGCTTTGAACTTTTGTTGGTCAGTCAAGGGCTTATTTGTCTTGGCTATTGCTATTATGAAAGATAAAGTGACCATAAATGGCTACATAAACACAGAAATAATGACCAGGAAAGTGTTAGCAATGAGGATATTGATGGAATGTAAATATTTAAAGCCAAACAAAGTAGGTGGGAACCCAAAATCACTGGTGTACTTCAGAGCCAATAATAGTGATTGGGACAAGACTTGAAAGGTCCACAGGAACTCAGACAGCTGTTTAAAAAAAAAAAAAAAAAAAAAAAAAAAAGGTTTTATTTATGTATGGAAACTAACATCTTAATGACTCGTGTTCAAGGACCCCATCAAATAACTTTGATGGGCAGGTGCTGTACTTTTCTCAGATAAATTCAGGGAGGAGATTGCAGCAACAAAATTTTAAGAGTACGGGCAGGAACAGCTCTGCCCATCGAAATTATTTGCCGTCAGTAAGCTGTGCTCTGACCTCACCAGTAAGGCCCCTGCACTAATTATACTGAGATCTGGTCCCTCCCCATGCAGTTAATAGACACACGGTCTGTCAGGGGTCTGTGAACATGATTCATTAACATGTTCATTTCCATAAATGAAGGGGGTCCTTGAACATGAGTCATTAAGATGTTAGGTTCCGTACATGAATAAAACCTTTTTTTTTGAACAGCTGTCTGAGTTCCTGTGGACCTTTCAAGTTTTGTCCCAATCACTATTATTGTCTCTGATGTAAATATTTAACACATGCATAACACTGCTGTAAAGCACTGGTTCTCAAGCTTTTTTCTGTTCAGGGTGTCACTTGTGCGACACTCTGAACACATGACTGTCATGGGGCTAAATATAAACGCACAAGCTGTATCAACAGGAACCCCCGCCTCCAAGAATGGTTGCACAGCAGAACTAGGACATTTTCCCATACAACTCATCATAGAAAAAAGATATATATTCTGATTCTGGTGTCATCTCAGCAGTGGCGTAGCCAGAAATTAATTTTTGGCTGGGCCCAAGGTTAACATGGGTGGGCACTAAACAAAGTCTGAGCCATGGAATTCATATTCTTATTGATAAATACTTTCAAACACACATACCTGACAATAGATTTCTAAATAATCTGCTACAGCTGTTATACTTTTAATATTTTAAACTCAATTACTTCAAGCAGCTACCAATGCTAAACCTAATATATAGTTATGGAAGCATTTCAATTATACTTAAAGAGATCTCAAGTGGCAGTATCCCATACCTTACAAAGAACCATATACTAGTCTACTATAAAGACAAATATCTCATCATGCATCACAGAATTCTGTGAGATGTTTTAAAACCCTCTGGAATGTTGTACCAAAATATTTACCATAATTGAGCAAATGCCTTATTAATCTGTACCAATAAAACAGATAAATACCTTTTGAAGACTACTTTTCCTTTCCTATGGCTCAACTATTTAGTTTGTCTTCCTCTGATGGTGACATTTGCTGAATCGAGTCCAGGGGCTCCTGACATTCATCCCCAATTCTTTACAAAGGAAGAACAGAAAAAAGACTGTTCTGGATAAAGAGATGTCTTGAAGGTGGTCACACCCTTTGGCTGACAGCTGGGATGTATCCTTAGCAGTGTGGAGAGGATAACTGGGTAGACAGGAGAAAAAGGCTATCCAGCCCTGTCATTTACTAAGCTATCATCATGTAAACATACACTCTGCATCCACAAATAAGACTGATACAATTGCCTACATGCTAGTAAAATACCTCACCTCGGGCACACACACAGAACCGACCTTCACTAAAGTAGAGAAAGACCACACAATTATAAATATGGAGATAGAAACTGGAATGGAAAACAAAAAAAAAGCCACTCTGCATGCAGTGCAAACCTGGAGAAATGGAAAGAGAAATATAGCACTTAATACAGTCCCAGGATCTGCAATAATGCACAGAAATTAATCTGCAGAAAGTTACACCTGCATTATGGAACATATAACAACCCTATCTATGAAAAGGCAACACTACAAATATTAAATCAGGTCCTAAACACTAATACACCTCCTATTAGGAAAACAGAACAAGCCAAGCTGCTATAGATCCCCACACAGAAATAATTGTAAAACTATATTAATAAATGTTTCAAAACAGCTGATGAACAGAATAACATCCAACAAAACTCGTAAAAATTATTAAAAATTGTCCAAATATCAATAAAATATTTCAAAACAGCAGACACATCACATAATACTCAATAATTAAAATGGCAGTCAATCAAGAAAAATAAACTTAAAATGCCACCTTTTACTTACCCTCTCCAGCAAATCTCCTACTCCTTTCCTTTGAAAGCACATACCAGGAGCAGCAGCAGCTGCTGAAGCTCTATCCTTACGGTCCTCTTCTTTAGGGCCCACAAGTCACACACACAGAGCTGGTGCAAGAGTATTTGGCACCCTAGGCGAACATTCAGTAATGCAACCCCTCCCCTGGATTACGTATTGGCAGCAGCTCTGGCACAGCGCCCCCTCCCTTGGTATTGGATTTGTTGCAGGACCTCTTGTGCTGGTGGGAGTTTGCAACCCCCCAAAATTGTGGCGCCCTAGGCCACCGCCTAGTTTGCCTAATGGAAGCACTGGCCCTCCACAACACACACACACACACACCAATTAAACCCTACGATCAGTCTCTATCTCTCACACACACCCCAGTCACCTCCTTGCCCAGTCTCTGTCTCTCACACACACCCCAGTCACCTCCTTGCCCAGTCTGTCTCTCACACACACCCCAGTCACCTCCTTGCCCAGTCTCTGTCTCTCACACACACCCCAGTCACCTCCCTGCCCAGTCTCTCTCTCACACACACCCCAGTCACCTCCCTGCCCAGACTCTGTCTCTTACACACACTTTGCTTAGAGCTTACTGTGTTCCCCTTTAATTTCGCAGTAGCAGATTTCCTAGTGCTGCCGCTGCCTTCTCAGCCGCACTGAAGCAGCAAACATTTATTTTAGAAAAATATGCCACAGCACACAAGCCTTTCTTCTGGCTGTCAGGATATCCCTAGGCTCCTGCACCCCCCCCCCCCCCCAAATCTGCCTGCTTTTACGGCCACTGGGAGCTCCAATTGCCCCATCTGAAATCAGCATAGCTGAGTGCCAATTTTAATTTAAATGCAGTTTGCCGCACTCACTGGGGGAAGGAGGAGACTCCACGGAGCAACCGGCCTCTGCATGCTTGCTTTGGGGAATCCTTACTCTATCGCGGTTCCTGGCTGGGCTGGCCTCTTTTCTTTGTGGCTCTCCGCATTTCAGCACTTCCAGCCCATGGCTTTTTTTTTTTTTTAAGCTTTAATGTAACAAGTTTTATTTGAAATCTACCAGGAAAATTATCAAAATTAAAAAAGTTATTTGGATTTTAAAGTGAACAGAACACTGCCACTCCTCCCAGCCCATGCCCCCCTTCTTCCTGCCCCACCGGCCAATCAGAGGCTTCCTCCTTCCACTGGCAGGGAGGAGGCTTCCGATTGGCCCGCGGGGGCAAGAAGAATTGAGGAGGCTTCCGATTGGCCCGCGGGGGCAGGAAGAAGGAAGAATGTTTCCCATTGGCCTGCGGGGGCAGGAAGAAGGTAAAGGGAAGTATTACTGGGGCTGTGGGAGCCGCAACACACCAGCTGGTTTTATTAAATGTTTTTCCTCCCTTGGGTGCCTGCTGATGCTGCCTGCTTTTTATTGGTTGCAGTGTCTTGCAAACAAATTTGGGTGGGCCTGAATGGAAAATGGGTGGGCCACTGCCCACCCAGGCCCACCCGTAGCTACGCCACTGCATCTCAGTAATAGCAACATGAACACATTCTAGTATGAGATGCATTGTAAAATACAAAACTTGAAAAAAAACCCACACAACCTGTGTAGCAAACCTGTCATACCATAGCAGCACTACCTCTGAGGACTCACAGCAATAGCCTTACCTATGAAAATGCAGCAGTGCACCACCAATGCATGTCCTGAGAGAAACACAACAAATAAGACTGATACAAATCTCTATGTGCTAGTAAAATACCTCAACTTGATCACACAAACAGACCAACCTTCACCAAATACAGAATAAAAGACCACCTCTCCCTGTAGCCTCCCACTGGGCCAGGAAGAAGAGAAGGAAATGAGAGCAACTTTCTGTCGTGCCCAATAAAGGAGAAAGCAGCCTTCTGCTGTGACTTTGCGATAAACTGGTGTATACTGACATACCCATTGAGAATTGCTGCTGTAAAGTTATTTGAAAGGCAATTTTGATTTATAATGACCACCAGAAACTGGCTAGGCGTAGAAAATCAATCAGGAAAGATTAACTAGGAGGAGACTTGGAGAATGCATATCCTCCCCATATGCATATCCTCTTGGGGGTAAGAACCTTGTAAACTGATTATTTTTTTACATGGAGACTGGTGAATGATAATGATTGTACTGCTTGGTAAAAATAGAAATGTTTCTTACAGTATGAGGAGGAAGAAGAGAGTAATTTAGACAAGTAAATGCAGGTTAGAAACTGATATTGCCTGCCCTCTAGTTAATAAAGGTCACAGATGCAAGATTTTTAAAACTCCTGCTGAGGATTGGGTGAAGTCTGAGCTGAAGCAATGGTTTGATTCCTTAAGGGATTGTTTAGCAGACTCTTGGAGTGGATTTTTTTTTTTTTTGTTTAAAGAACCAGTTAAATGCCAGCCTGTACTCTAAACATTCAAATATGTAATTCAAATGAGGTTTCAAACATTTACAATAGGGGGAAATATAATTGGGGAATGTTAACATCTATTTTGAACATAATTGTATTTTTAATGACATTTTTTTTCTAGAAGCCACTTTTTCAGAATGGATGTTGCCTAGTGTTATGAAGCCCAATTACAACTATAAAGATGACTTAAGTCTTTTGCTATAATGCAGGCCATTTTTCTCTCTCTCTGTCTCTCTCTCATATGTTCTGCCTTCCCCAAACTAACCCACAAACTTAGCACTCACTTATGTGAAATGGAAAATTAGGGCCTCATCTTTATGAAATACAACTTAACAAAAATTAACATTATATTGAATATCACAATCAGCTGCCAGAGGTAGGCAACCTCCAGTCCCTGTGGAAACCAGTTTATTCCAGTTTTAAGGATTTATTTATTTATTAAAAATATTTAGATTATGGATATAATGATGAACATTGCGAAGCAGATTACAAATGAATCGCTAATGGATATGCATGAGAGAGATTTAACACAGACACACACACACATACCCCTTCAGTTCTTTGTAAATCTGTCTTATTAGAGAGATCCTGAAGAACTGAGCAGATTGGTGTCCATGGAGACTTCAAGTTGCCTACTGTTTAGTTGCACTTGTCTAACTCTAAACTTGAGGCCAGAGTCCAGTATTATGTACTTCATTATAAAGGTTTCAGTCTATTAGCGTATTGGTTGCAGTGGCACAGACTGAGAGTCCTGTTTCTCTTGACTGCATGCAGTGGGAAGCGGTTTCCTGAATGCTTTTTGTTAATGTGCTACCATTGAAAAACTGCCAGCATGAAATTTAATCCTTTTGATAACCAAGAAAGCTTATGTGCTCTGACTCATGGTGATTATACCAGCAATCCCTCATGATTTTTCACCATCTCCTTCTATCATCTTCAGCCTGTTTATATTAGCTCCCCCTCTAACTCTGATGCTGCAGGATTGTATATATCTGCCATGTTGAAGATCATTTTATGCAGATAATATTGTGAATGTTGTTTAATGTTATTTTGTTTATTTTATCGATTATGTATGTTCTATTGTACCTTGCCCCGAACTAATAGGAGGGGTGGGTAACAAATACTTTAAAATTAATAAATAAAGTTAGCAGAGATCGGATTGGTCAGAATTCTACAGAATTCTCGATTATAAAAGCACTGCGTGCAAGCAGATATTCTATTCTGCTTAAACACGTGGTTTTTCAGACAAGGTTTTGGAGATTGAAAACACAAAGTCTAATATTTTCAAGGGTAATGGCACTGAAAACTGGAATGGATGATATGGGGGAAAACAGCAGTTCCCTTAGTTGAGCTGGAAGGTGAAGTGATGATAACTTCTTGTCAAAGTTAGCTATTCCTTGATCTGAGTTTTTTGGCTACCAAGTGCCTTCTTTCTTAATATTCTAAGCATGTTGTTACTTTTGACTGGTCACAGGAGGGCCCCTTGACTGGCTGCACTCACCCCAGCAATGATGATGTCATCACTTCAGAACAAGATACCAATTAACAATAAGCACCAAAAAATATTTTTTGGGGAAATTATACTATCCGTAATCAATTCACATCCAATTCCCCCTTAAGAAATTCTTTTTACATCAAATCTATCAATTTTTTAATGCTCACAAATCGTGAATCATTTCAATTCGATGCAATGCTTTACTGGGAGACAGTCAAGCCTATGTGCTGACCCGAACTGGCTTCCCATATAACTCGAAAAAACCAAAAAAATTTTTTTAAGGAATGGAGGAAGGGTTTCATATATCTGAGTTTAAAACCCCCACCAGGGTGAACTCAATTCATGTGTGTATAATCATGAACCAAACCTCCTCCGTCCCTTGTTTTTTGTCTATTCTTTTTAAATTGTGTGCAACAAGCCTACACCCCTATGTGTTTCATTTAATAAAAAATCATTTTCAAGTCTGAATATGTCATTCTTCTTTTTTTGAATTATCAAAGACGGAATAACTTCATAGAATGGTTTAAAAGTCCCGACTTATCTGATGGAAGTTGACAACCCGACGTAGCCACGTTTCTGGTCCGAAACCGGACCTTTCCTCAGGGGATGTTATCCTGTTTAAAAATCAGTCGGTGTACCGAAGCTATCCATAATAATAATAATCCATTCCTTAAAAAAATTTTTTTGGTTTTTTCGAGTTATATGGGAAGCCAGTTTGGGTCAGCACATAGGCTTGACTGTCTCCCAGCACATTTAAAACAAATCGGAGAAAGTTCTTTTTTACTCAACGCACAATTAAACTCTGGAATTTGTTACCAGAGGATGTGGTTAGTGCAGTTAGTATAGCTGTGTTTAAAAAAGGATTGGATAAGTTCTTGGAGGAGAAGTCCATTACCTGCTATTAATTAAGTTGACTTAGATAATAACCACTGCTATTACTGGCAACGGTAACATGGAATAGACTTAATTTTTGGGTACTTGCCAGGTTCTTATGGCCTGGATTGGCCACTGTTGGAAACAGGATGCTGGGCTTGCTGGACCCGTGGTCTGACCCAGTATGGCATGTTCTTATGTAGTTCCTGCGTTGCTTATAAGTCCAGTATGAGTCCACTACTGTGGGTGTGAGTACTGGTATGCAATGATATTGTTATATCAGATTATGCTCACTGTTATGACGCCAAGGCAATACATGGAAATCTTCACGCAGTAAGTGTAGCGATCCCGACACTGCAATGTTTCGAACAGAAGATTAGATTGTGGTTGATGTGCTTCTTCAGTAAATACTCTTTACTCAATGCGCGATTTCGATCTGCTCATCCGGCTGTGCGAAGCACATCGACCACAATCTAAAGAGCTAGCGCTCTACTCTTAGTGAGCAAACAGCATCGCATTGAAGGAGCGCATTGACTATAACGTTCAGAGTATGTTATTACAGCCGAGATATACAAGCAGATTGCATGCCTATAAGTGATTCCCCGACGAAGAACTTCTGTTCGAAACATTGCAGTGTCGGGATCGCTACACTTACTGCGTGAAGATTTCCACGTATTGCCTTGGCGTCATAACAGTGAGCATAATCTGATATAACAATATCATTGCATACCAGTACTCACACCCACAGTAGTGGACTCATACTGGACTTATAAGATAGCTTTATGAAATAACATGTAAAGCATCTTTTTCATCTGGGGTCACCAATGATTACAAATTTATTCTGACATCCAAAGTGTTGGAGTAGGAGTTTAACCCTACAGGCGTTTCAATAGCCTATTGTTGGCACTCTGAGGTTTCCCCAGTTTGACTTCATACAATCCCTTAATATTTGAGCTAGACTTTTCTATATATTTTCTGTATATAATCGCATGCATATCTACTCCAGTATTTTATAACGTACATGTATCATGTATGTGTGGGTTAAAAAATACCCTGCAATGTTTGTGCAAATAGATAATTCAAGTTAGCTAGATAAATAGCGTGTTTAAGACTTATCTGGCTAAATAGCAGCAAAGTGGTGCAGGCATGCCCTGGATGTGTATTTTTACTTCTTAAAATGTACAGAGATTTTACACGTATAATTTATACACATTTACCTCCCCATAAGTCTGCTTTTACGCATATGTCAGCAGATTTTCCAACATGCACGCAGCAATGAAATTACCAGTTTTACCAATTCATCTACCAGTTTGCCCAGTCCATCTATAGGTCATAGAGACTCTCTTGGCTCTTTAGCCTGACCTCCCACCATTTCACCCAGACCACCCACCCAGTCAGTGTTTCACAATAAAGATGTTTACTATCATGCCACACAGATTTGGCAGGTTACTGCATATATTTACACCTCATCTAAGTGTACATTTTGTATAAAATAGTATCTTACACATGTAAACGGTGGCCCTGCCCCTGGACCACCCCTTTTTTACATGCGTAAATTTTCTCGTGAACCCTTACTTAAGCATGTATACTTGAGGATTTATAAAATAGCATATACACGAATAACCTTTTGAAAATTTACCTTTAAGTTTTTATCTGAGGCAGTGGTGGGTAAAGTGACTTGCCCAAGGTCACAAAGAGTAGCAGTGGAATTTGAACCCTGGTTTCCCTGGTTTGTAGCCTCCTAAGCCATTCCAAATGTTATAACTGTGCATTATAGCATGAGGAAAACACAGATGAACTTACCTATTTACACTTCTCTCATTCTAAAATGTGTGTTTGTAAATGTTAAGATTATTAATACTCTTAGACGTGTCAGTGTTATTGACACATGACTCTTGGGGTGGAATGGGATGGTATGTAACATTTATCTGTCAGTTGGTGCAGGAAAGAAGTGGATGTACTCTGCTCCTTTCCTTTGAGCTTCTTTCCCTTCTCTGCCCCATTTCTCACTTTTCTTCACCTTAACTTGTAGATCACAATGTCACTTCCTCCCCAACCTTTCTGCTTTTCTGTTGCCTTTTCCTTCCCTGTTCACCATCTGCCCCCTTTGTCTTTCCTTGACGTAATTGTAAAGTTTGAACTATGAGGTGCTGGTAGGTTTCATGCTGTTCCTAGGATGCTAAGTGGTCAGCTAGTTAAGTACATTGAGCCATATAGTGCTAGTATAGAAGAGGAGGAACTTTAGAAACATTGCTGTGCTGTTGCCACTATGGGAAGGTAGCATTCGAGCTGAAGTGAGGTAGTGACACTTCAGCTCGACTGCTACCTTCCATTTCACTCCCCATTACAAGCTCTGTTGTCCATGGAAGGCGAAACAGTTTAAAGAGTATTAAAACCATCGTGCACACATTCTACCAACATACACTAGTCTTTTTTTTCTTTTCATTTCTAAGCTTTTACTGATCAGAATGCCACTCATGCCATGCTAAGCTTTTACTGATTAGAATGCCAGTCATGCCAAGTTGTACATTGTTTGCTAGCAGCAACTAGCACAATGCCAGTCTTTCCTGAAAATTAGCAGACTGAATTATCCTGAGTATTTAAATTTATCCTTTCATCATTTAGCAGATCTTAAGGACTAAGAGGGCTGTTTGGGCTTTCACAGTAACAGGTGAGAGAGACATGTGATCCTGTGGAGGAATATGTAGCTTATCTGGCCTGGGTTTAATGCAGTTGTCTGGAAATATTTGCCGTAATGTCCACTGGGTAACTATCTGCTATTCTCCAAGGACAAGCAGGATGATAGTCCTCACACAGGGGTGACATCATCCGATGGAGCCCGGCACGGAAAACTTTTCTAGAAACATTGACTGGCACACTGAGCATGCCACTAACGGCACGTCCACGTGGGGTCCCTCTTCAGTCTCTTCCTTTACACGAAGCTGCTGCCTCGCGGTTGTGAGCTCGTGCTTCTTTTCACAGTTTTTCTAAACTTTTGTGGTTATTCCCGCATTGCTTAGGGTCTCTTATTTTTCATTGGTTCTGCTCTCTGTGACCTGGTAAGTCCTTCGATCATTCCTGATGGCCGACAGTTCCATTTCCCAGTGTCTGACGACCATTGACCACGCACCAGTTACATTTTCTGATGGCTTTCACTGGTTTTCACCAGTGCCCCCGAACTATGCCTATCACAGATCTCCACGAGGTCTGCATCCTCTGCCTGGGGGCATCTCACGATGTCTGCGGTTGTGATCTCTGTGCCCAGTGGACCCCAAAGGACCGTCTGGCACATCTCAACAAAATGTAAAAATTATTCGGCTCCAAAAAAACCAGATCTGTCATCAGCTTTAGGGACCTCTACTCCACTTGGGAAAGAGGTTCAAATTTCGACCCCCGTTGGGGTCACCGCCTCAATCATTTCCAGAGCCTGAGTCTGGAGCCGAGGACCAACTGCGGTCTTTGTCGTCCTGTTCCTGATCCGGTTCCTCACAGTTTCCCTCGGTCCTGGGAAAAGACTGTGATGATCATCGTGAATGGTCAAAGAAACATCGGCATGTGTCATCGTCCTCTAAGCCAGATCGCAGGCATCGGCATTGGTGCCTCCTCTGAAGCGGTTTTGGGCAGAGGAAGTGATTCCCTCTGGCCCCTCTGAAGCCTCCAGGTGGCCTCCACCGATTCCAGTGGAAGGCTCGGTTGCCCCCCCCCCCCCCCCAGTTCCCTGTTGTTTTGTTCTCTGCTGCCTTTGAGGAAGAGTTGGAGAGGCATGTACGGTTGGCAGTCGGCCTGGCCCTGCAGGGCTTTGAGCCTTCAGGACCGCCACGGGAACCGTCTCCGCTGTTGCTTGCGCCTTTACTGGAACGGCTCTATATTCTGCTCGGTGTTCTCCCAATGCAGCCGGCACTGGTGTCTCAAGCCTGGGAACGACTCCTCTGAGGAGGAAGGGCCATCGGGTTCAATGGTATCTAGGGGATGCAAGGCATTCTGTCACCTCCCCCCAACTCTGGTGGATCCATTGGCACTCCAACGGCCTCTAGGTCCATCGAAGCCTCCGGTTCCTTCTTTGGTGCCTTTTGAGACCTACATCTCGACTGCCATTGGGTCTTTGACCCCCCCCTTGCATCCCCAGAAGAATGCAGTGAGGGGGAGGCGCCCCTTATGACCTCTGGGAAGGCGTCCATTTCCTCCACTGAGGAATAGGAGGATCTCCCCTTTGCGGCCTTCGTAAAAGCCATGGCACAATCGGTGCCTTTCCAACTTTTAACAGAGCAGGTCACCAAGCACAAGATGCTCGAGATTCTGCCGTTCCTGGATGCCCCAAAAAAAGTGGTGACTGTGCCAGTCCATGACATCTTCAAGGAGCCGGTAGCCCACCTTT
Organism: Rhinatrema bivittatum; assembly: GCF_901001135.1. Classification (NCBI taxonomy): domain Eukaryota; kingdom Metazoa; phylum Chordata; class Amphibia; order Gymnophiona; family Rhinatrematidae; genus Rhinatrema; species Rhinatrema bivittatum. The sequence continues at coordinate 571,680,337 of NC_042616.1, forward strand.
GGAGCACCCCATCTAGGTGCCACCAGTGAACCGAAAGATGGATGCAGTTTACCTAGTCCAGCCTACCACCAGGTTCAAGCACAGTCAGCTCCTTCACCATTCGGTGGTGGTAGAGTCAGCCTTGAAGAAGGCAAAGAGGATCTGTACCCATGCCTCTGCTCCCCCAGAGCATGAGCATAGGGCTCTCGATGCCCTTGGATGCCTGGTGTTTCAGGGTGCAATGTTATCTGCCCGAATTGCTGGCTACCAACTGTACATGGGAAAACAGGCCTGTGGAAACAGGCCCTTGAATTCAGTGAACGCCTACTACAGCAATTCCAGGAGGATTTCCAGAAAATTTTCCAGCAGGGCCTGGAGTGCGATAAGCACAAAGTTTGCAGTTTGCTGACCCTGCAAGCCGATATCACTGCAACCAAGAAGATGACCTTCCAAGAGAGGTACTTCAGATCGCAATGGCTCAAACTGAGATTTCATGAGTTGTGACAGGATGACATTGAGATAACAGGAAATTGCTAGAGGACGAGTGGGGGGTTTTAGTTGAAGTAAGCCTCTCATAAACCGTCCCACAAGTGGATGAGAAGAGATTGCAATACCATCTGTACCCCGGTGGTAAACCCCTATGGCACTGAGGTGAACCCTCACTGATGTGGTCTGGAGACCGGACTCGAAGAGGGAAACCAGATAGTCTAAGAACGCAGGAGGGGAGCAAAGAAAGGGATCTAGACCATATCCCTCGCACCAAATGGAAAACCTCTGCCACTTCATATTGTAAGATTTTGTGGTGGAAGGCTTCCTGAACACCAGAATAACTTGCAACACCCTTTCCGAAAGGCTAAGGGCCTGTACTGTGAACCGGTCAACATCCAAGCCATGAGGGCCAGAGCTTGTAGACTGGGGGTGACAGAGCCTGCCCCAGTCTTGTGTGATTAGGTCCGGGGCCGTTCCCAACCAGATCGGAGGGCGCAAGGCCAGATCATTTAGGGTCTGAGACCAGACCTGACTGGGACACAAGGGGGCGATCAGGATCATGGAGGCCTGATCCTGCTGAAGCTTCTGGAGTATTTTCAAGATGAGAGGCAAGGGAAGGTAAGTGTACAGCAGCCCGGTGCCCCAGTGAATCAAGAAGGCATCCGCCAGCGATTTGCTGCTCCTTTGCCCTAGGGAGCAAAAGCGGTCCACCTTGGGTGCAGGCCTGCGCCTGTGATTGTTGCAGCTTTAGTTGTTGTACACGTTGGCACCAGTTCCCTGCTGCACATGTTCGGAGCAGCCTAGAGCTACTTAATCACCCATGTGTGAGGACTACCATCCTGCTTGCCTTGGAGAAAGCAGAGTTGCTTACCTGTAACTGGTGTTCTCCAAGGACAGCAGGATGTAGGTCCTAATGAACCCGCCCACCTCCCCGAGGAGTTGGATTTCTCTCTGTTTTATTTTTCACGAACTCTGTTATAGGACTGAAGAGGGACCCCGTATGGATGCATGGTTAGTGGCATGCTGGGCCTGCTCAATGTGCCAGTCAGTTTCTAGAAACTTTGACAAGTTTTTTTTGTGCCAGGCTCCATCGGCTGATATCACCCATGTGTGAGGGCTAACATCCTGCTGTCCTTGGAGAACACTTGTTACAGGTAACCAACTCTGCTAAACCACAATCCAAAAAGTCTGTGATCTTATTAGACCATTATAGATGACTAGAAAAACAAATATATAGGCATCAACAAAAAAAAGTGGTGATCACAGTAGAGTTCTCAAACACATAACATTTTGTCCTGCATTTCACTCTATTTTCATGGGAAGGCTGTTTCTGAAGCCCTTGTTTCAGATAGAAAGTTACTGAGGAAAATGGGTCAAAGTGTCATGCATAGGTTCACCCTGACAGACCCCTAAGCTAAACTGTGCTTTTTGTTCATACCAAGCTTTCTTCTGTGTTAAAATGTCTTTAAATTCAATGTGCAGCTCCGTGCCATGCTGCTGACAGGATTTCTCGACTGTTACTAATGAAATCTTTTTGCTTTCATGCATTTAAAATTATTGCTTCCTGGCTTACAAAACCTTTAATGCATATAACTGACAGAAGCAGGAAGAGAAAACAGTCACAGTATCACAGTATTTCTCAGCTTTATGGGCCATTTCCTTTTTCATAATTCAATTACTGTCAATCATTTCCAAAATTTCAGTCTTTTCTACCTCCATTACTGAACCAAAATAATTAGCATCTCCATTGTTCTCTCTTTCTGTGCCTGGTATCCATACCATAGCCACCAAATGACCCGGTTTCCAGAAGAAGACTTTTAGCCAGCCCTTTTTTTAAACTTGCATCCCAGTGCATGATGGTACTTGTAGTCTAGCTTAGTCCAATCAGCACTACATGGGTACTAAAATGCATTGGAAAGGGTATCAACAACAATCAAAAATACTGGTCCCTCATCTCCTTTCAGAAACTGGACCACTTAGCAACACTGTCACACATGTCTCCTCTGTACCTTGCTACGTGATATCTATCACCTTGAAGTGCATTATGGTAGTTTGAAACTCTGGGAAATTGAGATGGCAGAATCCTGTCTTCAGTTTGCTTTTCAAATTATAATTTGTAATACTCAAGCTATCAGAATACCTGAAAGACCTAAATCAAAGGGTAGGGACTCTATTTAGCTTTGTAGTTTTTGAAACCTTTTTTTCACGTGACTGATCTATTTTTTTTTAATTTGGCATGTTTATTCATTTACAGATGTGACATTTGCAATTCACAAAGCTAATACCCTTCAGCAACCTTGAGTGATCAGTTAGCCAAAAACCCCTAATGGAAAATTCAAAGGCCAAAACTATCTCCTTGTTCACATTCTGGAACCATGGCTGACCAACCAAGTGCAGTGACTTTCACCACCAATTTAATCTAATCTAGTCTATGAAGGTGTACTGCTCCAGGTACTCCATAATTACATCTAGTTAATAGAAGACAGATGTGAAAGTGCTGAGGCCAACGTTAAATGAAGTAAAGCCCTTGCTGGTTCTCTAGAATGGAGCATAAGCAATGTTTTAAATCTGCAACCCATTTTACACTGAGGCCATTGCTAAATTCAGAATATATTGATTGATTTCCTTTTAAATCTCTTTTGGCTTATCTTTAAGAATGTTTTCTCTGTTTCTTGTAATGCCAAACTTATTTTATTTTTTTTATTTATTTAAAAAATTCTTGTATACCGGCCTATACAATTGTGGTGGATCTAAGCAGTTTACAGGGAGTACATACATAAAGATAAAAATAAAAAGTAGCAATACAGCTTAAATGAACAAATATTCAGTGTCAGAATAATTAAGATAAAAGATAACAAAACAGAGGAACATTTTATTTAAGAACCTTCAAGTTTGCCATATGCCATAGAACAAAGATGTGTCTTAAGAGCCTTTTTTAAATCTTTGTAATTTTGGATGAGACTAATATGATCTGGGAGGGAGTTCCATAATATCGGACCAGCGATTGAAAAGGCACGCCTGCAAGTAGGTCTAGTTTTGACTGTTTTTATTGTTGGGACCTCTAACATGCATTTGTTCATGGATCTTAGTTGACGAGGTGGCCGATACAGTCTTAAAATGTTATGAATAATAGTACCTTGAAATAGATATGATAGTGTATAGGAAGCCAATGGAGGGATCATAGGACCGGAGTAATGTGCTCTCTGCGAGGGGTATTGGAAATTAAACGAGCGGCGGACTTTTGAATGAATTGAAGTAGATAAATGGTGGTTGCTGGAAGACCTAAATATAGGGCGTTTGCAATAATCTAAACCTGATAGGATAAGCGCTTGCACAATTTAGCGAAAATCAGATGGAAAAAGAGGAGGCTTTAGTTTTTTGAGTAGGTGTAATTTGAAATAAGATTTTTTTTAACTAATGCAGAAATGTTAGAAGTCATAGATAATCTGGAGTTTAACAGTACTCCTAGATTTCGGGCACAGTTTGTAATCTGAATAGTATGGCTATCAAAGATAAAGTTTGCTGGTGGGCAGCGAGTTTACTCAGGAATAGTGGATAGACAATTATGAGAAAGCCAGGTGTTTATGGTCTTTAAATATAGCTGTATCAGTGATAAGGTTTTTGTCCAGGAGTCAGCATAGGGAATGATAAACTGGATATCATCTGCGTAAATTTTAATTTCTAGGTTAAGACCAGCAAGAAGGTGACAGAGGGAGTAGATAAATATTGAAGAGAATGGCGGAGAGTGAAGAACCTTGAGGGACACCTGTGTGGGTGAAATACCAATCAGAATTAGTTACTGTATGTGATTTTTTTTTTAGGGCGATTGGCAAGAAATGATGTAAATCAGCAGAGTGGTCTCTGGCTTGACACCGGGGGAGAAGACTCTCTTCATATTTGGGTTATCAGTTTGGATCAGGTCCAGTATGGACCACAAAATAAAGACTGCAGTAGATCTCAATTTTCATTTTACTTCTAGTTTATTTCTGATGGAGTTTGCCTACCTGCCAGATTATCAGTCTCCAATCCAGTCAGGCTCACCTTGGTATCAGGCCGCTCTTAATTAGTCCTCATTAATGCCTCTGGTTCATCCTTGATTCACTCAGAACTCAAAGCCAATTTAAACATTTAGGGTCCTATATAGGGGCATTAGCTTTAATGTATGCCAGCTAACACCCATTTACTGAGACCTGCCCCCCTCCTGCATGTTACATGCATGTGCATTAGAGTTGGCACCGGAATCCCTAATTGATGCTGCTTATCCATAAGGTGCCATAGTGCTGCCAGTGATGTTGCCCTGAGGAGAAGTGTGGTGGCCCCACCAGAATCGGTAGCATGGCCATTGGGATTTGATTAGGATGAGGAGTTAAGGTTTAATGCTAAAAAAATAAAAAATGCAGAGCTATGCATTTAGAGTGCAAAAATCCAAGGGAGAGGTATGATATTGGGGTGAAATACTTCTAAGTATGAAAGAAGAGTGGGATCCGGGGGTGATTGTATCTGATAATCTTAAGGTGGCCGTACCGGTGAGTAAAGTGACAGCAAAAGCCAGAAAGATGCTTGGCTGCATAGGGAGAGGAATGGTCAAGAGAAAAAGGGAGATGATATTGCTACTGTATAAGTCCTTGGTAAACTTTTTCATTAAGAATATTTACTTGGCTACATTTAATGCATTTAATCTTTGACAACCACAACTGATCTGTTTTAAGATTAGATTAATTTTGTTCACACTTATTTTCTAAGCTCTGTTGTGAAATGCAGTATTTTGAGGTCCAGGTTTTAAATTTTGTTATGTGATTTTAAATTATTGGTGGAATTCTGTTTTATTGAGGATCTTGAAGGATAGCTCCTCAAAAGTAAAAGTAAAATTGGCACATTTTCCCTATTTTTACTACTAACTCATTTGATTAATGGGCATTCATAAGGCCCTTTAGTGAAAGGAAATGTGTTGATTTGTTTTCAAAAGTTAAGTTTTATGAACTGCAAATTCCTGGAAGTAAAAACCTGTTAATAACAGTGAATCCCAGCAATTGATCTCCTGACATTACCCAACATGAGTTTGTGTAGAACTGCTCTGAAAACAAACTTCATCTGGAACAAAATACTAGAAGAAATTCAAAATGAACTGGCCCATTTTAACTAGTTGAGGTGATAGATGCTCGTATTATTAGTTGACAGCCTTCCCTTTATAAAGCCAGTTTGGTCTAGGTTCACCAGCTCTAACATTGTATCCTCCAGCTGAAATTGTAGAACCTTCGCTAATAACGTAACATCAGTATTGATGAGTGTTATCGGATGATAATCACATTCTGAGTTCCTTGCTGTTTTATAAATTAATACCAAAAGGGCTTCCAGTAAAGTTCCCACTCTTGCTCCAGGGGTATATACATTAATTAAATATCTGGCACAAACCAGGGTCAGTAGATCCAAAAATTTCTTATAAAATTCAATAGGGTACCCCTCAGGGTCTGGGCTTTTCCTCCCTCCTAAAGCTTTAATAGCCCTTTCCACTTCACTTGTGTGATTTCTGCAAATAAACATTCTACCTCCTCTCCTGTCAAATATGGCAACCCCAGAGAATTTAGAAAGGAATTCATAACCTTCTCTTCTGGTTCCTGCTGGGCTCTTTAGAAGTTTGCAAAATGATCTGCAAACAATTTATTGCTTTACATTTCCTTGACCATATCTAAGAACATAAGAACGTAAGAAATTGCCATGCTGGGTCAGACCAAGGGTCCATGAAGTCCAGCATCCTGTTTCCAACAGAGGCCAAACCAGGCCACAAGAACCTGGTAATTATCCAAACACCAAGAAGATCCCATGCTTCTGATGCAATTAATAGCAGTGGTTATTCCCCAAGTAAACTTGATTATTAGCAGTTAATGGACTTCTCCTCCAACAACTTATTCAAATCTTTTTTGAACCCAGCTACACTAACTGCACTAACCACATCCTCTGGCAACAAATTCCAGAACTTAATTGTTTGTTGAGTGAAAAAGAATTTTCTCAGATTAGTCTTAAATGTGCTACTTGCTAACTTCACCTCCAAAATGTCCTGCTTATTTCTCTTCATATCTGCATGTAGCTTGCAGAACCATCTTTAGTATTGCAGCCTGCCTGCGGAATCTCAGCATTAGGAAGATTCAGAGCCAACTTCCGGTCAGCCACGACCATCTCGCACCATATTATGCGGTGTATTACTTGGCTCTCCTCGCACATGTTTTCTCTCTTACTTACACACACAGTCTCAATCACACACATTACACACGTGCTGGCTCACTGTCTCACTCACTCACCCCCAACCCCAGCACACAGGGCAGCTACAGCACAAGGCAGTCGGTATGCTGCTATTAAAAGCAGAGTCCTGAAAGGCTGTAAACTGCAGCAGGAGTGACACCCCCCCCCCCCCCCCGCCCAACAGTGGTAAGATCATGGCACAGAGCAGTCAGCTGAAAATGTAATTCTATGCTTTTTTTTTTCCTCCCCACCCCAACCTTTTATATTTTTTGCAGTTTGATGATTATTTTATATTTATATTATTTTTATACTTCTTGCTGGTGCCATGCTGGCGAGAGAAGGGGATGTTGGAGCCAGGCCAGGGCGAGGGGGCAGTGGTGTGCCGTACTTCTGCAGCCCCTGGCAAAGTAGCCAGCCAGCACCGATCTTCAGCTTCAGAATTTCTTGCCATGAAGCTGTTGGGGACATTGTCCATTAGCTGCCCGGATAATGGACGGATTTCTGCAACAGCCGCACGGCAGGAAATCCCGGTGGCCACATTCTCAGCTGACTGCTCTGTGCTGTGATGATCGCAGTACAGGCAAACTGAGTGCTGCCTTGTTATCGCTGCGGGGCCAGGGAAAGCCTTGGAACGCGATTTCTGCAGCAGCAAGATAGCCTTTCTTCTTCCCCCGTGCCCAATAAACATCGCTTCCTCTTCCAGGCCACAATAGCAGGAAGAAGAAAAGGTCATGCTCCTGTTGCAGGCTTCCACAAACACTGCTGTGGTTCCCCTCTGGGCTTGAATGTGTTGATAGCCCGGGCAGGAACAGCAGCAATATTCATCTTGATGAGGTGAGGGGGGGGGAAGAGTAGTGGGTGCGTGAAAGATCTGAATATGTACACCCTAGAAGAAAGAAGGTGCAGGGGGGGGGATATGATACAGGCCTTCAGATACCTGAAAGGTTTTAATAATGCGCAATCGTCAAACCTTTTCTGTTGGAAAGAAATCAATAGAATTAGGGGTCATGAAATGAAACTCCAGGGATGTCGACTCCGAACCAATGTCGGGAAGTATTTCTTCATGGAGAGTGTGGTTAATGCCTGGAATGCCCTTCCGGAAGAGGTGGTGAAGACGAAAACAATCAAGGAATTCAAAGGGGCATGGGATAAACACTGGATCCCTAAAGGATAGAAGTTAGAAATAAGAGTGCATGGGGGTAACTTGCTGGTGTGCCTGTTGCTACCCTTAACAAATAACAATATCAAGGCTTAATGCAACTCCATCACTGCTCTCTGAGTGAAAAAAGGGGAATTGGATTCAACAAGTGCTTCAATTTTTGCGGTTTCAGGAACAAATAAACATGGGGGTAACTAGCTGTTGCGATGCTTACTGCCCTTAATCACTAAGCCTGATACTTTTGATGCAACTCCAACATTGCTCTATGCTTTCATGGCAACAGTTACGGGAAATTAGGTTCAAACAGCATTGGAAGGCACTGACTTTTACGGTCTGGTAAACTGATAAGCATGGGGGGGGGGGGGGGGGGTAACTTGCACAGTGCAGCAGATACTTGCATAAGCTTGCAGGGCAGACTGGGTGGATCATTTGGTCCTTTTCTGCCATCATTTCTATGCTTCTATGAATCTTGGTGCAGACAGTGTACCATTTTTTAGCTTTTTTCTGAGCCAGTTTTGCTGGTCCACTCCTATTGAGAGGTGGTTAGATGTCCACCTGAATTTATCTGAGAGAGGTTCTGTGTCACTTTCCACTGCCCAAAAGATGTGCTTTGTTAAACCCTGAGGATTTTTGGGCCATTTTTTTGACATTATGTAGTTGTCAGGTATCACTTTAATGCTGGATTCATTTATGTGCCATTAGATTTTTCAGATGCAGGTCCCACTTGTTCTTTCAGAAAATTAGTGACCAGCATGTAATCCTCTTTTTTTTTTTTTTTTTTTTTAAAGATATATGTGCATTCTCATTCATACATATATTTAAATCAGCACATGTTCATTCACTTGCACATTGCTCACTGTATTTGTAAGGAATCTGACACTCAACCCAGAAAGGATGGAAAAACAAGAGTGTGACATACTCTTAGGCAGATTTGAAAAAAAACTACGCCAGCGTGTACTTTTGTTCGTGCGACTGGCGCAAACAAAAGTATGCCGGATTTTAATAGATACGTGTGTAGCCGCACGTATCTTTTAAAATCCGGGGTCGGCGCGCGCAAGGCTGTGCAAAATCGGCAGCCTGTGCGCGCCAAGCCGCACAGCCTGCCTCCATTCCCTCAGAGGGAACTTTCCTTCCGCTTCCCCCCCCCCCCACCTTTATTCCAAAAGTTACGCCTGCCGGGCCAGCTGCCGGCGCGCCATGTTCCAGTCCCCGACATGCCCCCCAGGAAAGCCCCGGGACTTACTCGCGTCCCGGGGTTTTGCGCCCGCCAGCAGCCTATGCAACATAGGCTCGGCACGTGCAGGGGTAGCTTGGGGCAGGTTTTCGGGGGGTACGCGCGTATCCCTTTGAAAATATGCCCCTATGTGAGCACAGATTCTCCAATCAACGTTTTGTTTCTCAGGCCTTGTTTTATGACTCCCTGTGAGCTTTGCAGGACAGGAAGGCCCCAAATTTCATTGAAATTGGAGCAAGAAGCCTAGGATTTGGCTAGCGCCTACTGATGTCTGCCATGTTGAAGGTGGTTAGGCCTTGTAGTGGCACACAGCATGGGACACGTCAACTCTGTGTAAATTCACTGGTGGTTTGAGAGTCACCCTGCCGTCCCATGCTTGAACTGTAGTAACCATGCAGCAGTGTTGAGGGAATCACACATTTACAAGTGAGTATCCTCTTCTCCCCTACGGATGCATGTACATATGTTCAAGTGAAGCACTAAAGTGTTAGTGTGTTTAATTTTCGGAAATGGCCTTTGATAAGAGAAGCTCACTCTAAATATTTATCTTGGCTTCTTTCCCAGTCGTAATTTAATTCTTTGTTTACATGGGGGTTTTTTTCTTTTTTTTTTGGTGGTGGTGACTGATGTTTTTTAATTATTTGTAAGGAAGGACTCAATATTGATATAAGATGTTGTGTACTTAAGGTATAATCTTTCTTGTATTTAAAAGTTACTGGTTTAAATGCATACTTACCACTGGCATAGCTGATGAACCTGCACAGTTTACATTTCACATAAGGGTCAGGCCCAAAGCAGTTGTTCTACAGAGAGTAGTAGTCTGATTTTGGGTTGCTATTTCCGTGTTTAATTGGAAAGTCTTAAAAAGAAAATGCACATTATTAGGCTTTGTGTGTGTTGTCCTAGGTCAGCATATATGTTTCTCCAATGCAGAATGAGAGAATAGGTTTATTCCTTGGAGGAGCCTCTTCTAGTTTCTTATTTTCTGTCTTCTTGTCCCTGGCTTTAATTCTGCACACATCCACTGAACATAATCCATCAGGCTTTCATGTTTCTTTGTAAAGTAAACAAAAAGTCTTTTATGGGTAATGCAGGCTGCCTCCCTACCCCTCTCGCTTAAGTCACCATTGAGGCCCCATACTTAGAATGAGGAGGCCAGCTAATTCTCCCAAGCCTTGGAGGGATGGCTGTATAGCATGATGCCTTTGCTGAAGATCAGTTTTATAACTATAAATAATGGTGGATGAAATGCATGGTTAAGTTTCCGTTACCACTGCTCATTCTATGACTTGGAGCATCCTATGTGCCTTCTAGCTGGTATGGAAGCATCTGGTGGACCACTTTGTACATGGATGGTGCTACTAAAATAATAAATATCCTTATTACAGTAATAAGTAAATATTCATACTAACCACAATAAAAACTGCTGTTACTTCAAGAAAAGTAATTTTGTTGAATGAAAGTTTAGTGTTGGTCTCTGGGTCAGTTTCTAGTTTAGTGTGTACCAGAAGAACATTTGTTCCTTCTCTGGTGGCACTGGATGATCCTGCAGGTATTAGCAGAGGACTGGATGACAGACAAGTAAATTTAACCTTGAAGCAAGCCCCAAGTTAGCAGAAAAACTATTTTCTCTGATTGAATTTGTATGATGCTTTAATTTTAGTGCTGTACACCTTGTGTAAAATTTCAAACTGGCTGGCTCAGATCGATGTTGAAACTTCAGAACTTCCAAAAATAACATTTCTAGAGTACTTCCTTTTTTTTTTTCTTATGACTTCATTCCATAAAAGAGAGCTATTACGAATTATAAACCGCTTCTATCACAAAGGGTCTGCTGAGCTGACCATTGTAAACCTGGCCTTTCACTACCCAAATACAACTAAGTGAAGGCATATATAGCATGAAAAACTGGGTCAGAATTTTGGCAGCGAGTGAGATTTCTAAACATATGAAACACTGCCAGAATAAAAGGCACACAAAGAAATGTATTAATATAATTTAAAAAAATGTAAGAAAACAGAGAGGAGACCGAAGAAGGAAGGCAAAGGGGGAGGAATATAACCAACATTTTGGCAAATTAATATTTTTAGGATTGTAAGAAGTGTTACTACTTGGAATAGTTCCCTTAAAATTATATGTAAAAAAGCTGATGAAATGACCCCTAGCACCTTTAAAATTAGTTTTTTTTTTTTATACCTGTGTTCCAAAAGTCATTTGTTTAAAAAAAAAAAAAAAAAAAAGCTTTTTACTTTTCCTAGATAGTATAGCTGACTCCTGGGGCTACCTTGCCTCTTTCTCTGTTTCTGCCTGTAATGTACAAGAGGAAGTCTCGGGGGCTCCAGGGAGCCCCATGTTAAGTTATTTTGTAATTTAAAAAAAAGTGTATCATCTGTTGGAGCACAGCTGTTGAGATCCACTTGATAAAATATTAACAGTGACAAGAGTACCTTTGATAAGAAATTAGAAACACATCACATCACCTCACACTATCAGCATCCTCTCTCATTGGCACTGCACCCTGACTTCTCCCATCATTTAGACAGTGTGCCATCAACTTCACCTCAGGACTAGTAGCTACCCAAGAGGCAGAGGTGATGCATTCCTGAAGAGAAGTTGAACTGGTGTTTAGACTGCAGTAGAAAAGTATTGGGTGCAATCAACCAAAAAGGAGAGAATGAGTAAAGAGAGAGAGAGGCACGGGAACGAGGAAGGATTGAGAGAAGGAAGGACAGGATGGAAAGTCAGAGCCCAGTATAAAATGAGGTCACCCTTTATCAAAAAATACATAGTGGACATAGAAAAGGTACAGAGAAGGGTGGCCAATGATATAGGGGTGTGGGTTATGAATGATATAAAATAAAAGCTTCCTTATGGAGAAAGGCTAAACAGATTAGGACTCCATATCTTGGAGAAGAGACTGAGAGAGAATATGATTGAAATTTATAAAATCATGAGTGGGATGGAATGGGCAGATAGGGAATGGTTATGTACCCTTTCAAACAACATTAAGACTAGGGAACACTCCATGAAACTAGCAACTAGCAGATATAACACAAATCATAGGAAGTATTTTTTTCTCTCGGCGCACAATGAAGCTCTGGAATCTGTTGCCAGAGGATGTGGTCAAGGCAAGTAACATAGGGTTCAAAAGAGGAGTGGGCAAGTTCCTAAACAGTTATTAGCCAGCTAGATGTGGGAAAGCCAGTGCTTATCCCTGGGAGTGTGATGCAAGAAATAGATCAACTATTGGGGGTCTGATAGGTACTTGTGACCCAGACTAGCTACTGTCAGAGACAGAATGCTCGGCTCAGTGAACCTTTGTTTGATCCAGGATTGCATTTCTTATCTGAGGAAAAAGAGAATATCACCTATTCTCCATGGATAAATAGAACTGAATTCAGCCACATAAATGGGTGATTTCAGTACCTAAGTCTTTCTGAGCATGTGCAGATATCCCTGCACAGCTGCTGCCGCATGAATCTGGGGAAGAGCCATCTGACCTGGTATATGTGGGTACCAGTGACATAGGAAGGTGCAGGAAGGAGGTCTGGAGGCTACATTGAGGCCATCAAACAACTGGCAGATAATCCACAGGTCACAATAAAACCTGCAGACAAAGGAGGAGCGATCGTGATTCAAGATACCAAGGACTATCTATCAGAAATAGATCGCCAACTCAGCCAAACTGATTATTACCAAATTTTGTCTGTTGATCTGACAGAAGAGCTGCAGGCGACCATTGATGACCTGGTAGAAAAAGGGTTACAAGCGGGCTTTCTTACATCGAGAGAATCCCGGGCATTGAGGGTTAGACAGCCGGTTACCCCGGTTTTATATACTCTCCCTAAGATACATAAGGACATCAAAACCCCCCCGGGCCGTCCTATTGTATCTAGTAGAGGCTCGCTGTTAGAACCCTTATCAAGATTTCTAGATCATTTTTTGAAACCATCTGTTGTGGAAGCTGCATCGTTTCTGCAAGACACTTCCCATATGTTACGGATTTTGGATGATTTACCAGATCTTCCTGAAGATTACTGGCTGGTTACTCTAGATGTTACCGCACTGTATACGAACATCCCTCAACAGGAGGCCTTTGAGCTAATGGAAAAAATTTTCCACGCCCACACGCGGTCCCCACTAATTTTTTGCTTGAAATGTTACGATTGGTCTTGTTTAAAAACTTTTTCAAATTCGACAAGTCTCTGTATTTACAAGTCAAGGGGGTGGCAATGGGGGCTACAGTTGCTCCTGACATTGCCAACTTATACATGAGTGATTTTGAGACCCAAACACTCTATAAATCACAATGGTACCAATATATGTGGATTTATAAAAGATATATCGATGATATATTTTTTATTTGGGTATCATCAGTAGAGAATTTACAATCATTTCTGACTTGGTTGAATGCGGCTAATAATAACTTAAAATTTACAGCACATTTTGATCGCAATTCAATTGCGTTTCTGGACATCTTGGTGCAACGGAATGCATGTGGTATCAGCACCACCCTGTTTAGAAAGAAGACAGATCGTGCCAACTATCTGAAATATTCAAGTGTCCATCCCTTGGGATTAAAGAATGGCTTGCCCATTTCCCAATTTTTGAGACTGCGAAGGATTTGCTCATCAGCTCAAGAATTCCGTGTACAAGCAGTTGAATTAACGAATAGATTCTCTGCAAGAGGATATCCAAAAACTATTATCAAGAAGGCATACAAAAGGGCACTCTATGCCAATCGGGAGCTCCTTTTACAATACCAACAACGCCCTTTTTCCCAAAAAACTACATGTACCTTGCAGTATTCAAAACAAGTGGGCAGGGTAGTTGACATAATTAAAACGCATTGGCATGTTCTGACCCTCCAGCCCACTTTCCAGATTGAACCAAGATTTGCCTTCTTCAGGGGACAGAACATCAGGGATATAGTGGTTAAATCCACGTTTGTATCCACAACTATATCGCGATCGGCCGATGGCTTACAAGAGTGTGGTCATTGTGATATGTGCGCCCTGGCTCTGCCAGGGAACCAATGGCGTATTCCCAATTCTGATAAAATTTTGAAATTAAATGGATCCACTAGCTGCGAGTCTGAGCGAGTGATCTATGTGATTCAGTGTCCGTGCAAGTTGTTGTACATCGGTCGCACGAAACGGAAGATAAGAACCCGACTTATAGAACACCGAAGTTGTATAAGAACGAAGAAAGTATCTGCGCCAATAGTACCACACTGCATTAGACACCAACATGAATTCACGGACTTAAGATGGCTGATTTTGGAACAGGTGCGTCTAGATCCACGGGGGGGTGATATTCAATCCCGTTTAAATATGCGAGAACAATATTGGATCTTCCATTTAAATACAGTTGATCCGACAGGACTCAACGAGAGAGTGAATTGGTACTCGCTGATCTAGATGTAAGTTCATTGCTTCTTCCCGTGATGGGAGCGTTACCCGCAGCGTTACCAATAGTTACCTGCCGAATAGTAAGGGTCTGTGCCCACGTCCCTCTATTGGGCAAGGTCCTTGATGTTTTGAATGGTAAAGATATTCGAGAAAAATGAGCGAGTCTACTGCATTGTATATAGTGGATATTACAGATATGCAACACCAATGACACGAACAAATCAGGAATAGTTGGGTAGCTGTCGTGATATGAGACTGCATTTCTTACAGCAGATCTACCTTTGACACGCCCAGGGGGAGGAGTTTGTGTAAAGATTCCTTGACGTGAACGGCGCTTTCATTTATCTAGTGAGATCTTTGGTAAGGAGGAGCGAGTGTGTTGTAGCTCGCGCTCAGTGTTGTTATGCAAGGTAGGTATGAATGTAGTTTTAGCTCATAGGCCTTTGCGATGTCTAATATTGTTGACACGAGAGACCTGTCCACATTATCGTTGTTGACAACGTCATACACGGACGTGAAAGAAGACTGGAGTTTCCGGTTTAACAGACTTCCGCTCTTAGGGTATAAAACGATCACTGGAGGTGGTTGCCATTTCAAAAGGAGATGCAGTCCAACGGGGCTGCCATGGACTACTAAGAAGATGCGATTCCAAGGAATTACAAGGCTTCCCTACGACGCTCTCAAAAAAGCAATTTTGAAGGACACCCCCTGAAGCAGGACGGCCTCGTCCGAAACACAGCTGTGTCGGGTGAACTACTACTACTACGGAGTAGATGAGTATTTGTGTCCCCTTTCTTGGAGTGTGTGACATTAGTTTTTACTATAATGAAAAATTTCTAACAAAAAATGGACTATTGATGATTAATTTAAATTAAAGCAAGGTGACCCTATACAAAAATAGTGTCTGTTACACAATACAGACTCTGTAAGTAAGGGGCCTACATACATTTGGGCTTTTGCATATATTGTTAAGCGATAAAAAATATACTGGTGATACCTTCTGTTTTTGATATTGTTGGTAGACCATGTTAAGGATGGCATAGAGCAGGGGTAGCCAACTCGGGTCCTGAAGAGCCACAAATAGGCCAGGTTTTCAGGATGTCCACAATAAATATGCATGAGATGGATTTGCATGCTCTGCCTCCATTGTTGGCAAATCTATCTCATACATATTCATTGTGGATAATGTGAAAACCTGGCCTGTTTGTGGCTCTTGAGGACCGGAGTTGGCTACCCCTGGCATAGTCAAGTAGAATAAAAGTTTTGCAGGAAATTCCAAGGATAAAAGGGAAAAGTATAATAGTGGGTTATCTTACTACTGCCTGCCTGGCCAGGATGAGGATAACAGACTATAAAATGCTAGCAGAGAGTACACTGGCTAGTAAAATGGTTAATACAATAATGAGTCTCCAATTAACTAAATATTTATTGGGTCACATCAGGACATGCAAGGGAGGTAAAGGTTATAAATGCCATCGCTGACTGCTTCCTGTTGGTCAAGGAACCAATGAGAAGGGAATCTGTATTAGATCTAGTTCTCAATGCAGTGTAGGGCCTGGTACAAGAGATAAAGGTGGTGGATCTGCTTGGCAACAGTGATCATAATGTAATTAAATTTGACATAATCATTATAAGGTGAATACTAAGGAAAGCTACTACTGATAATTTTCACTCGGTAATTCAGGCGATGATTCTTTCATGCCTAGACTACTATAATGTTATCTATACTTGCTTACCTGTTTATGTATTACATGTACTTCAGTTGTTGCAAAACTTAGCCGCTTGGCTTATAGCTGGTCTGAACAAAAGAGCTCACATTTCGACTACTCAAAACAAAAACTGCACTGGCTTCCATTATCGTTTAGAGTTAAGTACAAGGTCGCCTGTATTGTCCATAAAGTGAAAGCTCTGAGGCCCTCCCATAGATGAATGCAATGTAACACATACATAATCCATCAAGGACCTTAAGATCACAAAGAGGACTGCTGGACATCCCATCACTGTGGCACACAAGGCTATTCAACATTTTCAGTGGCTGCTCCTGACTTCTGGAATTTGTTGCCAGTAGAATTACGGCTGACAGTTTGCCCAAAAGCATTTAGAAGGGCTATGAAGACTTACTTGTTCCACCTGGCATTCTCAGATATCACTTAAGATGTGCTGCCTTATATGACAGTGATTGCCATTGTTATCAGTTAAATTTTGTTTAATCACAAGGAGCATCAACTTGAAGCATTGATACAATGAAGGCAATTTTTAAAACAAAGGTGCCATAATAGAATGTGCATTTTTTAGAAATAAAATTTAAATCAGGATGCATGTAGGCTGTTGGACAAATAAAATGAATGAAACACTACCAGAGCCTCTGCTGCTCCTCTCACTGAGGAAGGTGACTTTTTTTACCCTACCAAGCTTCACCTGCTGCACGTATTAACTTACTTGACAGAACTTCTAAAAAATATTTGAGATCCAAAATTTGGGAAACAGAAAAAATAGCAGGCAACTGTACTCTGATGTGACAAATTATGCTGGAATAAATCAAGCAGATACGCCTAATGATGCCTAAATTATAATAAGCGAAGAAGACTACACACTTCAAAAATATTACACAGTGGATTGTCTGAGCATGCGAACCTTACAGAAAGCTGTATTTGAAATGCCTGTCTAATGCTATTAGGGTAAACTCATTTTTTGAAGCCCAGCTAAGAAAGACTGACCAATGGCTTTTCTCTCTGCTTTTTTTTCTGTTCTATGTGCTGCTTCTGTTCTTTTTTTTTTTTTAATTGTGGAATAGGATACCGTGGATCCAGTTGAGAAGCTTACAGGTCTGTTCTTTGCTAACTGCATTTGGCTGAAGGCAGGCATAGTTAAAGTTACAACCAGCCCCTCCCTGTAAGATATCTGAACCTTGCAGCACAGAGCTGGAAGAGGGCATGTAGACCACCTGAAGTTCTCTCATACTCCAGCCATTGTGTGGCACATACAATTGGTTATTTGTAATGTGGGTTTGAGCAACAGTTCCCACATTGTGAGCTCAGTTTGAGCTTAATGGCATAGGTTGTTTGGTTTTCTACAGTTAGAACAGTTTGTAAACAAGTCATGGATAGAATTTTATGACCTGTTTTAGTCTATATTTACAGGTGTGGTAAGATAACTTTGTGTTTTATCAGTGATGTCATTGTGAATCTTTGTATTTGTAGTACAATTGGAGCTTCACAGCCAGTATCTTTGATAATTAGAATAGGATTTTCTGTAAAATACGTTAAAATTTGAAGCATATTTAAAACCTAGAACATGATGGCAGAAAAGGACCATAAGGCTCATCTAGTCTGTCCAGTTTTACTACATAATGTACATAAGTGGCTATAGAGATCTATACTGGTGGTAGAGAGAGCATGCTGGCATTGTATTTCCTTTAACCAAAGGGAAAATCTGAAAGCCTTTTCTAGTGCTTGTATTTATATTTGTGCTTACCTTAGTCTCTCATATCTGGCACAAGCATCAAAAACTGAGAATCTAGATCACCAAATGACATTGTCTGAAAGGTGGAGGGAAAAATCTCTGTGGTGTCAGCTAGACACACGAGTTATTTTCTTTTAGATCTTTTGATTTTTGCCCCACCTTACGCATGTACATACCACTCCAGAGCAAAGAATGTGACATTCCCGTAACTAAAAAATTAATTTTCTATGTGTTGATGGAGGTTTCAACTAAAATGGTAACAGAATGTCCTGAAGTATTGTTCTTGCATTCCTGGGGCATTGGTGTGCCTGGAGCATCAGGGCGGTATTGCTGTAGAAAGTGACTGTGCAGTTTCATATGTGAATGCCTGTTGGTGTGTGCCTGGCAATGCTGACAGCCTCCTGCAATTTGGTTGTCCTGGGGTTTTCATGTAGGCAGTGAAAGGCAGAGTATAAATCAAGTAAATAAGCCAACATCGAATGCATTTCTGTGTCCAGAATGATTACATGCAGTGCCTCGTTTTGGTAACAGTCTTTGTATGGTTAACGTGAGCGTCTCAACTCCTGCTCCCTCCTCACCCATAGCACTGATGACTGGATTTTGTCAGTTGTTCCCTTGGCAAGTGATGGGCAGTAGCCCCCCTGTTGTCTAGTTTTATGTTTAAATCTTTTTTTTTTTTATTGCTCGCAAGCACTCCTACACTCAGTAAATCAGAATATATTACATTTGTCCAAGAGTACTGCAGTATAAATCATCCTAAGGACATAAAGGAGTATACATAAATCTAATAAGATTAAACTTAGACCCTCCCCTCACATCTCCTCATTATTCAATATTAATATATGTCTAAGCTGGAAGCTATAGGGAAGCCTTGCTGATTATCCTGTATGGAAAGATGTTATATTTAATATTAGTTTTAACATCGACACCTGTTCAAAGGTCACTGAAAAGGTTTCAGACAGTAGTTTGGTGTGATTTCTGATTGAACTTGTGAAAGCTCTGAATTGGTGATATTGAGAGAGAGAACATTTTGTGACTATTTGCTAAGCCAGTAAGCCACCTAGTATCCCAGAAAATCATTTTGGGATAGAGAGAAAAGTATATTTGTTTCATATGTGGATGAATGAGTGAGAGTGGTTTGCACAAAGGGGAAGGAAAAGGAAGCTCGGGGAGTAAATGATTTTAGTGGTTAAATCTTTCCGCATACATTTGTCTATATGATACTGACCTGCATACAAGTCAGCAAATTCCTAATGTTGCTGCACTTATTTGTCTATAACCAACATATGCATATAAATTATATGATATTATGAAGTATAAACTTACAAATTTCATGTAATTCCTGCCGATCCTCCTGTTTTTTTACCATGCCATAAAATCAGATACCTGAAAGGTTTTAATGATGCACAATCGTTTAAACCTTTCCCATTTGAAAGAAATCAATAGAACTAGGGGTCATGAAATGAAACTCCAAGGAGGATGACAAAGAACCAATGTCAGGAAATATTTCTTCATGGAGAAGGGTGGTGGATGCCTGGAATACCCTTCTGGAGGGGGATGGTGAAGACGAAAACAGTGCAAGAATTCAAAGGGGCATGGGATAAACACTGTGGATCCCTGAAGGCTAGAAGATGGAAATAAAGAGCGCACATGAGGGTAACTTGCTGGCAGTGGCGTAGCGAGGGGTGGGCGGCCGCCCCGGGGGCACCAAAATGCCTGATTAAAATACGCGAATGTTATAGAGGTTTTTAGAACATTCGCGTAACGCAGAGCTTTCCAAAGTGTGTGTCGCGACACTCTAGTGTGTCGCCTGCAGTTTGCCAGTGTGTTGCGCAAGCCCGGTGCACGTGACACACCGGCAAATGGGAGCCAATGCAGCCGCCGGTGGAGCTCATCCCACTGGCGGCTGAGCAGTGAAATATCGCTGTACTGTGTGCCAGAGACACACAGCAGGAAGATCAACATGGCCGTGGTGGAGCTCACCTCACCACGGCCCGAAGAAGAAAAAGTTCATGTCGAAACGTGCAGGTGCTCCTCCTCCTTCCTGCCCATGCAGCCCTGGAAGAAAAATGTTGCCAGAGCCGCACGGGCAGAAAGGGGGAGGAGCGTCAGCCGTGTGCAGAAGAGGAGCAGCAGCGTTGTTGCAGCCGGCGAGAAGAGGAGGAGGCCCGATAGCAGGGTGCCCACCGCGGATCGGCCCGTGAAGATCAGGGCCGCTGCCGTCGCCGCGATCGGCCCGAGAAGATGAGGGCTGCTGCAGAGCCCATCCTGCAGCGGCCCGTGAAGAGGAGGCCCAGAGATAAGAGAGAGGCTGAGGGCCCGTAGAGTGCGTGTATGAGGTGAGTTGAGCGATTGTGTGCGTGTGTGAGGTGAGTTGAGAGATTGTATATGGGAGTGAGGACCTGAATGTTTGCAGAGACAGCATGCAGCTTCCTCCTTCTGTTACCAACTCACCATCCTCACCGTTACCCACAGCTCACTTGTACAGTTTCACCCCCCTCCCCCCCCACTTATTACACCCTTCCCCCCGCCTCTTGTACAATTACTCATAATGCTCGCCATATCTCGTGTACAGCACCCCTCCCTCCCTCCACCACCCTACCCTCTTCCCCCCTCCCTTTTATTGCCCCTGCTTCCCCTGTCACCCTCCGCCTCCCCAGCCCCTCCTCCTCCCCCTCCCCCCCACGCCTCACCTTCCACCCCCCGCCCCCCGCACCACTTCCCCCTGTAATTAATTAATTTTGTCTAACTTTGTATAATATTATCTAATTCTTCTCTAATATGGTTTATCATATATAATCGCGTTTTAACTGTGATGCATGTTGGCACCACAGTAAAGTTAACCTACCTTTTAACTATTTATCTTTCTTCCACCTATCATTGTAATTTCCTTTCTCAGTTACATGTAAACCGACATGATGTTTTTTACGAATGCCGGTATATAAACGTTATAAAATAAATAAAATAAAATGTGAGAGAGCCTGTGTGTGTGTGTGACAGCATGTGACAGTGAGAGCCTGTGCTTGAGCAAGACAGCATGTGGGAGTGAGAGAGAGCCTGGGTGTGTGAGTCAGACAGCATGTGCAAGAGAGAGACTGTGTATGAATGATTGTATGAGAGAGCATGTGTAAGCATGTATTGAAAATATTATTGAAAATATTGTTTTTTACGTTACGTTATGCTTTACACTCCTTGTTATTTGTAAACCGGGTTGATGTGATGCCTATCATGAAACTCGGTATAACACAAACAATAAATAAATAAATAAATAAATAAATGTATGTTTCAGAAATTCTTATGTACAAGTATATGTACTGCAAACTGGTAATTGTTAGTGTAAGAAACTTGTTTTTTCATCATAGTTGTCCTGACAACGTGAACGTGTTACATTATTGATATCATAAAAAATATTCTTGTTCTGAATCAGAGCAGGAGCTAAGTTCTTGCATTGACTTGCAATGTTACCGTCAATTTTTACGCAAGATGCAAATCATTGATGGAGGGAGGGGGCGCCGAAGAAGTCTCTTGCCCCGGGCGCCAAATTGTCTAGCTACGCCACTGCTTGCTGGTGCGATGATTACTCCCTTAACCAATAAGCTTTCTTACTGTTGATGCAACTCCAGCATTGCTCTCTGCTTCAACAGGAAGGGGTAAAGGGCAGTTAGATTGAGATAGCAACCAATGAGGACCCTGGCTTTTTCAGTCTATGAAACTGATAAGCATAAGGGGTAACCTGCATGGCGCAGCAGATACTACCATAAGCTTGCTGTGGACTAGATGGACCATTTGGTCCTTTGCTGCCATCATTTCTCTGTGTCTATCAGTTTTTGGTGATGTGAAGTTGACAGTAAATATAAACATACAAGTTATTTTTTAAAAAGTCTTAATTTATTGGAAATGAATACACATAAGCGTTGTTGTTAAAAGCCCAAAGCAGACAGAAGCCTTTGCGCACGAATGTGAATATGCCCTAAGTTTGCCCATTTGACTGACTGCCTTGGGATACTCACTGGCATACAATACCTTTTGTAATTGGAGGTTCCTGCCTGCATTGTACATAAGGTGTAGTAGACATAAGCCCAGTGAATGTTTTAGAATAACAACTGTTTGTGACGAGTAGTTAGCTGAACAAGCCTGCTGAGTGATCTCCCAGCAGTGAACTGTGCTGCAGATAGAATTCCTCCAAGAGTAATGCTTATGCCAATAAATTAAAAATTCTGCCCACAATAATTGAAAATTCTCTTTATTTTTCAGAATAATACCATGTAGTCATTGAGTAATTTAAACAGTACAGAGAGAAATTTATTTTTTACTCCTCAAAGATGTAGAGTTTCATTTTTTTGGCACAGAATTCACCCAGGAGTAAGCCACTATAACAGTATACCATCAGATAGTGATCCACTCCTTATCTCTTTCCTTCATTCTCTCTCCATCCTCACCATTGGTTCTCCTTCCATGACCCATCTTCTCCAGACTCTTTCCCTTCAATCTGTCTCCACCATATTCTATCCCCACCCACGCTGAATATGCTTTCCTCTTCCTTCCACCACTCACTGTCTCTCCTTCCACCCTGCCTCACCCCACTCTTTCCCTCCCCATTCTTATCTAGGATTGCCACCTCACCCCCGATCAGCTGAACAGGCTGATTCAGCCTCATTGTGTGCATGGATTTGTAGTTCTGATTATTTTCTTAAGGAAATCACTGAGAAAATTGGAGCTACACATCTATTCATACAATGGGGCAAAGCCAGAACTGGATCAGCCTGTTTGGTTGACCTGGCATGAGATGGCAAACCTACTCTTGAACGTACCTCTTTCTCTCTCCCTCCCTCCCTCCATCTTGTTCTCATCTTTCTTTTTCCCTTTAACCCATCCTGCCAAAGACCAGCAGCAGCACCAGTCCATGAAGCCAAAAGTGCCCTTCTGGGAGGATCAGGGCTAGCTTCTTCCCTGTGGGGAATGCTCTATACATCTTCCTCTCACTTTCCTCTTCCCTCTCCATTGTCCCCTTTGCTCCTTTTACACTCTATCCAACCTCTTAAGGTTGTCTGGTGTCCTACTTAATACATTCCTTTTTCTTTAAGAAATCGCTCTGTGTCCTGCTTAAGGAAAAACAAAATGCACAATTGTTGTATTTTTCAGTCTGGCCATACATGGAAAAGAATTCAACTGAATTTCTTAAATAACGCACCTGGTCA
The DNA here is from genome assembly GCF_901001135.1 of Rhinatrema bivittatum. Lineage (NCBI taxonomy): Eukaryota > Metazoa > Chordata > Amphibia > Gymnophiona > Rhinatrematidae > Rhinatrema > Rhinatrema bivittatum. The sequence goes on from NC_042616.1 coordinate 571,703,506, forward strand.
GATTTAAGATTTTATAAAAGGGGGTGGTGCAAATTGTATGATGCATTCCCCCCCCCCCTCTCTGTTTTCCTTCTACTCATTCTCCCTTCCCACCATTGTGCTCTTTCCAACTTCCTCTCTATCGCTTTCTCACCCCTTCCATGTCTCTCTATCTTCCCCTTCCTTTACTGGTTCCCATCCATCTAACCCCTTCTGTTTCTCTCTGTCTTCTTCCATGGTTCTTCCTTGTGACCCCCCTTGAATTCCTTGACATCTTCTTGTCATTCCCCCACAGTTCCTCTCAGTCCCTCCTGGTCCTGCCAGGGTCATCTTCATCTCACCTTGCCTTGGGTTCGTCTTCATATCTTGTTTAATTCATTACCATCTCCCCATTCCTTTCTTTCAAGTTCCTCTGTTTATTGAATAGCAGAACTATGAGTAGAGAAGTGGCAGGCCAGGGACATGGTGAATATGAACTCCCTGCCCCCCCATTGCTATTCACATCCCTCTCCCCGAATGGTATGGGGGGGGAGCAGCTGTAGACACTGGGAGGCATGCTTACCATGTACCCTTACTGCTTGCCCCACCATCGTTGCTGCTGATCTGATCTGTCCTTCAAAACCAGGGGATGTGGTTGTGATTTATTATAAAGCACCTTTTATTCCAAAATAATTCAAAAGCATATGAAAGCAAATATATTGGGACAAATGAGATGTGAATAAGTCTAATAGAAAGCCATAGAGCCAAGAAGATGGCATGTTTATATTCTTAAGATTCTGTACACTCCTGTTTCTTTAGCAGCTTGCACTGCCTGATGCTCACCATCAAGAAACAAGACTGTTTGTGGCACACATGTTGGATTCCTGACAGAGTATCCCCAAGTCATACATATACACACAAAATGCATGGGGATTTCCTATCCAGGAGAATTGAAATTTTTGAGAATAATGTGAAACTATTAAATCTGAGAATGCTAAACTTTCCACGGTTAGCAGGTGAAGTACCATTGGAAACTTTACGAAGATTCCTTAGAGATGTCATGTCTTTTTCGGATGACGATATGCCTGAGATTAGTTTCTGTTATTTTATCCCCAATAGAAACCCCAACATTAATACGGAAGAGGCTCCCTTTCAAGGGAACCTAACAAATTTTTTGGAGAGTACTAATAACCAGATCATTGATAGGGGTACATTGTTAGTATCATTTATGAATCTTCTCCAATTGAATAAGGTAATGAAAGTATATTTTACTAAGTATCCTATCACTTTTAATGATGGTGTTGTAAAAATCTTTCCAGACTTGTCCACACTCACACAAATAAAAAGGAAAAACTTCCTGACCTTACGTCAGGAAGTATTAGATCTGGGATATACATATGTATTACGTTATCCATGTAAGTGTGTGATTAAGAAACGACAAGACACTTATATTTTCTTTTCACCTGAACAGCTTAAAAGTTTTATTGAACAGAGGAAAATTGCAACAATGTCCCCAATAACAAGTGAATGAATAATTAATATGCAGGAATTACAGTGTAGGATGTTTTCTTGAAGATTAATGTAAAAATCTCCCTTTTGAGATAATTAAGCCTTTGCTACTTATGGTAACATTTTATGATGCCTTTCCTGTTCTCTCAATAGCTGATTTTAAGGCCTTTTGACCAAGGTAGAGCTTGAGTAGTCGTTTTTTTGTTTCTTTCTCCTGAGTATAAAAATAGGACATGCTGGTAGCCAACCAGAAAAGAATTCAGGTCATGTGCTTACCAGTAGACTTGTTTGACTGGTTTTGTGTGTTTCATGTGATGCAGAGAGCAGTAGCCCTCGTTTGTAATGTAGATGTGGACCCAACAGATCAGTTGTGCAAAACATAGTTGAAAAGTGTAACCTTAAAAGAACATAAGCCCTATGATGGTATGTGGATTCTAGTAGGGTGGATTTTGGTTTTTTGAAAATTACCAGGTGCTATAGATGTTGCTTTCCTTACCAGACCAGTTGTGTGGGTCCCTTTTGTGGTACCTGTACAAGAAGGCCTGTGTGTACATTGCAATGGGGCATATCTAATGTGTGGGGGATAGGAATTGGTGGAATAACTTTGTAGAGGCTAACTGGGGTACCCAATCCTGTGTTGCTAAGCTATTTTTGCCAATGCCCCCAGTCACACTTTACAGACTGGCACACACCTTGTGAAAAACAGGTTTTTATAAAGGAACATCAAACTTGATTCACCTTTTCTGACTGAAATCTCTTTTGTCTGTGGGGAATCAAAATCAGTGCGTAAGGTTTGAATCTGTCCTTGATTTATTAATTTTCAGGCAGTTTGAAACCCTTTGGGTCTTAATCAGCTATTACTTTGGTTAGATATATCTGCAGTGTGACCAGTAAGAGAGATTGCAACTTCCTAATAATAATAATCCACTTTTTACTGGGCCATTAGAGCTACATATACCCCTTTTCCTCAGGGTACCTTGAACTACCTTCTGTAGCCAGTCCCCCAAAGAAGAGAAAATTAAATACTCATAGTACCTGAATGTAATCTGCTTTGAAGTGCCAAAAAGCAGAATTATAAATCAAACAGATTAAATGATGACTGCAGCATTCCTTCTTGCTGATGATGTGACCAGCTGTGCCGTATGCCCCAGTGATTTTTCTACTCTCTGCACCTTTTGAAATGAGACATTTGTGGGATGTATTTGCCCTGTGTGGAGCTTAGCTGTGAATTATAAACCTTGCAGCTTACAAATGTCCTTTTCCCTTCAACATACAGACTGCTGTGAGAAGACTTAATTTTGAAGGGGGCATTTCCTGAAGGTTTTCATTTATAAGCTGCTCAGATATTTAACTTCACAGCTCTGATTGCCACTCATCAAAAAGTGACATGTCTGATTCAGTCTGTTGTGTTTTGGATAGAGCACCAACCTTTAAAAATGCTTGTAGATTTGGGAGCACTATGGAGGCAGTATTTATAGCCCCTGGAAGGAAAGTATTCCTATCCTTTGCACTTTTGGGGGATCTGCCAGTAAGCTAGGGAGAATACTGGGAGGTATAGGTGCTGCCTTTTACTAGTCATTGCAAAGGCTAGAATGGGGAGGGAGGAGAAGCAGGGAGTAAAAGCTGGGTTTAATAGCCTTTGACACCTGGTTCCTGACCAGTCAGGGCAGCCTGAACTAGAAAGCTTAAAAAATGAACAAAAACAGGCTGGATGTGATTTCCGGTGAGGTGGAGCCTCTGAGGTTGCAGCTAAGAGATCCGTCAGGGCCTGCTTTATTTTTTGCTACCATCTACTCCATTTGGGCCTTTATGACTAATATGGTGACCTGTTTATTAAACTTTGCTATCATTTTTACCACCCAGTAACTGATTTTGGTATGTCAGCTAAATCTACAAGATTAGTGAAGGAAAAGGCAAAGCAAACAGATGAACTAATGGCAGTTGAGCTAGAGCGAATAATGGGTGAAAAAATATCTAGAAAATGCTGAAGAAGTTGATTTTATGATTTATTCTGCCTCTTCATTCTTCCCTTTCTCTTATAGACAATATTTTTTGTTTCAGTTTTTATTTCCCTGGATATGCAAAGCTAAGATAAGGACAATGACCCTTTCTGATCATGCACCTGTTTTAATTGAAATAGATCTTAGAAGGATGCCTATCTCTGCTAGATGGCACTTTCCTGCTATTCTGTATCAGGATATCCAATTTAAAACTTTTTTGGAAGAAAAATGGCAACAATATTTTGACAATGTTTCATTGAGAGATCACAGGTTTTTTTGGGAAGCTGGTAAAGGCAGTTATAAGCGGAGAGATTCTCTTATATGGCACAGTGAAATAAAAGATGTGATGCTGAGATACTGAGACTCATGTCTTACATGAAGTAAACAAAACAAAAAAAAAAACGGCATATACAAACTGGTTTGGATAATGATAGATGTGAGCTTGTGTCCTTACAAAACAAAATTAATCATTTACTTTTCAAAGTGTGCCAAGGGGGTTTTAAAGCTAAAATGATCTGATATGACAATAAAGCAAATAAGGTATTGATGAGATTAGTTCATAGTGCTCAATCAAAATTGTACATAACCAATTTGATTATTTCTTATGGAGTGCTTAGTATGAATAATAATGAGATTACTCTGATTTTTCTAAAATACTATCAAAGCCTTTATTTAGAACGTCCTTCTTTAAATGAAGAAAAGGAGGTCTTTTTGGCTGATGTGCACCTCATCTCACTGATTTGCAGAAAGATATTCTGGATATCTCATTTACAAAATTGAGCTTGATTCTACTATTAAGTTAAAATTGGGAAAGCCCCAGGGTTAGATGGTTTTGGACCTGAGTGTTATAGGCTATTGAGGGCAAGGCTTCTAGACCCATTACTGCAGGTGTATAACTTTTCTTTGGAACAGGGTGCTTTCTCCCATGAGGCGACTCAAACTGTCATGACGATTTTTCCAAAGAAGGGTAAGGACTTAATATTTGGGTTTAGCTATCCTAACTCCTTTTTAAACATGGACACCAAAATTTTAGCTTCCCTACTGGCAGCATGCCTGAGTTGCGTAATGCCTGACCTAGTGGAATCTGATCAGGTGGGCTTTGTAAAAGGGAGATGACAGCATGAGCAATATTTGTAAGTTGAACCATGCTTTTTTTTTTTTTGTAATGTAATGCTTAACAATTTATAACCTTTTAAACAGAATGTATGTGTATAGTTACTGTAAAAATATGAATAACAATCCAGTTATGACATGTAGTAAATTAAGAAATGAAATCATGTAAGCGTAACACCACTGAGCATAAGTAGGAATAATAAAACTTGTCTAATAAACAAATATGAATTTGAGGTGTCTTCTTAATTGACTTGTTCTATCCCCCCATACACTAGAAGGCTATCCAAGATTTGGATAATAATCACAGGCATAAAAGTCAGAAAAGTCATGTTGAAGGAGCTGACGTGTGCGCAGGGGCTCCATTCCTCCATGCAAAATATGGGTGCCAGATCCTGTGATACCCAGGTGAATGGTGGTGTTTTTGAGCTATGATCTTATACATGATGCTCATAGCGTCTAATTTGTGAAGCAAATCTTCTTTCGATGGAACTGTCAGTTGTTTCCAAGTGGCTGCTACAAGGAAACTAACTCCAATGCAATATTAGTGAGCTGGAGATAACTCTATCCTCCACTGTATAGTACTGAGTATAATATCTGACATTTCTTGCCAAAGTCTCTGCACTTTAATGCATGCCCACCAGAGGTGAAGAAAAGTTCCAACGTGACCACAGTCCTTCCAACATAACGCATTAGCATGAATGCGTGCTTTGTGCAATCTGTAAGGCGTAAGCTGCCAACAAAACAGCACTTTATATCCATTTTCAGTTAGTGAAGTAGATACAGAACGCTTAGTACAAGAAAATATCTGATCCCATTCCTCAGCAGTGAACGTCTGTCCCAACTCCTCCTCCCATTTAGTAGTATAGGTAGGTTGACCCGTCAATGACCCTTGTAGTATAGTATAAATTTTGGATAACCCGCCCTTAAGTCGATCAGCAAAAGCACACCACCCTTCAAATTGAGATCTCCCCTTCATGAGTTCATCCTGAATATGCTCTTGCCGCATAAAGTGACTGAGTTGCATAAAGGAATACAAAGCTGAGGTCGGGAGTTGATAGACCTCCTGTAGTTGGGCAAATGGTAACACGCCATCTTTACCCCCAAAGCTGGCCCAAAGTGTGTATTCCTCCCTGTCGGCAGGTATGAAACAGAGAGGAGTCCCATCCCGAGGGGAATTTAGTATTGTGAAAGAGATGTGTGTTAAAGTATTTTCTAGTCCCTATAAGTAGGTGTTTCCACTTTTCCCAAGTATGCACGGTGGTAGCTAATGGAGAATAACCGCCCCCCCATTTTCAGCGTTGTCTTAGGTTGCCATATTAGATCTTGTATAGGCATCCTGCCTAATAGGGCTTGCTCAATATCTACCCATCGAGGTTTCTCACCTTGTCTATGCCAGGATAAAATAGTACTGAGCTGTGCTGCTGCATGGTACCATTGGAGTTTGGGGACCCCCATCCCACCTCTGTTTATACCGGTACATCACCATTTGAGAGACTCGGGGCCCTCTGCTTCCAAAGAAATGCAAAGAAGCGCCGCTGCCACTGCTTTAATAATGTGGTGGGGACAGGCATTGGCAATGACTGGAACAGAGAATTAAATTTCGGTAGTACCGACATCTTTAAGATCGCTATTTGTCCAGTCCATGAAACGGGTAATGTAGTCCATTGATCTAAGTCCCTAGATACTTTGGCTTAGTCTTGAATAAGTCTTGTAATAATGCCTAAGTATTTTATTTTAGAACCAGCCCACTTTAAAGGGTATTGTTTCTTCAACTGATCAGTGAGTTCTCCAGGCAAGGAGAGGTTAAGTACCTCTGATTTGTCAAGGTTTAAGCAGAATCCAGAGACTGAACTGTATTCCTTAAGCAGATTGATTACACCAGCCAAGGATTGCCGTGGGTTAGATAAAGTGAATAGTATATTGTCGGCGAATAATGATAATTTATAATCCTTCTCCCCTACCTGTATACCTGTAACAGATTCATTTCTAATTTTAGTGGTGAAGGGTTCCAAAAACAGCACGAATAGTAGCAGGGACAAAGGACACCCCTGTCTGGTGTCCCTTCTGATAGGGAAAGGATCAGAATATACCCCATTTACCTTTACCCTAGCCCTCGGGTGGTCATATAATTTGAGGAGCCAATTCAAAATTTTCGGGCCAAAATTCATCTTCACTAATGTCTTAAACAAAAAATGCCAGTGGACCGTGTCAAACGCTTTTCCGGCATTGACTGCCATTAAGATGGCCGGGGTTTGAGTCTGTTTTGCGTACTACATTAAATCAATTTTCCTAACGTTGTCCGCTGCTTTCCTCCCAGGAATGAAACCAGCCTGATCTGGATGGGTCAATTTAGCCATTACTCTATTTAGTCGGGTAGCTAAAATTTTAGCTAAAATTTTCAGGTTGATATTTATCAAGGTTATCTATCTACAGGAGCCACATTCAGAGAGTTCTCTCCCTGGTTTTGCCAAGATAGTGATCCCAGCTACATTGGCTTCAGGTGGTAAGCAGTCTTCAGCCTGGAGGGCATTAAAGGACTCCAATAAATATGGAGATACTTGGTCAAACATTTTATAAAATAATCCCGTATACCCATCTAGACCCGGGGCTTTGTTTGCCTTGAGAGCTTTAATTGCCTGATCGATTTCCATAGGGGTAATAATGTTCTCAAATGACTGTTTTTCAAGCTCTGATAATGTGGATAGGTTTATATTATTAAGATAATCATCAATCTGTGCCGTTTGTATGGTGGAGTCAGCTGCGTATAATGTCCCATAAAATTGCTGGAACCTCTGTTGTATTGCATCCGCCGAGTCCAGCATGGAACCGTCCAAAGCTTTTATCCTAGTTATCTGATTCTGCGCAATCTGGCGTTTTAATTTACGGGCCAACAGCCTCCCAGCCCTATTTCCCCATTCAAAGTGTTCCTGCTTAACCAGTTGCAGTTGATAAGCTATGTCATTTGCTCTTAACGCTTTTAAATCATTGCGGGCCGTCTGAAGCTGGGAATATATTCTAGGTGACAAAGAGACTTTGTGTTGATTTTCTAAAATGGAAATGGTAGACAGCAGTGCATCAGCCTTCACGTTTTTCACTCTTTTTTGATACGAAGCTTGAGAAATGAATCTGCCGCGAAGCACTACTTTTCAAGCATTCCTAGAGAAGTGGTTTGGTGTGAGTATGTATCTCATTGTACTGTTGATATTCTGTTATCTCTAACCTGATTTGCTGGCAAAACATGTTGTCTTCCAGTAAGGAATCATTTAAATTCCAGGAACGTAGCCCGGACTTTATTCTCTGTAGACAAATGGTTAACCATATTGGGGCATGGTCCAGCCACGTAATGGAGCCTATATCCGGGTTACAAATCCTCAACCCAAGAATTTTGTCCACTAAAAAATAATCAATACTGGAATAAGATTTATGTGGATGAGAGAAAAATATATAGTCCCGTACCGCTATGTGCTGATGGCGCATCATCTGTCCCGGATGAATCGTTTAAGGTATTTACGATCGTCTGAGCCCCTACTGCCACTGGAGGAATTATCTATGTGTGGTTTTATAGTAAGATTGAAGTCGCCTACAATTATCAGGTGTCCCTCAGATATTGCATCTAAAGTGTTGCTCAAACTTGCCAAGAAAGTCCGCTGATCAGTGTTCAGGGCATAGACATTTAATAGCGTGTAAGGTTCCTTGCCTAATTCCAATTGTAGCAACAAATACTGCCCCTGGGGGTCCACCACTGTTTTAAGAATGGTACCTTGCAGATCCTTATGCAAAAGAATACTCACACCTGCAAATTTTGCCTGTTTGGCCGCTGCCGAATGATACTGGCGAGGATATAAAGGCCACATTAACAGACGTTCATATCTTTTTTTCAAATGCGTTTCCTGTAGAAACAATATATCCGCCCTGGATGATTGAGCTTCATTTCTAAGTGTCTGCCGTTTCATGGGACTGTTCAAGCCCTTCACAGTGAGTGACCATAATTTTAGAGACATCATAATATCAGTCATATTGCCCCTCCGTCGCCCCTACCTCATTCTCATTCCCTGCGCTGCTACCATTCTCAATGTCCCAGTCGTCCCAAAAACTCATCACCATCCACAAGTTACCTAATTTTGTAATGTTCATTCTCACAGGACAAGCAGGATGGTAGTCCTCACATATGGGTGACATCACAGGATGAAGCCCAATCACTGAAAACTTCTGTCAAATTTTCCAGAACTTTGACTGGCCCTTACTGGGCATGCCCAGTATGGCACTAACCCTGTAGCCAGCAGGGGTCCTCCTTCAGTCTTTTTTTTTTCCGCGCAGCAGTAGCCTCGCGGTTAAGGAGCTCTGAAGAGATTCCTGACAGGAATTTTCCTCACAGAATGGGATAAACACTGTGGATCCCTGAAGGCTAGAAGATGGAAATAAAGAGCGCACATGAGGGTAACTTGCTGGCAGTGGCGTAGCGAGGGTGGGCGCCGCCCCGGGGGCGCCAAAATGCTGATTAAAATACGCAAATGTTATAGAGGTTTTAGAACATTCGCGTAACGCAGAGCTTTCCAAGTGTGTGTCGCGACACTTTAGTGTGTCGCCTGCAGTTTTGCCGGTGTGTTCGCGCAAGCCCAGTGCACGTGTACACACCGGCAAATGGGAGCCAATGCAGCCGCCGGTGGAGCTCATCCACCTGGCGGCTGAGCAGTGAAATATCGCTGTACTGTGTGCCGGGAGACACACAGCAGGAAGATCAACATGGCCGTGGTGAGCTCACCTGACCACGGCCCGAAGAAGAAAAAGGTCATGTCGAAACGTGCAGGTGCTCCTCCTCCTTCCTGCCCATGCAGCCCCGGAAGAAAAATGTTGCAGAAAGGGGGAGGAGCGTCAGCCGCATGCAGAAGAGGAGCAGCAGCGTTGTTGCAGCGGGCGAGAAGAGGAGGAGGCCTGATAGCAGGGTCCCCACTGCGGATCGGCCCGCGAAGATCAGGGCCGCTGCCGTCGCCGCGATCGGCCCGAGAAGATCAGGGCTGCTGCAGAGCCCATCCTGCAGCGGCCCGTGAAGAGGAGGCCCAGAGGTAAGAGAGGCTGAGGGCCCGTAGAGTGCGTGTATGAGGTGAGTTGAGCGATTGTGTGCGTGTGTGAGGTGAGTTGAGAGATTGTGTATGGGAGTGAGGACCTGAATGTTTGCAGAGACAGCATGTGAGAGAGCCTGTGTGTGTGTGTGTGTGTGTGAGAGACAGCATGTGACAGTGAGAGCCTGTGTGTATGAATGATTGTATGAGAGAGAGCATGTGACAGTGAGAGCCTGTGCTTGAGCAGGACAGCATGTGGGAGTGAGAGAGCCTGGGTGTGTGTCAGACAGCATGTGCAAGAGAGAGACTGTGTATGAATGATTGTATGAGAGAGCATGTGTAAGCATGTATGTTTCAGAAAATTCTTATGTACAAGTATATGTACTGCAAACTGGTAATTGTTAGTGTAAGAAACTTGTTTTTTCATCATAGTTGTCCTGACAACGTGAACGTGTTACATTATTGATATCATAAAAAAGCCCTAATCTGCTCACCCTCTCATGAGGGAAAAAATGATATCTAATATGGAATCCCTGCCTACTTCGGTTCAGAAAGCATTAAAAAGTGTCTTACCCTATAGGTACAATGATGCAGATAAGATTAACAGCTTTCCTCAAATACAGGACCTTGCAAGGCTTAATCCTTTTTCTATTGTGTAAAACTCATCTCTCTGGCTCCAGCTACATTTTCCTTTTATTGTGCACTTAGGTAGGGAAGGATGACTCTTTAACTTTATTTGAGCCTGCCTTGTCTCATGTATTCCTTCTTATCTCTATGCAAAATATGCTACTTGCATGAAGTATTATTGTACCAGGGCTCTGCTGTACTCATTGTTTCAGGGCTAAATTTCTTTACTCAACTGCTTAAAAAAAAAAAAAAAAAAAAAAAAAGAATAAACTCCCAATGGAGTAAACTGGTAATCTAATGCATTGTGGGGTAAATTTTTAAACTTGCGTGAGCGCGTCCATGTGTGTGTGCTACCTGGCTCGTGCACATGGACACACAATTTTATAACCTGTGCGCCGAGCCGCGTTGCCTTCCCCCGTTCCCTTTTCCCCCTACCTTTTTCTTTTGTGGGCTTTTGCTCTACTACCAGCGCGCGATCCCTGCCCCTTTTTGCAAGCCCCTGGACTTACATGCGTCCCAGGGCTTTACGCGCGTTGCTGGGCCTTTTGAAAATAGGCCCTGTGAGTTAAAAAAAAAAAGCACACTAACACAAAAAAAATGTGCACAGCATGCACAAAACATGATTTGTGTGCATTTTATGTAGAAAACCTGATTTGTGTTCCTAAAAGTTATGTTCACAAAACGCGGTACTCCGGTAATTTTTTACCCGTTTTCCGTCGATTACAATTGAGTTTGGCCCTTGCAGCCTACTGGCCATCGACTCTACCACAGCTCGATTTTTTTCACTGGCCATGGCGTCGGGGTTCCGTCGATGCCCGGACTGTACTCGCACCATGTCTATCACAGACCCCTATGGAGTCTGTGTAATGTGTTTAGGCCATGAGCATGATTTCCTGACTTGCACTAAATGTGCCCTCATGACACCAAAAGGTCGCAAAGCCAGAATGGAGAAGATAGAACTCCTTCTCCATGCTCAAACCCCGACTCCGTTCATTGCATCGACATCATCGGAACCGGCACTGTCGACTTTGCGCCAGCATCGACCGACCGCCATTGACGTCTTCACAGCCATGGACACCCTCTACTCCCCCCTCAGGATCGAGGGGATCGCAGAGAAAAACATCGCCATTGACATCGTAAGACTCGGACCATCGAGGGAGCGAAATCATTGACTTCGCCACTGTCCCAGCCGCCATCGAAGAAGCCCCGTCCAGGAAAGGCACCGACCATTCCTGCGACCGGGTCACAGAGGCAACCCTCACCCGATCGGGGTTTGGGAGCCGCGATTCCACCTGTAAAGGTGGTCCCTCCGGCTATGTCTCTGCCTCCCTCTTCTGTTCCGGAGCCGGGGCTGCTTGCTCCAGGTCTCCGAGAAGAACTGGACCGGATGGTTCAGGAGGCCATCGACAAGGCGTTGCAATGTCTCAGGTTCCTCCGGCACTGACTGTGGAACCTGTCATCGACCCGATTTCAGCAGCGCTGGCACTGCTGCTATCCAGAAAGGAAGCGCTGATGACCGCCCTTCCTCCGATGGATCCCGGGGTCTCCGATGCCGCTGATGCCCCTCCCTGATGACAGTTGAATTAGAAAATATCAACCCCCATTGAGTGATTGACAGAAGATCATAACTCTTTTGTGTGATATTGTCTCCAGTAGTTCCTTTTCTCTCACAAGGGACAGATGTTTGCCATTTTGAATTAAGGAAGCAATCCTTGCTTAAGTAGAGATGATTTTTTTCAAGTTCATTTTATTTACTAGTAGTAAAAGTAAATAACCTAGACATTTTGATAGGTAGTATGGAAATATTGAAATTAAAGAAAGATATAAAAGCCTGTCCAAGGACAAGGAAATACTGTGAATGTAGGAAGTGCATAACTGAGGTGTGAAGTAGTAGAGAATGCAGGCTGAGGTCGGGTGTAGTAGAGGGGGACGGGGGGGAAGGGTCAGAACTCAATTTGCATACCATCAATGCAAGTTTAGGGCAACTTTCCTCTTTATCATAGATTTATCGCATTTATATGCCACCTATTCCAAACTTACATCTGTACATTGGTTTCAGTTTGGACCCCTTTTTTTGTTTTAAACAGCTGACATTTGTTTTATTTTTGTAGTTAGATGTCTAGTATACAAAAGAATTGACTTCTTTGAAGATTGAGACTTTTTATTGAACCAAAGTAAGAATTGTCTAAAGAAGATGATATAGATGATCTTACAGGACCAGTTAGATCCTTTCTTTTATTTATTTATTTTTATTTATTTAACATTTTTCTATACCGACATTCGCACGAGACACCACATCTGTTTCCAGACAACAGCAAATTCAGCTAACAGGGCTTTACATTGTAACTGATATTCTAACTGGGGGGGGGAGGAGGGAAGGGGAGGGGCAGGGAAGTAACTTGGAACTTTGAGTATACAGGGAACAGCGGAGGTAATGAAGGTGATTTATTTACATGAAGCAGGAATTATGTACATTCTATATACAAGGTGAGGGGGTGGTGGGGAGGAGAAGGGGAAAAGGGGGGGCTAGGTTAGAGAGAGAGGGGAGGTAATGGGGGGGTGAGGAAGGGGTGGAGGGGGTAGAGGGGGAGGAGTGAAACTGGGTGGTTGGGTGGATAGAAAAGGGGTAGGGGGGGGGGGAATGGAACTGGGGGGGGGGCAGATTAAGAGTAGGCGTGCGTGAAAAGCCATGTTTTAAGTTTGTCTGAATTTTTTTGGACGGATCTCGAGGCGTAGACTGGTGGGTATTGAGTTCCATAGCTTGGACCAGCTAAGGAGATGGCAGCGTTGTTTAGTGGAAGCGAGGTGGGATAGTTTTGGTGTAGGATTGGGTATTGTTGCAATGTATGGTGATCTGGTTGGTCTTGAGGTCGTACGAAGGTGGAGGGTGTCAGAGAACCAATGCATGTTTGGGTTGTGGATGGCTTTATGTATGAGAGTTAGAGTCTTAAAGATGATTCTTGAGGATATGGGGAGCCAATGTAGTTATTTGAGAACGGCGTGATGTGTTCGTTTCTGCGTGTGCCTGTTAGTATGCGCGCAGCTGCATTTAGAAGGAGCTGCAGGGGGGTTGTGGCATTTTTGGGAAGGCCTAGTAGGATGGCATTTGCGTAATCTATTTTGGATAGGATGAGTGCCTGAAGCACAGTTCTGAAGTTGCTGGGATGCAGGAGTGGTTTTAGTTTTTTGAGTGTGTGTAGTTTGAAGTAGCATTCCTTAAGGATGGTGGTGATGAATTTTTGCAGGTTGAATTGGGTGTCAAGAATTACACCAAGATCTCTTACATATTGTGCGAAGTCCGGGAGGGGGTGCAGAGTGCTGACAAGGGTGGGTAAGGGATTGAGGTGTTGGGGGGCGATGATCATTAGTTCAGTTTTATTAGTGTTTAGCGCTAGATTGAGTTGTGTGAGAAGGCTGTTGATGGCGGAGAGGGCACTTTCCCATTTTAGTAGGGCATTGGGTAGTGAGTCTGTGATGGGAATGAGGACTTGTACGTCGTCGGCGTAAACAAAATGTGGGAGACCAAGGTTCAGAAGGAGGTGGCAGAGGGGTAGGAGGTATATGTTAAATAGGGTTGAAGATAGGGAAGAGCCTTGGGGTACTCCGCACGAGATATTGATGGGTTTGGATTCATGCTTTCCGATTTTGACTTTGAAGTGTCTGTCATTAATGAAGGATTTGAACCATAGGAGGGGGATTCCTGAGATACCAATTTCAGTCAGCCTGTCGATTAGTATGGAGTGATTGATGGTGTCGAAGGCTGCTGATATGTCTAATAGGGCTAAGATGTATGTGTGACCCATGTCTAGTCCTCTGATGATGTAGTCAGAGTGATGTCAGGAGGGTTTCGGTACTAAATTGTTTGCGAAAGCCGTGCTGTGAAGGTAGAAGAATTTGGTGCTGGTCTAAATAATTGGATAATTGCGTGTTGACAGTTTTTTCAAGGACTTTTGCAAGAAACGGTAGATTGGAAATGGGGCGAAAGTTGGTTAGGTCAGTAGGATCTAGTTTAGGCTTTTTTAAAATGGGTTTTACGATGGCTAGTTTAAGTTGGTTGGGAACGTTGCCAGAGGTCAGGGATGTGTTAATGAGGTCAGCTAGGGGTTGTGCAATGCAATCTGGTACAGATAATAGTGCTTTAGTAGGTATTGAGTCTGAAGGGTGGGAGGACGGTTTCATTTTACTTAGTATAGATCTGATTTCAGACGTGGATGTGGTCTCGAAGGCATCCATTTGGTGATTGGGGGCTTTCAGAGAGGTTTTGATGGGTGAGGGAGGGGTGATATCTTCAAATATGAACCTTGTTTTTTTAGCTAGATATTAGGGGTAATCTACTTTTTTTTTTTTTTTTTTTTTTTAACTCAGTTAACACATTTTTACCAATGTAAAAAGCCCCTTTCAAAATAATACCCCCTCAGTGGGGGGTAAACAAAAAAAAAAACACACACCCAGTTTTACAGCATGCATATACCTTACCTGTATGAAAAATGGGGTGGAGGTAGTTAAGGAGAGTGAAAGTATTTGCAAAGAGTTCATTATGAAATCTCTGCATGTTCTTTGCACCTACTTCATGTGGCTCTCAGGAACGAGTCCGATCTCTGGAGGATAGAGTAGCAGACTTGGAGGAGCTGAGGCAGACACAGAGGTACATTGATGAGACCTTCAGGGACATAGTAGCCAAGTCCCAAATCCAGTCTGGCAGCCCTAGTGCTGCCTTGGATCAGAAAGGTCTCCCAGTAGGAGAACATCACCCTGATGTAGTAGGACGTGATCCTGTAGCAAGGACCTGCTCTCCAGGTGATGTATTGTCCTCTTGCACTGAGGATAACTCTCCCAGGGCTACTGCCCAGGAGGGCAGGGTTAGGCCAGCCATCATATTGGCGATTCAGTTATTAGAAACGTAGATAGGGTGGCTGGTGGACGTGAGGACCGCCTGGTAACTTGCCTGCCTGATGCGAAAGTGGCAGACTTCTCACATTACCTAGATAGGATTATAGACAGTGCTGTGGAGGAGCTGGCTGTTGTGGTACATGTAGGCACCAACGACATAGGAAAATGTGGGAGAGAGGTTCTGGAAGCCAAATTTAGGATTTTAGGTAGAAAAATGAAATCCAGAACCTCCAGGGTGGCATTCTCTGAAATGCTTCCTATTCCACGTGCAGGTCCCCAGAGGGAGGCAGAGCTCCAGAGTTTCAATGCGTGGATGAGATGATGGTGTAGGGAAGAGGGATTTAGTTTTGTAAGGAACTGGAGAAATTTTTGGGGAAAGGGGAGACTTTTCCGAAAGGATGGGCTCCACCTTAGCAAGAGTGGAACCAAACTCTGGCACTAACTTTTAGAAAGGAGAAAGAGAGCAGCTTTTAAACTAGAACAAGGGGGAAAGCTGACAGTCACTCAGAGGTGCATGGTTCGGAGAAATATATCCTTGAAGGATACTAATGAAACAGGAGAGTTAGGGCATCCCAACAGAGAGGTTCCAATAAAAGCAAATGTAGTCCATGTGCCTATATGTAAAAAATCACCTGTACTAAATATTTCCAATTTATCCCTAAGAACTGAAAAGCAGGTTGTTAATACAAACAAAAAACACACTTTGAAATGTCTGTATGCCAATACCAGAAGTCTAAGAAGAAAGATGGGAGAGTTAGTGTGTAGCTCTAAATGATGAGATTAACATAATTGGTATCACAGAGACCTGGTGGAAGGAGGATAACCAATGGGACAGTACTATATCAGGGTAGAAATTATATCGCAATGATAGGGAGGATCAACTTGGTGGGGGTGTGGCACTTTATGTCCGGGAGGGTATAGAGGATAAAGATAATACAAGAGACTAAATGCTCAGTAGAATCTATATGGGTAGAAATCCCACGTGTAGGCTAAGAGTACAGTGATAGGAGTATACTACCGTCCACCTGGACAAAATGATCAGACAGATGATGAAATGCTAAGAGAAATCAGGGAAGCTAACCAATTTGGCAGTGTAGTAATAATGGGAGATTTCAATTACCCTTATAAACAATCACGTTGTATCAACATATTTTTGTAATTTTTAGTGAAAGAACTATGTTAATCACTTATGTATATATATGTTGGACCTTCATATTTCCCACGGTTTGCAAGTATTTTGGACTTGTAATTTTTACCGCTTGCAGGTCTTTATTTAATCATCGGTCCATAACCATATGCAAAAGATTTACGTGTTTTGTTTTTTTTTTTAAATTTTTAATAAAAAAAAAAAAAAAAAAAGGTGCTTCCCTTAGATGAGCGCTATCGCACTTCAAAGTCCAGGGTCCGAAGTTTAGTCCACAGTGTCCACGTTTCGCGGGCTGCTGCTTCAGGGACAATGCAAAATGTACTCCGGTTGCTGGTGTATCTTCCACACAGCTTTATATAATTTTATTGGGAGTCCGATTGTAATTTCTCGGACCTTACCACCATTTCCTCTTGTCAGCAAAGCTGTGTGGAAGATACACCAGCAACCGGAGTACATTTCGCATTGTCCCTGAAGCAGCAGACCGCGAAATGTGGACACATTGGACTAAACTCCGGACTCTGGAATCTGAAGCACGATAGCGCTTATCCGGGCAAAAACCTCGGACCCTGGACTTTGAAGTGCGATAGCGCTCTGCTAAGGGAAGTACCGTTTTTTTGTTTGTTTTACTAAAAATTTAAAAAAAACTTAAAAAATCTTTTGCATATGGTTATGGACAGATTAAAAAAAGACCCGCTAGCGGTAAAAATTACAAGTCCGAAATACTTGCAAACCGCGGGAAATATGAAGGTCCAACATATATATACAAGTGATTAACATAGTTCTTTCACTAAAAATTATAAAAATATGTTGATACGTGATTGTTTATAAGTGTATCTTTGTTTTGTTGTATACCGGACAGATAGCTTGAGTGAGATTTCAATTACCTCAATATTGACTAGGTAAATGTAACATCAGGACATGCTAGAGACATAAAGTTCCTAGATGACATAAATGACTGCTTCATGGAGCAATTGGTTCAGGAACCAACGAGAGAGGAAGCTATTTTAGATTTAATTCTTAGTGGAACACAGAATTTGGTGGGGCCACTTGGCAATAGTGATCATAACATGATCAAATTTAAACTAATAACTGGAAGGGGGACAATAAGTAAATCTACAGCTCTAACACTAAATTTTCAAAAGGGAAACTTTTGATGAAATGAGGAAAATAGTTAGAAAAAAACTGAAAGGTGCAGCTGCCAAGGTTAAATGTGTCCAACAGGCATGGACATTGTTTAAAAATACAATCCTAGACCCGCAGTCCATATGTATTCCTTGCATTAAGAAAGGTGGAAGGAAGGCAAAACGATTACCGGCATGGTTAAAAGGTGAGGTGAAAGAGGCTATTTTAGCCAAAAAAAAAAAATCCTTCAAAAACTGGAAGAAGAATCCATCTGAAAAAAATAGGATAAAGCATAAGCATTGTCAAGTTAAGTGTAAAACATTGATAAGACAGACGAAGAGAGAATTTGAAAAGAAGTTGGCCGTAGAGGCAAAAACTCATAATAAAAATTTTAAAAAATATATCCAAGGCAAGAAACCTGTGAGGGAGTTGGTTGACCCATTAGATGACAGAGGGGTTAAAGGGGCTCTTAGGGGAAGATAAGACCATTGCAGAAAGACTAAATGAATTCTTTGCTTCCGTGTTTGCTAATGAGGATGTTGGGGAGATACCAGTTCCGGAGATGATGATGAGTCAGATGAACTAGACCAAATCACTGTGAACCTGGAAAATGTAGTAGACCAGATTGTAGCAAATCACTTTGACTGGATGGTATGCCTCCTAGGGTACTGAAGGAACTAAAAAATTAAATTTCTGATCTATTAGTTAAAATTTGTAACATATCATTAAAAACATCCATTGTACCTGAAGACTGGAGGGTGGCCAATGTAACCAATATTTAAAAAGGGCTCCAGGGGCAATCCGGGAAACTATAGACCAGTGAGCCTGACTTCAGTGCCAGGAAAAATAGTGGAAACTATTCTAAAGATCAAAATCGTAGAGCATATAGAAAGACAAGGTTTAATGGAGCACAATCAACATGGATTTACTCAAGGGAAGTCTTGCCTAACAAATCTGCTTCATTTTTTTGAAAGGGTTAATAAACGTGGATAAAGGTGAACCGGTAGATGAAGTGTACTTGGGTTTTCAGAAGGCATTTGACAAAGTCCCTCATGAGAAGCTTCTAAGAAAACAAAAAAATTATGGGATAGGAGGCAATGTCTGTTTGCTGCTGCTGTTTCCCCTGCCTCTTTTTGGCTCATTCTGCTCACCGGAAGCAATCAGCAGTGAGAGGTAGGGAAGCAGCAGCTGTGCATATGCTGGGAGACAGCACTGCACAGACTAGAGCAGTGGTCCCCAAAGTATGTATGGCCAGCATAACTCATTTGGCTAGGCTGTAAAGCTTTCCCATCACACGGACTGATTCGCCCGTGGAGGAAGTTTAAAAAAAAAAAAAAACCCCAAAAACTATTTGTAACTCCACCCTGTTGTGCCTGCTTTGCATGGGTGGGGCCATAAAAGAATTTGTAAGTTCTTTGGGGCAGGAATCCTGGCTGGCTATAAACACTTTCTCCTAGGACAAGCAGGATGGTAGTCCTTGCATGTGGGTGACATCATCCGATGGAGCCCAGCATGGAAAACATTTGTCAAAGTTTCTAGAAGCTCTGACCAGCACACAGAGCATGCCCAGCAGCGTTACTTATCAGGATAACTTAACTAGATAAGTAGTGATATTCACTCTTATCCAGTTACGTTAATCAAGTAAGTTAGACCAGCTCTTAGCTGGATAACATTTATTCAGCTAAGTAGTGAGATATGCGCAGATATTCAGTGGCATAGCCATGCTGCTGAATATCCCTTGTAACTTAGCCCGATAAGTCATATCCGGCTAAGTTACTTAACTGGCCAGCACTCAATATCGGGCCCTATGTTTTTAAGAAGCTAATCTCCACAACTATTTGTTTTTAATTTAAAGACATCACCTTTCCATTCCTTCCCCCTACACAAAAAACAACAAAGATGAAAAACTCCAATATATTGCTACCCTGGCTCAAATCTGGTACAAGCAGCAACAAAAACCTACCTGCACACCAGAAATAAATTCAACTTTCAGTCCAATACTGCTTCAAAGTGTGAATATTTGCTCAAATGGTGCATTGAAATAGAAACAGGTACAATAAAACTGGCCAAACTCAACAGATTAATAAGGAAGCCCCTCCAAATAAACAACAACAAAATGCAAAGGCCAGTCACCAAACCAAAGCCAAGTATGCTGTTTCATAGAACATATTTCCTAACTTTTTAAGCCCCAAAATACCTATTTTAACAAAAATATTCTACGGCATACCAACCTCCACGTAGTATGAAGTGAGGACATGGAAAGGCCTCTTAGGGCAAAAGAAGAGCTAGGGAAGCATTGAAAGCCCTACCATCTTTTACAAATTTTAAAACAAAGGGAAAGAGAGGATGGAGACTCACATGAACCTAGCAAAATGGACTACTTCCCTCTATGTACAAGTACAAAAGAAGCGAGAACTCTGTATGGTGCAGTTGCCTCATGGAGCTCTCAATTTTCTTGTTTTTCTTGATAATTTTTGAGTGTTTTTTTTTCCCAAATTCCTCATCTGGCCCCCCTTTGCAGTTGGTGCCTCCTCTGTGTGGTAGGTTGTTTATCTACCTTCCAACAGGCCTAGAGTCGGGCATTCAATAAACAGATTTTTAAAGGACTTTCGGCTATTCCTTGTTTTGATTCCTCATGACTTTTCTAGACCGTCTTCTTCTTTATTTTTTGGGTCCTCCCCATAGTGTGTCGGGCACATCTCGATAAAATAGAGAAGCTTATCGGGGCTCTGAAGTCTGCTCCTTCTACTCCTGCGTCAGCTCCATTGACGCCAAGGGACTGCGGGGAGCCCCTTGACACGCTTCCCCTGGCCATTCCTCTTGCCAGTACCTCCAAGGATTATGGGGACGGTGATAGGTCTTCAATGATTTCACCGCTCTTCCAGACATTGGGATCTTCCTTTTCCTTAGCACTGGGGAAAGACCGGGCTGAGCACCGAGGGAGATCTCGCAAACATTGCCACCGGTTGACGTACAGCTCCTGTTCTGGAGTGGCACCTGTGGCTGCCGGGCCGCCATCGGAGGCCCCATTCTCCAATGCCCCTGGTAGTCCTAGGTGTTCCCCACTGATACCGGTGCTGGGTATCGTGCACCTTGGAGATCCGAGGAAGAGCCGGTGATGGCTCGTTCCCCTCCCTCAGTCCTGGCCACTCCGGATTTTCAGGAGGAGCTGGACCCCGTAGGGTGCAGTCTGTAGTGCTCAAAGCTCTCCAGAGTATTGAACTGCAGTGCCACCAGCCCCCATACTGCTGGTGCCCGAGCTTTCACCATCTATGCTAGTACCCCTGTTGGAGCGTCTAGACGTCTTCCTGGGTGCCCTTCCGATACAGCCAGTGCCCGAGGGACGCTCTGTTCCTCAGCAGCCACCGATATCCCCCACCGGAGTGATCCTGATTTTTGGGTCCTCCAAGGAGGATGATGCGGGCGGCACAGTGTTTCCTAGATCACTGTTCCCCGAGCCCGTGCCAGGTCCTTCCAGCCTCCCGCTGCCTACGGTCCCCTCGATTCCAGGGGAACTGTAGATTCCTGCGGTGCCCTCAAAGCCTCCGAAGGCATCAGAGCCCAGGGCTGATGCCCCTCACAGATCCCACTCATGGCATGCTGGTCCCAGTGAGGAGGAAAGGCCTTATGACCCTTGGGGTGATGACTCCACGGAGTCGTCCTCCGTTTATTTGGATGAACCCCTCTCAGATCCCTCCCTTCTGGAGTAACTGCGCTGTTCGTCCCCCCGTGGATCTGTCCTTTGCAGGATTTGTCAGGACCATGGCTGAGGCCATTCCCTTTTAACTGCTCACTGAGGAAGACGTGTGTCTGGTGCAGACGCTGCAGGAGTTGGGGTTTATCAACTTCCCCAAGTCGCATCTCTGCCTGTCTCCTCAGTTGGACTTCATAGGCGCCAGACTGGACACAGCACAGGCAAAAAAGTGTTTTGGTTTTTTTTCGTTTTTTTGCTCAGGG
The DNA here is from genome assembly GCF_901001135.1 of Rhinatrema bivittatum. NCBI lineage: Eukaryota > Metazoa > Chordata > Amphibia > Gymnophiona > Rhinatrematidae > Rhinatrema > Rhinatrema bivittatum. Next base: position 571,724,889 of record NC_042616.1, read on the forward strand.
ACCGAGCGATCGCCCTTGCCTCACTGGCTACCCTTATCCGGAACAGCCAGAGGGTACCAGCCGCCTTCTGCTCCACCTGCTGGCCACATGGCGGCTTCTGTCCACCCCTCCAGCTTGCCTCTGCATGAGGAAGGCCCAGTGGATCTTGCGGTCCCAGTGGTGTCAGGCTTCCCAGGATCTTGAGGCTCCTGTCGCAATCACGGACCCTCTGCGAGTGACCTATCCTGGTGGGAAGATCTTTTCAACCTGGAAAAAGGACTTCCCTTCCAAGCCTTTCTGCCCCAGGCGATTCTCACCACAGATGCTTCCTCTCAGAGCTGGGGATACCATTTGAACAGTATCTACACACAGGGTTTCTGGACTGCCTCCGAATCCCGCTGTCAGATCAACTTCCTGGAGCTTCGGGCAATCCGGTATGCCTTGTGGGCATTCAGGGACCAATTGTCATTCAAGAAAGTCCTAATTCGGACAGACAACCAAGTTGCGACGTGGTACATCAACAAGCAGGGAGGCATGGGCTCGTTCCTGCTGTGCAAGAGTGGACTTGGGCCCTCTCACAGAGGATGTATCTGCGTGCCACATACCTGCTGGATCATCTGAATGCCCTGGTGGATCGCTTAAGCCGCTCCTTTCAGCCTCACGAGTGGTCCCTCCACCCGGGGGGTGGCGGCTGAGCTGTTTCACCACTTGGGCACACCGGATGTGGACCTCTTCGCCTCCCGTCACAACTACAAGGTGAGCAAGCTCTGCTTCTTGTCAGGGGATGGACTTCCGGCCTGCGATGCTTTCTCCCTCCACTGGGGGAGAGGCCTGTTATTTGTGTAACCCCCTCTACTGCTTCTGCTGAAGACCCTGTTGAAGCTTCAACAGGATGGCAGGACCATGATCCTGATAGCGCCTTCTGGCCTCGTCAAATCTGGTTACTGCTTTTGCAGGAATTGTCGGTGCGGGCCCCCATCCGGCTGGGCATGGTGCCCAATCTCATCTCTCAGAATCAGGGCATCCTGGGCCATCCAAACCTCTGAGCTTTGGCCCTGATGGCTTGGATATTGAGCGCATAGTCCTTCAGCCTCTGGCGCTCCTGGACTGCATCTCCAAGGTACTGGTGGCGTCCCGAAAACCCTCCATCAGAAAGTCCTACAGCTTGAAGTGGAAAAGATTTTCCATCTGGTGTATGGGTCATGGCTTGGATCCTTTCTCCTGCCCCTCCCTCAGCTGTTGGACTACTGGTGGCACCTCTCCGAGTCAGGGCTCCAGACCAGCTTGGTCAGGGTCCACCTGAGTGCTGTCAGTGCGTAATATCGGGGTGTTGCAGGCACACCGGTTTCCATGCAACCTCTGGTAAGCTGGTTCATGCAGGGCCTCCTCCAGCTGAAGCCCCCTCTTCACCCTCCTGTCGTAGCCTGGGACCTCAACGTTGTCCTGGTATGGCTTATGTGACCCTCTTTTGAGCCACAGCAGTCTTGCGACCTGACGTTCCTCACCTGGAAAGTTTTGTTCCTGGTAGCAATTACTTCATTTTGTAGGATCAGTGAGCTTCAAGATCTGGTGACCTACCCACCATACACAAAGTTCTTCTATGATCATCTGGTGCTGCGTGCGCATCCGAAGTTCCTGCCCAAGGTGGTATCTGATTTCCACCTTAATCAGTCCATCGTGTTACCCACCTTCTTCCCCAGGCCTCATGCCCATGCAGGGGAGCGAGCCCCTCATACCTTGGACTGCAAAAGGGCCTTGGCTTTGTTTCTGGATCATATAGCAAGCCACAGACAGTCCACCCAGCTCTTTGTGCTTTTGATCCCAACAGACTGGGAAGGGCGGTGGGTAAGCAGACCCTGTTTAACTGGTTGGCGGATTGCATTACCTTTTGCTATTAGCAGGCAGGCCTCCTGCTCGCTAGCAGAGTAAAGGCTCACTCTGTGCGGGCCATGACGGCATTGGTAGTTCATTTGCACATAGTCTCCGTTGCCGAGCTGCAACCTGGAGTTCTCTTCACACGTTTGTGGCTCATTACTGTTTGGACAAAGATGGGCATCAGGACAGTGCCTTTGGTCAATCCATCCTACTCAACCTACCCAACGTTTCATTCCATGCTCTGTGGGAACCAGACAGCCCCTTTTGGTCCACGGTGCCGCATTTGTTGTGCCCGTTGGCACTTTGGTCGGTTACTGTTCTCCCTATAGTGGCCAGGGACAGTCTGGAGCTTGGTAATCACCCACTTGTGAGGACTACCATTCTGCTTGTCCTAGGAGAAAGCACAATTGCTTACCTGTAACAGGGGTTCTCCTAGGACAGTAGGATGTTAGTCCTCAGGAATCCTGCCCACCTCCCTACGGAGTTGGGTACTCCTTTCGGTTTATTGTTTTATTTTTTCGCTCATATTTTTTCATCTATGTTACGAGACTGAAGGGAGATTTCTCATGAACACACAGATAGCAGCATGCTGGGCATACTCAGTGTGCTGGTCAAAGCTTCTAGAAACTTTGGCAAACGTTTTCCGAGCCGGGCTCCATTGGATGATGTCAGCCACATGTAAGGACTAACATCCTGCTGTCCTAGGAACACCTGTTACAGGTAAGCAACTGTGCTTTCTCTTCTCCCCAAGGTGTAGGTCCTGTTTTAGTTGGGGGGGGGAGGGAGTTATCTTTCAAGGTCCTGTGTGCTAAGGGTGTCTCTTGTAAGTCTGTGTACCCCATGGAGAGGAACACACCATAGAAAAATTCACACAGTATGCTCATGGTGCAAAAACTACTCCAAACACCAAGGTGATGTCCAAATTAAAGTTTACATTTGGATAATAAATAGTGTAGTGGCACAGTTCACTCTGTTATTAGCTCCACAGGTAAGGTTAACTTGATTATAGTTACTTCTCTCTGTCTGTGCAAGAAACTTCCTCACAGGGACCCCAGATTTCTCCACTCTTCAGGGGTTGGAAAAGTGAAGGCCTTGGGTAGAGAAAGCACTCCTTTTTTAGGTGACAAGGATACCCTTCAATCCTGGATGAAAACAGATAATAGTCTTGGCACAGAGAGTTGAAAATCCTCTTTCTCTCTTCCCAAGGGCAAAGACTCCGGGTGGGTGTCCTTGGTGATGTCAAAAGTTCTTAATCACAGTTTTGTTAACTCCTTTGGTTTTTATTTCCTGGTCCCTAGATCCCAGATGAGAGGAATCCTTTTGGATCAGAACTCCTGATGTTCCCTTCAGATAGGAAGGGGCAGCCAAACACTTCCTCCTGATGACTCAAAACAAAGTCTCTTCCCTTGTAAAACAATTTAACACCAGAGGATCCTGGCACCAGTCACCACCTCTTCTGTCCTCATCAAGGTATAGAGGGTCAGGTCTTCCCTAATCTGGGCAGCCCCAAAAACAGGGTTCCCCAGTCACTGAGTCCAGATGGGGCACAGGGTCTCACCAGGCCGCCTACCAAGAAAACTGCAAAAAAACCCAAAAATATACTCAGAGGGATATTCCTCCCAGCTAGAGTGTAGGATGGAAGGAAAAATCTCCCAACCCTGGTCAGTATCCCCAGGCTGGGTTAGCTGTGTCAACTGACTGGGCCTGAAAACAACAAAAGGAAAAGCTCCCAACTACTTCAAAACTTCACAAGACCCATAAAGGACTGCCCACAGACTCCCTCTATAGAGCTTCTTAAAAACTTCTCGAGGGGACAGTCATTCCATTCCCCTCAAAGGGAAGCACTACATTTGAATAATATTCTCCCCTTACTGACCTGCACTGCTCTAGCTTGAAAATGGGACTTACCCAGGACTTACTGGTAACTGAAAAATGGCTATTGGTTACATATTATTTTTCAAAATTAACCATTGGCCAGTGGGGGACTGTGCCATTGATGTTGCCGGCAGTGATGGGATATGCACCATCAATATTGGCCACTGGCAGGAGGCCAGGCCCTGCCAGCGTTTGAAGAGACATGGGGACCTGTGCCTTGCTGGAGGCCAGGATCTGTTAGTGGCAGAAGACTTCCAGATCTGTAAAAGCTGAACAAAGCCACTGGAGAGGAGTCTAGGCTCTGTCAGTGTTAAGGAAAGTAGGTGTGCGAGGGAAGGGAATAGGACGTGAACAGGAGAGGGGGAAGGGAAAGCAGGAAAGTGGAATGTGTGCTGGGAGGGTAGGGTTGAGTTAAGGAAGGAGGTGAAAAAGGGAATGAAGAGGGGAATAGGGTGAGAGTTGGTAGGGTGAGTGAAGGCATGTGTGAGAAAGGGAATGGAAAAGGAGGCGTGAGGGGAGGGAATAGGCTGAGAGGGAGAGGAATAGGATGAAAGGGGGTAGGGTGAGCGAAGAAAGGATGTGAGGAAGGGAAAATTAAGGGAGGGAAAGGAGGAGGAGTAGGAAGAGAAGGGGAAGGAGGGGAGGGGTGAGTGGGTGAATGAGAGAGGAGGGGGAAGGGTATGAATGAAAGAGGGGTGGGTAAGAGTGAAAGGAGAGGGTAGAGAATGCATCATTCTCACACATGTATGCACCTCGGGGGCTAGAGGGAAGAGGAAGCCAGGGAACCTGGTTCTTGGTTGTGACATGGTTGCCAACTTTCAGAAAATACTGGCATGTTGTTTTTCACACTCCTGGGATTCCTGTTTTCTCCTTTTCCAAGAATTTCACATCATCCAAAAGGCTCACCCCCATTTGTTGAACAAACTCTTGAGTCTGGTCCTCACCAGCTCTACCCACACCCCTGCTCAAGAAACTACAAGGGAGGGCTTCTTCCCCTGATCCTTTTGATTTGAAATTTCTTATGTGGCCCTTCCCTTAAAAGGTTTGGGGACCCCTGGCCTAGATAATTAAAAACAAAAAATAGGGGCGGGGTAGAAAGTGAAAGACCGTATGTGCATGGGAGGGGAGAGTGAGAGGGGAAACTGTTGAGGGGGGTTGCAAGAAGTAACAGTAAAGATGGGATGGGAGAGGATATGAGAGAGGGGAAAGAAAGAGTTATGGGATGGGGAGAGCAAGATGGAGAATGGCAGGAAAGAGAGGGGCAAGGAAGGTGATATGAGAGTGGAACAGTGGAAGAGGAGGTTAAGAAAAGTGTGCAAGTGAAGGGGGAAATAATGAGCAAGAGCTGGAGAGAACAAGGTGAAGAGGAGAGAGGGAAAGAGGTTAGTAAAGGGGAGACAGCATGTAAAGCAAGGGAGTTATCTGTCATCAAAAGAAGGGGGGCTTAGAGCCAACATTTTGTATCTTCTATTTCCCCAGCCATTGAACCTGGCAAACTGAAATCCCTGTATGTGGGCATTGTTGGTAGACTCTATAAGACGTGTAACTATCTGCTCTCCTAAGACCTCCATATTTCCAGGGTCAAGGCATCTCACCCATGTGAAACTCCCAGATTCCACCAGTTCTGAAGTCCTGAACCAGTTGCTACTCCTTAACGTTAGGGACACCTGATTCACTAGCACTTCAAAGACAAAACTGAGTTAATAATGATGTTTGAGATCTTTTTTTTTTCCAGAATCAAGCCTAGCATTTTACCTTTTGGCAAGGGGAACATGTGTAATTAAAAAGCTGTTTGAGGCTGGTAACTGCTTTCTCTCCCCATCTCTAATATGGTTATACAGCAGATTTTCCAATCCTGTGGCTCCATGTTTCCTGGAGAAGATGATGTACCTTGCCGTGCAGTGCAAACAGCTGATTGTATTCAGAAATAGCTCCAGGCTTCAGTTATTCTGAGTAGAAATAAAACCTGCACACACAGTGCAATTAGGTTTTTGCCCATCTGCACAAGAATTCACAACCTGGCTGGAGAGTAGGAGAGCAGTTTCCCCTGTTCTTTTCTCTGCCCAGCTTTCTCTGAAAGAACAAAGGGTGAGCCAAGTTCTCTTGCTGAGTTTAGACTGGAAGAACCACCTCCTCCAAGTCTGGACCCTTCCATAATGTTCTTGCCAGAATGCATTTTTCCTGCAGTACTCTGCTCATTTGACCTTCAGGGCCTTTCACCCAATCCCATGCTAAGTGTATCTTTTCTGCTTTCCTGAGACATGAGACTTAAAGTGGGGTACAAATGCAGTAGCTCACAGTATCACCACCAAACTATAAGATCCACCCTAGACTCTGGTCTCATCTAAATGGGAAACTGACCTACTGTAAACAGGCTAGCTTATTTTTAAATTTCTATTTTTGTTTTTTGTGATTTAGGAGACTGGTGGGTGAAATGTCTGGATGGTTCCGCCGTACTAGCAAACAGTTTAAAGCAGGATTTATTTAATCAAAGAAAGATAGCTTTGTAACAGGAGAAAGGTATAAAAAACTTCAAAGTAAAAGGAAAGTTGCTTTACCATGGATGACAGATTACTTGATTTTGCAGCTTTGTGGTAGTTGGTCTGTCTGAGGATGGACAGGCTGTAGTTGATTTCCTTGTGGTAGGGCTCTGACAGGCGTCTGATTAGTAATCCCTAGTCCTGGCCCAGTTAGAGGATCTCTGCAAGATATCCTGGACCTCTAGCCATTCTTTAACCCTTTTCTCTACTTACAACACAGAGTAGAAGTCTAGCAGAGCTGTGGCCTTTTTTTTTATGGCATACCATCAGTGGTAGAAACATGTAGCGCTGATTTATTTTTATTAATTTAAAATCTTTTTTTTATACCACTTGTAACATCAGAGTCATTGTTTTAAGGTGGCGTTCATAGTTTAGTTGACTGCACTCAAGAATCACAGCTGAAAATAAAAAATACAGCCCCCCTTCCACTGGTACCAACCAGCTAAGTAACTCTACATGTTTGGCACTTTATGGCATTAGAGCTGAGGAAGATTCTTTATCCCAGCTGTGCACACTTGCAGTTCTCTAGTGCTCTGTAAACTGAGCATACCTGAGTCTGAGATCTGCTTATAAAAACCTGATACTGGCTTTAAACACAGAGTAAAATCTGGGCTTCTTTATCCAATATAAGGTCTATCAAAGCTGCTTTTATGAGGGAAAGAAAGAAGAAAAAAACCTCTCTATTTCCTCTTTCCTAAAGCTGAAGTTATTTTTGTTAGCTTTAATAGCTGTACATTGTGTGAAATGACAGATTTTAAGGCTGGTACTATGAGCCACACCCTGTGTGTGGATGAGTAAGAATGTCTGAGAAGGCATGAGTAAGCAGTACACTCCTCATTGTAATACCAGTATGCAAATCATACGACACAAGAAGCAGCTATGGCTATGGATTGAAAAAATGTGTATTATGAATCTATGCAACCCCTTTGTATTGCAAGGCATAACTATTTCCTTGGCCCTGTTTACTTGCATTTGTTTTTCTGGTAACATAAAACTGTTCAATTAACATTTTGTCTCAACGTTAAATTATTCTGGAAGTTTGCTGGGCTCAGCCAGATATGCAAAGGGCATGTGTATAACCTGCACTATTGCATCTTAATTGTTTAGGCATCTGACATGATCAGCCTCAAAAAGACTGGCAAATTTAAGATTACGCATAACACACTTGATGATAAAATAATTTCTGGTCCAAGATTTTTATTTTTTTAAGTAGAAATAAGGATTTACAAACACATTTTTTTTATTGGACAAATGCAGTACAATATGTTGAATGCCACCTGGAGCCCGTTCTAGGATAGGTGACTTGTGATTTTTTTAAATTATTTAGATTTATATTTCCATACTGCCTGCAATTGGTGACAAAATTCTGTAGCTGTCTTTCAAAAATGGCAATATGTGTGCAAGCTGCTGTAAGCACAAATCCATGTGAATGTTACTTTTAAAATGCTTTGCACATAAGCAGAAGGATGATGCACTTAAGCAAACTTGTTTCAGGTGCAGATTCATCATGTTCTGTGCTGCTAGAATCCTTGATTCCCCTAACTTGAACTGGAGAAACTAGTTTGAATTTTTTCCTTTCCCGCAGACGTTCCTTGTTGATACTAGCATCCAGATACACTGACATTTGCACTTTTCTCTAACAGATTTGTTGGGAATTAGAATAGACTAACAGCCACTTCAGACTTGAAACAGATGACCTCAAATATATAAATAAAGCATCTGTATTAGGAGATTTTCAGCAGAGCAGATGACAGAGCTGGCATTTAGTCTGCTGCAAAACTCGGGACCTTACTTGTTTGTGAAAACTGACTGAGCTTCCGGTTTCTTTACAGTATGCTGAATACTTTGGGTTCATTCTTGGAAAACTGTTACTATTTTATTCAGTTTTACTAGTCTTATGCACATAAGATGACTTAGAGATGTGATGTGAGATAATCTTGGAGCTCTGCTAAAAGCCCTTTTAGCAGTGCCACTGCTTGAGAGAGAGACCTTACCAGTCCTGAAAGTTTCCATCTTGAGACACACAGCTTTAGGAAGGTGTCAGTGGTACCACACTACTATTTTTATAAAAACAGTGTGTTCTATAGCAGGGTCCCCTTTACTACTCAGTTACTGTGTATGTCATAGCTTTTTCTTTTTTTAAACTTATAGTTTTTATTAAGTGTTAACAGAACATACATTGAACCATATACAAGGAAAAAATGGTACCAGTCATGAGAGACGAACAATATTTCAAAAAGACAAGTGTGCTTCATACAATAATATGCCCCCCCCCCCCCCAAAGTGGAGGAATCTCTCTTATAGTGAGGTTCAAAAGTAAGGAAACCAGACTTTTGTATCCCTTTCTTCCCGAACCCTCCCCCTCCCCCCCTGCCATATACACATGTATATGTCATATCTTGATTGAGGATCTTATAGATGGGGTCTCATATTCTTCCCAGAAGCTAAGTTTCACTGAAAGCATGGCATTTCTTCTTCTGCCTTGCTTCCAGAAGATTCTCTGTATCTCAGCTCTTTTAGAAACAACTACACTTGGCACATGTTGACTCAATCTAGGATACACACTATATTCTGAACGTCTCATATAAATAATGTAAACAAAGAGATGCCGAAAGTCCTCAAAAAGGTTTATAAAATGCCAGGCATTCATGGATTCATTGTTTATTAATAAACCTTTTTGAGGACTTTCAGCATCTCTGTTTATATCCCTCATGGCTTTGATAGACCGACTTCCTTCTTGTTTTTTGGGCCCATCATATAAATAATGAACATTTCCCTCTAGAGCATGCTAAGAACATTCTTTAGAGTACTATCATGATAGGCTTAAAACATAGGAGTTTACCATTTTTGGAGGCACATCATGTGGCTCAGAGGCAAAAATACATGACTACTAAAGTATGTAAAGATAAATACAAACAAACACAGAATAAGGGTTGAGGTTGTGACAAATCAGACCATTTATAGATGAGAAAGAGGAGACTAAATTCTGTTTAAAATTTGAGTAATAACTTGTTAGGGTGCTTTGAAAAGGTTTTCCTATATAGTTATCACTGCACTGAAGTTTACACTGATTAGACTTGTAGAATCATTGAATGTTGCTGACATGACGAAATATGCTGAAATGTTAACGTAAGTCAAAAGTAAAAAAGATATGAGTTTAGTCATGTCATTCCTATCTTCTGGGCTCAATTTATAAGAAATCACATGAATTACAAGAATCCCTACCTCATTAAAATATATATGAGATAAAATTATAATACCATCCTATTAAGAGGAGGATATATTAATGTCTACCAGTTAGAACAATGTTGTGAAAACAAACAAATTAGAGGTGTTACCCCTATATAGAGCCTGGTATCCGTGAATGATCTTTGAGAGAACTGATCCCATTCTACTGCATGGTGACCTGTTTTTCTCTCTATAAGATATATCTCATTATATTATTTGTTGTTTTTTTAATAAAAAGCATTTTTCTCCTCAAGCTGTTGGCTCTGGTGTTTATTCAGTCCACAATAAACTGAACAGGAAGCAAAGGACTGATCTAATATTGACTAGGGAGCCAAAAGAGAAGGTACAAAGCAGAATCTGAAGAAGCTGGATGATGTAATGATGAGTTCAGAAAACCAACAAGAAGACTCTTGCAGTAGTGCAGACAAGAAAAGAAGGGAACATGGAGAAGGAGTCAACAAGCATCAAAGGTCAGGGAGGAATTCGGCTTCTCTGCTGCTGCGAACGGGGAAGGCCTGCGCGATCGGCGCCGAGCCCCGCTGGGGGAAGGTCACTGAGAATCTCTCCCCACCCAGCCGGCCTCAACGCCGATAACGCGGCAGACATTGCAGGAAAAAAGCTTCATAAAAAGAAAGCGAATCGCGCTGAAAACGCTGAGCCCCGCCTACAATTACAGCGCCTCCAATCAGGTACCAGCCCTGTGGGGCTTTAAATTTACACACTTTCGACGCCGAGCGTCGCGTGCTGAAGGAGCGAGACAAAGGGGCATGCCCCTTTGTTTGCCCCTTCGTGCAGCCCCGAGGGAGCCCCGACCCATACCCACGGAAGTGATTACTTTCTTAACAACTGTAGCTAACAGTAAAAGACTCTGATCCTAACGGAGTTTACTGCCTGGATTAAAGCCAGCACCCATTATAGCCTCTCCAGCCATCCAACATCCAACCAGCAGCCATCCAGCCTCAGTCCAGCCTCTCCAGCAGCCATCAAACATCCAGCATCCAGCTGCCATCCTCTCCAGCATCCAGCTGCCATCCTCTCCAGCAACCATCCAGCAACCATCCTCTCCAGCAGCCATCCAGCAACCATCCAACCTCTCCAGCATACAGCATCCATCCAGCATCCCTAGCATCCAGCCTCTCCAACTAACCTCATGCATACCTACAATATCCCAATCATTCAATACCGAAGGAGAATCTCCTTAATCAATTCCACAACATCATACAAAAAAGAATTATTCCAATCATGACTTCACCACTGAACCAACTACTAGGCCTCACACTACTCTCAGTAACCCTTTTCAACGCACATTCCTTAACCAAAAAGACACACATCCTCAACGACTATCTCCAGGACACAAATCCAGATATCTGTGCAATCACGGAAACCTGGCTAAAAAATGCTGATATTGCTCTAATCAATCAACTTCCTATTCATATATATGACATCTTCACCTTCCACAGACACAAAAAAAGAGGAGGCGGCCTTCTTCTAGCTACCAAGAAAGAACTCAAGTTATCCGCACACACTATCAAGACTGAGTCTAAATTGGAATTGGGCCTAGTCAAGTCTAAACAGCTACAAATTCTACTAGTCTACGCTCCTCCTGGAGTCCTAGAAACAGACCCCTCGTCACTCATTGAATCCATCGTGAAACATATCAACTTAGACCTCCCAACTATGATCTTAGGTGACTTCAATCTTCACACCGATATTATACCCCGCTCCTCAAACTGCGAAGCGCTCCTCACCACCCTCAGTGCTATGGGTTTCACACAGATCATTAATAGCCCTACACACAAAGCAGGACACACTCTGGATCTAATTTTCATCAATGCAAATTTCTCCTGCACATCAGAACCTTCTTGCACTCCAATCCGCTGGTCAGACCATTTCTTGATAGAATCCTCCTTCTCCATAGATAAACAAACACTCACCTCTCCTCACCTGTCTACTATTCAATTCAGGAAATCATGCCCATCCGATATACTTAACGATCAGCTCTCCAAGGAACTCACGAACTTAGACCTTGCCAATCCTGACTCAGCTCTATCTTCCTGGCATAAGATCACTGAAACAGTTGCTAACAAATGGTGCCCAATAGTCTCCAAAACAATCAATCCTACAAAAAAAGGAAATCAACCCTGGTTTACCCCTAAACTAAAACAGATGAAACAGGAGCTACGTCACAAGGAAAATATATGGCGAAAAACCCCCACCACAGCTACCCTGTCAACGTTCAAAGGCTTTCTACATCACTACAGGACTTCTATTCTACTAACAAAAAAGGAATTCTATGCCAACAAAATTCATCATCTCCAGTATGATGCCCAGGCCCTTTTCGCATACGTTACCCAAATCATGAAGTCAACCCCTCCATCCATTCCAGACGAACAAGCACTATCCAAGGCTAATGAGCTTGCTTCTTTCTTTCAACAGAAGATCTTGAATACGCTCGCCCTTCTACCACCAAATACTTTACCTCTCACCTCAGACAAGAATCCTCATTCACTCAAGGGAGCTAAGCTCGACAGCTTCGAGTCAATATCCATCAAAGAGATTGAATCCCTACTAAAAAAACAGAAACCGTCTAGTCACCCAACCGATAACATTCCATCGAAACTCTTGCTTTTCATTCCAAACACGATTTCAGAACCTTTGACAAGTATCATAAATTGCTTTCTAACCCAAGGGAGTTACCCTGACAGTCTAAAAACCGCGGCACTTAAACCCCTCCTTAAGAAACACAATTTAGACCCAAATGAACCAGCCAACTTCAGACCCATCTCCAATCTCCCATTCTTAGCCAAACTAACGGAGACGTTGGTAAACACCCAGCTTTCAGACTACCTAGAAGATCACAATATCCTACACCCTTCACAATATGGCTTTCGCAAGTCACGCAGCACGGAAACCCTCCTCATTTCACTTACAGATCATATCATAATGGGTCTAGACAAAGGCTACTCCTTTTTATTAGTCCTGCTAGACATCTCGGCGGCATTTGACACCGTCAACCACGCCATCCTTCTGGATCGCCTAACAGATATAGGTATCTCTGGATCAGCCCATAGTTGGTTCAAGTCCTTCCTCTGCAATAGAACCTTCAAAGTTAAAATAAACAATAAAGAATCGCCTTTAACAAAATCCACCCTTGGCGTACCACAAGGATCATCCCTATCTCCAATCCTTTTCAATATTTACCTCCTCCCCCTCTGCTAACTGATCTTAATTTAATTCATTATCTGTACGCAGACGACGTGCAGATTCTAATCCCTATTACAGAATCTATTTCAAAAGCGCTTATCCACTGGAATAAGTGCCTTTTATCTATCACCAGCCTCCTCAACAGATTAAACTTGGTCCTTAATGCTTCGAAGACGGAGCTCCTCCTCATCTCTTCAAATGAAGAAAATATTCCCCTATCATCTCCACACAACTCCTACATCACCCATAAGCATGTGAGAGACCTTGGGGTATTTCTAGATAATCGACTAAACCTAAAGAAAATGGTCAACACCACATCCAAAGACTGCTTCTATAGACTCCAGGTACTAAAACGACTCAAACCACTACTATTTTTCCAAGACTTCAGGACAGTCCTCCAAGCGTTGCTATTTGCCAAGATAGACTACTGCAGTACCCTTCTCCTTGGCCTCCCCAAATCGACTACCAAACCACTGCAGATGATACAAAATGCCGCAGTGAGATTACTGACCAACACCAGCGGTGGAGATCACATTTCACCCATCCTCAGAAACCTACATTGGTTACCAGTAAATTTTAGAATCCTTTACAAATCAATCACCCTAATACACAAATCCATCCATCATCAACTCCAACTTGACCTCGAAATCCCCTTCAAACTACACTCCTCCAACAGACCAATTGGAGATATCCACAAAGGTACTTTGAATTTCCCCCCAACTAAAGCCACACGCCTTTCCTCAACCAAAGACAGAGCTTTTTCAATTGCAGGACCATCCATTTGGAATAACATCCCTTCAAGCCTCAGATTAGAACCCTGCCTCATAACGTTCAGAAAAAAACTCAAGACGTGACTCTTTCACCAAGCCTTCGATGACCCTCCAGACAATCACTAGTCGTCATCTTTCTCACCTGGACGTTTGGACTCTGGCACTTCCAAGTTAAAGCACCTTAAGCCATAACCCATATTATTTATTGTTTTATGTCATAATTTCCTCCTGCCTTACCTTTCTTCCAGCTATTTATAGCTTCCAAGTTTTTAATCCTTGTTAAATGTAACTTTGCCTTATTCACCTCTATTGTTAATTACTTTTATTTATTGCTTCAGTTATACCCTTGTTCTATGTAAACCGATCCGATATGGTTATTACTATGAAGGTCGGTATAAAAAAGTGTTAAATAAATAAAATAAATAAATAGATCTTGTAGAGCAGTGGTTCTCAACCTTTTTTCTATTGGGACACACCTGGCAGAGGATGTTTACATGAGTGACACGCTGAACATATGACCATCACGGAGCTAAATGCAAACATACTCTGCATCCTGAGGAACCCTCTGATCCCCAGCAATAGGTGCAAGGCAGAACTAGGACATTTCCCCATACAACTCGCCATACAAAAAAAGATATTCTGATTCTGGTTGTCATCTCAACAGCAGCAATACAAACTCCCTCTACTACCTGCTAAATTGTAAAATACACTCAGCACATGTGTAGCAAACCTGCCATATCATAAAGGCACTAACTCTGAGGACTCAAACCTCAATAATTCTACATATGAAAAGGCAGCAGTGCATCACTAATGCATGTCCTATTGAGAAAAAACAACAAATAAGACTGATACATGTGTCTACATGCTAGTAAAATACCTCACCTCAGTCACACAGAAAATTACAGACTAAAGGACCACAAATTACAAATGTGGAGACAAAACTAGAATGGAAACCTCAGAAAGCCGCAGTGCAAATGTGAAGAACTAGAAACAGAAACATGTTTCCTCCTACACTAACCAAAGTACAAATATAGAAGAAATGCACATTCCCCAAACTGACATATGGATCTTGCACCCTGTAACTCCCCCCCCCCCCCTCCAAACCACCATCCTCCCTCAGTTCTCCCAATTACTCCTTTTCAATCATCTCCTCACGCTCACATCCCTGCTCAGCATTCTTAACTCCCACCCACATCCTCTTCCCTGTGTTCCATCTTCTTCTCTTCTTCCCCTTCCTGCCCAATTACCCCTGACCCCCCTCTTTCCCACCCAGCAGCTCCCACACTCCCTTCCTGCTCTCCATCCCCAGCCTCCTTTCCCTTACCAGGTGAAGAGAGCATCACTTCCAGGCCCAGCAGGGGAGGATATAATTGGTGTCCTGTCGGGCCCCAGAAGAGCAAGAGTTGGTAATGTCTGTCTATGATCTGGGTGAAGGAGAAAACAGCCTCCCATTGGGTCAGAAAGAGGAGAAGGGAGTGAGTAGCCTCTTGTCGGACTCTATAAAGGAGAAGACAGTTCACCTGGGTTGATGAGGGAAGAGCAGCCTCCTGCTGGCCCTGCGACTAACCACCCAGGACCTCGCAACACACCAATGTGTCCTGACACACCTGTTGAGAACCATTGCTGTATTGTGTTGACTCTATAGAACAGGAATGGAATATTGTTCACTAAAAATTGGTGCCTGATGCTGACTCGTGTCCAGGAGGAGCTGCTGCCTGTAGTGAGACCTGAGAGGAATTGCTTCATTGCTGCAGGCCTGATAGAAGAAGAGCCACTTCCCCCATGAGAGAGGAAACACTACTGCTGCAGTCTGGACTCCAGCCTGGAAGGTGCTATCACTGCTGTGATTGGGCCTGGGAGGAGCTGCATCTTCCAGCACCAAACAGAAGCTAGCAGGAAGAGGAAAAAATAAAAGCAAAATGAAGAAACCAACTCTCCGAATAAACTTCTGGCTAGACTTAGGGCATTTGAACAATATTATAAGTCTTTGTAGTTCAAAGACCCATATTGTGTTGTCATGTGAGACCTTTTTCAAGGAGCTTGTGGTTCCTCAATTGACAGAAGATCAGAAGACTCCCCTTGGAGGGGAGTCGGGAACTCCGACCTTGCCACGTGTGGCTTTGGAGGAGGCCGCCATCGTGTGCCTCCTACCATGATGGCGGCTTCATCAACTGCTGCTGAAAGGCATGCCCCTGGTTTAGAGGATTTTGGAATGACTGTTTCCTCGCTTTTGTCCTCAGTACCAGCCCTTCCTGATGGCTTGGGTGAAGGTATGCCTCATAGTGGAGGGGATGTGATGAACGTCCTGGTTGGTAAGCTTGGACTTAGTAAACCACCTGTAATTACCTTAGAAGTCCTTTGGAATGCTTTAGTGACTTCGGAAACTTCTATTTCTTCATTAACTAAGGCTTCTGCTTAATTCCAATATGGTCTTGTCTCAGGACACTAAGCTTGTGGCATTGGATACCTGGTTTGTCTCCCTTGAAAACATTCAACAAAATTTGGTTCAATCGGACATGGTTTACTTAAAGAAGCTTGAGAATATTGAGAGAGCTTTGCAATCTCTAAATTTGAGAATTTTAAATTTTCCTGTTATTAAAAAGATTTCTCCTGCTCAGTTGTTTCAAAATTATATCTCTCAGATTCTCAAAAATCCTATTACTGCATTATTGAAGCATATTATTTGCCTCAAGTTGAAGAAGTTCCTATAGATAATTTGCCTTCAGATATCTCTTTGGATCTTAAAGATTTTCTTGAAAGTTCTCAACCAATAGAAATTTTGCAACAAGGACACAACTCTGTTTGTGACATTTGCCTTTTCCTCAGATCAAAATAATGTTCTTAGTTTTTTCTTTCGTAATCGATCCTCATTATATTATTCCCAAAAGGTATGGATATATCCTGATCTCACTAGAGCCACCCAACTTTGTCATAAAAAATGTTTCTTTATGCTCCGAGGTATTGTCTAAGGGAGGTCAATTTCTTTTATGATATCCTTGTAAATGTTCTATTAGATATTTAGATGCTAATTATATATTTTTTGAAGCATTCCAACTTTGGTCATTCCTAGAAACATAGAAAGATATAGAAACATAGAAATGACAGCAGAAGAAGACCAAACGGCCCATCCAGTCTGCCCAGCAAGTTTCGCATTTTGTTTTTCTCATACTTATCTGTTACTCTTGGCTCTTAGTAACCTTTTGGTTCTATTTCCCTTCCACCCCTACCATTAATGTAGAGAGCAGTGTTGGAACACCCATGCTTATTTGTTTACCCAGACCTTATAATTCAGTCCTTGTTGATTGTTGTCTGTATATAAATCCACTTTTCTTCATTCCCCCTGCTGTTGAAGCAGAGAGTTATGCTGGATATGCATTGAAAGTGAAGTATCAGACTTTCTCCCCTGCCCTCAATAGTCATCTCTATAGTTCGGCTTTATAAAATGTAACTGGCGTATATTTTCTCATTATACTTTTTTCTTAATTTCATGGTCTTACATTCGCTTACTTTTACCTTGTCGTCACCCCCCCCCCCCCCCCCCCCCCCCCCCCCCCCCCCCCCCCCCCCCCCAATTTTCCTTTTATTTCATGAGGATGTATGTTTCTGTTTCTTTGTTAACAAATATTTATGCCTATTTATTCCTGCATACCTCATGTTTCTGTACAAGGTATCCTTGAATTTATTTTGAAATTGCATAAAAAAAAAGTGCTCACAATGGTTTTCAGGTCTATTCATGGGCTTGCGCCTTCTAGTATTGAATCCTCCATCATTGGCTACTTCCCTTCCCATCCTTTACAATCCTCATCTCAACATCTCAACCCTATACTGCTCTTTTCTCCTTCTCCCAGTTCTATTACCTTGTTTAATTGTAACTGCAACCCTGATGCACCAGTTATAATTGTATTGTTCTATGCACCCCTTGTTCTAATGTAAACCGGCATGATGTGATCTGCTCATGAATGCCGGTATATTAAAAAAAACAAACTAAATAAATAAACATCTACTGGAAATTTCCTCTGTTAATCAAGTTCTATTGGCCACTCTACGCAAAAAGATATTCTGCATAGCTTGTCCTATCCTCTGGAACGATTTGCCCATGACAATAAGGTGAGAGGGTGATCTACTTTGTTTTTAGGAAGCTACTTAAGGCCTATCTTTTCATCCAAGCTTTTCATGCCCTATAAGATCCTTATTTCTAGGCGATAGACACTGGTCTACAGACTTTGCAGGCTTATTTTGTTGTTTAATGTAGTTGGGTATATTTTCTGTCTTGTGCTGTTTGTTATTATATGCTCAATTGATTTTATTATGTGTGTATATTGCACTCTGCTAAGATTTGTGGATTGGTAGAATATAAATATTTTAAATATATGTTTGCTCTTATTCTGATGTTTACTCTGACAGCTAATTTTCAGTGTTGGCATTTTATTCATTGGAATGGTGTACTGGGTAATGGACACTTCAGTCTCTCCATTTGTGTCTTAGTGATGACATTACAACATGGAGACCTAAGTTAATGGCGATCTGAGCCAGCTGGCAGCGTTTTTTGGAATTCATGCCCCTGAAGCAGTGTGGATGAGGAGCATGAAACGTGATCACAGCATACATATAACTTTTGTGGATTTTGTTTTGGGCCATCAATCAAAGGTGGACTTTTTTTTTTATTCTATCCATTTACATCAAATGAAAAGCTCTGCAACACTGCAGTGTAGGAAAAACACATTAATATACATAATAATGACAAAACTAATCTAAAAACTTCAAAATAACCTAATTATGGGGGGGGACGGACAGTCAAGGTAATTACATTAAAGAAAAATATTTCATATCAGGAGAGATATAATATCAAATTAACCAAGATGGTTAGAATGACCCAGCTGTCTTAATGCCTTATGAAGCCCCTTAACTATAAATATGATTCCTTCTGTGATTCCAAGAGGTAAAAATGCATGTGTGTGTAACTCCTCTTCTGTGTCCCTGCACTGATGAGGGGGTTGCTGCGGAGCTCCTGGGTTCCAGCACACCCCAGTGCTGTGTTAGGTTCCATCTGAACAGAGGGGAAGAGTGCTCTCCTAGGCCCTTAGGTTTGTAGGTTAATGCCATTCTTAAATAATTATGCTCACAAAGTAATTTGTGTTCAAACAAAATTTACTTTTATTTATTTGATTTATATTCTGCCTTTCAGCCACTTTAAACGGATTACGTTTAAGTTCTGTAGGTATTTCCCTGTCCCCAAATGACTCACAATCTATCCTTCATCTATTTTGTTGTGTAACACTATTTTGTCTAATATCTGCATGTAATGCTGATTAGATTTTATGTATATTATTATAAAATCACTTGGATTAATTGTTTAACAGATAGTAAGTTAAATTCAATAAATTTTATTTAAAGAAAATACTTGAGGTAATGACAATCAGATACAATGCAGAATGTTAAAGGCTGAATCCTTTGCTCATTTAGAACATAAGAACATAAGAAAATGCCATACTGGGTCAGACCAAGGGGGTCCATCAAGCCCAGCATCCTGTTTCCTACAGTGGCCAATCCAGGCCATAAGAACCTGGCAAGTACCCAAAAACTAAGTCTATTTCATGTAACCATTGCTAATGGCAGTGGCTATTCTCTAAGTGAACTTAATAGCAGGTAATGGACTTCTCCTCCAAGAACTTATCCAATCCTTTTTTAAACACAGCTATACTAACTGCACGAACCACATTCTCTGGCAACAAATTCCAGAGTTTAATTGTGCGTTGAGTAAAAAAGAACTTTCTCCGATTAGTTTTAAATGTGCCCCATGCTAACTTCATGGAGTGCCCCCTAGTCTTTCTACTATCCGAAAGAGTAAATAACCGATTCACATCTACCGTTCTAGACCTCTCATGATTTTAAACACCTCAGTCATCTCTTCTCCAAGCTGAAAAGTCCTAACCTCTTTAGTCTTTCCTCATAGGGGAGTTGTTCCATTCCCCTTATCATTTTGGTAGCCCTTCTCTGTACCTTCTCCATTGCAATTATATTTTTTTTGAGATGCGGCGACCAGAATTGTACACAGTATTCAAGGTGCGGTCTCACCATGAAGCGATACAGAGGCATTATGACATTTTCCGTTTTATTCATCATTCCTTTTCTAATAATTCCCAACATTCTGTTTGCTTTTTTGACTGCCGCAGCACACTGCACCGACGATTTCAATGTGTTATCCACTATGACACCTAGATCTCTTTCTTGGGTTGTAGCACCTAATATGGAACCCAACATTGTGTAATTATAGCATGGGTTATTTTTCCCTATATGCATCACCTTGCACTTATCCACATTAAATTTCATCTGCCATTTGGATGCCCAATTTTCCAGTCTCACAAGGTCTTCCTGCAATTTATCACAATCTGCTTGTGATTTAACTACTCTGAACAATTTTGTGTCATCTGCAAATTTGATTCTCACTCGTCGTATTTCTTTCCAGATCATTTATAAATATATTGAACAGTAAGGGTCCCAATACAGATCCCTGAGGCACTCCACTGTCCACTCCCTTCCACTGAGAAAATTGCCCATTTAATCCTACTCTCTGTTTCCTGTCTTTTAGCCAGTTTGCAAGCCACGAAAGGACATCGCCACCTATCCCATGACTTTTTACTTTTCCTAGAAGCCTCTCATGAGGAACTTTGTCAAACGCCTTCTGAAAATCCAAGTATACTAAATCTACCGGTTCACCTTTATCCACATGTTTATTAACTCCTTCAAAAAAGTGAAGCAGATTTGTGAGGCCAATGAAACAGGAAGGTGCACATTTAAAATGTAGCAATTGCTTTAAACTTTTAGGATTTTATGGAAATGAATTCTAGGGGTCATTTTCTGTGGAACAGTCCCTCGTATCTGTACTCCATTCTCTCCTTTCTCTTTCTCCCTTTTGACTTTTCTTGAATTCTCATAAATTATTTTTCTTGTAAGTTCCAGGTTAGTGCTATGTCCACCAAATTTTACAAAGTGAAATTAAAGCGCCTGGTACAAGAATAGGATTAATTCATGCAAATCCCTTCTCAATAAAAAATCTTCAACAAAAATCTGTGTGGTTTCCAGATTCATTCTAGTAAACTCATACCAGTTTCCAAATACAAAAAGTAGAAAAATAGAAACTGGAAGTCTCTCAATTTAATTCCCTAACTCCTTATCTTCCAAAAATGGAATCTGAGGCTATCAGACCTGTTAACTTTGGGATTGCAGCTCCTGCCCAATATACTGTTGCCTGTGTGCTTTCCTACTCAAAATGGAAACTCTTCAATTTCGCTTTTCTCTAGAATATTTATTTATTTTATTTAGATTCTTTTTTATACCGAAGTATAGCGGGAAGCCTTCACTCCGGTTTATGTGGGCCAGAGTATTCCTTTGTTGCTGTAAAAGGAATATGCTGACAGCAATGTTGTTAGCATATACTGGATATGTTGATGAGCCAGACACTAGTTCCGATCTCATGGTTGCTATAAGAGGTTTGGGGCATACGGGTGGAGCAGGAGGGTGTGGTAGGCTTGACAGAGGTGGGAGGGAGGGTGACAAAGGCTCTTCGGTCCAAAAAGCCTGCAATATTTTATGCATATTTCAGGGGGTGAGGGGATTGGCCGCTTCCTGACATTTGCAGGGCTGCCACCTGGAGTTCTCTCCACACTTTCGCAGCCCACTATTGCTTTGACAAAGCCGGAAGACAAGATTCCATCTTCGGCCAGTCTGTCCTGCGTAACTTATTTCCAACGTAATGTACCAACGCCCTTCGGCCTCCCCGGTGGGGCTCAGGATGCCCTCTACAAAATTCTACCCCAGTTGTTGTGCCTGTTGCACGCCATTGGGTACATTTGGTGCATGTTCGGACATCCTCAGCTCGGTACTCACCCATATGTGAGGACTACCATCCTGCTTGTCTGTGAGAAAGCAAATGTTGCTTACCTGTAACAGGTGTTCTCACAGGACAGCAGGATGTTAGCCCTCACGAAACCCGCCCGCCGCCCCGCGGTGTTGGGTTCATAACGTTTTGTTGTTTTATTTTTCGGCACTGCCTGTAGCTTTCAAATAAGACTGAAGGGGGACCCCTGCTGGCTGCAGGGTTAGTGCCGTGCTGGGCATGCCCAGTAGGGGCCAGTCAAAGTTCTGGAAACT
Organism: Rhinatrema bivittatum; assembly: GCF_901001135.1. Lineage (NCBI taxonomy): Eukaryota > Metazoa > Chordata > Amphibia > Gymnophiona > Rhinatrematidae > Rhinatrema > Rhinatrema bivittatum. The sequence continues at coordinate 571,746,511 of NC_042616.1, forward strand.
TTGACAGAAGTTTTCTGTGATTGGGCTCCATCCTGTGATGTCACCCATATATGAGGGCTAACATCCTGCTGTCCTGTGAGAACACCTGTTACAGGTAAGCAACATTTGCTTTTTCAGTTCTTTTAGCACTTTGGTATGTATACCATTTGGTCTAGGTGACTTGCTATTGTTTAGTTTGTCAACTTCCCTTATTACGTCTTCCAATTTCACTGAATTTGTTTTGGTTCCTCTGACTTCTCACCTTTTAATATCACTTCTGTCATGGGTATCTGCCTTATATCTTCCTCAGTAAAGACCGAAGTGAGGAATTCATCTAAATTCTCTATGGCTTTGCCCTCCCTTAGTGCCCCTTTTAACCCTTGATCTAATGGTCCAGCTGACTCCCTCGCGGTCCTTTTGCTTCAAGTATACTTGAAAAAGTTTTGAGTTTTTGCTTCCATAGCAAGCTTCCTTTCAAATTGTCTTTGCCTTCCTTATCAATGCTTGGTATGTAACTTTCCAATGTGTATGTTTTTTCCCTGTGTTTTTCATTTGTATCCATTGTCCATTTTTTGAAAGATGTTCTTTTGGATAGAATAGCCTCTCTCACCTCACCTTTTAATCATGCCAGTAGTCTCCTGGCCTTCCACTGTTTATAATGCGTGGTATGCATCTAGTCTGGGCTTTCAAGATGGTATTTTTAAACCGCATCCATGCCTGATCTAAACTCTTAATTTTTGCAGTTGCTTCTTTCAGTTTTTTTCCTAACCATTTTTCTCATTTTATCATAGGCTCCCTTCAGAAAGTTAAATGCTATAGCAGTAGATTTCCTTTGTGTTCTTTGTCCAGTTATCAAGTCAAATTTGATCAAGTTATGATCACTATTACTAAGGGATCTCAACACCATTAACCCTCACGCCAAATCATGTGTCCTACTAATGATTAGGTCTAAAATGGCTCCTTCTCTCATCACCTTTTGTACTAAATGCTCCATGAATTTTTACCTCCTTAGCATGTCCTGATGTGACATTTACCTAGTCAGTACTGGGGTAATTGAAATCACCCATTTTTATTGTTTTGCTAATTTTGTTAGCTTCCTTAATTTCTGATAGCATTTTATTGTCTGTCCATTCTAGCCAGGTGGATGGTAGTACACCCCATTGCTATTCTATTCCTCTTTTCATATATAATTTCTATCCATAAAGATTCTACAGTGAATTTTGTTTCAGCAGAACTTTTATCCTGTTTGATTCTATGCCCTCTTTAACAGCACCTCCCCTCCACCAATTTGGTCCATCCTATCATTGTGATATAATTTCTACCATGGTATCACAGTGTCACATTGGTTATCCTCCTTCCACTAGGTCTCTGAGATGCCAAATTATATCTACCTCTTCATTCAGTGCCATACATTCTAACTCTCCCATCTTATTTGCTAGATTTCTAGCATTTTTATACAGACATTTCAAAATGTTTTTTTTTGTTTGTATTAAAAACCTGCTTATCAATTGACAATAATTTGGAATCTTTCTGCTCTGTTCACTCTTTACTTAAATGTACCTGAGCTACTTATTGAGCTTCTTAGCATTTATTAAATCGTCTCTGTTGGGATGCCCTAACTTCCCTGTTTTGTTAGTATGTTTCAAAGAGAATTCATTCCAAACCATGTGCTTCTAAGTGATTGTCTGCTTTCCCTCATCTAGTTTAAAAGCTGCTGTATCTCCTTTTTAAAGGTTAGTAACAGAAGTCTGGTTTCACTCAGGTTAAGATGGAGCCTTTCTCGTCAGAATAGGCTGCCCCTTTCCCAGCATGTTCCCCAGTTCCTAACAAACCTAAACCCTTTTCCCTGTACAGTCAATCTCATCCATGCATTGAGGCTCTGGAGCTCCGCCTGCCTCTGCTCTTAGAACAGGAACCATCTCTGAGAATGCAACCCTGGAGGTTCTGAATTTCAATTTCCTACATAAGGGGCTGATGCAATAAATTTGCATAGAAAGCGGGTGCTGAACAGTCAGTGCCTGCTCTCTTAATGTGCCCCAGGCGCCCCCGAGGGGGGGGGGGGCGCCATGCAGTATTTAAATTAGGGGGTCGCATTAGCAAGGAGGCGCTAGGGTCCCTTGCGCGACCCTAATGCATCCTTGCTAATGAGAACCCAATCTGTTTTCGTGTTTCAGCCGTCCGCCGGCAAGGAAAATTGACGCCGAATTTATCGGCGTCTGTTTTCCTTACCGGCGGATGGCCGAATCATGAAAACCTACACCGAGTTTATCGGCATCTGTTTTCCTGACCGGCGGAAGGCAGTCATGAAAATTGACGCCGGGTTTATCGGCATCTGTTTTCGTGACTCGGCTGTCTGCTGGTAAGGAAAACAGACGCCAAGGGTTCAGGAAGCGAACGCTTGTCAGTCGAGTGTTCGTTTCCTGAACTCGACTGTCTTATTTATTTATTTAAAACTTATTTATTTATTTAAAACTAAATAGTTAATATCGCTGTGATATATATATTTTTTTTAAGTAGGAGGCAGTACAGGAAAGCAGTTTTTTCTGCTTTTCTGTACTTGTTTTGATGTGCACAGCTATTAACGCCTGAATATTCGCTAATCCCCTTATTGCATTAAGGGATTGATTAGCGCCTATTCTACCCACATCCGACTACAGGTTAACAGTGTGCTCTGCTGAGCGCACTGTATTGCATCGGCCCCTAAGAGCCTAAATTTAGCCTTCAGAGCCTTCTTTGTGCACCTTCCTGTTTCATTGGTACTCGCATGTATCATGACAACTGACTCACTCTTAGCACTTTCTAAAATTTTATCTAGGTCAGGCTCATTATCGAAAAAGTAGTTATAAAAACATTTCCATCAGCAGAAATGTATTATTTAGAGAGAGATTTCTTATAGAAAGATTAAAACATGATGATGGGAAAAGACTGACATATCTAGTCTGCCCATCCACACTAGTTCAATTTTGCAATCCCTACCATTCCTCAGAGATCCCTGTATGTTGTTCCATCATCCACTACCCTCTCTGTAATGAAATATTTCCTTAGGTTACTCCTGTGTCTACCCCCTTTCATCCTCATCACATGACCTCTTGTTCTAGAGCTTCCTTTCTGTTGAAACTAGCATCATGTGCATGGCAACCTTAGAGAGATTTAAATGTTTGTCTTATTTCCCCTATCTCGCCTTTCCTCTGGAGTATACATGTTTAGATATTTAAGTCTGTCCCCAATAGAAACATGATTCAAGTGCTGCTGGAGAGTGGAATTTGGTGCGGTCATGAAACTGGAGTTTGCGGTAGAGTTAAAGCATCAAGGCTGGTTGTGCAGGACATTCAAACTACTCTGTCAAGAAATTGAACTAGAGAGTGGGAGGGTGTGACAGGAGCTAAGGAAGGAGAGGCCAGGATAGAGGTAAGAATGGAAATATGGGAGAAAGAGGGATAAGGAAAAGGGAAGGTGAGCAGTTGAGATGAGAGCTCTAATGAAGAGTGAAGGAGGGTTTGATGTGACTCCTGGATAAGAGAGAAAGGGAATGATTGGAGCCTGGGGAGAGATGAAACTGCCATGGAAAGAGGGAAAGATGGTTGAAAGGAAGTTAGTGAGCTGATGATTGTAGAGAAATACAGAGGGTGTGTCCATGGAAATATATATGTACGTGTGTCATTCTTTGTGGTAGATGACATGTATGTGTGGGAAGGTCAAATAGAGACCATAGGGTTTGTTGGTGAAATGGGAAACAGGGGGCAATTGTTTCAGGGTAATTGGCATGTTAACTTGGATTTGAAAGGTTGTTAAAACCTATGATTATGATCCTATATTACTGCCCATGGTAAAGTCCTTGTTTTAAAGTTGGCCCAGATGGACTTATGATCCCCATTGTAAACCATAAATGTTATATCCCCCCTTAAGTTTTAATTATTAGAGAATAATGTATACAAATGAGAAAAGGGATAGAGGATGAGACCAGCCATCTTGTTAAAACAAAACAAAACAAAACAAAAAAAAAAAACCAACCCAAAAAAAATAGGAATAATGTGCACAATTTAAATAGCCTTTTATGTCAAATTTGCATCCTCTTTTAAATATAAGCTCTGATCACTTAATTTTTCTTTCATTTATCCTCTGTGCTGAGAAATATGGTGGTGTCAGCAGCATTATGGTGCTTAGAGTATTGTCTCAGGTATTTCTAGGAAGGCTCTCGACACCCCAAAGTTAAATAGTGCTGTGTGTGACTGACGGAAGGTGCATATGATAAGGTTGACAGCAGACACTTGACCTCACCTGTACACACAGATCATGCACATTTCACCCAGTAGAGGTGAAGTGCTGTTTGTGGTTGGAGTTAAGTTCTATCAGTTAAAACTCTGCTACCTTTTGCTTACTCCAGGACGAGAGCAAACAAATGAAGTGTTAATTTGGTCCCATTAATCAGTGTACCAGAGGGAGGCGTAGGCCCCTGTTTTGCAAGACCAAAAGATGAGGTAATTTTTTTTACATGGCTTCGCCTTGTTGGGGTAGAGTTGGGAGTGGTGGTAATTCTGCTGTCATAAGTTTTGTTTGAGAATGTGAGCAAATATTAACTTTGTTGTTCAGAGTCTCGTGTCAGCTTTTTTTTTTTTTTTTTACTTTATTTTCCTTTTATATGTTAACATGACAGCGATGGAGGGGTAAGGTGATAGCAAGAATGTGGAGGATGGGATATCAGCTAGTTATAACTTCAGGATTTATTATTTTATGTATGCCAAAGAGATGACAATGTGATTGGTTCGTTTTGCTGTGTGATTTGCCAGATTTTTAAGTATTTAAATGATGGGAGTTTTTGTTTTTCTCTTCACTTTTTTGTGGCAAAATAAGAATCTTTGTGCCTGTTGAGATTTCTTATTTTGCACTCAAGGCTTTTTGTTTCCCTATCAAGACCTTCTTTCCCCTTGCAGTCCTGGAACTGACATGCAAGTGGCAGCCTAACTCATATTGTACTCTACAGTTTCGAGCAGTTATCACTAACAGGTTAACTTGCTGCTTGTATAGGCCAAAGTGAGGCTTTGAAAGCACACTTCCCCATTTTCCATGAACTGGTGTAATGTTGCAACATTCAATGTTACAATTGTTCAGGAATCTGGTGCCTTGGGCTTTCATTGGTAATACAGTACCAGCCCCAAAATGACTGGGTCCAGAATATGCCAGAAAATCTTGGTCTTTGCTGGGAGTGCAACAGAACCATATCTACACCAAAGCTATCTTCCAGCTCTACAAATCTTTGCATGGACAGCCTCTCCTAAACCTCCCCAGACATTGGCTTAATACAGCAAAAGTTGTCTAGCATTAACTGTATGAATCCTTGTTATTATAGCTGTTGCTGTTTACAAATCTTTTTGTTTGTTCACTATACTAATTGTTAATAAATTCTTCACTTTGCTAGCTCGGTCCTATGATTGATGATGCCAGTATTTTTTTGTGTTTGATCTGAAGGTGCATTTCTAGGAACTTTGTGACATTCCCCTCCACCCACACCCTCTGATTGTGTAGGGTTTGTGTCCCTAGAAACCACCAGGAAATATTTTGCTGGCAGGGTACTTGGCCGGAGATAAACAGGAACTCATTTGGTAGGCAGGAGGCTGCCAGCATAGGGGCACAGGTAGAAGTGGACCTGGGCAGTACTTAGCAGGATCTTCCAAATATCCATGAAATTAACTTTGAATGGGTGTTAGGGATAGCACTAAGGTGTTGTTTGTTACTTTTCAATTCTATTGATAACTTTTTTTTTTGTAATCCATCAGTTTCTTCTTATGCTTTTTTTTTGTTTTGTTATACTTCTAGCTCAATCAGAACAAGGACTGAGATTTGGCATCATGAGCCTTCATTATTCCAGTCATCGCGGTAACAGTCCTAGGCCAGGTGTCATACACCACTAGATGTCAATATTGTGCAATGATTGGCACTCCCTTTTCTCCCCCAGGATCAAGGAAAGCTGCATCCCCAGCCACTGCAAGCCTGGGAGCAAGTGAGCAGGGAATAATAGAACATGGGCTCAGCATGCCATGTTTAGCACTGTTCCTGGGCTGACTCAGTAATGAAGACAATGAGTAGGTCCATATTTTGTAGCTATTTAAAATTTTCAGTTATTTCTGCAAGATTTGAGTCTTGCTTGTACCATTGTCACCTCATGTTTTCCTGAGATGTTCTGTGATGTGAGGAGGTGGTGTTTTGAGAGAGGATTCCCATCTATGTGGTCTCATCAGCTTGATCTGTCTCTTACGTGATGAGTAAGCATGCTTTTCTTTTTTTTTGCTAGTTTAGTATCACTGCTAGCTGTAATATTATACCTTTTTTTTCTTGCTTTTTATTTGTAAGTTGGCATTTTGAACAGTCTTGAACTCATTCATATCTGCCCTGTAGTACAATTCCCTTCTGTAAGTGACGGAGGTATTCTGGAGGGGTGTGGGAGAAATAAATTAGATGTTTCACAACTGTATGATTGTGGCAGTCAAAAGTTAGCCAACTCCATTTATCAATTAGCCAATTTAGCTTAGTTCATCTTTCCAGGAGTTGGCCCATTCTGTGTCCAGGAGTTTGGCCTTGTTTACCCACAGGTTTACAGTGGTGGTATGATCTGTATCCTCTCCAGGTGTAGCAAGATTCAATCTGCATTAGCTTTGGATTTACGCCAGTCTTACTGTGTGCTTTTCATGCCTCAGGGCATCATGAGAATGGGCCCTCCCAGTCTTGTTGGCAGGAACATGATGTAGAATAAAAATAAGTTAAGATAAATGATACACCCAAGTTTATCTACAGTAGCAATGTTCAGTCTTTTATGACTGTAAGGGATGCCACCCCCATGCAGTGTATAGCTGCGAATTCCAGGAAGGTGAGCAGTTATGGCATGCTAAGAATGTGAGAGATTTTTTATCCCTTCTAGCCTTATGCGATTATCCTAGTGATGTAAACACATCACAATAACCTACATCAAGATATCTGGTAGTAAAGAAGTATACATGCATGGCACGAATGCATCAGAAGGCACAAGACAGCTGGCTAATTTCCTTCATCAGCTATAAAATACAAGTTCATATTGAGGATCAAGCAACCTGAAGTATGGTGTTAAGCCATATAAAATTCTTAATTTGTCAAACGGTTTTTATTGATTTACCAAAAGGCCAAGTTAGATAACAGTAAAGGTCGTACAACAAAGCCCAATAATGCAGTATATATACAAAAACAACGTGACCACCAGTAGTGGGGCGTATGAAATAATCAACCATCCAACTCAGGAATAGCTACACCCACCCCCGCCCTCTCCCCCCCCCCCTACAGAGCAACCATCCCCATCCCCCCCCAGCGCCCCAGTCAGTCATCGGTCTTCCAGGTCCAATTGGATCACAAAGAGTGTAGTCCTTGCGTGGCCATACCATTCAATACATGACTACGAACTTGTGGAGTAAGAGACTGAAGATAAAAGTCCCAAATACTGAGAAAGCGACGTTCCCTCTGAAAAGATGTAGCTGCCCATTGTCTGTCCATCGATAACAATCGATGCAAGTGATTGCGCCATTGCCAATAGGAGGGTGGGTCTGGAGACCGCCAGTTCACTAAGATCATCTTCTTTCCCACTGCGCAGGCCTTCCGGATGAGCAGTCTCGGTCCCCGACCTTTGAGCCGGCCGGGCGAAAACTGTCCAAACAATATCAATTTAATAGTGACAGGTATCACCTCATCTAGTAACCCTCCCAAATAACGAGTTATCCGTGCCCAGAAGTGCCTCACCTTCTGGCAATCCCAAAACATGTGTTGTAAGGAACCTTCCGTCATGTTACACTTCCCACATTGTTTGGAGGCCCCTGGGATATAATGCACCGCCCTAGTAGGGGGAATGTAGGCTCTCCATAAAAATTTGAATTGCATCTCCCGATAATAAGTATTGGAGGAGACACTAGAGATATGGCGGAAGCAACTGCGAAGGTCAGCCGCCGTCACCACCGTCCCACCCATCCCATTCCATCGCCCAACCAGGGTTGCAGTAATTTCCTCCAAATTGTTCCCCAGGAGTTTCCTATAATAATTGGCTAACGTGGGCACCTTCCGTGTTGAGAGAGCAAAAAAGGCATCCAACTTGTAAAAAACCTGCGCTGGCCTAATCTCCAGCGGGAGCGAATGTACATAATGGTGCAGTTGCATGTAGGGAAACACATGACGGAAGGACAACCCATACTGCGCAATAATTTCTTTATGAGACATGAGTTTACCTTCATCATCCAGGACATGACCAAGATATTCAATGCCCCGGGACGTCCAATCCTGAAATCCCGCTGCCTGGGAGCCCGGGGAAAAATCGGGATTACCTCTAATCGGCAATAGATAGGCACATTGTCTGGGGATGCCCAATTTATGGGTTACCACCCGCCAAGTGAGTCTTAAGGGTGCCAATAAGGCCGCCACCAGAGGGGGATAAGAGAATCTAGAGGCGTCTGCCTGTAAGACATAAGTCAGTCCCAGCGGGGCGACCAGGGCCTTTTCCACCAAAAGATCAACAAAAGTTGGTGTTCCCATAAGCCAATCTCGAATAAGCCTGAGATTCCCGGCCACATTATAAAGTTGCATATTCGGGACCCCCAATCCGCCCTGTCCCCAACGAGGCTGTAGAAAGCGAAAAGGTATACGTGCCTTCTTGCCTTGCCACAAAAAACGCCGCATGGCCATCTCCAGCCTTCGCCGATCTGGGGCCTTAAGAAAAATGGGCAGGTTTTGAAACAAAAAAAGCCATTTAGGGAGAATAATCATCTTAAACAGATTGAGGCGACCCAACAAGGATAAGGGAAGTTTCTGCCAAACCTCCATCCTCTCCGTCACTTGTTTTAAAAGTGGGGTGACATTACTAGAATACAATAAGGGTAATTGAGCCGGTATGCAAATTCCCAGATAGCGGATTTGGGAGGATGCCCATGTCAAAGGAAACAAAGGTCCCCAAGCGTGCTTTAACAAAGGGGGAAATGGCAGAGCTTCAGATTTCCCAAGGTTCAATTTGAGGCCCGCAAAGGATCCAAACTGTCGAATTAACTCCAAGAGCGCAGCCAAGGAAGGTACCGGGTCTGTCAGGAACACCAGAATGTCATCCGCAAATGCTGCGTATTTAAAGGTTTCAGACTGAAGTCGAATACCTTTTATATTTCGGGCATTTTGAATGGCTCCCAATAATGGTTCAAGCTGTAACACAAAAAGTAAGGGGGATAGCGGACAACCCTGCCTGGTACCCCTATGAATAGGAAAAGCTGCAGAGTGCGAATTATTAAGCCCAATAGTGGCCATGGGTGCATTGTATAACAGCCGTATTGCATCAAGGAAGAGCCCCGTAATCCCCATCAATTGAAGGAGATGAAATAAGTAAGGCCACTCCACGCGATCAAACGCTTTTTCAGCGTCGAGGCTAACCACCAGATGAGGAATATCGTCCAGTAGACCCAGTGTCATTGCAGCGATGACTTTCCTAATATTGGTAAGGGCGTACCTACGACGAACGAATCCCACCTGGCCGGGGCCCAGCAAATCCGGCAGCAGAACCGCCAGTCTGTCCGCCAAAATTTTGGCCAGAAATTTTTGATCCACATTGAGAAGGGAGATCGGCCGGTAGGACTCCGGCTGCAAGGGGTCCTTCCCCGGCTTGGGAATCAAAGTAATCGTAGCACAGTTCGTGTGTTGTGGGTAGGAACCTGACTGTATCAAAGCATTGAAGGTGTGAGTGAGGGATTCAATTAAAGACTCCGGCATAATTTTATAAAATTCAGCGGTATAGCCATCGGGCCCTGGCGCCTTATATTTGGGGGCCATTTTGATAACCCTCCGAATCTCCTCTTCAGTAATGGGCTGATTCAAAGTACCTTGGTGTTCCACAGTTAATCGGGGAATGTGCACCCGGCTGCAAAATTGTTCAAGCGCTCCCCAATTCATTGGCTCTTGGGAATAGAGACTAGAATAAAATTCAGAAAAGGAGCGTAGTATGGAGGGGGAATCCCTCACTAACCTACCTGAGGAATCATAAATCGCTGGGATGAATCGGGAAGCCCGCTGGGACTTAACCAGATTGGCCATCATCCTCCCGGGTTTATTCCCAAATTGAAACATTCGATATTGGTAATATGCCAACCCCTTCTTAGCCCTCTGATGCAGTAAGGTATTAACCTCATTCTGGATGGCGAGGTACGCCTCCCTAGCCCCAGGACTGGGAACCTGCATAAAATTCTTAATTTAAATAGATGGAAAATTATCTTAAACTTTTTGTTTTGGGGAAAAATAAATTTACTGTCTTTTAACCTTTTATTTATAACGTTTTTATGAAGAAAGCATACAACTTTGTATAGAAACTACAGGACCCAAGTACAGAAATAATAATAATGAGGCATCAATTATAAAACAGAAAAATTATGCATCCTGATTATTTTAAAGAAAACAAAACAAGGGGGGAAGAGAGAATATGGAAGAAAGAGGAAATTAACAGAAGCAAGGCATTAGCTAGAGATAAATGCCCTAAAATAAACGCAGGATATTTAAGATGCTGGGGAAATGGGATGAAGTCAAAATTTTCCTGGCTTTCAGAAAAGATTTGAGCTGTTCTATTGCTTGGGGGTGAAATACCATTTAAGGGAACGGAGCAGAGATTAAATGAGTTGAAGGATTGGATTAACTCGAGGGATAGTAATCTACAGTTTGAATTCAAAGGGGATAGACAAAGTGTATCTTTTTTGGATATGAGAGTCTATAAAGAAGCTGAGAAATTATGTACCACAATTTATAGAAAGCAAACAGATAGAAATACAACCTTAGAATTTTCAAGTTTCCACCCTAAGCGATTAAAGGAAAATATACCTGTGGGGCAATTTTTGAGATTGAGACGTCTGTGCACAACTGTAGATGAGTTTAAAGAGAGATCACAGGAGATGACACTAAGGTTTTTGGAACGAGGATATACAAAAAAAGTCATCAAAAGGGCGTTTAAGCGAGTGTTATACGCCAATAGAGACAATCTGTTGATTACAGGAAGAAAAGATCCATTGACTAGAGTGGTGTGTACCCTTCCGTTTTCCCATTTGGGATTTAATATTAAATCTATTGTGAATCAATGTTGGTCAGTACTACAGGACGAAGGGGTATTTCGTGAATTACCAATTTTTGCATTTCAGAGAAATAGATCTTTGAGGGATATGTTAACCTCCTCAGCATTGCCTATTCAAAGTGAAGATCAAGAAAATAGGGGGCAGTTTGTGTGTGAGGGTTGTGTGGTTTGTCCTTATGTACAACAAGTGAAGTATTTACATATTCCGTCCACAGGGGAAATATATTATTTACCAAAATACTTCAATTGTAAATCAGCTCAAGTGATATATATGATCATTTGCCCCTGTGGTTTGTTTTACATTGGACAAACAAAAAGAGTTATTAAAGTAAGAATATTGGAGCATATTAGTAATATTCGAATTAAGAAAGATAAAGCCCCGTTGGTTAATCATTGGTATAAGAAGGGACATAAAGTAGAAGATATGCGATTCTGTGTACTTTATCAATTAACATTAAGAAGAGGAGGAAATGTTTCGAGGATATTAACCCAAAAGGAACAGCGATTTATATATCGATGGGGAACAGTGGAGCCTGGGGGGTTGAATCAGGAAATAGAATGGAGTATTTTTCTATGAACAAACATTCTATAAGTAGTATTGTAGTTGTCTCTTGAAACAATATATTAAAAGCGATAATGTGATGTATGAAGGGATCACAGTATAAGGTGTTTAATCGCGATATTAGGAGCAGGTAACGTTAAGCCGATGCAATGACGGTGAGGAGATTTAAAAAGCGATAGTAAATGGGTGAGTTGTGCGCAGTCGCGGCGTTGTTTCGCCGATGGAAGGGAGGGTAAGCCGTTGCGGTCTTGGTTGTAAGTGAAAGTAAAGGTAGGCAGTACCCTTTTCCGAAAGAATTTTAGAGTGTGGGTTTGAGATAATGGTTGGTGATAGTGGTGAAAATTTTTTTTTATATATTCTTTACAGACAATGGTTCGGTGAAAACAATTTTTGGTATCAATTTTTGGCATGAATATGTAAGTAGAGTGCGGACAATACGGAATGGCTTCAGGTTAGTAGATTGATAGAACAGGGAATAATATAGAACAGAGGTTGTTAATGATTTGCTTGTAAATGGTATTTTACTTTTGAATTGATGCAGTGGAAAAAAATAAGGAGATGACAACAATGAAATGAATAATTGCTAAAGAGAAATTGGAAAGGATTGAAATATAGGTGAGTGTGATGACGATTGTAACAATGACTAGGGTAAAGTTAATTAAAATTGATTTGAGTTTTATTTAGGAGGGTTGATGTTGGTTTATGGAATATATGTCAATAATTAGATGGTGGGTGAAATGATGGTTTTTTAATGTGATATGTTTAATTGAAGGTTCCCCAATAACTTTGATTTGGAAGTGGAGTTGTATGTCTAAGAAGACATTATCTGGAAGTCGTTGGATGTAAGCATAAGAATAAATCCCCTGAAGAAACCAACGGGTGAAACAGGAGCTTCCTGTCGGGACATTTACTAAATGAGGCTAACATCTGTTTAAAAAGGAACCAATATCGAAGGGATATTTGTTAAATTAGATTAACAAGCAGCTAATTGAAAGTGATATGAAATAGGATGAGTTTAGGGAACATTAATATTAAAAGAGTAGTAATAACTGTTACAAAAGTTTACAGTGTAATTAGGGATTGTTGCAATATGTTTGTAATATTTGTGCACTGGCTGTTAAAGTGAAATAGCGATGTATTGTGAATTTTAATATGTTGTATATGGTATGATGTTTAGATGAGTGAATGTGGTTTGAAAGTTTTGACATAATAGGGTATGTTTTATGTGTTTTAAATGTTATAAGGAATAAAATTTGAAATATTTAATTGTAAACACGGGTATATTATTTGTGAACTTACTATTGGAAATACCTGTGGTAAACCCAGTATAGCTTAATACTATTAACTGATTAGTCTATGAAAAGCTTTCAAATATTTTATTACGACATCAGAAGCTTACATCAGTCTCCCCATGAGAGGTTCCTATTTCTTCAACAGGATCTCATGCTCAAGAAATTGACATTACAAAGGAAATTTGATGTTAAATAGTACCATCATCTCCCTCTCCAAATCTATAAATTGATAATGACGCTTCCTGTAACCAGTTCAGGGAATACACAAAAGAGCCTTAATAAAGATTTTTTCCATAAGCGCAGAGAGGGAAAGGATCCATTTTGAGTAGGCCTAGAGTCTCATAAATATAAAAAGGTCATTTATGTATATAACAAACCAGTGGTTTGTTGAAGGTCATTGTACTTATCATTCAGCTCCTGTTCCAGGAAATGTACAGTTTGTTCTTCCTGTTAAAAACAAACCTTTAAGTGATATTTCAAGGAATATTTCAAACAGGTACATACTAAACACTCATTTTTCATGGGGGAAGTAAAGTAACGAACAGGAAAGGCTGTTTCTTGGCATCCTGCATTCACTTCAGCGATGAAATGCCACAGTGGTTAGATGATTAGTTTGGTCACCGGCTGTTTTCACACCTATTCCCATGTGAAAGCAATATGCTTGTGCCTCTTCCTCATTGCTGCTCTGCTGGGTATTTGTGTGCTTTATTTGCATTTTGAGATGAAATGATCTGGAGGGTGTTTTGCCTGCGGACAGCTTGAGGCCCTTGCTCCTGGATAGACTGCATTGTTGTGTGATTGCTGACTTCAGCCTGCTAGATGATTTGCATTCTTCTTCTTGAATGTTAGTCTTGGACTTTCATGATTATAACAAGAAAACCACTATTTATCTGATGAGTCTCCTGTGTAATGAAAAAATGCAACCAAACATGTATTTTTGCATGCAGAATCTCAGTAGTCATCACTTGATATCTGTTCTTCTTTCAAAAATAGCTGCTGAATGTATTTGTTCGTTAAAGATGAATTATCAGAGTTCCCAGAGCAATAGCAGATAGTCTGTCAGTGAACTTTACCACCTGCTTCCCACCTTTATCCAGCCTTTGCCCCCTGGAGAAATGGGAAATAAGTGAATAGTAAAGGTCTTTGTGTGGCACACTCTCTCCAGGTCGGTGCAAGGGTATTAATTACCCTAGGCAAACCTTAGAGCCTTGCACTCCCTCCCTCCCAGCTCTCACCACACACAATTAAAAACTATGCATTTTAAAATATATTTTACATGGAAAAGGATATTCATAATCTTCTGAGGTAAAAAATATCACAGCAACATGTATATTAGTTTTAAATGTACTGCTGTACTAACAACTATAAAACCCTGCCTAAAGATGCTTAGAACCCATATGATATTAGGCCTTTTGTAAAGTGTGTTTGTGGGCTTGGCCCTTAGAAAACCATGAATAAATTGAATTACAGTTACAATATAGTAACACCCCCTTACCAAAACAGCACTAACTGCTAGCATTCAAATAGTAACAATCCTACCTATGAAAAGGCAATACTGCAAATATTACACCAGGTACTACAACATAAATACTACTTCTATTAGGAAACAGAACAAGCCAGGCTGCTCTAGATCAATAAACAGAAATTACATGCCAGCAGAATACCTCATTTCAGTCACACATGCAAAACACAGAGACCCTCATTACATACAGAATAAAGTATAAATAGAAATATGCAGACAAAAAATGAACTGGAATCCTCAAGAAGCCAGACTCTGTATGCAGTGCAACAGAAATACTATCACTGCTCATAAAATAATAAAATCAATCATGTTAGTAAAACTATACTAATAGAATAAATATTTTAAAACAGCTGACAAACAGAACATCATTCAATAATTAAACTAAAAAATTTTCAAAAATTTAAAAAACCAATAAAATATTTCAAAACAGACATCAAATAACACCCAATAATTAATATGAATAAAATAATTTCCTGCTGTCCATATCCTAGGATCTTTTGATTTCCAGTCACCCTGATGGGTGATATTGAAAATTAAGCTTTGAGTTTTCAAGGGAAAGTGAGCCATAAATAAACAATTGATTGAAACACAAATCTGTCAAAAATTCAAGTTAAAACAAATTGTGTTTGTTGTACAGGAGGGGGCTACACAAACTTTATTCACTTTCCTTTACATGCGCACACACACACACACCAGTGCTCTTATACCCTCTATACACATGCTCTCTCCCCCTTACACACATGCACATAGACTCTCGTGTGTGCTTTTAATCCCACACACATACAGGCTCTCTTATACACACTCACGTATGCATACAGGCTTTTTCATACACTTTTTCTCTCACATGCTTACAAGCTCTCACACACACTTGCCCACATGCATTCAGGCAGTTACACAATTCTTTTCTCTCACACACATTTATGCATGCATACAAGCTCAGTCACACATGCATATAGGCTCTCACATGCCCTCCTTCTCTCTCATACATGCATATAGGCTTTCCTCACACCCCTTCTCTTTCACATGCATTCACACAAGCATATGGGTTTTCTCACACACATTTTGTCACATGCACTCACATAGCATGTGCATGAGCCTGTATGTATATCTCGCACACTAACACAGATTATCTCTTACTCTAACATACCCATGCACACAGGCTCTCACTTACTTTCATACACACACACACACACACACACACACACAGGCTATCACTTTCATACCCACACAACACAGGTCTCTATCTTAAACCCAAGTGCATGCGTGTGTGTCCCTTCTCCATGCCCAGCTGGGTTCATCCTTCAAGCATGGTTGGATGGGCTCTGCTGCAGCTAAGCCGGGCCTACTTTTCCAGTTGTGGTGGCAAAGGTTCCACTGTGGCCAAGTCAGTCTTTTAGGCCCCACCGGGCCTACTCTTCTGACCACAGCAGGATGGGCTCTGCTGCGGCCATGCCATTCTTCCAGCCCTTCCAGGCCTATGCTTCCAGCCATGGTGGGATGGGCTCTGCTGCAGCCACATCACTCTTCAGGCCCCGTTGGGCCTCCACATCCAACTGCGGGCACTTAGGCACCATCATTCCTGCAACAAGGTGAGGTGGCCACCGTGAGAGAACTTTTGGGGGATACTTTTTGCCACTCCCCAGATATTGCCCCTTGAGGAGGCTGCCTCACCTTGCCTCATGATAGAACCACCCCTGGTTCCAAGTTGCCAGATATCATACCATTTTACCTGCCTAACTCACCAGTTTTTCTTTCCCAGAATGCTCCATTGTTTTTCTCTGCTTCTTCAGTTGCATATCAGCACTGAAGCTTATTCTGCACTACCCCACTTCCGCTATTACACTCCTATCTCTCCATACCTGTTTGTTCTGGTAGTACTCCCAATACCTTAGTATGAGTCCTCATTCTCATAAGAGAACATTGAAGTGGTCTAGGAGTGTCTTACCTTTTAAAGCTCTTCATTTTAAAATTTGTATCGCTTGTGTGTCAGTGCAAACATGGAAAAAGGGAACATGCTTCAAATGATTGTTGATATTTGAATAATTCTTTCTCTTTAGAACCATCAACTGACTACTGCTGTTGTGAGAATCTGCAGAATCAGTCTTTAGTTCTGAAAATGACTATGGTCTCAAATACAGGCACTGGGCTTTGTTGCAACTAATCCTACCCAAACATGCTTAAAACTGAAATATATGTGTTATACCTGATGATAAACTAATGTGGTTGCCTTGGGATGTGGGGAATGTTGCATTGGTGAAAGAGATGGGAAATTGAGCACCAGCTGCAGGCACAAAATAACATACCACAAAGAACCAGGAGAGACTCCTGTGGGCAGAACACTTTTTAAGATATCTGATCAGCCATCACGAATCTTATGATCAGAGTTCAGAACTACCCAGGAATGTAAGACATTAGCATTTAAAATCAGACACTTCTACATAACTACAAGACTCAACATAGCCATTGGTTTCCAAGTTCACTATCAGATACGGTGCCCCTCATTTTTTTTTTCCATAGACAGAGGATGGAGAAAAATGTGGGGTTTTTTGTATGTGTTTTTTAAATAAGATCCAGAATCTTCCTTCACTTGCAGATTTTGCTGTTTTCTCACTGACCTGCTAAATGTTATGAAACAGAAGGTGGACCCCTGTTCCGAGGTAGAGTCAGCGCTACCCAAAAGGGAGTCAATCCTCTTAGGTCTCTACCGTCGGAGGGCAAGGCCTGATGATGTAGACGTTTAATGAAGACTTCACCCTGGAAGCTCGCGTTCCCCCCCCTCAGGAGGAGCCTGGCCGCTGGGACTTAGGAGACTCCCTGAAGACTGTAGATAGGTCTGGATGCAGGCGCTCCCTGCAGGTCGTGGATTCCAGATGGCTGGCGCCTCCAGCAAGTCGTAGTCAGTCTAGGAGTGGGAGTCGGAGAATAGTCAAGAGCCGGTCCAAGGGTCCAATTCAAGAGGAGGGTCGTAAGCCGGTCCAGGAGTAAGTCAGGAGAGTGGTCCGAAGCCAAAAGGTCAAAAGCCAAGAATCAATCCAATGGGGAGGAGAAACAGAAGCAGGACGAAGAACCAAACTAGGATCATGGAGCTCAGGAAGAAACCCAGCAAGGTGCCTCAATACCAAGGCAAGGTCTGCTCCTCAGACCTTGCCTTAAATACAGGAACTCGAGGGAGGAGTCTCAGGAGGAGCCATGACAATTTCCTGTCGTGGCTCCTTTAAATCTCCTCTTCAGCCGCTCGCGGCTCTAAGCAATTCTGAAGGGGGCGGAGACAGCCTGGCCAGAAGAGGCCATGCGTCCAGGCCTCAGTAGCGGCAATGTCCGCGAGGGGAGCGCCGTGGGAGGTTGTCTGCTCCTGCAGGAGCCTCTGAAGAGCCCCGATGCCACGGGTGAGCAGTCTGCCCCGGTCGTGGACTGCCGCAGCCGGTGGCCCTGATACTGGGAGCCCTAGGGGTGGTCCGACGCCACGGGCAGGAGACCGGCCCTGGTTGCGAACCGCTGCGGCCGTAACACTAAAGGCAGTGTAACTGTGGAAAGCCTATCACAAATGTATTAGATTAATCTTGTGTAGAAGTATCTCCTGCAGCTTTGTTAGAGCTTTTATTTTTGTGTAATTATAATTATAACTTTATTGAGTTTTCATTTATTTACATTGAAACACAAGGAAAACTGGTCTTGTATAAATAATATGCAAAGCAATCACAGCAAAATCCTACTCGAGACATAGTATAGTACAGGTGACATGGGGGGAGTATATACCCTTCAGGAAATATTTAAGAAAAAAGAAAAATATTATTAAAAAGGAGTGCAATACAATTCTATTGGGCCTATTAATCCTCCCAAGCAAACTAAAACTCTAGTCTCAGCTCTGCATTCTTATTGATTATAAATGTTTCCAAGTGTAAAGGATCATAAAAAGCAAACTTATTAGTCCAGAAAGTAAACACTTACAAAGAATTTGTAAGAAAAGCCCCTAAAGATGGGATCTTATTTTTCAAAGACAAAAAAAGTCTCCTACAGGCTTGGGTAGCTCAGGAAACATCAGAAAATATAAAGATCCTTTGACCATGGTGGCCCTAGTAGGCATAATATCAATAGAAGCCTCCAAAAATATGGAGACTCCAGGACTATCTACAGGAGGAACTGAGCTACTGACACCATTACCCACATCATTACTCAAGTTCCTTTGCCTAGGCACATAATATATTTTGGAGAAAGTTGGTATCTCAGAGAGATATTTAAGTAGTTCAGTTGATGACAATAACCTAGTATAGGGGAAATTAATAAATCAGAGGATCTTAGCCCTAAATTGATTGTCTATAGATTGCAAATTGCTGTGTCTACTTAAACTGTCCTTTTTTGTGAGCCAACCTGGCATTCTGTAATGAGGAAACTTGTGAATTAAGGACAGTTACAGAATTTTCAAGATCTTTCACACACTTTTCATGTGCTTCAAGATAGTTCTGGATTCCACAGTAAAATTGCAGATCTGTGAGACTGTTTGGGTCAAATTGTCTTATTTTGATTATCAACCTCCAAATATCTGATAGTGTCACATTAATTGGCTTGGGGTTATCCCCGATTCCAACCTCTATGGGGGGGAATAACCAATGACAATTGAGCCCAATCAGATAAAGGCATTACAGCAGGGGTCAGTAAGGCATCTATAGATGACATAGCCCCCACATTAGTTCCTTCCAAGTCTTGTGATACTCCCGTTTCCTCCCAGGAATGGGGGATATAGTCATACTAGGAACCTTCTCATCGTTGAACACCACACCTGTTGGGTGGTGGTGGTGGTCTGCTAATGCCGGGTCTAAAAGAAATTCGAGATGATGATTCCCCATCATAGTCATTATGTGGCAACTTACCCAGTCTCTGTAATTAGCTGTGAGATTGAGTGCACTAACCAGCCACCTTTGAAGTGCTGCCTGCTCGAGTCAGCTAAGGAAGATCTCTGGGCAGTGTTCTCCCCCCCCCCCCCCCCTCAGCAACACTGACTGTGACATTAAAAGGAGCCAAGAAGTTCTATTAAACCCGGGTGCTGTGACGCGTAGCCGAAGCCGTGCACCCCTTTGAGCAGGTAGGATGGAAAAGGAAATCCAGAGTTTTTTAAATTTTGCAGAATTTTGACAAGTCATGGTCAGTTATAAAAAAAAACCCAAAAAAAACAAAAACAAAAAACCTCACGAGAAACTAGTTTGAATTTAAAAATGTAATGTGGTTTTTCATGTGTGTTAGTCTTTGATATAAAATAGGATAGTGGATTAAAGTGTACTAAAGAGCATTTTAAACATTCCTCAACCCTCCAAACCCTTCCTTCCTCTGCCCCAACATACATATACTTATTAATGTTCTTATTGCTATTTGGTATGTTCTTGTTTCTCTGTGAAGTGCTTTTTAATGATAGCAAGCATTGATACTCATAGAAACATATAGAAACATAGAAATGACATCAGAAGAAGACCAAACGGCCCATCCACTCTGCCCAGCAAGGTTCGCACTTTTTTTTTCTCATACTTATCTGTTTCTCTTGGCTCTTATTAACCTTTTGGTTCTATTTCCCTTCCA
Source organism: Rhinatrema bivittatum (assembly GCF_901001135.1). Taxonomy (NCBI): domain Eukaryota; kingdom Metazoa; phylum Chordata; class Amphibia; order Gymnophiona; family Rhinatrematidae; genus Rhinatrema; species Rhinatrema bivittatum. The sequence continues at coordinate 571,766,532 of NC_042616.1, forward strand.
CCCCCACCATTAATGTAGAGAGCAGTGTTGGAACTGCATCTAAGTGAAATATCTAGCTTAATAGTTAGGGGTAGTAACCGCTGCAGTAAGCAAGCTACACCCATGCTTATTTGTTTACCCAGACTGTTATTCAGTCCTTGTTGGTTGTTGTCTGTATATAGATCCACTTTTCTTCATTCCCCCTGCCGTTGAAGCAGAGTGCTATGCTGGATATGAGTGAAGTATCTGTCTTTCTCCCCAGCCATTGAAGCAGAGAGCTATGCTGGATATGCATGAAGTATCTGTCTTTCTCCCCTGCCGTTGAAGCAGAGCTCATAGCCTGTTGCAGCTCGAACTAATTATGTATGTGAGCTTTTTAAAGAAAATGTCCTTTATTCAACTGATTAATCTTTAACTCCAACATCATATAGTCCATATGCAGATTCTTCCTTTTTTTTTTTTTTTAAATATAATTTAACCTGTATTTATTGGGGGATAAGAAACAGTAGGGACAAGCTATTGTCAACTTGATTCTATCAAGCTCTTGCTGGCAAAATATTCTATGTCTGTGTACTCTTCTAGGGTGGTTCAATTTGTTTAGGCTGTCACTCCAGCACCCAGAGATTCCTGGTTCAAATCCCAAGTATAACTATATTTCTATGTAAATTTAGAAATATTTATGAAAAGGAAGTGACATCATCCCTGCAAGATGGTCACTCAAGTGTTGAGCTCCCCCTCGCACTCTCCTTCAAATCAAAATAGAGCAGTTCAACATGAGCTTCCCGGCGTTTGTGGGTTGCCGGATTGTTTCTAAAGATCTTGATTATGGTTTCCCAAAAAAAAGTCTGTGGTTTGAGAGGCCAAGAATAAGGGAGAGGAACTTACTAAGGATAACTTTTGAAATTTGTTTAAAGAAATGTAATTGGATATTATATCTATAAAAGATGAACTTTGGGAGTCCATTGTAGAGATGAGAACTGATTTAACAGAGTTTGGAAAGAGAGTGACAGAAGTTGAAACAGCAATGGAGGATCAAGTGTCTGTAGTGATGCAATTACAAACAGCTGGCAGATCCACATACAAACCAATCTAAACTAACCACCAAATAGGAGGACTTGGAAAATAGATATCTACAATCTTATTTGCGCATAGGTAATCTACCAGAGGTTGAAGCCTTTGAAGACGCTTGTCAGGTAGTCAGTAAAAATTTGTTGGGCTATATTGAATGCCGGAGGAGACAATAGAGGTGAAACAAATTTTGCTGCTATTGAAATTGAGAGAGCGTATCAGGTGCTGGCAGCTCCAAAGAGGAATGTTCCCTGAGATATTGCATGCATGCATGCATAGCTTCAGACTGAAAGAAAAAGTTATGAAGCTTGTCTAGCAGATGGGGGAGTATTAAATGGGAAGGTCATGATATCTCAGTTTATCTCCCATAACCCTGCAGAAACATAAGCATAACACCAGCCATTACTCTTACGTCGAGAAAATATTAGATACAAATGGCTATAACCCTGCGGTATAGCCTTCACTATTAGTGGTGGTATGTCACAGTTCCGCACAGAGTTGGAAGCACTGGTGATTGTACAGGCAGCAGAGATTTCTGTCCCTGAAAATAACCAGAGGAGCACAAACATCAGTGGGCAAGAGAAACCTAAGTGGCAACGTATGGGCTAAGGAGGCTGTCATTTAAGACACAACTTTGAAGACATAAGTTCACAAAATTCTGGGGCAGGCTGAAGTAATTTTTGAAAGATTTTTGGTTTTACAGTTATACGGTTGAAGGACATAATTTCTCTGTGAAGTTTGTCATTAGGGTTGAAAGTTCAATATGTTTGTGTTTGCATTCTGAATATTAGCTGAAGGAACTGAATATTGTTCCTTTTGTTTTTTTTCTTTAACTTCTTCACATATAATCTCTTGTTGTGGATTTTACTACCTTTAAGACGTACCAGAATGTTACATGAATGTTATAATATATAGTTCTGTTTTGTATTTTTCTAGGAGTGGGGAATGCGTGGTAGAGATATTGGGGACGTTCATTCCCATGTGGGTACTGGATCTGTTGAATTTACAGAAGATCGAAGGGTCAACAGTGGCGAGGAGAATAAAAGGAGGGGGATTGGGGCAGTAAGGGTGATGAAGGTTTATGTTTATATTTTTGAGAAGGGAATATCAAGATGTGGTAATCAAGAGGCTGGGACATTGAGTGATATTAAGTAGCTTGAGGAGGGTGTTGTTTACTATGGCTAATATTAAATTTGTATCTTTTAATGTGAAAGGGTTAAATTCACCATATAAACTCAAACTCTTGTTTCACAAGTTGGTATATCTGAAGGTGTCAGTTGTTTTTCTACAAGAAACATATTTAAAGAAGAGGGAGAAACGACTTATATATTCTAACCATTTTCCTAATATGATCCTTGCTTATTTTTAAAGATCTGGTGGTACAAATTAATTCAATACATAGAGATGATGGGGGATCGGTTCCTAATTGTTCAAATGACCATTTCTGATACACAGTTTACATTTGTTATTATTTACTGTCCAAATACTAATCAAAGGGAGACCTTTGGGAAAGTGAATGATCTTGTTATGAATTTCTCTGGGAGGAAATTAATAATTGGAAAGGATTTTAACCTGACTAGAACTCCAGCTCTGGATACTTCAGGTATTCGACTGACATTGAGATCAGATAGAACTAAGTTGAAACACTTCATGGAGCATTGGCAGCTGATATCTGGTGGGTTTGTCATCCATCCTCTAGGAATTTTTCTTTCTTTTCTTGTCCATACAATTCATATTCCAGAATAGATTATTTTTTAGTGGATAAAGCTTTAGCTTCTCATTCTGAAGATTCTTTACATCTGTTTAATTACTTGGTCAGACCATGCCCCATTGTGGTGAGACATGGGGATTAATAAAAATATGGAAGGTTGTAGATTCAGGAGTTTGAATGATAGTTTAATTAAAGACAGAATGTGGACAGCAGATACGCTCTCTTATTGTAGAATATATGCAACACAATGATAAGGATGATGTTTCTCCCAGTGTTCTCTGGAATTGCCTCAAAGCTGTGGTAAGAGATAAATTGATTGGAATGGCGTCCTATAAGAAAAAAAACCAAACTAGTAAACAGTTACTGATGAGAGAATTAGTGGATTTAGAGTTACAACATAAGCATTCAAAATGGGGTCTTTTGGGTAAAATGTAAATAGTGAGACATAAGTTAAGTATGTTAGATGCAGAAGACAGAACCTATCAATTGGATTTAATTCAACAATAATATTATGTGCAAGATAATAGAGCTTAGAAGCTGTTAGCTCATAAATTGAAAGATAGGACTTCTCAATCCCATATTGTTAGAATCAAAGACAGAAATGAAGCTATGGTGATGGATAGTATGGCTTTTAGGAAAAGATTTAATCAATTTTACGAGGGATTATATACCAATGAAAAATTGACTTCTGAGGAGGAAATAGATGCTTGGAGGATATATTATACTACCATGTTTAAGTGTGGATTTGGAAGAGAAATTGGGGAAACATACAATCATAGTGGAGGCTCTATGGGCTATTAGTGATTTACCCATCAATGCCTGGTGTCTTGCCCAATTTTAAATCACTAATAGCCCTTAGAACACCACTGATTTATAAGAGATTTAAACATTTATTATTGGTCCCATTATCAAATATGCTTAATTATTTTAGGGAAGGAGGGAAACTTTCACATCATGCCAATGTAGCTGGAATAACTGTCTTGCTGGAAGCAGGGAAAGACCACACACTTTGTAGCTCATACCGGCCTGTGTCTCTTATCAATATTGATTTGAAGTTACTGGCAAAAGTCTTGGCACAGTGTTTGAGGACAGTTCATTTTATTCACCCAGACCAAGCTGGATTTATGCCTAGGTGAATGGTGGTGGACAGCGTACATAAGATTATAAATCTTACACATTTGGCATGGAAGGAATAGATTTCATTGGTGGTGTTGGCTGTAGATGCAGAAAAAGCATTTGATTAGGGTACATTGGCCCCTTTTATTTAAAGTAATAGAAAAAATTGGGGTGGGAGGTCCCTTCCTAGGTTGGGTGCAAGAACTTTATAGAAACCCGGAAGCTTGTATAAAGATCAGTGGTGGATATTCAGAGAATTTCTCAGTAAAGAGGGTACAAGACAAGGTTGCCCTCTATCACCCTTAATATTTGCCTTGACTATGGAATCCTTTGCTACGAAGATTAGGCAACTCCCTAATATAATGGGTATTCCAGTAGGTACTGAGCAATATAAAATATCTTTATATGCAAATGACATTTTGTTTACTTTATCTCAACCCAAAAAATCTTTGACTTTTATCAACTGAAATAGAATACTTTGGTCAAGTAACTGGTTTAAAAGTTAATAAAGACAAATTGGAGATTTTAAGGATGCAACTGACTGTTTCACAGACCCTTTCATTGAAAGAAAAGTTCCCATTTAAATGGGCCAAAGGTTACTTGAGATATTTAGGAGTTAATGTTGGATCTGCATATGGTGATTTGTATCATCACTCGTTGATTACCTCCCTATTACAAGATCTGGATAAGTGGGATAGATATGTTATTTATTAATTGCATCAGTAGCATGGGATCTTCTTAGTGTTTGGGTAATTGCCAGGTTCTTGTGGCCTGGTTTGGCCTCTGTTGGAAACAGGATGCTGGGCTTGATGGACCCTTGGTCTGACCCAGCATGGCAATTTCTTATGTTCTTATCCTGGTTGGGGAGAGTGACAGCAGTAAAGATGATCTTTTTGCCAAAATTGTGTTATGTTTCACCCTTTACAATGTACTCTTCCAGATGGAATGCTGAAAAAGTTACAAAAGTGTATTTTTGCGTTTATATGGAAAAGGAAACCCCCCATGGGTAGCAAAAATATTTTTTGCTAAAATGGATGGGGGTTTAGGAGTACCAAATATTTCTAAATAATATATTACTTCACAATTAAAAGCAGTTGTGGAATGCTATAACTTAGTTCATGGTAAACAATGGGTGGTTATTTAGAAATATATGTCTGGGATGGAAACACTTTCTTCTCTCTTGAGTTAAAAGACAAGCGGGCTTAGCTACTGGATCTCTGTATCACCATATGCGGAATGCACATTGCAGATATGGGCAAAATGGAAAAGAGTGCTAGTTAGGGATAAGGAATTTTTTCATTTTACACCTTTTGGGAAGTGTGCTACTTTTTCTGCAGGAAAAGATTATAGAATTTTCTGGATATGGGAGTCTAAGGGTTTAAGTAAATTAGAGCAAGTATGGGAAGGGCAAAAGGTGCTGAAATTTCAGGTCTTATTAGATAATTATAGTATATCCACATCTGATTATTTTGCATTCCTGCAATTAACTCATTTTGTGAATTCTAAGATAGTGAAGTCTGACATATTGAAGGAAAAATTGCTGTTCAAGGGCTACTGTGAGAAAGCAGTTATGATAAATGAGGTCATTTCAAAAGTATACTCTATATTGAATAAGGCTCCAGTGGTCAAAGCAAAGCATTTAAAGGCAAGGTTTAAGGTTTTTCAAGGTTTATTTATCATTTATATACCATTGTCTCAGCATAGCCTTCACAGTGGTTAACATTTCAATAAAATACATAAAAGCAATCATATCATAAAAGAATCAACAGCTAAAATAATTAAAAGATCAGAAATTACAAAACACAGCTGTTAAATAAAGAAAGATTAAAAGTAAAGCATAGTAAAACATATGTTAAATAGATAAAAATACTAAAAGCACATATTTAGGATTCAGGAATAATAGTTAAAAGAAAATGCATGCCTATTTCTCATTTTCAATGTAAGCAGCAATAAACAGCCATGTCTTAAGGTCAGCTTTAAACTTGTTTTTATCCTGTTGCAGCCTTAGTTGAGATGGTAGCATATTCCACAGTTTTGTTCCTGCTATTGATAGAGCTCTCTCTCTCTCTCTTACTTGGCCGAGGAGTGCAGATTTAATTGTGGGGATTGATAGGAGTCCTTTATTGGCTGATCTCAAATTTCTTTGCGGAGTATGCAGCCGTAATGCAGTATTCATGGGAAAAGGATCTTGGATAGGATTGGGATGAAGATGTTTGGGATCTTTTTTTATGTCTATGGGATGTAGTTCCATTTCTTCTACAATGATTGAAAACAGTTATAAAATACTATATAGATGACATTTGACGACTCAGCGGCTTCGGAAAATATATCCCACCTGTAGTGAGTGACCTTTGTTGGAGAAACTGTGGATCCATTGGAGACTTTTTTTTCATATCTGGTGGTCATGTCTGGTGATTCAACCATTATGGGCAAAACTTTGCAAATTCTTGAATATTATGTTTGAGGGCACAGTATCTAAAGATCCTAATATGTTCTCGCTTAACATGCCTACTGGCGATCTCTCATCTACGAAAAAGAAATTAGTGACGTTAGTGACAGCCACAAGAAGTGGTTTCCTGGTGGTAGAGAAGGTAAGATACCTTTTTTCCCAAGCTCTTGGCTAAATTTAAATGGACACATTAACTACCAATGGAGGACTATATTGTGCAATATACACTAGTGTCTGGTATCACTTATATTTTATTTTATTTATTTAACTTTTTTTCTATACCGAACTTCATGACAGGCGTCATATCAGGCCGGTTTACATCAAACTTAGGGGTTAAATTAGTAAAAAACCGTATAACAAGAAGGCCGAAAGCGCAGTTACAAATAACAGGGAGAATGAACTTGGAGGCTAGAGTAGCCAGGAAAGTAAAGGACAGAGAAAAAACTGGAGAGTGAACATGGAAGAATTAGCAGTTACTGAATTTGTTCATTTAGTCAGTTGAGCTAAATCAAAGCACTGTTGCGATTATATGGGCTATAACCATGTGTTGATTATGGCTTAAATATTCATGTATACCGTTTTTAATTTATATTAATAGTGAATTGTAAGTGCTCCCAATCAAAAAGTCGATCTTTCAGTTTTGAAGTTTTATACCATAAAAGGTTAATTTTTTGAGCATATCTTAAACGATGAGTAAATTGTCTGAAATCACTCTCTCCCACACGGTCATCCCAATCTGCTTGTTCTTAACCAGGAAATTCTGTACACTTATCTTGTTTCTACGTGGGATGCCATCATCTCTAATTTTATTTATTTGACTTCTGCGAAAAATGGGGCCAACTGCCCAATACTGCCAGTGTTTCGATGAAAGCTATCTTCCTCCGGGACTAGGAGAGCTTGTCTTAAAATAAATCTAAATTTTAAAATTCCGGCCCCCACCTCAATCGTGTACATTGTATAATAGTTACGTTTACAATGTTATATCACTTCTAACATGCCGTTTACTTGTCGGACGGCGTATCTGTATGTCTTTGTGATATTTAAATGTTCATGGGACCCATCACCCGTTCCAGTTCAAGAATGAGGCTTTGAACAACCCTATGCTGCCTAAGTGGACCTTGCTCATAGTGTGGTCCTCAATCCCGTCCGTGTACTACCACTCGCTCTTCTCCATGGTACTTGCCATGTCCGTCTTTGATAAACGAATCCTCGCGTTCGATAACGTCTTCACTCACGTCTGTCTTCGGCAAACCAAGCTTCTCTTTCTGGATCTGGAATGGGTGATTGGTCCCATGAACATTTATATATATCACAAAGACATACAGATTTATTTATTTATTTATTTAAAAACTTTTATATACCGGTATTAGTATGCATACATCATACCGGTTTACAATGTAACTTTAAAGGTAGAAATTACAATGAACAGGGAGGGCGAACAAGGAGGAGTATACAAAGAGCAGGAGGTGGAGGAAGTAAACGGCACTTTAGAAGTGAATATAATGTCGCAAACGTAAGTAACTATTATACAATGTACACAATTGAGGTGGGGCCGGAATTTTAAAATTTAGATTTGTTTTAACACAGCTCTCCTAGTCCCTGAAGAAGACTGCTTTCGTCAAAAAACTGGCAGTGTCAGGCAGGCAGCCCCATTTTTTCACAGAAGTCGAATAAATAAAATTAGACATGGTAGCATCCCACGTAGAAACAAGATGTATAGATTTTCCTGGTTAAGAACAAGCGGATTGGGGTGACCGTGTGGGAGAGCGTGGTCTTCAGACAATTTATTCATCATTTAAGATATATTTTAAAAATTAAGCTTTTATGGTATAAAAGTTCAAAACTAAAAAAGAGACTTTTTGATTGGGAGCACTTACAATTCACTATTAATATAAATTAAAAACTGTATACATTAATGTTTAAGCCATAACCAACACATGGTTATAGCTCATATAAGTGATACTGGACACTAGTGTACATTGTACAATATAGTCCTCCGTTGGTCATTAATGTGTATATTATAGGGAGGACTTGCAAGGCCACGTGGTTTGTGGTTAAATTTAAATGGATACAATATTTGGAAAAACTTCCATATGGAAGGATACTTATTCCAAGTACTTGGAGATTTGTAGTCTCTTTCAACATTGGTTGGATAATAAGAGTCACTCAACGCACAATAAAGCTCTGGAATTTGTTGCCAGAGAATGTGGTTAGTGCAGTTAGTGTAGCTGAGTTCAAAAAAGGTTTGGATAAGTTCTTGGAGGAGAAGTCCATTAACGGCTATTAATCAAGTTTACTTAGGGAATAGCCACTGCTATTAATTACATCAGTAGCATGGGATCTTCTTAGTGTTTGGGTAATTGCCAGGTTCTTGTGGCCTGGTTTGGCCTCTGTTGGAAACAGGATGCTGGGCTTGATGGACCCTTGGTCTGACCCAGCATGGCAATTTCTTATGTTCTTATGGCTTTCTTTGTTTCAGCACAAAAGACATGCCATTCTTTTTCCTTTCTTCTTCTTTTCTTTTATGTTACTTTTCTAATATGAATATATTCTTGCAGCAGTAATTTTATTTATTTATTTATTTATAATTACCTTTATGAGTAGATTTATACTTAAAGGGGGTGAGGGAATTGTTGGGATGGGTGGGATTGGGGAGGGTTTTTTATTCATTTGTATCTGTTATACCTGAATTTCTATATTTCATAACTTTTTGTTGGTGATGGTATTGCTAATATGTATAACATATAGAAGCTGAACATGCTCTTTGAATAAAAAATTATACAAATATTTATGGAACAGTTTGCAGCTATGTATTTCTATAAAAAATAATGCTTGATTGCAATAGCCAGTTATGCCAGGACAAGCAGGATGCTAGTCCTCACATATGGGTGACATCAGTAATGGAGCCCTATGTACGGAAAACTTCTTTAAAAGTTTCTATGAAACTTTTGACTGGCACCAGAGTGCCTACTGAGCATGCCCAGCATGGCATGATATTCCCTGCCACAGGGGTCTCCCTTCAGTCTTCTTTTTTCCGCAAAGCAGTTAGCCTCGCGGTCCCTAGGAGTCCTGTGGAAAATCTCCACAACTTTAACTTTAACAAAAAGTTTAGAAAACTTAAGCCGCAAAGGGTCTCCCCTTAGTACACAGTCGCGGTAAGTTTTTTGAATTTTCTTGCGGTTCCGTTCCGTTTTGACAACTTTGTTGTCCCTGGTCATTGGTCGTCGACGGCTATCCGGCCCAAAATGGCTTCAGGTTTCAAAAAGTGCCCTAAGTGCACCAGGAATATGTCCATTACTGACCCTCACCAGGATTGTGTCCTCTGTCTTGGTGAAATCCACGATGTTAGGGCTTGTCCCTTTTGTGCCACCATGACATCGAAGGGCCGTCGTCTCCGGCTGGAGAAAATGGAACAATTGTTTAAAATACAGCTTTTGTCAGCACAGTCTACTTCAACACAATCGTCTCCGGCTGGGTCGATTCGAAAAGTCGTGTTGAAAAGCGTCTACCAGGTGAGTCGGGAGATGCTCCTCTTTCCTCCCCCTCTCCATCGTCCAGGGCATCGACATCGGGTAGTGAAAGCCCGCGAAAAGGAGAAGCATCACCATCGCAGGCCGCATGCGGCGTCTACTGTCGCGATTCCCGGCGAGCCATCGACGGAAAGCGGTGTAACATCTAAGAAACCTCGGCTTCAGGATCAGGCTTCGGAGCTGTCGACAGGGCAATCCCCGCCGATTCCGGCACAGGGAACCGTGCCTCATCAGGGCTCTGAGGAGGTACCGGCATCGCCATTACCGCCTCCCCCCATGGGTGCTCTGTTTTCACCATCCATGCGGGCGGAACTTGATGTATATATACGTCAAGCGGTTAGAGACGCATTCATCGAGGCGATGCTGCGACCTCAGCCTTCTACGCCAGCGATGCCATCGACATCGCTTCCAGTACCGACAGTAATATCGTCCCCAATACTCATGGCATCGACCGTTCCGGCACCGGTGCCTTCGATGCCGATTCCAGCTATTCCAGTACATGGACTGTCGATGCCGTCGATGCCAATCCCGGTACCGGCACCGATAAAACCATCGATGCCAGGTCAAGAAACCTCCATTTTCCAACCATTAATGGATAAATTAGACACCTTAATGCAGGTTTTCTCTACTTCACCTCATGGTTTGGATCCCGATACAATTCCAGAACCGGTACCTGGTCCATCTGGTGTTATCCCACCTATGAGACCACATACATCACAATCTGAGGTTCCTTTCAAACCTCTTAGACCGTCAGGTCACCCAGTGGACACTGGTACTGACTCGGGGGAAGATATCTCATCTGATGAAGATATTTTATCTCAACCTTCACCACCAGAAGACAGAAGGAAATCACCCCCTGAAGATCTTTCCTTCTCTAACTTCATTAAAGAGATGTCAGACACTATACCATTCTCACTTCTTTCTGAACTAGATACTAGGCAGAAGACCTTGGAGGTGCTTCAGTTTGTTGATCCTCCTAAAGAGATATTAGCTATTCCAGTACACGAAGTCCTGCAAAAGCTTATGTACCGGATGTGGGAACACCCTGGCTCAGTGACTGCAGTTAACAAACGAGCAGATGCCACATATCTCGTCCAACCCATACCCGGTTTTCAAAAATCTCAACTGCCACACCAGTCTGTAGTGGTTGAATCAGCCCAGAAAAAAGCTAAGAGGCTTAAAACACATGCTTCCACGCCTCCAGGCAAGGACAGTCGTTTCCTAGACAGTTTAGGAAGAAAGATTTTTCAAGGAGCAATGCTGGTCTCAAGGATAAACTCCTATCAATTATTCATGAACCAGTATCAGCGTGACCTGTGGAAATAGGTAGAAGGTCTTGTTCAGGATCTTCCAGACCAATTTCAAGAGGGTTTCTGCCGTCTCGTGCATAAGGGCCTAGAAGAAGGCAAGCACGAGGTGAGAGCTACGTATGATAGCTTCGAGACGGCTTCCCGTTTATCAGCCTCCGGTATCACGGCTCGGAGATGGGCCTGGCTAAAATCATCTGAACTAAGGCCAGAAGTGCAAGAAAGGTTGGCAGACCTACCTTGTCTAGGTGAAAACCTTTTTGGAGACAAGGTCAAAGAGGCAGTGGCGACCATAAAAGACCACACGGAAACCCTAAAACAACTGTCTCAACTTCCTCAGGAGACACATCAAACTTCTAGGAGGCCTCCTAGAAGAGAAGTAAGGAAACCTTACTATCGTCCTCTGTTACTACCCTCCTGCTAGCCGTGCGAGACAACCACGCCCCACTCAGCGTTCTCAGGTTCAACAGAGGCCTACTAGGCCCCAGCCGCCTGCTCCAACTACATCCACATCAGGCTTTTGAAAACCAGCCAGAGAGCAGAAGCCATTATCAAAATCCTCTTCCACACTTACCAGTTGGAGGTCGAATAACTTATTACCATCACACTTGGACCTCCATCACAACAGACCAATGGGTACTCTCAATTACAGCTCAAGGGTACCGATTGGATTTCCTCACTGTACCAAATGAAAATCCTCCTCTTTCATCTTGGACAGTGAATCATTACTCCACAATCCTACAAGCAGAATTATCCACCCTTCTGAGAGCCAGGGCCATAGAACCAGTTCCCAAGCCTCAGAGGGGCAGAGGATTCTACTCCCGATATTTCCTCATTCCAAAGAAAACCGGGGGCCTACGTCCTATCCTGGACCTCAGAAATCTCAACAAATTTCTAAAAAAAGAAAAATTCAGGACGGTATCGTTAGGCACCATGCTACCTCTTCTTCAAAAAGGGGATTGGCTCTGCTCTCTGGATCTTCAAGACGCCTACGCTCACATTCCCATCTTTCCTCCTCATCGACAGTACCTGCGATTTCTGCTCGAAGGGCAACACTTTCAGTACAGAGTGCTACCATTCGGTCTAGCCTCAGCACCTCGAGTGTTCACAAAGTGCCTTGCAGTAGCGGTGGCACATCTTCACAAACAAAGAGTGCATGTATTTCCTTACTTGGACAACCTGCTCATCAGGAGTCAAACGCAAAGTGGAGCTCTCAATTCCCTCCAGCTCACAATCAATTTCCTTCACTCCTTGGGATTTCTCATCAATTACGAAAAATCCCATCTTACACCATCTCACCAGTTGCAGTTCATAGGTGCAGATCTCAACACAATCACAGCAAAAGCTTTTCTTCCAAGAGACCGTGCTCAAACACTCGTTCTCCTGACGCACTCTATTCGCAATCAGTCTCGAGTTACAGCTCTTCTCACAGGACAAGCAGGATGGTTGTCCTCACAAATGGGTGACATCGAGGATGGAGCCCAACCATGGAAAACTTCTGTCAAAGTTTCAGGAACTTTGACTGGCCCCTACTGGGCATGCCCAGCACGGCACTAACCCTGCAGCCAGCAGGGGTCTCCCTTCAGTCTTCTTTTTTCTGCGCAGCAGTAGCCACGCGGTGAAAGAGCTCTTAACCACGTTCCTGACAGGAATTAAGAATTTACTTCTTTAAAGAAAAATTTGCCCCTCAGGGGTCTCCCTTCGATAAATTTTTCGACCCACGGAACTTCGGTAAGTTTTGCCGTCGTTTTGTTCGACTACCGTCGATTTTGGCCCTTGAGGCCCGTTGGCAGTCGACAGTCCCACGGCTAAATTTTTGGCCTACTGCCATGGCGTCAGGTTTCTGTCAGTGCCCGGACAGTACCCGAACTATGTCAATCACAGACCCTCATAGAGTCTGTGTTTTGTGCTTAGGGAGTGAGCATGATGTTCTGACTTGCACCAAATGTGCCCTAATGACACCAAAAGGTCGCAAAGCCAGAATGGAGAAGATGGGGCTCCTCTTCCATGTCCGCACCCCAACGCCATCAATTGCATCGACGTCATCGGAACCGGCACCGTCGAGGTCTCATCATCATCGACAACCCTTCAGTGACCGTCCGCCTTCGGTGACCTCACGGCCATCGACTCCTGTTCCTTCCCCTGATGCTCGAGGGGATTGAAAGGAGAAACATCGCCATCGACGTCATAAGTCTCGGCCCGTCGAGGAATCAACGTCATCGATCTCTGCACCGACCGAGCCACCGACAAAGAAGCCTCGATCAGAGGTGGCACCGTCCCCTCTTGTTTCGCAGGCACCGAGGCAACCCTCACCCCCTTCGGGTTTGGGAGCCGCGATTCCACCGGTGACGGTGGTCCCTCCGGCTCAGCCTCAGCCTCCCTCTCCCGTCGAGCCGGGTCTTGTTACCCCTGGTCTCCGGGCAGAACTGGACCGGCTGGTCCAGGAGGCCATCGACAAGGCGATGCAACGGTTCCAGACTCCTCCGGCACCGACTCCGGCACCGAGAGTGGAACCGATCACCGAGCCGATTGCAGCTGCACTGGCTCTGCTGCTAAACCGGATGGAAGCACTCATGACAGCCCTTCCACCGGTGATACCTGTGTCACCGACACCGGCAAGACCGCTGTCACCGACAGGTTTTTCATCAAGTGGAGAAACACCGTATCGAATTCCCCCTTCGGGGATAGTTCCATCGGTGTCAGATCGTCCCTCGCCACCGATCTCTTCCTCGGGGGCGATACGCACCTCTGCTCCACCGAGGTTTCCGATGCTGGCACAGATTCCATCGAGACCGACATCGGTTCCTTCGATGCCGGCACCGATCCCGCCATCGATTCCATCAAGAATATTCTCGATGCCCCCGGTGGTTCCTTCCAATTTTTCGGAGCCTCAACCAGGGCCTTCAGGTGTCCAACCCCCTCGTGCTCCTACAGGTCACCAACCTGATCCTTACGACACTTGGGGTGATGATACTTCTACTGACACTGATGATTTGCCTTCACCACCTTCCCCTACGGGAAGTAGAAAACGTTCTCCACCTGAGGACCTCTCTTTCATTAACTTTGTGAAGGACATGTCGGAGTTGGTTCCTTTCCAACTCCAGTCTGAACAAGATGACAGGCACCAGATGATGGAATTACTCCAGTTCCTGGATGCCCCAAAGGTCATTACCTCTATTCCAATTCATCAGGTTTTCCTAGACCTTCTAAAGAAGAATTGGGAATCTCCTGGGTCTGTTGCTCCCGTAAACAAAAAAGCTGACTCTACCTATCTCGTACAGTCAGCACCTGGTTTTCAAAAACCACAATTGGACCATCATTCTGTAGTCGTAGAATCAGCTCAAAAGAAAGCTAAACGACTAAAACCACACTCTTCCATACCTCCTACTAAGGAAAATAAATTCCTTGATAGTATAGGTAGAAAGGTATATATCAAGGAGCTATGCTGATTTCCAGGATAGCTTATTATCAGCTCTATATGACTCAATATAATAGTCATTCTAAAACAAATGCAGGACTATTCAGACACCTTGCCAGAACAGTTCCAGCCACAGCTTCAATCCCTTCTCGACAAAGGGTTTGAAGCGGGGAAGCATGAAATAAGAACAGCTTATGACACATTTGATGCTTCCACTAGACTTTCTGCTACAGCTATTTCTGCTAGACGCTGGGCTTGGCTCAAGTCATCTGACCTTCGTCCAGAAGTTCAAGACAGGCTTTCTGACTCACCTTGTCTTGGGGATAATTTGTTTGGTGAGCAAATTCAACAAATTGTTGCTGAACTAAAGGATCATCATGAGACCCTTAAACAGCTCTCATCCATTCCTCCTGACTTGCCTTCTAAGCAGCCGTTTAGAAAAGACTCCAAAAAGTCTTTCTTCCGGCCACGAAAGTATTATCCCCCTTCCTCTAACCCTCGGCCTGCAAGGTCTTATCACAAGACTCAACCTCGCCAAACTCGAAAACAAAAGCCCGCAGCAGCTCCACCACCTGGCCCTGCGGCGGGTTTTTGACTCTCACTTAGAGAGCACTTGCCAAACCCCTCTTCCAGCTATACCAGTAGGAGGTCGGCTGTGCCACTTTCTAGAAAGGTGGCGTCATATCACCACAGATCAGTGGGTGATAGCTATAATCGCACAAGGTTACCATCTGAACTTCCTGACCCTCCCTCTGGACTCCCCACCCCTGCAGCCGTGGAGTCTCTCCGATCACTCTATTCTGTTAGAGCAGGAAGTTTCTCTTCTCCTACAATCAAATTCTATAGAACCCGTTCCTCCCTTACAACAAGGACTGGGGTTCTACTCCAGGTACTTCCTGATCCCAAAAAAGTCAGGGGGGCTTCGTCCCATCCAGGACCTACGGGCCCTCAACAAGTACCTCCACAAGGAGAAGTTCAAGATGGTAACCCTGGACGCGCTTCTCCCTCTGCTGCAAAAAGGGGATTGGCTATGCTCTCTAGACCTGAAAGACGCATATACCCACATTGCGATCACACAATCTCATCGCAAATACCTGCGTTTTCTAGTAGGCCGAAATCCCTACCAATATCTAGTATTACCTTTCGGCCTAGCATCCGCACCACGAGTGTTTACCAAGTGCCTCGTGGTGGTTGCAGCGTTCCTAAGGAAGGAAGGTGTCCACGTCTACCCCTACCTGGACGATTGGTTGATCAGGGCCCCAACCCAGCAACTTGCTCGGTCCTCCCTGACCCTAACAATTCAAACTTTGCTTTCTCTAGGGTTTCTTATCAATTACGAGAAATCCTACTTAGTCCCATCTCAAACCTTATCCTTCATTGGGGCGGACTTGGACACCTTACAGGCAAAAGCCTGCCTTCCTCATCAACGGGTCCAAACCCTGATGTCCCTAGCTCGCCAGCTGCAGTCTCAACACACAGCCACAGCTCGCCAATTCCTCGTTCTTCTGGGACACATGGCCTCCTCCGTTTGTGTGACTCCCATGGCCCGATTGGCCATGAGAGTCACACAATGGACTCTGAGATGGCAATGGACTCAAGCTGTTCAGCCTCTGTCCTCCATGGTACGCATCTCCAACGCTCTTCGTCTGTCTCTTGCTTGGTGGACGAATCCATTCAACCTCCTAAAGGGCTTGCCCTTTCTTCCACCAGATCCTCGGGTCATCCTCACCACCGACGCTTCCAACATTGGTTGGGGAGCCCATGTCAACAATCTACAAACTCAAGGATTCTGGTCACTAGAGGAAGCCAAACACCAAATAAATTTCCTGGAGCTCCGAGCAATCCGCTATGCTCTCAGGACTTTTCAAGATTGCCTATCGAACCATGCAATCTTAATCCAGACAGACAACCAGGTGGCCATGTGGTACATAAACAAGCAGGGGGGCACAGGCTCCTTCCTTCTGTGTCAGGAAGCTGCGCAGATTTGGGCAGAAGCCCTCTCCCGCTCCATGTACCTCAGGGCCACCTACCTACCGGGAGTAGACAATGTACTTGCAGACCAGCTGAGCCGTGTCTTCCAACCACACGAGTGGTCACTCAATCCTCTGGTAGCGACCTCTCTATTTCACAAGTGGGGTTATCCCCACATAGACCTCTTTGCGTCCCCTCAGAACCACAAAGTGGACAATTACTGCTCTCTCATTCGGAGCCAGCACTCTCGGCCGAGGGATGCATTCTCCCTCACGTGGACGACCGGTCTACTCTATGCATTCCCTCCACTTCCTCTTCTGTCGAAGACTCTCGTGAAGCTTCGCCAGGACAAGGGAACCATGAACCTGATAGCACCGCACTGGCCACGCCAAGTGTGGTTTCCCATACTCCAGGATCTCTCCATCCGCAGCCACATTCCTCTGGGAAAGGACCCGCATCTGCTCACTCAAAACGACGGATGCCTCCTCCATCCCAACCTCCAAGCCTTGTCCCTGACGGCTTGGATGTTGAAAGGTTAGTCCTTCAGCCATTTAACCTTTCGGATTCAGTCTCTCGTGTTTTGATAGCTTCACGAAAGCCTTCGACAAGAAAATCTTACTCATACAAATGGAAAAGGTACACATCATGGTGCACTTCTCAGTCCCTTGATCCCCTTTCCTGTCCAATCTCTAAATTCTTGGACTATTTATGGCACCTATCAGAATCAGGTCTAAAGACCTCTTCTATAAGGATGCATGTCAGTGCGGTAGCCGCCTTCCATAAAGGTATCGGGGGTGTTCCTATTTCAGTACAACCCCTGGTAACACGCTTTCTTAAAGGCTTGCTCCATTTGAAGCCACCTTTACGTCCTCCGGCCCCATCCTGGGACCTTAATCTGGTTCTTGTTCGCCTTATGAAACCACCTTTCGAACCTCTTCACTCCTGTGACCTAAAATATCTCACATGGAAAGTATTATTCCTTTTGTCTGTTTCTTCAGCTCGCAGGGTTAGTGAATTACAGGCCCTAGTTACCTATCCGCCTTACACTAAGCTCCTGCAGGACCAGGCGATACTCCGCACTCACCCTAAATTTTTGCCTAAGGTAGTTTCTGAGTTTCATATCAATCAATCCATCATACTACCTATCTTCTTTCCCAGGCCCCACTCCAACTCCGGGGAACAGACTCTGCATACCTTAGACTGTAAACGAGTTCTAGCTTTTTATCTAGACCGTACAGTTTCTCACAGAAAGAGCACTCAATTATTCGTCTCTTTCCATCCTAACAAGTTAGGACAACCTGTGGGTAAGCAGACTCTTTCCTCCTGGTTGGCAGACTGCATTTCCTTTTGCTATCAGCAAGCTGGCATTCCTTTCCAAGACCGTGTCAAAGCACACTCTGTGAGGGCCATGGCAACTTCAGTAGCACACCTTCGATCGGTGCCACTTCCTGACATCTGCAAGGCTGCAACCTGGAGTTCCCTCTATACTTTTGCAGCCCACTATTGTTTGGATAAAGCTGGAAGACAGGATTCCATCTTCGGCCAATCTGTCTTGCGTAACCTTTTTCCAACATGATGTACCAACACCCTTCCCGGTAGGGTGCGGATGCCCTTTCCCAAATTACGCCCCAGTTGTTGTGCCTGTTACACGCCGTTGGGTACATTTGGTGCAAGTCAGGACATCCTCAGCTCGGTACTCACCCATTTGTGAGGACAACCATCCTGCTTGTCCTGTGAGAAAGCAAATGTTGCTTACCTGATGTAACAGGTGTTCTCACAGGACAGCAGGATGTTAGTCCTCACGAAACCCGCCCGCCACCCCGCGGTGTTGGGTTCGTTTATTTTACTTTTTAGGCACTGCCTGTAGCTATAAAAACAAGACTGAAGGGAGACCCCTGCTGGCTGCAGGGTTAGTGCCCCTACTGGGCATGCCCAGTAGGGGCCAGTCAAAGTTCCTGAAACTTTGACAGAAGTTTTCTGTGGTTGGGCTCCATCCTCGATGTCACCCATTTGTGAGGACTAACATCCTGCTGTCCTGTGAGAACACCTGTTACATCAGGTAAGCAACATTTGCTATCAGTGCCTCACCCTACTCGGACACATGGCCTCAACAGTTCACGTCACTCCCATGGCCAGACTGACCATGCGACTAATGCAATGGACACTCAAAAATCAGTGGATTCAAGCCATTCAACCATTGTCCACTCCCATTCAGATAACACAAGATCTGAGTTCTTCCCTTCTCTGGTGGACATCAACGATCAACTTGCTCAAAGGCCTACCTTTCCAGCAACCAGTTCCACAAGTGACTTTAACTACAGATGCGTCCACCTTAGGTTGGGGAGCACACATTGGTCATCTAAAGACACAAGGCACGTGGACAAAACACGAAGCCTCCTTTCAAATAAACTTCCTGGAGCTTCGAGCTATACGCTATGCGCTACATGCGTTCAAGGACTGCCTTTCACACAAGACTGTTCTGATCCAAACGGACAACACAGTAGCCATGTGGTACATCAACAAACAAGGGGGAACAGGTTCCTACCTCCTTTGCCAAGAAGCAGCTCAGATTTGGGACTGGGCCCTAGCACACTCAATTCTTCTACGGGCCACCTACCTAGCGGGCATCCACAACACAGAAACAGATCGCCTGAGTCGTCAGTTTCAACCACACGAGTGGTCTTTGGATCCAACGATAGCAACCAAGATCTTCCAACGCTGGGGTCAGCCAACACTAGATCTTTTTGCATCCCCTCTGAAGTACAAAGTGGACAATTACTGCTCTCTGCTCCCGCAGTTGAACAGCCTACTGAGGGACGCCTTTGCTCGCCATTGGAATTCAGGCCTGTTATATGCGTATCCACCGATACCTCTCATAACCAAAACTCTAGTGAAACTGCAACAGGACAAGGGGTCCATGATACTCATAGCCACATACTGGCCTCGACAAGTATGGTTTCCCACACTTCTAGATCTCTCAGTCAGGGATCCAATTCGCCTGGGAGTAGCTCCCAATCTCATAACTCAGGAACAGGGTCAGTTGCGCCATCCCAACCTTCAATCCCTGTCCCTGATAGCATGGATGTTGAAAGCTTGATCTTACAGCCACTCAACCTTCCAACCACTATATCTCAAGTGCTGATAGCATCACGTAAACCTTCCACTAGAAAGAATTATTCCTATAAATGGAAACTGTTTACTTTGTGGTGCACTCAGAAAGCACTAGATCCTTTCACTTGCCCCACTACCTCACTACTAGATTACCTATACCATCTCTCAGACTCTGGTCTTAAGACTTCATCTGTAAGAGTACACTTGAGTGCAATCTCAGCTTACCGTAACAAGCTGGGAGACACACCTATCTCTACACAGCCTCTCGTCAGTAAATTCATGAGAGGCCTAACTCACATTAAACCTCCAGTTCATTCCCCAAGCATACAATGGGACCTGAACGTAGTCTTAACCAGGCTTATGCGTTCTCCATTTGAACCCATAGATACCTGTGACCTTAAATATCTTACTTGGAAAATGGTATTCATCATAGCCATTACATCAGCTGGAAGGGTCAGCGAACTACAAGCTCTAGTCACATACGAACCTTTTACAAAGTTCCTACATGACAGGGTTGTCCTCCGTACTCATCCTAAATTCCTTCCAAAAGTAGTCACGGAATTCCACCTCAATCAATCTATAGTTTTACCAACATTCTTTCCAAGGCCTCACTCTCAACAGGGAGAAAGAGCCTTACATACCTTGGACTGTAAGCGTGCACTGTCTTTCTACTTAAACCGCACTACAGTCCAAAGGAAATCCAGTCAACTATTTGTATCCTATGATCCAAACAAACCAGGAAAACCAGTGGGTAAACATACTTTGTCAAATTGGCTAGCAGATTGCATACAATTTTGTTATGAGAAAGCAGGCCTTACTCTTCAAGGGTGAGTAAAAGCTCATTCAGTCAGAGCGATGTCAACCTCAGTCGCGCACCTTCGCTCTGTACCTATTCTGGACATTTGTAAAGCAGCAGCATGGAGTTCTCTTCACACTTTTGCAGCTCACTGCTGTTTAGACAAAGAAGGAAGACAGGATTCAGCCTATGGACAATCTGTCTTAAGGAACTTATTTCCAGTGTAACCCCAACTCCTTCTACATCCAATCTGCTGTGATCTTCGGCTGATTCATTTCAACAACAATACTTCACTGTTGCCTCAATCCCAAATGACTCAGCCTCTAGCTTGCTAATCACCCATATGTGAGGACTAGCGTCCTGGGATAAAGCAAAATTGCTTACCTTGTAATAGGTGTTATCCCAGGACAGCAGGATGTAGTCCTCACGAAACCCACCCGCCACCCCGTGGAGTTGGGTCCGATACGTTTTATTATTTTATTTTTGGCTAACGCTATTTGCTACAAAACAAGACTGAAGGGAGACCCATGTGGCAGGGAATATCATGGCATGCTGGGCATGCTCAGTAGGCACTCTGGTGCCAGTCAAAAGTTTCACAGAAACTTTTAAAGACGTTTTCCGTACATAGGGCTCCATTAATGATGTCACCCATATGTGAGGACTACATCCTGCTGTCCTGGGATAACACCTATTACAAGGTAAGCAATTTTGCTTAATCAACAGATGACTTTTTAGCATAGCCACTGAACTGTGAGTTAGCACTCTGGAGGCCTATGAGCTTAAATGTCTGCTTTCCCACAGTCTTTGTGTGATTTATGTGTGTGTTTGCCCAAGACTGGATACTAAGATTGTTTCTCCTTGCACTCCTTTAGAGGCTTTCATGTAAATTAGGTATCTAAGGTAATAACCAGGTTTTCTTCTCCAAACATAGCTGTGTACACGTTCGATCAGAACATATTTTGGGATCCCTGTTTGTCTGAAAAGTTCTGTATGAATGCAAATTGTTACTAGCAATAGAGTTCATGGACCCCGCTATCACTCAGGCAGTTTTGCATTTCAGCATAGTTAGCATTAGCTTCAGTGTCTGGCATTAGAATATTCTGACTGCTTGTGGGCCCACTGTTCTCATTACAGAAAGGAAAGGCAGGTAGTGTATCTTGTGAAACAGGAGAAACTAATAGGTTTCTGAGGACAAAACCACTGGGGCACCTCTATTTTCCCCCCTCATCCACATAAATGCAGTATATTTATTAGAGCACTTGATATATTTTCCTATTTTTACTTGCCACACGCCTAAATCAATTTGAAATAAGGACCTTATTAACACCCATAAACAGGTTACTTCTTCCTGGTTAAGCAGGGAAGTATTTTTCAATCTTTTATCTGCAATAAACTGCACAAACAAATTCCATAAAATTGTGCTAGACATTCATGGACAAATGATTATATTTGACCTATCTGTTACAAGGTTATGAGACCTAATCTGTGCATGGGTGTTATAAAAGCCCTTATTTAAAAATTGATTTGATACATGCTTGATTGTGTGTGAAAAGTAGAAATAGAAAAATAAATCAAATGCTCTTTATTGAAAGTACATATGCTTGCATTTGATCTAAGAGACTTTATCGAGGTATATTTATTACACGCGTTCAAAGAAATTTATTTATTTATTTAATTTTAGTTTTTATAAACCGACGTTCCTGTATAATATACATATCACACCAGTGTACAAGGAAGTAAAACTGTCGCCTCGGGGGCGGCTTACATTGTAACAATTAACAGAGAAACATCAAGGAGCTGTAGTTAAAGCTGCAGATGCTTAACTTGGAAAGAAAAAAAGTGATGAAACCAGCCTTGATTTTAATCTTTAAATCAATTTTAATTTACTTCTGTGAGTGTAGAGATTTAAGTGTTGGTGTGGCATTGTGTTTAACTGCCAGGTCTCACAGAGCTTTAGTGGTGCTGGAGAGAACCTCATCTCTGTTTTTAAGTGACTTTACTAAAATAAAAAGGATACATCTAAAACTTTTTTCTGTTTATGATTTAGGTTCTTGAATCCCTGGGGATTATCATTTATAAGGCACTGGACTACAGTTTGAAGGAGAATGAGGAGCGAGAACTAAGCCCCCCCTTGGAACAACTTATTGATCATATGACCAATACTGTAGAGACAGATGGGAGCCAAGATGAAGGCTATGAGGCTCTGGATGAGGAGGAGGAAGAGCACGTGAAAGAGGAAATGAAGTTCAGACACTCATATAAAGATGTCATGAAGGTAGAGTGAACTTTTTGTTTTCATTGTCTTTTTCGTCTTTAAAACTATTAGGGCTGTGTTTTACGTGATGAATTTTAGATAAAATGAGTGTATTGATGTGATGAGTAAGCTTTTTCAGGTTTTACTGGTTTTGTGAGTAACTTTTAGGTTTTCATCTTCAGCAGTAAGCAAATGAAAATGGTTAATAAAATATCACTTGTTACTTAACAGACGGATTAATATCTTGTTCCATTCTGTTTTGGAAATCTGTCTTTAAGAAGCTACAATAATGCTTGCTGATTGATAATGGCAAGCAGTGAGGTATACAGTTGGCAGTGAGCAACACCAAGTGATCCTGAGCAGCATGCACTGATTCAGTGATGTAAGATCCCTTATAATTTTCCATTGTTAAGCAGGGCTAAATTAGCCATAACGTGTGAGTTGCTGTCATCCAGTGACACCATACAGACCTCGCTCATATATGGGCCGATACAGTAAAAAACAAGGGAGAGCGGGCGAGCGCCCGCTCTCCGGGCGCGTGCACAGGACACTCTCCTGTGCGCGCGATACAGTAAGTTAATTTTTTTAAATTAGGCCCGGCGGTAAAAAGAGGCGCTAGGGACACTAGCGCGTCCCTAGCGCCTCTTTTTGGACAGGAGCAGCGGCTGTCAGCAGGTTTGACAGCCAACGCTCAATTTTGCTGGCGTCTGTTCTCGAGCGCGCTGACAGCCACGGGCTTGGAAACCGGACGCCGGCAAAATTGAGCATCCGGTTTTCGGCCCGACAGCCGCGGGCCGAATTCAGTTTTGTTTTTTTCTCTTTTTTTACTCTTCGGGACCTTCGACTTAATATCGCTATGATATTAAGTCGGAGGGTGCACAGAAGTTCCTCGGTGCCGGAAGAAATTAGCGCCGACCTTTGGGTTGTCGCTAATTTCTGAAAGTAAAATGTGCGGCTTGGCTGCACATTTTTCTTTCTGAATCACGCGCATACCTAATAGGGCCCTCAATATGCCATTTGCATGTTGAGGGCACTATTAGATGCCGCGGGTTGGACGCGCGTTTTCCTCCCCTTACTGAATAAGGGGTAAGGGAAAACGCGCGTCCATGAGCAGGCTAACAGTGCGCTCCATCGGAGCGCACTGTACTGTATCGGCCTGATAGCTAGTAGAGCTTTTGTTCTACTGAGCATGAGTGGGATTTCCTGCTCTGGCTGCCTCATCTGCCCCCTCAGTCTTTTTTTTCATCAAGCACGGATGTGTACCTCCCACCCCCAATCCATATCAGCTTAGTGGGCACATCAGTCACTTGACCACGTAGCGGAACTGGTGAAAGATTTCTTTACCTCATTAGTGATTGTGGATAAGGAAGGTACCATACAACTTTTCCTTTTTTTGTTCAGTTTTGGAATGAGATCATTAAATATTTAGAAAGTATTCTCACAGGACAAGCAGGATGGTTGTCCTCACATATGGGTGACATCACAGGATGGAGTCCAATCACTGAACACTTTTGTCAAAGTTTCCAGAACTTTGACTGGCTCCTACTGGGCATGCCCATCATGGCACTAACCTTGCAGTCAGCAGGGGTCCCCCTTCAGTCATGTTTTTTCCACGCAGCAGTAGCCTCGTGGTTTAGGAGCTCTATAGAGATTCCTGACAGGAATTTTCCTAACGGAATTACTAAAAGTTAATTTGCCCCACAGGGGCCCCTCCTTTAACTTTTTCAAGCCACGGTACTCTGGTAAGTTTTTACCTGTTTTTCCATCGATTACAGTCGAGTTTGGCCTCACGACCTACTGGCCGTCGACCGTACCAGGCTCAATTTTTGCCATGGTGTCGGGGTTCCGTCTGTGCCCGGACTGTAATCGCACCGTGTCCATCACACACCCCCATAAAGTCTGTGTAATGTGTCTTGGACGAGAGCACGATGTCTTGACTTGCACCAAATGTGCCCTAATGACACCAAAAGGTCGCAAGGCCAGAATTGAGAAGATGCAACTTCTCTTCCGTGCTCAAACCCCGACTCCGTCCATTGCATAGACGTCGTCAGAACCGGTTCCGTCAACTTCGCGCCAGCATCGACCACCGGCCAGTGACCGTCCGGCATCGATATCCTCTACTCCCCCTCAGGACCCAAGGGGAGCGTAGAAACAAACATCGCCATCAACATTGAAAGTCTCGGACCATTGAGACTCCGTCCAGAGGCAACCCTCACCCGACAGGGTATCGGGAGCCACGACTCTGCCTTTAACAGCGGTCCCTCCGGCTATGCCTCTGCCTCCTTCTTCTGTTCCGGAGCCAGGGCTGCTTGCTCCCAAGTCTCCAAGAAGAACTGGACCGGATGGTTCAGGAGGCCATTGACAAGGCGATGTATCGATTCCAGGTTCCTCCGGCACCGACACCGGTACAGATTGCGGAACCGACCATCGACCTGATTCCAGCAGCTTTGGCACCGCTGCTTTCGAGAATGGAAGCGCTCATGGCCGCTTTTCCACTGATGGACCCCGGGTCACAGATGGCTCTGGTGCCCTCCCTGCTTGCTTTGTCATCGGGAGGAGAAACACCGTTCCGCATCCCTCCATCGGGAGTTGTGCCGATGCCTCAGCCATCGATGCAGATACGTCCCTCGATGCCACCGGATCCACCCATCGGTGCCGATACGTCCATCTGTGCCACCAAGCCATCCATCGATGCCTTTGATGCCTTCATCGGTGCCTCCACTCAGTCCTTCGGTGCATAGGCCAGGACCTTCAAGTATCCCACCACCCCGTCGTCCTCTAGCTCCTAGAGGAACAGGTGCTGATCCCTACAATACCTGGACTGATGATTCTTCACCAGACACCAAGGACTTGCCATCACCACCTTCACCTACTGAAAGCAGAAAGCGTTCTCCTCCAGAGGACCTTTCTTTATAAATTTTGTGAAGGAGATGTCTGAATTGGTTCCCTTCCAATTACAGACTGAACAAGATGACAGGCATCAAATGATGGAGCTGTTACAATTCCTGGATGCTCCCAAGTAAATAATCTCCTTCCCT
Organism: Rhinatrema bivittatum; assembly: GCF_901001135.1. Lineage (NCBI taxonomy): Eukaryota > Metazoa > Chordata > Amphibia > Gymnophiona > Rhinatrematidae > Rhinatrema > Rhinatrema bivittatum. The sequence goes on from NC_042616.1 coordinate 571,792,280, forward strand.
ATCCACCAGGTTCTTCTGGATCTCCTCAAAAAGAACTGGGAACATCCTGGCTCTGTGGCCCCAGTCCACAGGAAAGCTGACACCACCTATCTTGTCCAGTCAGCTCCAGGTTTTCACAAACTTCCATTGGATCACAAATCTGTGGTTGTAGAATCTGCCCAGAAAAGAGCAAGGAGATCAAAACCTCACACTTCCTTCCCCCCAGGCAAGGAACAGAAATTTCCAGATGCCATTGGTCACCGTGTCTTACACAGAGCAATGCTCATCTCTAGAATTGCCTCTTATCAGCTCTATATGACCCAATATAAAAGGGTCTTATTTAAGCAGATATAAGACTTAACAGACTTCCTTCCTCAGCAATTTCAAGATCGGCTTCAAACCCTAGTAAACAAGGGTTTTGAGGCAGGCAAGCATGAGATCAGATCATGTATTTTATTTATTTAGAGCTTTTTTTATACCGGCATTCATGATACAATCATATCATGCCGGTTAACAGGTAACAGGGGGTGTAATAACCTTAAGCATTTAACAAGTGGAAAGGAGCAAAAAGTTTCAATAAAACAGGGTTGCTGGAACAGGGGGAGGAAGGAAACAAGAGTAGGAGTAACTTTACAGTAGTAATTTTATACATTGTGCTGAAAGGTCTCTTAATAGTTGTTGTGGTGAATCAGTTAGACTCGGGAAAGGCTTGTTTAAATAACCAAATCTTAAGCCTTTTTCTAAAAGTTAGTAAACATGGTTCCAGTCTGAGATCAGAGGGTAAGGTATTCCATAGAGAAGGTCCCGCTATAGAAAAGACCCGATCTCTGAATGCTAGATGGTGAGTGGATTTAGATGGGGGAACCAGCAGGGAACCTCTGTAGGCTTCTCTGATGGGTCTGGATGAAGTGTGTAGTCTGAGGGGAATTTGGAGGTTAAGAGAGGCTTGGGAATGGATGGTTTTATGGATGATGGTGATGGACTTGTGTAGAATTCTGAAATGTATTGGTAACCAGTGTAAATTTTTGAGACTGGGTGAGATGTGGTCTCTTCTTCTGGAGTTTGTCAGGATTCTGGCTGCCAAGTTCTAGAGCATCTGAAGAGGTTTGGATGAGGAAGGGAGACCTAGCAAGATAGAGTTGCAATAATCTAACTTGGAGAATATTACCGCTTGGAGGACTGTTCTGAAGTCTTGAAAGTGAAGGAGTGGTTTAATTCTTTTTAGAACCTGTAGCTTATAGAAGCAGTTCTTGGTTGTGTTAATGAATGTTTTTAAATTCAGGCAGGTCTCTTGCTTGGGTAACAATGGTGTTAGCTGGTGCACTTTGTGGGGTATTACTGTTTTCCGGGGAGATGAGAAGGAGTTCAGTCTTAGCTGAGTTTAGTATCAGGTTTAAGTTTGCGAGGAGTAGGTTGATCTCTTGGAGGCAGTTTTCCCAGTGTTTAAGTGTTTTAGTGATAGATTCTTTGATGGGGATCAGGATTTGCACATCGGCATATAGGAAATGTTTTAGTTGAAAGTTAGTTAACAGCTGGCATAGAGGAAGAAGGTATATGTTGAAGAGAGTTGGGGACAGGGAGGAACCTTGAGGAACTCCTAGTGAGGAATTGATGCGAGGGGATTCATTATTATTGATTCTGACTTTGTAACCTCTGTTACAGTGGAATGTTTTGAACCATGTGAAGGCAGTGCCTGTTATTCCAATGTCCGATAGACGGTTGAGGAGGATGGAGTGGTTTACGGTGTCGAAAGCTGCCGACAGGTCAAGCAGAATTAGTAAAAATGATTGTCCTTTGTCCAAGCCCATGATGAGGTGGTCTGTTAGCGATAAGAGTAGGGATTCAGTGCTTAATGCCTTGCAGAACCCGTATTGGGTGGGGTGCAGTATATTATGATCTTCGAGGTAGTCAGAGAGTTGCAAATTGACTAGTTTTTACATAATCTTAGCTACAAATGGAAGGTTGGAAATAGGGCGGAAGTTGTTTGGATTCTTAGGATCCAAATCCGGTTTCTTTAGGAGAGGTTTAAGAGAAGCAAGTTTTAGGGCGTCTGGGAAGATTCCCTGTGTTAAAGAACAGTTTATGATATCCGCCAGTGGTTTGGAGATGGTGTCAAGTATTAGGAGGAGAAGTTTTGATGGGATTTGGTCTAGGGGATGGGAGGAAGGTTTCATTTTCTTTAGTAGAGATTGAATCTCTAGGGCCGGTGGTAGGTTCGAACGATTCCAGAGAGATTCTTTTATTTAGGAGGTGGTAGGAGCTAATAGGAGAGGTGGGGCTAGGGGGCAAGAGGGTTAAGAGATTGGAGATTTTGCTTTGGAAGAACAGAGCCAGTTAATCGGCTTTGGATTGTGCTTGGTCGTTAGGGATAGAGAGGGTGTGTTAGGTTGTGTTAGTTCGGATACGTAGGAAAAAAGGGCTTTTGCGTCGTAGATGAGGTCATGAATCTTGTGAGCGTAGAAATCCCTTTTCGACCTTAAAGTAGAGTTCCTGTAGTGGTGGAGGGCAGATTTGTAAGCGGATAGTGTGCTGGGGCAAGGGGTTTTGCACCATTTGTTTTCTTTCTGTCTGAGGTTTTGTTTAAGTTTTCGAAGGTCATTGGTTGTCTCTTTGGGGATTTAGGGATGAGTTTTTTTTGTTGACAGAGGACATAATTTATTTGCTATTTTCTCTGTAATATTGCTCCAGGACAATAGGGCTGAGTTGGGATCTGAGAGGTTTATGTGTGGAAGTTCTTTAGCCAAGTTCTTTATGTGCAGAAGTTCTTTAGCCATCTTGCGACATCTTTGACACTGCTACCAGGGTATCTGCAGCTGCTATCTCGGCAAGACGATGGGCCTGGCTCAAGTCTTCCAACCTTCGCCCTGAAGTGCAAGACAGACTGTACGACCTGCCTTATGTAGGAGATAATCTGTTTGGCGAGCAGATTCAATGAACAGTGGCGGAACTCAAGGATCATCATGAGACCTTAAGACAGCTCTCTCTGATACCTTCTGAGTACGCTTCAAAAAAACCCTTCCGGAAGGACTCTAAAAAGTAATTCTTCCGCCCGAAGAAATCCTACCCGCCACGTTCTACGAGACCGTTTCAAAAAGCCCAGTCTCATCAGACACGAAAACAAAAACCGCAAGCAGCTCCTCAGCCGGGCCCTGCTTCCGGTTTTTGACTCCTCTTTTACAAAGAGGAGACTGGCTCTGCTTGCTAGACCTCCAGGACGCATACACTCATATCGCGATAATTCCATCTCATCGCAAATACCTGAGGTTTCTAGTAGGCCCCAAGCAGTATCAGTACAGAGTGCTTCAATTCGGCCTCTCATCTGCACCACAAGTCTTCACAAAATGCCTCATCGTAGTTGCAGCCTTCCTCAGGACTCAAGGTGTTCACGTCTACCCCTATCGATTGGTTGATCAGGGCTCCCACTCAGCAAGCTGCTCTGTCGTCCCTGCATCTTACCTTACACACTCTAATCTCGCTAGGAATTTTCATCAATTACGACAAATCCTACTTAGTCCCATCACAAACCTTGTCGTTCATTGGGGCAGACTTGGACACCTTGCAGGCAAAGGCTTTTCTGCCTCGACAGCGAGTTCTCACTCTCGTGTCTCTTGCACACCAGCTGCAGTCTCAGCACTCCGCGACTGCACGCCACTTTCTCATCCTCCTGGGACACATGGCGTCCTCAGTTCAGGTCACACCAATGGCCCGTTTGGCCATGAGAGTCAAGTAGTGGACTCTAAGGTCTCAATGGACTCAAAGCATTCAGCTCCTGTCGACCATTGTCCACATAACTGACTCACTCCGTCAGTCTCTAGCCTGGTGGAAAAATCAGATCAATCTCCTCCACAGCTTGCCCTTTCAGGCTCCAGACCCTCAATTAATTCTCACCACCTATGCTTCTAACCTCTGATGGGGAGCCCATGTGGCCAATCTGCAGACACAAGGATCTTGGTCTCTAGAGGAAGCCAAACACCATATAAATTTCCTGGAGCTTCGAGCAATCAGATATGCCCTCAGGGTCTTTCAGGATCGCCTCTCCAATCAAGTCATCCTGATTCAGACGAACAACCAGGTGGCCATGTGGTACATCAACAAGCAGGAAGGGACGGTCTCCTACCTTCTGTGTCAGGAAGCTGCACAGATATGGGCGGAAGCCCTCTCCCACTCTATGTACCTCAGGGCCATCTACTTGCCGGGAGTGGACAATGTGTTGGCAGACAAGCTGAGTCGCACCTTTCAACCGCATGAGTGGTCTCTCAACCCCTCGGTAGCGAACTCGATCTTCCAACAATGGGGTTATCCTCAATTAGATCTCTTTGTGTCTCCTCAAAACCACAAAGTAGAGAACGCTGTCTCATTCGCAGTAAACACTCTCAGCCCAGAGACGCATTCTCCCTCTCATGGGCAACCGTTCTGCTCTATGCATTCCCTCCACTTCCTCTTCTCTTGAAGACTCTCGTGAAGTTACGTCAGGACAAAGGAACCATGATCCTGATAGCACCTCACTGGCCATGCCAAGTGTGGTTTCCAATACTTCAGGGTCTCTCTATCCGCAGGCACATTCCTTTAGGAATGGACCTGCTTCTAATCACTCAAAACGATGGGTGCCTGTGCCACCCCAATCTTCAAGCCTTGTCCCTGATGGCATGGATGTTGAAAGGTTAATCCTTCAGCCACTTAACCTTTCTGAACCAGTTTCCCGTGTCCTAATTGCTTCACAGAAGCCTTCCATGAAAAAATCTTACTCTTACAAATGGAACAGGTTTACGTCACGGTGCTCTTCTCAGTCCCTTGACCCCTTTACTTGTCCATTCCCGAAGTTTCTGGACTATCTCTGGCACTTGTCAGAGTCAGGTCTAAAAACTTCATCCATCAGAATGCATGTCAGTGCGGTAGCCGCCTTCCATAAAGGGGTCGGGGATGTTCCCATATCAGTACAACCCCTTGTAACACGATTTCTGAAGGGCTTTCTTCACCTCAAGCCGCCTCTGTGTCCTCCGGCCCCTTCTTGGAACCTCAATCTGGTTTTGGGTCGGCTCATGAAACCACCATTCGAGCCTCTTCACTCCTGTGCTCTTCGCTATCTCACATAGAAAGTGATTTTCCTACTGGCAATCACTTTGGCTCGCAGAGTTATTGAATTACAGGCTCTAGTTATCTTATCCGCCTTACACTAAACTTCTGCAGGACCGGGCAGTACTCCGCTCTCACCCTAAATTCTTACCTAAGGTAGTTTCGGGTTTTCACCTCAATCAATCCATCATACTACTTAGCCTTTTTTCCCAGGCCCCATTCCAATCCAGGAGAGCAGGCTCTGCATACCCTTGACTGCAAACGGGCTCTAGCATTCTACCTAGACCGTACAGCTGCCTACAGGAAAAGCACTCAATTATTTGTCTCTTTCCATTCCACCAAATTAGGGCAGCCTGTGGTTAAGCAGACTCTCTCCTCCTGGTTAGCGGACTGCATATCCTTTTGCTATCAGCAAGCAGGCATTCCACTTCAAGACCGTGTTAAGGCACACTCTGTGAAGGCCATGGAGACTTCAGTAGCACACCTCTGATCGGAGCCGCTTCCTGACATTTGCAGGGCTGCCACCTGGAGTTCTCTCCATACTTTTACAGCCCACTATTGCTTGGACAAAGCCGGAAGACTAGATTCCATCTTCGGCCAATCTGTCTTGCGCAACCTATTTACAACGTGATGTACCAACACCCTTCCGCCTGCCCGGTGGGGTTCAGGATGTCCTCTTCCAAATTACACCCCACTTGCTGTGCCTGTGGCACGTCTTTCGGTACATTTTGGTGCATGTTCGGACATCCTCAGCTCGGTACTCATCCATATGTGAGGACTACCATCCTGCTTGTCCCGTGAGAAAGCAAATGTTGCTTACCTGTAACAGGTGTTCTCACAGGACAGTAGGATGTTAGTCCTCACGAAACCCTCCCGCCGCCCCACGGTGTTGGGTTCGCAACGTTTTCTTATTTTATTTTTCAGCACTGCCTGTAGCTTTTAAACAAGACTGAAGGGGACCCCTCTGGCTGCAGGGTTAGTGCCATGCTGGGCATGCCCAGTAGGTGCCAGTCAAAGTTCTGGAAACTTTGACAAAAGTGTTCCGTGATTGGGCTCCATCCTGTGATGTCACCCATATATGAGGGCTAACATCCTGCTGTCCTGTGAGAACACCTGTTACAGGTAAGCAACATTTGCTTTACTGGAGATTATACTGGGAAAAATAGCACATATTTGCCTGTTTGGATGCTTAGAGAATGATTTCTCCAGGGTTTAATTTCATAGACTATTCTAGGATTAAGCATTATTGGTGGCACATCTGTTGTATTTTGACTCTGTGGTTAAATCTGTGTTTTCCAACCTTTTCAAGCCCAGTGCACACCTACATTAACAAAAATGTCATGGGGCACGCCAGTCTTCACAGGGTAGCAGTGTGGATGTAGAGAAGAATCATATGGTCAAAAGAAGAGCTAGGGAAGCACTGAAAGCCCCACCAGTCTGTCTTCCAAATTTTAAAACAAAGGGCAAGAGGGGGCTGAGACATGCAGGATGCTGGGCTTGATGGACCCTTGGTCTGACATGCAGGATGCTGGGCTTGATGGACCCTTGGTCTGACCCAGTATGGCATTTTCTTATGTTCTTATGTTCATCACAATGGGCTAGTTTTCTCTCTGTACAAGTGCAGGAGAAGGGAGAAGTCAGTGTGATGTTTAGTTACTTTGACTGCTGCATGTGGTTGTCCAAGCTCCTCCACTTTTGCTGGGAGCAGCACTCAGACTGATGAACATCCAGTGCTGAATGTACACTCTCTCCATCTTATTCAGCTTAGGATAAGACCGAGGCTGGAAGTGCTCAAAGGAGGGATGCTCAAGACGGGGGAGGTGGATGTGCTTTATGCACTGTGTGTACTGCACAAAGAGACGATCAGCTATTCAGCCCTGCATGCTCCCTATTGATTACCACACTCCAGGGCTATGCTGTAACTAGGAAAAAGAGGCATATATTCCCAGAAAGAAGCTCCTACATGTTTAAGAGCCACTGCTAGTATGTCTTGTCGCTGTGGGGTGCTGACATCTGAACATCGGGTAATATTGACTTTTTTTGTGGCACACGTGATCAGGTCTGAAGGCACATCAGTGTGCCAAAGCCAAAGCACACTGGTTGGGAAAACACTGAGTTAGGCTTTTGAAGAATACCACTTGTGTGATCACACAGGTCATCATCTACAGGGTGGTGCCACTGCATCCTCAGAATGTGACTGATGAACCACGTGCTCTCCTCCCAATACATCCCTCAGGGCTAAAGAGATTTGCATCTTGGGGCCAGAAGGGTTACTGTAGTGGGCTACTTAGCATTAGCAATCATAACACAATAAAATTTGACATAATCACTGGAGGGAGGACATTAAATAAAACTATTGCATAGAAACTATGATAGAATGAGGAAATTAGAAAACAAACTAAAAGATGTGATTGTAAAGATTAAAAGTTTTGTATGAAGCATGCACACCTCAAAGCCTAGATAAGATGTATACTATGCATTACATTTGCAGCATGGTTTAAATGTGAGCTGAAAGAGGCAGTTAAATCGAAAAGAACATCTTTCAAAAAATGGAAAGCAGACCCAAATGAAACCAATAGACAAGACCATAAGTACTAGCAAGTTAGTTGTTAAACAGGCCAAGAGAATTTGAAAACAAACTTGCCATGGAGATAAAAACTAAAAAACTTTTTCAAGTACATTTGAAGCAAAAGAAATAGTGAAAGAGTCAGTTGGGCTGCTAGATTACCAAGAAATAATAGGTGCCCAGGGAGGACAAGAATAGCAGAAAAACTGATTGAAATCTTTGATTTGGTCTTTATTGAGTAGGATGTTGGGAGCATACCCACGTTGGAAACATTCTTTGGTGATGATTCCGAACAACTAAAGCAAATCTCTGTGGTGATGGCTCCTAGACAGGGAAATAGCAAATCAGATAACATTCATGGTTGATCTTTTTGCTGCTTCTTTTTAACAAAAAAGATCTTTACTTTTGCTCCAGGAAAAAGGACTGAAAGCAAACCAGTTTCTCTTTAGCTTTTCCAGTTATTGTTGCCTATCTTCCTCGTTCTACAATCGCTTATAATTTTTGAATACTAAGCTTTCTTTCCCCTTACTTATGGCCCAGGTCCTAAATTCTGGTCCCTTTTCCACCAGGAATACAGCCTTAAATTTTCCCTAAAATTCTCATTTAACATCTACTTTTTGGTATTTTCTGACTAGTGAGAAAAATGCTCTAAAAAGTGACTTTTCTTATATTGTTAGACCAGTCATTACAATTTGGGATTTCCCAAATCATCAGCTGGATGGAGACAGAGGACACCCCTTTTTCATGACCTTACTTAAGGCTATAAAGGAGGTTTGGCCCTGGCCAAAACCAGTAGATCTCTCTCTCTCTCTCTCTAATATTGGCAGACACATGAAGAGGATATAGCTCCAAGAGGCAGGGTGTACCCTGGCCTGGTTGAATCCTTGTTGCTCCTGGGACAACTACCCCTATGGGGTTACGTCTTCCAGTGGGAGCAGTTTCCCAGGCTCTGCCCTGGTTGAGCTCCTGGGTCATCCCAGTGATAGCATTTCCCAAGCCCTGTCCTGGAGGGATCTCCTTGCCTGCGGACCTGCAAAGTCTCCAGAGAACAGTGCTTGACCCAGTACCCTGCAGGGGCTATAGTATCTCTAGAGCACAATTGTGATCACTTAGCTGAGGAGAGTGGTTCCTGGATATTCAGGAGCCTTGTAGGTTCTCTCTCTCTTTCTCTCTCTCTCTCTCCACCCCTGCCTCCATCTCTCAGGTGAAGGAACAGTAGAAGTAGGTAGAAGCCAGATCAGCCACCAGCAGGTAAGTAAGAACAAAAGGAATTGCCATGCTGGGTCAAACCAAGTATCCATCAAGCCCAGCATCCTGTTTCCAATAGAGGCCAAACCAGGCCACAAGAACCTGGCAAGTACCAAAACACTAAGAAGATACCATACTACTGATGCCAGTAATAGCAGAGGCCATTCCCTAATTCAACTTGATTAATAGCAGTTAATGGACTTCTCCTCCAAGAACTTATCCAAACCTTTTCTAAACCCAGCTACACTGACTGCACTAACCAAATTACAGAGCTTAATTGTGCGTTGAGTGAGAATTTTCTCCGATTAGTCTTAAATGTGCTACTTGCTAACGTCATGGAGTGCCCCCCTAGTACTTCTATTATCCGAAAGTGTAAATAACAGATTCACATCTACTTGTTCAAGACCTCTCATTATTTTAAAGACCTCTATCATACCCCCCCCCCCCCTCAGCTGTCTCTTCTCCAAGCTGAACAGCCCTACCTCTTCAGCCTTTCCTTATAGGGGAGCTGTTCCATCCCTTTTATCATTTTGGCCGCCCTTTTCTGAACCTTCTCCATCACAACTATATCTTTTTTGAGATGTGGCGACCAGAATTGTACACGGTATTCAAGGTGCGGTCTCACCATGGAGCTATACAGAGGCATTATGACATTTTCTGTTTTGTTAATCATTCCCTTCTTAATAATTCCTAACATTCTGTTTGCTTTTTTGACTGCTGTAGCACACTGAACCGACGATTTCAAAGTATTATCCACTATGATGCCTAGATCTTTTTCCTGGGTGGTAGCTCCTAATATGGAACCTAACATCATGTAACTACAGCAAGGGTTATTTTTCCCTATATGCAACACCTTGCACTTGTCCACATTAAATTTCATCTGCCATTTGGATGCCCAATCTTCCAGTCTTGTAAGGCATCATGGGATCCACATATATTTCCTATCTAGACGACTACCTGCGGGTGGACGCTAACCAATCCACCCTGCGACCAATCTTGCCTGATCAATATGGGCACACTACTCGCCTACGCAGAATCCCTTCTGCAACCCACCCAGGCCTTGCAGTTTATGGGAGTTTCTTTCCTTCATTCAGGACAGGGCCTTCCTTCTGAAGCCCAAGAGCAGGCCCAGACGATGCATGTAGATCACACTACCAGTGACTACCAACCACCTCAGCCCAATGAAACCTCACCATTCTCGATCACAGGGCATCCTCAGACTATCATCAGGACCACATATACTTCATTAACACTGTACCCAATAGATTTGGTTCTTCATCTGCCCTCCCAGCAGCCACAGAGATTACGCGTACCGGCTTGCTGCATCGGCGTCACCTGCAGATTTGCCCACCCCATATCATATGCTCCTACCAGGGAGTTCATTCCCTTATGTCGGATGGGTGCCAAACATCACCCACCTGGAACTTCGGGCCCCTGACCTGCTCTTCGGACATATGGGCAGTCCCTCCACAGACTCATTCTTCTTTTCCACCCAAACAACCAAATTCCCACACTCTGCTTCACCAAAGAGGGAATGTCAGTTCCTGATTCCCTACACAGCAACTGTAGGAAACCTATGAGTGGAAGCAGATCCATCTTCCTGTGGCCTACTTTTCTGCCCAGAGTTAGTAACTTATAGGCATTCAATTTGAATCTTTTTTTTTTTTTTTCTTACCCTTGATGTGATATTTGTCAGAGGTTGACAACTTTAAAAAATAAAAAACAAAAAAAAAATCAAGGAAGACAAAGATGCGTTGTCCATCTCAAACTTTTCGCATCTGGGCAGATCAGTATACTCACCCATGTTGCTAACGCTGCCCGACTGCCTGCCATCTACCACAGGTCTCAGTCCTCATAGACTGAGGAGAAGTCTACTCTACTTTACCAACCTCCTTGCACAGTCCAACACTAGATCGCAGATAACGCGAACCTAATTTGTTGCTCTAGCGTCAGCCTAAACAGTCGGGATTCGCTTCCCTAATTCAGTTATTCACCAACCGATCTCCTGAGGAACATCCCACGTCTTCTTACCAACCGGTAATTCTCCACCGCTTCACTCATCTTGACATTACGTGACTCAGATACGAAATGCTGAGTTTTTTCCCCTATGCTGGGAGTTCTTCTAGTCTCTTTGCAGAAATCACTCTCCCAGCATAAACTACCAACGGAACGAATCGCGCTACACCTTCGGGTGTTTTGTTAGTAGCGAAAACCCACTCACCTATCCGCCAGACCATGTCCAGTCTTCCTCAATCTCCTTTACCGGAGGCCTTGGACCAGCTTTAGTACAGGCATACTTCAGTTCAAATCCCTTACCATTCATCTATCAATATAAATCAAATATCTGTTCCCCACTCAACTCTGGATTCATGTTGGATGTTTTCTGGATCTGGCCAAAAAGCCCATAATTCCATGGGATATAAACAAGGTACCGGAGCACGTTCATGCTTCCTTCATAAGAACCGCGACATACTTCTTATGCCATGTTACCTCGCATGAAAGCTGCCCCCTTTTTTCGGTCACCCCACCTCCGCCAGGCACGAGCTGCAACCCCTAGTAGGCTAACCGCTTGGTCAAAACATTTTTCACCATAACAAGATTGCGTTTCGTACACATCTTGCCTACCTCACTCAGGAGCATTTCGGCTTTTACATCAAACATTCCTTCGCCCTCCCGGTTTTTTTCCCAGATCCTACCAGGGTAAGCTAATCTCCACCCGCTGTATTGTAACAAAACATTCGCTTTTCGCGATGTCGCACTCCTCTTGAATGCAGAGCCCCTCAGCTCTACATCTCCCTTAACTGAATGCCTGAAACCCTCTGTCTTCAAGTACGCACTCTTGACTAGGATCTCGAATTGCATTTTTCCACTATCAGTGGCGTTCAGAGGCCCTATCCACAACACATACCAAGCACCACGTCCATACTGTGCTTACTTCACTTGACTATTTCCATGAAGGACCTATCCTGGCACTTGCAACACAACACAGAGTCCTCACTATATCTGCTAAACTCCTGCTACTGCTTAACAGGCAGACTGCGGATGTCACACACAGCACAAACACAATTCTTCGGTAGCACATGACTGGACCACAGCAACAACAATGTCATAAAAACTGTCCGCCTATAGTCTATGCCTTGATTGCATTTCCTCATTTTTACATCATGGACACATGATATGGGCTATATGCACTCAATACATTAGCTGGGGACTCCCAGACAGCTTGGCTAATTCATGCTGCTTATCTACGGAAAAGAGCAGGTTTGCTCACTGTAAACGGTGTTTTCTGTAGATAGCAGATGAATTAGCCATGCTGACCCTCCCGCCTCCCCGGCCAGTTTATCACTTTACATCTAGTCTTGCTTTGATCGGACTGAGTAGACTTGAGGCAGTGCGGGATCATACAAGCAGGTGCGCCTCGCTGACAAAGATCAGTTTTCAGCTTTGAGAGCTCCGCCACCTAGTGGCATGGAGAACGTTCCCAGACAGCATGGCTAATTCATCTGCTGTCTATGGAAAACACCATTTACGGTGAGCAAACCTGCTCATCCTGGTCTTTCCTATAGTATTAAATGTTTTATTTGCGATATACCTATGAGTTTTACAAGCAGGCTAAGTAATACCTGCAAGAATACTGCAAGGCTAAATATTACCTAGCAGGAATGTGACAGTCTGCATGAGTTAATTAGTACCTAACAGAGTAAACTGGGATAACAGGCTCAGCTGTCTTAGAGCCGGTAAGTCTTTTACTTGCAGTAGCCCTATTACAGTGTAGCTCAAGGTTGCTCAGGTGCAGTGCCTTTCAACAAAAGTGTAGCTTAATGAGCAAATGTTTTTGGGACAATCTATAACATCCTTAAAAGGTGTTCAGAACTTTAGGGAGTGGAGGAGTGGCCTAGTGGTTAGAGCAGTGGGCTAAGAACCAGGAGACCAGGGTTTGAGTCCTGCTGTTGCTCCTTGTGACCTTGAGCAAGTCACTTTACCCTCCTTTGCCCCAGGTGCAAACTTAGATTGTAAGCCCTCTGGGGATAGGGAAATACCTCCAGTACCTGAATGTAATCCACTCTGAAGTGCTGAAAAAAGTGCAAAAAATCTGAAATAAAATACCTGAGCTATGAAGTGAGCAGTCTTTAACTAATTATGTTCCACGTGACCTGCCTGACCACACCCCATATTAATACTGGCTGAGGCTGGTTTAGTGAAAGCTCTTGCCTACTAATTAAGGGTAAGGCTCTGGTAGTGGAGCAAGGGCTGCAGACTCTTCTTAAAGGGTTTGAGGAGCCAAGTAGGTTAGAAGCCCACAGACTCCTCTTAAGTAGTAATATTCATGGAGCAAGCAAGTTCAGTCCTGCACATACCACATTATTGGTAATACTCTATATAGCAAGTGAGTTTAACCCTTTATGCTCCTCTTGAATAATAATGCTTTCTCTATGTAGTAAACAGGGTCACCCTGCATGCTTCTCTTGAATAATAATGCTCTGGCTATGGAGCAAACAGGTTCAGCCTTGCAGACCCTTTTGAATAATAATGATCTGGCTATGAAGCAAGCCCTGCAGGCTCCTCTTAGAGATGGGGAGGCCAGGGTATTCTTAGGTCTAACACCATTATGGATTGAGTTTTCCAACAGGAACCTTCTCCCAGGATCTGTCCTGGTTGAGTCCCTGGAAGGTAATCCCAGGTCCCTGAGGGAATCTGGAGAGTAGTTCCTGTATACTGTAGAACTTGGCAGACCTTGTGTAAAAATAAATAAAAAAGAGGCTGCAGTTATACTCACTCTCTCTCTCTCTCTCTCTGCCCCTCTCCTTGGCAAAGGAACAGAAGATGTAAGTAGAAGCTGTGTCTTTTTATCAGCAGGTGGGGCTGCCAGGATGTGATAAGTAATGTTGACATATACTATTTAGGCAGAGGCCTAACCAATGTCACTTTTTTATTTATTTAGTTTTTTTTAATTTGTAATTTTTTAATATTTACCACATTACTCGGAGTATACCAGTCAATCCTCTGTACTCATGCACAAGAATAATTGGAGGGGAAAAAGTGACATTGGTCAGGCCTATGTTTAACATCATGTAAATATATGAGATGATAAAGTTTTCTCCTGAGACAGTGGGGGTGTATGTAGAGATTTACAGAGATGCTGGGTGGATACATCTTGGAGGTTTTTATTTGGAGAAGATAAGTAATGTTGAGCCATTTTGTATTTTCTGTGGGGTGAAAAAAGTTTGAAGCTGAGGTGTTGGTTTTATGTCTACTCTGCTGTGCCCATAGCTGAGAGAGAGCAATGTCTGAGTGTGCTTATTTACCTTGGGGGAAGGAAAGCCCAACTCCCTGTGGTGGTGCTGGTTTTCTCTTTGTTTCTGGGACACTACAATCATAGGTGTAACCTTGCATTATGTGCACAAAGAGCCCTTCAGTTTAATTCCACTATGAAATTCACCAAGTTGAGGTGGTGCAAAGTAGAACTGTAGTTCTCACAGGACAAGCAGGATGGTTGTCCTCACAAATGGGTGACATCGAGGATGGAGCCCACCACGGAAAACTTCTGTCAAAGTTTAACAGAACTTTGACTGGCCCCTACTGGGCATGCCCAGCAAGGCACTGACCCTGCAGCCAGCAGGGGTCTCCCTTCAGTCTTCTTTTTTCCGCGCAGCAGTTGCCACGCGGTGAAAGGAGCTCTCTACCACGTTCCTGACAGGAATTCGTTTTTTCTTTCCGAAGAAAATTTTGCCCCTCAGGGGTCTCCCTTCGACAACTTTTTCTCACCTTCGCGGAAACCGGTAAGTTTTTTGCGTTTTTTCATCGACTGCCGTCTATTTTGGCCCTTGAGCCCTATTGGCACTTACCGATCCCGCGGCTAAATTTGGCCTTAGGCCATGGCGACGGGGTTCCGTCGTTGTCCGGACTGTACCCGGACTATGTCAATCACAGACCCCCATAGGGTTTGTGTATTGTGTTTGGGTAGTGAGCATGATGTCCTGACTTGCACCAAATGTGCCTTAATGACACCTAAGGGTCGCAAAGCCAGGATGGAGAAGATGGGGCTCCTCTTCCATGCACCCACCCCAACGCCATCGATAGCATCGACGTCATGGGAACCGGCACAGTCGAAGTTGCACCACCATCGTCAACCCTCCGGTGACCATCCACCATCGATGACTTCTCGGCCGTTGACTCCTGTTCCCTCCCCGGATGGGCGAGGAGATCGAAAGGACAAGCATCGCCATCGACGGCACAAGTCTCGGCCCGTCGAGGATCCACAGTCATCGACCTCTGAACTGGCCGAGCCACCGACTAAGAGGCCTCGATCAGACTTGGCACCGTCCATGTCTCGTTCGCAGGCATCGAGGAAACCCTCACCCTCTCGGGGTGGGGGAGCCGTGATCCCACCGGTTACGGTGGTCCCTCCGGCTCTTCCTCAGCCTCCCTCTCCCGTCAAGCCGGGTATTGTTACCCCTGGTCTCCGGGCAGAACTGGACCGGCTGGTCCAGGAGGCCATCGAGAAAGCGATGCAAAGGTTCCAACCTCCACCGGCACCGTCTCCGGCACCGATTCCGGCACCGACCCCGCCACCGAGGAGGGAACCGGCCACCGAGCCTCTGGTGGAAGCGCTGGCACCGCTACTACACCGTATGGAAGCACTTGTACAAGCCCTTCCATCGATGATCCAAGTAGCACCGATAACTCCACCGTCTCCGACAGGATTCTCATCGGCAGGAGAAACACCGTTTCTGATTCCCCCTTCCGGGGTGGTCCCATCGGTGCCTTCTTGCATATCTCCACCGATTTATCCTTCGGGTCCATCGATTCCGAAACCGGCACCGATTCCATCGGCAACCCCGAAACCCTCGATGCCATTCCCAGTACCGATTGCAGCACCGGTTCCTTCAAGGTTTCATTCGATGCCTTCGGATCCTCAACCAGGTCCTTCAGGGCTTCAACCCCCACATGATCCCTACGATACCTGGGGTGATGATACATCTTCTGACACAGATCTACCTTCTCCACCATCTCCTACAGAGAGTAGAAAAAGATCTCCTCCAGAGGATCTCTCCTTTATAAATTTTGTAAAGGAGATGTCAGAACTTGTACCCTTTCAGCTGCAATCTGAGACCGATGACAGACACCAGATGATGGAACTGCTTCAATTTTTGGATGCTTCAAAAATCATCGCTTCCATCCCCATTCACCAGGTCTTTCTGGATCTTTTAAAGAAAAACTGGGAGTCTCCTTCATCTGTCTCACCAATGAACAAGAAAGCTGACTCCACATACCTCGTCCAGTCAGCACCAGGCTTTCAAAAGCCTCAACTGGATCATCGCTCTGTTGTGGTTGAGTCCGCACAAAGAAAGGCCAAGCGTCTAAAGCCACACTCTTCCACCCCACCTGTCAAGGACAATAAATTCCTGGATAGTGTGGGCCGGAAAGTGTACCATGGAGCTATGTTGATTTCACGCATAGCTTCATATCAACTTTACATGACTCAATACAACAGAGCCATCCTTAAACAGATGCAAGACTACGCTGATACATTACCTGACCAATACCAGCCACAGCTTCAGGCCCTTCTTAACAAAGGGTTTGAAGCTGGGAAGCACGAGATCAGAACAGCTTACGACATCTTCGATGCTTCCACAAAAGTTTCAGCTACTGCTATCTCGGCCAGACGTTGGGCTTGGTTAAAGTCATCCAACCTTCGCCCAGAGGTCCAGGATCGTTTAGCGGATTTACCCTGCTTAGGGGACAATTTGTTTGGAGAACAAATTCAGCAAATTGTAGCTGAGTTAAAAGATCACCACGAGACACTGAAACAACTTTCTTCTGTTCCGTCTGAGGTTTCCTCCAAACAACCACTTAAGAAAGACTCTAAAAAGTCGTTCTTTCGGCCACGTCGTTACTATCCTCCATCGGCCAGGCCTCGTCCAGCTCGATCCTCTACCAGACCTCAGCCACGTCAGCCTAGGAAACAAAGGCCTACTGTAGCCCCTCCTCCTGGGCCTGTGGCTGGCCTTTGACTCCCCTGTAGGGAGCACATGCCAAACCCCTCTTCCAGACATCCCTGTAGGAGGTCGACACTACCATTTTTTACAAGCTTGGCTGCAGATCACCTCAGATCAGTGGGTGCTAGCAATTATCGCACAGGGTTACCACCTCAACTTCATAACTCTTCCGGCAGACTCCCCGCCTCTTCAAGCGTGGAGTCTAACCACCCATTTGGCTCAATTACAACAGGAAGTATCTCTTCTTCTACAATCAAATGCTATAGAACCCGTCCCTCCCTCTCAGCGAGGGAAGAGATTCTATTCCAGATACTTCCTACTACCAAAGAAATCAGGGGGACTACGTCCCATTTTGGACCTTCGAGCCCTCAACAAATACCTTCAAAAAGAAAAATTCAAGATGGTAACCCTGGGCGCACTGCTCCCTCTGCTACAAAAGGGGGATTGGCTGTGCTCTCTCGACCTAAAGGACGCTTATACTCACATAGCGATCGCACAATCCCATCGCAAGTATCTGCGATTTCTGGTAGGCCGCGACCATTATCAATACCGGGTATTGCCTTTCGGTCTGGCATCTGCTCCACGAGTCTTTACCAAATGTCTCGTAGTGGTAGCAGCATTCCTACGGAAGGAAGGTGTCCACGTCTACCCCTACCTGGACGATTGGCTAATCAGGGCCTCCACCCAACAGATTGCTCAATCCTCCCTCAAATTGACAATTCAAACACTCCTTTCCTTAGGGTTTCTTGTCAATTACGAGAAATCTTGCTTAGTCCCATCTCAAACCTTATCCTTCATTGGGGCAGACTTGGACACCTTACAGGCAAAGGCTTACCTTCCTCATCAGAGGGTTCATACCCTAATATCCCTGGCTCGCCAGCTCCAGTCTCAACACACTGCCACGGCTCGCGAATTCCTCATTCTCCTAGGACACATGGCATCCTCGGTTCAAGTCACTCCCATGACCCGACTAGCCATGAGAGTAACACAATGGACTCTACGACACCAATGGATTCAAGCTTTTCAGCCTCTGTCCTCCATAGTCACTGTTACACAAGCGCTGCGCCTGTCTTTAATCTGGTGGACGACTCAGGTCAACCTCCTTCAGGGCTTACCTTTTCTCCCACCGGATCCGCAAGTAATCCTAACCACCGATGCTTCTCACATCGGTTGGGGAGCCCATGTGGACAACTTCCAAACCCAAGGGTTATGGTCAACAGAGGAAGCCGAACACCAGATAAATTTCCTGGAACTTCGAGCAATCCGCTATGCGCTCAGAACTTTCAAAGATCATCTATTCCATCAGATAATCTTAATCCAGACGGACAACCAAGTGGCCATGTGGTACATAAACAAGCAGGGAGGCACAGGATCCTTCCTTCTGTGTCAGGAGGCTGCGCAGATTTGGGCGGAAGCCCTCTCCCACTCTATGTACCTCAGGGCCACTTACCTGCCGGGAGTAGACAATGTATTGGCAGACCAGCTGAGCCGTGTCTTCCAACCACACGAGTGGTCACTCAACCCTCTCGTAGCGACCTCTCTGTTTCGAAAGTGGGGTTTTCCCCGCATAGACCTCTTTGCGTCCCCTCAGAACCACAAAGTGGACAATTATTGCTCTCTCATTCGGAGCCAGCACTCTCAGCCGAGAGATGCATTCTCCCTCAAGTGGACGACCGGTCTGCTCTATGCATTCCCTCCACTTCCTCTTCTGTCAAGGACTCTCGTGAAGCTTCGCCAGGACGGAGGAACCATGATCCTGATAGCACCCCACTGGCCACGCCAAGTGTGGTTTCCCATACTTCAGGATCTCTCCATCCGCAGGCACATCCCTCTGGGAACGGATCCGCATCTGCTCACTCAAAACGACGGATGCCTCCTCCATCCCAACCTCCAAGCCTTGTCCCTGACGGCATGGATGTTGAAAGGTTAGTCCTTCAGCCATTTAACCTTTCGGATTCGGTTTCTCGTGTCCTGATAGCTTCACGAAAGCCCTCCACCAGAAGATCCTATTCATATAAATGGAAAAGGTACACATCATGGTGCACTTCTCAGTCCCTTGATCCCCTTTCCTGTCCAATCTCTAAGTTCTTGGACTATTTATGGCATCTATCAGAATCAGGTCTTAAAACCTCTTCCATTAGGATGCATGTCAGTGCGGTAGCCGCCTTCCATAAAGGTATACAGGGTGTCCCTATTTCAGTACAACCCCTGGTAACACGCTTTCTTAAGGGCTTGCTCCATCTGAAGCCACCCTTACGTCCTCCGGCCCCATCTTGGGACCTTAATCTGGTTCTTGGTCGTCTAATGAAACCACCTTTCGAACCTCTCCACTCCTGTGAATTAAAGTATCTCACATGGAAGGTATTATTCCTTTTGGCTATCACTTCAGCTCGTAGGGTTAGTGAGTTAAAGGCCTTAGTCACCTATCCGCCTTACACTAAACTCCTGCAGGACCGGGCGGTACTCCGCACTCACCCTAAATTTTTACCTAAGGTAGTTTCTGAGTTCCATATCAATCAATCCATCATACTACCTATCTTTTTTCCCAGGCCCCACTCCAACTCCGGGGAACAGACTCTGCATACCCTAGACTGTAAACGAGCTCTAGCTTTTTATCTAGACCGTACAGTTGCTCACAGGAAGGACACTCAATTGTTTGTCTCTTTCCATCCTAACAAGTTAGGACAACCTGTGGGTAAGCAGGCTCTTTCCACCTGGTTGGCGGACTGCATTTCTTTTTGCTATCAGCAAGCTGGCATTCCTTTTCAAGACCGTGTTAAAGCACACTCTGTGAGGGCCATGGCGACTTCAGTAGCACACCTTCGATCGGTGCCGCTTCCTGACATCTGTAAAGCTGCAACCTGGAGTTCTCTCCATACCTTTGCAGCCCACTACTGTTTGGATAAAGCTGGAAGACAGGACTCCATCTTCGGCCAATCTGTCTTGCGTAACCTTTTTCCAACGTAATGTACCAACACCCTTCCACCTTCCCGGGAGGGTGCGGATGCCCTTTCCCAAATTCCACCCCAGTTGTTGTGCCTGTTGCACGCCGTTGGGTGCATTTGGTGCAAGTCAGGACATCCTCAGCTCGGTACTCACCCATTTGTGAGGACAACCATCCTGCTTGTCCTGTGAGAAAGCAAATGTTGCTTACCTGATGTAACAGGTGTTCTCACAGGACAGCAGGATGTTAGTCCTCACGAAACCCGCCCGCCACCCCGCGGTGTTGGGTTCGTTTTCTTTTTTACTTTTTAGGCACTGCCTGTAGCTTTGAAAATCAGACTGAAGGGAGACCCCTGCTGGCTGCAGGGTCAGTGCTGTGCTGGGCATGCCCAGTAGGGGCCAGTCAAAGTTCTGTTAAACTTTGACAGAAGTTTTCCGTGGTGGGCTCCATCCTCGATGTCACCCATTTGTGAGGACTAACATCCTGCTGTCCTGTGAGAACACCTGTTACATCAGGTAAGCAACATTTGCTTTTCCAGCTTAAACCCAACTCCTACTAGAACCGAACTGCTGTGATCTTCGGCTGACTCATTCAACAACAACATTCCACTACACAATGACTCAGCCTCTAGCTTGCTAATCACCCATATGTGAGGACTAGCATCCTGCTTGTCCTGGGATAAAGCAAAATTGCTTACCTTGTAATAGGTGTTATCCCAGGACAGCAGGATGTAGTCCTCACAGAACCCACCTGCCACCCCGCGGAGTTGGGCCTTTTTATTTTATTATTCTTTTTGCTAAAGCTTTTGCTACATACTAGACTGAAGAGAGACACCTGTGGCAGAGAATATCATAGCATGCTGGGCATGCTCAGTGGCCTCACTGGGGCCAGTCAAAAGTTTCTAGAAACTTTGACAGAAAGTTTTCCCGCCTGGGCTCCGTTCAGTGACGTCACCCATATGTGAGGACTACATCCTGCTGTCCTGGGATAACACCTATTACAAGGTAAGCAATTTTGCTTTCTCCCAGGACAAGCAGGATGGTAGTCCTCACGTGTGGATGGCGTCACTGGACGGAGCCCTATCACAGAAAACGTTTCTGTCAAAGTTTCTAGAACTTTTGACTGGCACACTGAGCCTGCCCAGAATGCCATAATCCCTGTAGCCACAGGGGTCTCCCTTCAGTCTCTTTTTTTTCTGCACTGCAGTTTGCCTCGCAGTTAGGAGCTCTGTGAGATTCTCTCACAATATTTCTTCTTGGAAAAACTTGAAGATTACTTAATTTAAAAGTTCCCTCATAGAGGTCTCCCATCACGATATTGTTTTTCATCGCTTGGTGAGAAAAAATCCACAGTCTCCGGTCGGTTCCTGCTCCCCTTGCTGTCTGTGTTCGCAGGCCATCGACTGTTTTTGCAGCCCCCTTTTTTCTCCATCATGGCAACGGGGTTTCGAAAATGTCCGGAGTGTCCCCATACCGTATCGATAACCGACCCACATGATGTCTGTGTGCTGAGCCTCGGCTCATCACACAACGTTAATCGCTGCCCAAGTTGTGCTCAGATGACCCCGAAGGGCAGGCAGTCCCACCTGGACAAGATGGGAGTCCATTTTTAAAATCAAGATAACTTCATCGACGTCCACGCAGTCATCACTGGCAGGAACATCGAAGAAACCCATCAGCAAACCTCGCCGAGAGCACCAGGGCAGCAGTGACCATCTGTCAACAACACCTTCTAAGGCATTTGCATCGTCTTCATCAGTGCCGGAGAAAGACCAGACCGAGCACAGAGGGGAAAAATCACCACTGGCACTGGTGCAAACCCACTCCCGGTGCCGGCACAGATACCGCATCAGCCTCCATGGCTATCGAGTCGACCGTGAAGAGGACACGGGTAGAGGAGCCTCCACCCGAGATACCAAGGCGATCCCCACCGATATCTGTGCTGGGTACTGAGCCCCCACAGACACCTATGGATGTGCCAGTTATGCCTAGCCTGCCTCCCCCTGCAGCTGTGTTACCAATACCAGCCTCCAGGGAGGAGTTGGACATACTGGTCTGACAGGCGGTCCCGGATGCCCTCCGGAACCTACAGCCATCGATGTCGGCACCAACACCGGAGCTATCGATATTTACACTGCTGCTCCACCGCCTCGACACACTCTTTGGTGCCCTTCTGACCCAGCCTGGGACATCGATGCCATGACAACCTATAGAGTCTCCAAAACCTCAGATACCCATTCCGGGGTCCTCGGAAGACGAAGGCATGGACTCCGGTCCTCTTCCAGCACTGTGTCCACCGATGCCAGAACAGATTCCTGGTCTGTCGGAGCTCTTGGGACAGATGCCCACAATTCCCCTCGATACCATGATTGCCACTGAAACCTTCATCGGTTCCACCGCTTCCTCCATTGCAGCCATCAAGTGATCCATCGATGACAACACGTTCTACACTACCAGCCTTTTTTTCTCCCTCCGGATCTCAGCCAGAGACCCTGTATGACCCATGGGAGGATTTTGAAACAGACAGTTCTATGGAGGACATACTATCAGAACCATCTCCTCCGGAAGAAAGGAGACTGTCTCCTCCAGAAGACCTCTCCTTCGCAAATTTTATAAAGGAAATGTCAGAGACAATCCCCTTTGATCTGATCACAGAGGAAGACACATGTCATAAAACACTGGAAGTCCTCAAATTTGTGGATGCCCCCAAAGAAATTATGGCGATCCTCGTCCATGAGGTACTCTTGGATCTTCAACATCGTCTCTGGGAGCATCCCTGCACTGTCTCACCAGTGAATAAGAAGACAGATGCAACCTATGTTGTCCCAACATACTCCAGGATTCCAAAAGCCTCAACTACCCCATCAATCAGTGGTAGTTGAATCCGCACAGAAAAAGGCCAGGAGACTGCACTCTCACTCCTCATCTCCCCCTGCATATCAACTCTACATGACAGAATATCAGAGGAATCTCTGGAAACAAGTTCAGGGAATAGCTGATACTCTTCCCCAACAACATCAAGACAACTTCAATACCATACTACAAAAAGGTCTTGAGGCGGGAAAACATGAAGTACAGGCTGCTTACGATTCCTTTGAGACTGCTTCTCGCTTATCAGTGATGGGAATCAGCGCCAGAAGGTCGGCTTGGCTTAAAGCATCAGATTTACGAACTGAGGTCCAAGACAAACTTGTTGACCTGCCTTGTACTGTAAAAAATCTATTTGGTGACAAGATACAGGACTCAGTGGTTCAACTGAAAGACCACCATGAGACCCTGCAATCTCAAATTTCTGCAAAAAGAAAAATTCAGAATGGTGTCCCTAGGCACCATGCTTCCCCTTCTACAATGAAGAGATTGGCTCTGTTCTCTGGATCTTCAGGACGCTTACGCTCACATCGCAATATTCCCACATCACCGCAAATTCCTGCGTTTCATTGTGGGACATCAACATTTTCAGTACCGGGTTCTGCCTTTCGGATTTGCCTCTGCACCCCGTGTATTTACAAAGTTCCTAGCAGTGGCTGCGGCCCATTTACAGAAGAACAGCATACACGTGTTTCCTTACCTGGACGACTGGCTGACCAAAAGGCATTCCAAGCAAGGGGCTCTCGATGCTCTCAAACTCACTATCAATCTGCTACACTCGTTGTGATTTCTCGTCAATTACCAAAAATCCCACCTGACTCCATCTTACCTCCTTACTTTCGTCTGAGCAGATTTGGACACCACAGTCACAAGGGCCTTCCTGCCCAATGACCACGCAGTCACACTCGCCAAGCTAGCTTTGTCTCTGCACACAAAAGAAACAGCCTCAGCCCATCATTTCCTAACATTGCTGGGCCACACGGCTTCCACGGTCCACGTCACTCCTATGGCCAGATTGGCCATGAGAATAACCCAATGGACTTTGAAATCTCAGTGGCTTCAAGCCACTCAACCTCTTTCATCCAGATTCATGTAACCCACCAGCTACGATTATCATGTCTGTGGTGGGCAAACAAAGCCAACTTGCTAACAGGTCTACCCTTCCAGCAACCAATTCCGCAAGTAACTTTAACCACAGACGCATCCAACTTGGGTTGGAGAGCTCATGTGAACAACCTCCAAACTCTAGGTTCTTGGACACAGCTCGAAGCAATGTTTCAGATCAACTTCCTAGAGGTTCGAGCTATACGTTATGCTCTATATTCGTTTGACTGCCTTTCAAACAAGACTTTTCTCATACAAACAGACAACACAGTTGCAATGTGGTACTTGAACAAGCAGGGCGGCACAGGCTCTTCTCTGCCAAGAAGCCGCGCAGATCTGGACCTGGGCCCTTGCACACTCCATGCATCTGTGGGCCACTTATCTGGCAGACATACAAAACATAGTAGCAGATCATCTCAATAGACAGTTCCATCCCCACGATTGGTCTCTGGATCCTGTGGTAATGACCAGAATCTTCCAACGCTGGGGTCAACCAACAATAGACCTCTTTGCATCCGAACTGAATCACAAAGTGGACAGTTTCTGCTCCCTGCACAGACAACAGAGCACATTAGCCATGGATGCCTTCGCTCGCCACTGGAACACAGGCCTCCTATACACCGCTTATAGCCAAAACTCTCGTGAAGCTACAACAGGACAAAGGGTCAGTGATACTCATAGCCCCGTATTGGCCTCGACAAGTATGGTTTCCCATGCTTCTCAACCTCTTGATCAGAGAGCCCATTCGCCTGGGCACAGCGCCCACTCTCATAACTCAGACCCAAGGCATGTTACGCCATCCGAACGTTCAGACCCTATCCCTAACAGCCTGGATGTTGAAAGCTTGATCCTGCAACCGCTTAACCTTTCAACTGATGTCTCTCAAGTGCTTGTAGCCTCAGGAAAGCCTTCCACACGAAAATCCTATCATTCTAAATGGAATAGATT
The DNA here is from genome assembly GCF_901001135.1 of Rhinatrema bivittatum. Lineage (NCBI taxonomy): Eukaryota > Metazoa > Chordata > Amphibia > Gymnophiona > Rhinatrematidae > Rhinatrema > Rhinatrema bivittatum. The sequence continues at coordinate 571,817,009 of NC_042616.1, forward strand.
TACCATATGGTGCACGCAACAAGGTATCGACCCCTTTTCCTGCCCCACTCCATCTCTATTAGACTATCTCTGGCACCCAGACATCTTCGGTGAGGGTACACCTGAGTGCCATCTCAGCGAACCACAAGGGAGTTGGGGATGCCCCGGTAACAGCACAACCCCTTGTGAGTAGGTTTGAGGGGCCTCGTACAACTCGAGCCCCCTCTATGACCACCAGTCACTGAATGGGACCTGAATGTAGTACTTACAAGGCTGATGCGCTCCCTGTTTGAGCCTTTGCACTCCTGCGATGTTAAATTTCTTACATGGAAAGTTCTCTTCCTAGTAGCCATTACATCCGCTTGAAGGGTTAGTGAGTTACAAGCACTTACTTGTCACATACTCACCCTAATGATCCAAAATCAATGACAAATCTTTTCCGTTGGAAAAAAATCAACAGAATCAGGGGTCACGATTTAAAACTCCAGGAAGGAAGACTCAGAACCAATGTCAGGAAGTATTTCTTCACGGAGAGGGTTGTGGATGCCTGAAATGCCCTTCCGGAAGGAGTGGTGAGGACCAAAACTGAAGGATTTCAAAGGGGCATGGGATAAACACTGTGGATCCATAAAGTCTTGAGGATGTGAATGAAGAGTAGAGGCATGGGGGTAGCTTGTGGGAATGATGGCTACTACCTGATGATTAATAACCTTATTCAATAAACATACACATGGTTAATGCAACTCCAACATTGCTCTATGCTTCAATGGCAAGAGGAAATGTGGGGAAAAGGATTTGCATTCACAAATAAGCGTGGGAGTAGCTTGCTTGTTGCGGCGGTTACTACCCCAAACCAAATTAGCCTGCTACTTCACTTTCAATGCATATCCAAGCAGCTCTCTGCTTCAATGGCAAGGGGGGGATGACAAAAAGAGGATTTATTTTCAGACAACAACCAACAAGGACTAAATTGCATAGGCTGGGTAAACAAATAAGCATGGGAATAGTTTGTTTGTTATGGCGGTTACTACCCTGAACCAATCAAGCCTGATACTTCACTTTGAATACATATACAGGGCAGCTCACTGCTTCAATGGCAGGGGGGAATGAAGAAAAGATTTATATTCAGAAAACGACCAACAAGGACTAAATTGCACAGGCTAGGTAAACAAACGTGGGAGTAGCTTGCTTATTGCGGCGGTTACTACTCCTAACCAGTTAAGCTTGATACTTCACTTTGATGCAGCTCCAGCACTGCTCTCTACAACAAAGGCGGGGGTGGAAGGAAATTAGAACCAAAAGGTTACCAGTAAGGGCCCTGACCTCAGCGGTCAGAGTAACAGATAAGTATGAGAAAAATAACTGTGAAAGCTTGCTGGGCAGACTGGATGGGCCACTTGGTCTTCTGCCATCGTTTCTATGTTTCTATACAAGGTTCCTACGTGACCGAGTAGTCCTCCGTATTCACCCTAAATTCCTTCCAAAGGTGGTAACCGACTTTCACCTGAATCAGTCTATAGTCTTACCCACCTTTTTCCCAAGACCTCACTCTCACCAGGGCAAGAGGATTTCACACACCTTGGACTGTAAATGTGCACTTGCATTTTACCTAGACCGCACTGAATCCATAGGAAATCCACCCAACTCTTTGTTTTTTTTCGATAAAAACAAACCGGGAGTTGCAGTGGGCAAACAAACTCTCTCCTACTGGCTAGCAGACTGTATTGAATTCTGCTATGACAAAGCAGGCCTTCCTCTCCAGGGACGAGTGAAGGCTCACTCAGTGAGAGCCATGGCAACCTCAGTAGCACACTATCGTTCAGTACAGATTGCTGAGATCTGTATAGCTGCAACATGGAGCTCTCGTCACACATTTACAGCACATTACTGCCTGGACAAGGAAGAACGTGAAGACTCTGCCTTTGGCCAATCTGTCTTGAAGAACTTATTTCCAGTATAATCCCAACTCCTTCCACATCCAATCTGCTGTGATTTTCAGGCTGCCTCATTTTTCCCAACAGTACACCAGTTATAGTGCCTGTTGAACAAGTTGTATGCTGTTGGTGCAAACAAATATGAGTCAGCCTGTAGCTTGCTAATCACCCACATGTGAGGCCTAACATCTTGCTTGTCCTGGGAGAAAGCAGAGTTGCTTACCTGTAACAGGTGTTCTCCCAGGACAGCAGGATATAGTCCTCACGAAACCCACCTGCAACCCCGCGGAGTTGGGTCCGAATGTTTTTTATTTATTTTTATTTTTTTGCTCGCTACCAACAAAACTGAAGGGAGACCCCTGTGGCTACAGGGATCATGGCATGCTGGGCATGCTCAGTGTGCCAGTCAAAAGTTCTAGAAACTTTGACAGAAAAGTTTTCCGTGATAGGGCTCCGTCCAGTGAAATCACCCACATGTGAGGACTACATCCTGCTGTCCTGGGAGAACACCTGTTACAGGTAAACAACTCTGCTTTCTTGCTGTTCAAGTGCTAACCCAGCAGTAAGAATAGCATACCACAAATTTGCAAAAGGAATATACACCAGACATTTTGCATTTCACTAGTTGATTGGTAATTAGAAAAGTGTGGTTCTTTTAGAGCTTGCAGATCTCTTGGTCTCTAATAATACAGCTCAATGTCCTAAAGGCTACAGAGTGACCTACTGCATGAGGGCAAGAGGTGTGGTTGTCCTAGAAAATGACCCAAAGGATTTGCCTCTGGCTACATTTGTGCAATTTCATACTATCACATTGTCTTGGCTAGAAGCTGAGACTCAGCTAACTAAGGCAAAGTGAATGTATGAACTCACTGGGTCATAAGTAACTTCATAAAAATTTAGGACACTATTACACATCAAACTAACCTGAACTGAAGAGTTGAAAAAAAAAAATAATCAGAAAGGAGCCAGCCGACCCCAGTTGCTAATAGAATTACTTATCCCTGAGCTGCAAGGCAGGTTTGCTTAGAGAATGCTGTAGCTGGGTCGCAATTTTGCTTTTTCTCTCCCCTCACCCCAAAAGAAAAGCTCAGGAGGGCTACAAAGTTCCCAAGCAGGGATGCCTTGCAATGGAGTTTGAGGTTGGTGCACAGAGCTTATCTAGCTTTACAGGAACCTATGCATTTCAGCATTTCTGGTTCCATAGGATTAACATTTGCCCCCAAGGCAGCTGCCAAGGGGCCAAGGAAAAATCCTGAACCATAAGAACATGCCATACTGGGTCAGACCAAGGGTCCATCAAGCCCAGCATCCTGTTTCCAACAGTGGCCAATCCAGGCCATAAGAACCTGGCAAGTACCCAAAAACTAAGTCTATTCCATGTCACTGTTGCTATTTTCTAAGACAACTTAATGGACTTCTCCTCCAAGAACTTATCCAATCCTTTTTTAAACACAGCTACACTAACTGCACTAACCACATCCTCTGGCAAAAAATTCCAGAGTTTAATTGTGCATTGAATGAAAAAGAACTTTCTCTGATTGATTTTAAATGTGCCACATGCTAACTTCATGGAGTGCCCCCTAGTCTTTGTATTATCTGAAAGAGTAAATAACTTATTCACATCTACCCGTTCTAGACCTCTCATGATTTTAAACACCTCTATCATATCCCCCCTCAGCCGCCTCTTCTCCAAGCTAAAAAGTCCTAACCTCTTTAGTCTTTCCTCATAGGGGAGCTGTTCCATTCCCCTTTTCATTTTGGTCGCCCTTCTCTGTACCTTCTCCATTGCAACTATATCTTTTTTGAGATGCGGTGACCAGAATTGTACACAGTATTCAAGGTGCAGTCTCATCATGGAACGATAGAGGCATTATGACATTTTCCATTTTATTCACCATTCCCTTTCTAATAATTCCGAACATTGTTTGCTTTTTTGACTGCCGCAGCACACTGAACCAATGATTTCAAGCCCCAGGCCACCCTGGAGAAAGAAAGGTAACTGGCATTATATATTGATGACACCACTATAATAGACCTATCCCAAGAAAAGAGAACTGGCAGTCCTCATTTCCAGGATAGTGTTTGTTTGAATGATATCCCTTATGTTTGCAAAAAAAAAAAAAGAGAGAGGAAGGGTGTTAGGCAACTATCCTCTGCCACAGGAAGAGAGGATTAGCCTACTCACAATCTCCCAAGTGGGCACTCAGTTTCAGCAGGCATGCTCAAGACTGGTATCATGGTAGAAGGAAGGATCAGCACTGAAAGTCAGTATATTGGCTGAAATAGGCCCCTTTAGGAAAAGATTCTGCAAGCCTCCATTTGTGGAGGCAAGGGGGCCTGAACCACTCAGTATGGGTGGTTGCCAGTGAGCCCAGTTTCAGCCTGGATGGCAATACCCTTAGTGTTCTGGACGGGGAATAGGTACAATCTGGGAAGGTTATCCTCAAGGACTCTGACCTCAGAGGCCTCAAGAAGAGAACAGTCTTGCTACTTTGTTAAGACAAGGTACAGTAAAATAAAAAAACAAAACAAATCATGATTTAAAAAAAAATGAAAGGAAGTCATTGGGTACCTGCATGTGCTCTATTTCTGGACAGAGAATGCAGTCAAGAATATTGCTGGTGAAGCCAGGAGAGTTACCAGTGTCTTCGGACTCAGCGGAACCTTACCACCATAGCCCCCTCTAAGTGTAATCAGAACTCAGTAAGACTCTGTGTATTGGGCAAATATGCCCAATTCCAAAGGTGACATTGACCTAGGAAAAGCTCCCCAAATCTTCATTAAGCTTGTGGTACGGATGCCAGCAGCCCAGCATACCAAAGCACTAGGTGTATGGCTTTAAGCGACAAGGCGGCTCAAGAAGCTATCAGACCTCCAGAATAATTTCCCACCACTTTTGTCTGTCAGGTTGAGTGGGATATAAAGAGGAATATCATCCGGATTCTAAAGGCCTTGAGCAAGTGGCCCCTCAGGTCATTTAAATAGGCATCCATGAAGGGCCATTTTGGGATTGGTCTTACTCAAAGGAATTTGCTTGACTAAGACACATCTCAGAGTTACTTCGCAAAAAAGAAATATTCTCTCCAAAACATCTATGTTGGGCAAGAGGTTATTTTTATTTATGGGGAAAAAAACGCTTCGCGTGATTTAGTAGTGCGAGAAGCTGGAGTGGATGGGGTCAAAACTGTCTGGGGTAGGATTTGGTTCGGTGTGAACCAAATGGCTGGATGTGTTGTGAAAGCTACTGGGTTAAATGGTGTGTCTGTGTTCAGTGTTGCTTTGTACTATGTAAAATCAATAATGGATGGCAGAGGGTTATACCTGACAGATCATCTTGACTATAATTTTCAATCTGTATTTGTTCTCTATGTTTTTTCCTTGTTGGAAGTTTACTCTCTGTGATCCCAATAAAGAGATTTAAAAAAAAAAAAAAAGACACATCTCAGAGCAGCAGGCTTAGTACTGCAGAGATACTTATCCAAGAATTTCTCAAGGTCTGGTTCTATCTTACTACCCGAGCTAGTATCAGTTTTCCATGGAAAGCAAAGGCCCGTCCAGACCTCAGCAGCAGTAGCTGGCAGGGAAAATTAAAAACCTGCGATTATTAAATACACATTGGATTCTCTTGACATACCTAACATTATAGTGGAACAGATGAGCAGTTCTTGATATTTGGTGCCCAAAACAAGATAGATGGCCGCTAAGGCCACCATGAGAAATCCACAAAAAGAAATTGGAGTAAATGCTGCCCTTCAAATATACATTAAATGAGAGAAAGGGGGAAGCGCAGCTAATTTTAATGAGTCCCAAAACAACTTCAACGTTGTGAAATTTTCAAAACTTTATTGGCGGCAACAGGGCCCCCGACACGGACCCGTGTTTCGCCGAACACGGCTGCATCGGGAGGGACGTATTTAAAGCGGAATTCATATGCTGTAACAGAGAAGAAACATTATTTAAAATAGGGGAGACTCAAAACAGAGGATCCATACAATGAATTGCACATCACAAAAGAACATTTAAATACGGTGTACGCAAATTAAATCATAAAATTAATGTAATAGAAACTAATAAAATATTCATATTTGAGACAGCATACTCCTTGACAATATTAAACAGATATAAATTCAAATGTAATGAATATCAGTTATTATACTAATAATTCTACTTAAATTTTTGACTATTTTATGTTCAAAGATTATGAACTAAACTTATTAACTCAATAGCCAAAATTACACGGTTGTTTATATGAACATATAATACTGATAACACCACAGCTAAAAATAAGGTGCAATAGTAAACAAAATCAAATCGTTATAGCGGCATCAGATCAACCCCACAGTGAACAATTTATTAAGACTAAGAAAATAAACACTATGTCTCTTTAAGCAACTGAGTTGCCGCCAATAAAGTTTTGAAAATTTCACAACGTTGAAGTTGTTTTGGGACTCATTAAAATTAGCTGCGCTTCCCCCTTTCTCTCACTAAGGCCACCATGCCAGAAGAATCAAGGAGGCAATTGCATTGGCCTACCTATTTTCAGGATAGCAGGTCCTGGTAGGGTTCATCCTACAAGGGCGCAGACATCACCCTGGGCAGAAACACCTCAGCCTCACCAGAAGAAAGTGGCAAGGCAGCAGTATGGTGATACTTGCACATTTTTGAATGCCATAAATTGGTCATACAGTCCGAGTCAGGCAGCCCTGTCTTTCCCCATCCCAGTAAGGGGAAGCTTTGGAAAGTCCCATTTGTAATGACTGGTGTAGCAATATGATATGGAAGGTGAAATTATATTTACCTGATAATTTTCTTTCCTTGAATACTGCTAGACCAGTCAGGGTAAGGAGAGTCAGGGGGACTAAGGGCATCAAGTGAGGACCAACTGCCAGCGCTGTTCTGCTGCCGCCAATATCCTTTCCTCATGTTACATTTGTGCCTCTCTCAGGACAGGTCCCAGTACCCTGTAGTATACCTTTCAAGAATGGGGCATAAAGCGGATTCCTAGTGGTCATGTTGCTTTGGCAATAGGCTACTAGTTTTGGCCAGGTCCACGTTTCCTTTATAGCCCTAAGTGAGGTCATGAAAAAGGTGTGTCCTCTGTCTCCGTCAAACTGAGGAGGGGGGAAATCCCAATTGTAATGACTGGTCTAGCAATATTCAAGGAAAGAAAATTATCAGGTAAGTATAATTTCACCATATTTGATAGTCAGCCATTTAACTAAGCACTTAAATAAAAGGTTCAGACTAGGAAAATTGCAAGTGATATTTGTTGAAGGCATAGTTAAACTATGAAAAGAAAGGAACTAGGAAGAAGTGAAATCCACATGTTATATTTGTTCATTGGAAGAACTACTGAAAAATGTTTATTCACATCCACTAAATATTTGACTTAGCAGGTTGAGAAGTATGGGGCATTCTGCAGTGCACCAAGCTCATACTAGTTATTCAGCTTACATTGTTTTATATATATTTCTTTTTAGTTTATTTCAGTTTCTGATTTAGTATTGGTTAAAGTAAAGCCTGAAGTGGTGTTTGAGGTTGATCTTTGAGAGGCTATGGTTGCTGATCACACCAGTTGGCCTGGCAAGCCTCATTCCCTATCCTGGCAAGAATGAATCTGGAAAGTTGAGCTGGGAAGGACTCGGTATTCCCATAATTGCTTTATTCATCTAACCCCTTGAATATGAAGGAAAATTGTCCAAACCTTATAGAGATGTGAGTAAAAGCAAGAGGTTTTGCTGTGAGTTGTTGCTCTTTGGCAGAGATGGCTTGAGGCTGTGCTCCTTTATATAGCGATTCATGAGGCTAAGAGATAGCCACAGCGGTCATTCAATTTGTTAGAATAACCATGAGAAACAAATACAGTGGGAACCTTATAATTCACAGTAGCTGTCTGACTAGAATCCCAACAAAAGCTTTCATAATGCCAGGCTTCTTTCTTGTGCAGATCTCTCCTGTTTTAACAAAACTCTGTAGCAACAGCTTCTTTACTTTGGTTGTCTGTGGTACAGCAGCCTCCTAAATGTATGTTTCTGTTTTGCAATCAAATGTCACGTCTTAAATATGTCCTGGAAATGGGACAAACATCACCTTTGTATACTAAGAATGGCAAGCAATCCTCGTCGGAAATGAATGCATCGCTGGAGTCTTTATTCACTTCGGGACAAAACACAAGTTCAGCGCCAGGCAGGAACAAGCAGGCAACCGATTTAATATAATATCCAGCTGTTGTACTGTTTTATTTGATAAATATATTTTGAATCCTAAACAGTGAGAAGAAATCTTTAGATCACATTTGACTGATTGGCGTGTTCGATTGTTACAGTATGCTGGACTCTGCATGACCATTGGATATCATATTTTATTATGAAGGAGCCCACAGAGATTATAATAATGTTGCCGCAAGGGTTTATTAATTCAGGAAACTGGCTTTGGTAATTCCTTTATTCCTTTTATTTTTTTGATTGTGTATTTCATGCCAAAGCAATTTGCTTTTTGTCAGTCCAAGACACACAATGTATAACAAGCAATTTCCATTTTTGTCATGAAAACAGACCTGGACAGCATTTGCTCTTTTTGAAACCTGATTTCTCAGAGTGCATGAGAGTTAAATAATGGCTTGTTTCAGTTCACCTTTAAGTTCTCCTGCAGAACTTTTGTAGGCAATTCCTTTGTTTTGAACTTTTTTTACATCATTATGGTACTTTCAATACCACTTTAATTCATATTCTTGCATCGCTTTGTTTTCTTAGTCGTCATTGGCATTTTAAACATACTTTTGAAATGTATGTGTATTTAATAGGCAATATGGTGGACCTCCATCAAAGATGGTAATTTTAAGAGGGCACTGTAAACATGCATGGTAGTAACATAGGATCACAATCCCAACTCTTAAGAGTTTATACTAAATAGACACTGTTACCCAGTTACATCTCAGTAATTAATAAAATGAATTAATAAAAGGCTAGAACCTGTAAAGTTCTTAAGGCCAAACTTGTAACCATTACAACAGGAATGCACAAACTTTGATAATGGATGCTCCCTGCATCCCTCACCAAGAGTCTGTTCTTCATCTCCCAGAGTTAATCTCTGAATCCTCTTGAGGGCCTCTATTACTTTCTTCTCTCCCTTTCACCTCTCACATCCCCTCCTTTCTGTCTCTTACCTTCCTCAGCCTCTCTGTACTTTACTTACTATTATTACTACTACTATACATTTATACAAAGCTATCAGGTTTATGCAGCGCTGTACAGGCAGACATAAGAGGCAGTCCCTGTTCTGTGGAGCTTAAAATCAATTTATGTAATTGGGTAAAGTTTTAAAAATTGAATCATTGCCCCCACAAAACAATCCAAATAAGAAAAACAGGAAATAGGGTGAGCCTTACAGAGAGACAGAATATCCTTCTGTTCCATCTCCTCTTCTCTGTTCTTTTTGCTTGTCTCTCCCCTTCCCATTTTGTCTTTGTTTCATGCATGTTGTTCCCCTTCTCCCTCTTCCCAACATTCCAGTTCTCTCCTGTGTGCATCTTCTCTTTCTCCCTTATCCTGTCTCCCGATCCTCTTCCCATCTCACCTCCCATCTCCTCTGCCACTTTTTTCTTTCTCTGTCAAGGTGCAGCAGTGAGAGTTACAAACTGTCAACATTCAGACAGAATAAGATTATATGCACTTGGTCCCATTGCCAGTACATTGTACCGACCCATACTGCTTCACTTCAAGCTGTGCTGGCTATAGGAGCAGCTTTCACGTTCATGGCCAATGTGTATCCCCTCTAAATGCACTTCATGCTCCCTTGGGAAGGGACATGTTCCCCACTTTACACATCAATGCATTAGACCATAGTTTCCAAAAGAAATGCTGTACTTCAAAAGGCCCATCCAGATGTTAACAGAGACATGCTTGTGTTTACACAATAATCCTCATGTGGAGACACTGCCTTCCATTTGTTCTGGAAAGAGGCCTGTTCTATAATGTCATAATTATTGAGAGCTATCAAATGTTCAAGCAATTGGCTTTAGGGGCAGTCCATAAATGACATCACAGTATTTTGGCCTGAAATCAACGCCCCCCTCCCGCCCCCCCCCCCCAAGTCACACTTTGTCACAATTCTTCAAACCCACTTTCAACTTAAAACCCCCACCCTTCATCACTAAAGTGGTAACCCATCCCCATCGGAGCATAACATCATTTATGAATGGCCCCTTAAGAGGGAGAATTAATTTATAGATTTCAAGTTTCTGGAAATGGTGATTTGGTTTTGAGGCTGGCTGCTAACATGAGAAATTGCTTTCCAGTACAGCTCTGTTTCTCTGAAGAGCTAGATTTCCCCATCATTATTCAAGACACTGCTTCATTATGCAATGTTGCGCTTGTCACATTTGATAAAGAAATTGTGTGGTAGCCACAGAAGTAGACTGTATTTTCCTTGCCCTTTCCCACGATGAGCATATGTGTATTTAACCTGAATATTTTTATTCTGCGGCTCAGATTTATAGTTGTGAAAAATGCACTACTAGATTTTTCAAGATTGTTTTAATATAATTTAGCAGTTTCCAGGAACCTACTCTAGATTATTGAATCAGTGCGTATGATTTCAGAATTAAATCTGAAAAATTTGGAGGAGATGGATGAATTGCATCTTTGATCCTCCAAAGCAGTGATTTCCAAGGCTGTCCTCAGGGACTCTGAGAGTCTGGTTTTCTGGATATCCACAATAAATATCCATGAGAGATGGGTTCAGGAAGTTTTATTGCTATGACAAACTGTGCATGTGTTGCCAAAGCAATACATAAAATGGATAAACTGTTACCAACTAACTAATACCTTCCTAGTGCCTTAACCAACTCTTTAAAAAAAAATAATTTTTTTATGATGATCCTTTAAAAATAATTTTCTAAACTGTTAGTTAAAGGTACTGGGTAATATTAAGGTTCCTTCTGAGTATATGTGGGATTATTGGTTGTAGTATATAAAATATTTATTTTATTTATCTGATTTTTATATTTTGCTTATCGGCACCTCAAAGCAGATTACATTCAGGTACTGTAGTTATTTCCCTGTCCCCAGAGGGCTCACAAACTAACAGGCCGATTCAGAAAAGTCCACGGGAGAGTGGACGAACGCCTGCTCTCCCGGCGCGCGCACCGGCCACTCGCCGGTGCGTGCGATTCAGTATGCAAATTAGGTGGTGCGGTAGAAACGGGCAAAAGGAGGCGCTAGGGACACTAGCGCCTCCTTTTAGCCCGGAGCAGCAGCTGTCAGCGGGTTTGACAGCCGATGCTCAATTTTGCCGGCATCGGTTCTCGAGCCCGCTGACAGCCACGGGCTCGGAAACCAGACGCCGGCAAAATTGAGCGTCCAGTTTTCGGCCCGACAACCACCGGCCCATTTAAAAAATTTTTTTTTTTTTTAAACTTTTTTTACACTTTGGGACCTCCGACTTAATATCGCCATGATATTAAGTCGGAGGGTGCACAGAAAAGCAGTTTTTACTGCTTTTCTGTGCACTTTCCCGGTGCCGGCAGAAACTAGCACCTACCTTTGGTGCTAGTATCGCGCGGGCATACCTAATAGGGCCATCAACATGCATTTGCATGTTAAGGGCGCTATTAGGTGCTGCGGGTTGGACGCGCGTTTTCCTCCCCTTACTGAATAAGGGGTAAGGGAAAACGCGCGTCCAAGGGCAGGTTAACTGTGTACTGTATCTGCCTGTAAGTTCGTACCGGAGGCAATGGAGGATGAAGTGACTTGCCCAAGGTAAAAAAAAATGCAAATATAAACCATGGAAATTAGTTGTGAATATCTGGAAAATCCAATCAGCTAAGGATTCCTAAAGACAGGTTTGGAAACCACTGCTCTAAAGATCTACACATGCTACTTTACATGAAGTATAATGCTCACATCTGTAGGAGGCCTGGAGACACTAGCAGAAATGAGCTATCCAATGAGGGACTTGTTGTTTTTGCTCCAGTTTTTAGGGCTTGATAAAATCCTTTAAGTATGTGATGTGGATCACTTTCTGTCAGAATGCTGAAGAGTGATATTGTTCCTGTGTGCTGTGAAACTCAGAAGTGGAATTGACCTGTGTATTTCAGGATAATGTACCATATCTATCAGACTGACACACCCATTTTTTTTTAAAAGAAAAAAATTTGACATAATCCTAGATAAAGGGGGGGGAGGCCACAACTGTGGAGGCACTTTGCCTCCAAGTTGGGGAGTGGTGTGCAGGCCGATTGAAAGATCTGTGAGATCAATTTTAAGCCAGTGCTGATCCGCCTACCAGCCTCCTCTTTCAATTGTTTTTCCTACCAATCTCAGGACAGTTTGCATGGTTTCGATGATGCGTGGTAGAGTGAACAGTCATGGCATAGTGGCAAGGTTGGGCAACTGCTATTTTGAAAATTGATCAGGTACAGAATACTGAGTGGATGAACCTGGAAGATGTGGTAAGCCTGATTGACAAACTGAAGAGTAGTAAATCACCTGGACTGGATGGTATACACCCAGGGTTCTGAAAGAACTAAAAAATGAAATTTCAGACCTATTAGTAAAAATGTTGTAACCTATCATTAAAATCATCCGACGTACCTGAAGATTGGATGAGGGACAATGTAACCCCAATATTTAAAAAGGGATCCAGGGATGATCCGGGAAACAATAGACCGGTGAGCCTGACTTCAGTGCCGGGAAAAATCGTGGAAACTGTTGTAAAGAATAAAATCACAAAACATTTAGATAGTCATGGTTTGATGGGACACAGCCAACATGGATTTACCCAAGCGAAGTCTTGCCTCTGAAATCTCCTACATTTTTTTGAAGGGGTGAATAAACATGTAGACAAAGGTGAACTGGTAGATGTGGTGTATTTGGATTTTCAGAAGGGCTTTCAACAAAGTCCCACATGAGAGGCGTCTAAGAAAACTAAAAAGTCAAGGGATAGGAGGTGATGTGCTTTTGTGGATTGCAAATTGGTTAAAAGACAGGAAACAGAGAGTAGGATTAAATGGTCAGTTTTCACAGTGGAAAAAGGTAAACAGTGGAGTGCCTCAGGGATCTGTACTTGGACCAGTACATTTTAATATATTATAAATGATCTGGAAAGGGATACAGTGAGTGAGGTGATCAAATTTGCGGATGACACAAAATTAGGAAGAGTAGTTAAATCTCAAGTGGATTGTGATGAATTGCAGGAGGAGACTGGAAGATTGAGCTTCCAAAAGGCAGATGAAATTTAACGTGGACAAGTGCAAAGTGATGCATATAGGGAAAAATAATCTTGCTGTAGTTACACAATGTTAGGTTCCACCTTAGGAGTTACCACCCAGCAAAGAAATCTAGGCACCATAGTGGATAATACACTGAAATCATGGGCCCTGTGTGCTGTGGCGATCAAAAAAACAAACAATATTAGGAATTAAGAAGGTAATGGCAAATAAAACGGAGGATGTCATAATGCCTCTGTATCGCTTCATGGTGAGACTGCACCTTGAATACTGTGGGCAGTTCTGGTCACTGTATCTCAAAAAGGATATAGCTGCAGTGGAGAGAGTGCAGAGAAGGGCGACCAAAATAAGGGGCATGGAATGGCTGCCCTATGAGGAAAGGCTAAGGAAGTTAGGGCTGTTCAGTTTGGAGAAGAGACAACTGAAGTGGTTACAGCAGTAGGTGTAACTGGGTTTAAAAAAGATTTGGATAAGTTCCTAGAGGATAAATCCTTAAACTGTTATGACAGCAATTAATAAGCAATCGTAGCTTGTGATCTATCTAATGTTTGGGTACTTGCCAGGTACTTGTGACTTGGATTGGCCACTGTTGGAAACAGGATACTGGACTTGATGGACCCTTGGTATGTCCCAGTATGGCATAACTTATGTTCTTATGTGGGTACTCAGACTGCTATGTTGCACACGGCAAGTGCAGTGTGAAAGCTGGTCAGGCAGTGAATACTAAGCGGGTATTCCAACCACTGCTTTGCATGGGTGGATGAGATTCTAGACGAGTGACCTGTCAACTCTTTGGCTTTGATGGCCAGAATTGGCCTGCTCATCTCCAATATTCGTGCTGCATCCTGAATAAGTAAGTCCTGCTCTTCCTATTGACCAGGCCATCATTGGAGGGGTGAGGATTCCATGGCCCTGCATCCACAATGCCAGAATATTGCATTAGCATGATATGTAATGAGCCTTTTTGAACTGCATCTCAGGTGAGGGTGTAATCACCCTATAGGGATTACATAATTTGTTTGTTTTAGATTAATGATTGAATTTAGATAATTTATCCTATGCTTTGGTCTTATCCATCCAATAAAGATCTTCTTTTGCAAATAATGTTGTGCTAGAGAGCTTCATTCAAGGCATAAGTAACAGAAATTAGAGAGGTAGGTAGGTGAGTGGAGGCAGAGAGGGTAGAGTTGAAGAGTAGATGGGACTGAGGGAGGAGGCGAGTACACACCAGACACCAGTTGACTATTGCGGTATATCTGTATATTCTTGTGTACCCTACCTCACTCCATCTGCTGCCTAGGCCACCTTCTCACTCTTTGATAGCTGGCAGGATGAGCTTCAGGGTCTTTCCTGGCCTTCCCTTTACTCTTGGGCGGCTGTTGGGATGGATTCTGCTAGCTATCCAGACATCCTTCTCATTCTAACACCATTTGTCTGATGCTGGGGAAAGTAAAGTAACTGCTGCTGCAGGGATCCCACACTGCCACTTGCGGCAAGTTTAGATTTATTTATTTATTAACTTTTTTTTATCCCAGGACAAGCAGGATGCTAATCCTCACATATGGGTGACGTCACTGAACGGAGCCCAGGCGGGAAAACTTTCTGTCAAAGTTTCTAGAAATTTTTGACTGGCCCCAGTGAGGCCACTGAGCATGCCCAGCATGCTATGATATTCTCTGCCACAGGTGTCTCTCTTCAGTCTTCGTTTTTTCCGCGCTGCAGCTAGCATCGCGGATCCGGAGCCGTTGAGTTTACCTCAACTGTTATTCGACTTAATAGTCGTAAATTTGAAATTCTCTGTCACAGAAATCTCTCTGGGTTTGTTCTTGCCGGCCGGTAAGTAACCCAGTCAAAAAATCTTGATTTCGGAGATATTTTTAAATTCTCCTCAGTCGAATCGACGGCCGTTGATTTCACAATGTCCACAGGATTTAAAAAATGCCCTGTGTGTGTGAGAAAAATGTCTCTTACAGACCCGCACACGGAATGTGTGATATGTTTAGGAGATAAACATGATGTCCATAACTGTCCACAGTGCGCGTAGATGACTCCAAAAACTAGGAAAATCAGGCTTGAAAAGATGGAACATCTATTCAGCCTGCAACTCATTCCTTCCACATCGCAGTCGTCTAAGTCGTCTCCGGCTGGAGCGACTAAGAGGGTAATACTTAAAAAACCTCAACCGGGACCTTCGGGAGACCACTCGTCCCCTTCATCGTCCTTGACGTCGACGAAATCGATAGAAAAATCAGTCGAAACATCGACACCGTCATCGAAGCCCCTCGTTGTCCGACTCGGCTTCCCAGGAACCCTCGACAGCGAAGTGGCCTAAAAATCAGGAAACCTCGGAGTCAATAACGCCTCGGCCTACCTCCACTCCGATATTGACACCAGAGCCACCACAAGGTACGTGTCAGGAAATTGTGCTTCAGCCTACGCCATCGCCGTCAACCGCTCTGCTCCCAACGGTTGTGCGGCCGGAATTGTCGGAATTAATCCGTCAAGCGATTTCACAGGCTCTGAAGGAACAACTTACCTTATCGACTTCATTGTCGATGCCGATGTTCTCCACATCGATGCCGGCAAATTTGCCGATGCCGGTGACTACACCGATGCCGGGGTCAATTTTGGCTCCGACGGCTCAATTGACGTCGACACCAAAAATAAGCACGTCATCGACGTCGATATACGCCCAAATCCCAGCTGTAATGTTATCACCGTCGACGGAATCGACATCGAGAGCATTACACTCGACATCTACTTAGAGGACACCCATCCTTCCCTCGACAATTACAGAGCAGGAAGATACTGAGGCCCAGGAATTGGCACTTTTTCGACGACTTTCACAAAAATATCAAAAAGTTGTCGATAAAACTCCTCAAAAACAGATGGACATAAATCCTCCAATAATCTCCATCGAGGACCCATTACCTGGACCATCAGGTATTCCTACTAAAACAATCCCAAGAACTCCATATCAACATCCAGATGAAGATGACTCTTGGGATGAGCAACAATCTGAGACATCTTCAGAAGAGTTCATGTCAGAACCATCACCACCTGAAGTAAGAAAAAGATCCCCACCTGAGGACTTATCCTTTTCAAGCTTTGTCCAAGAGATGGCGGATACAATTCCATTCAAACTTTCCACTGAAGATGATTCAAGACAGCATACCTTAGAGGTATTACAATTTGTGGACCCACCAAAACAAGTTTTGGCTATTCCCATCCACGAAGTTCTGTTGGACCTACAACAACGAGTGTGGGAACACCCATGTATGGTCCCAGCAGTGAATAAAAGGGTAGATACCACTTACCTAGTGCAGCAGGCACCAGGTTTTCAAAAAACACAGTTACCACATCAATCTGTGGTAGTGGAATCTGCCCAGAAAAAATCTAAAAGGGTACGTCCACATTCATCAGCTCCCCCAGGAAAAGATCATCGTTTTCTGGACTCTTTGGGAAAGAAAGTGTACCAAAGTGCACTTTTATCTTCCAGAATCTCTGCTTACCAACTGTACATGACACAGTACCAAAGGGATCTCTGGAAGCAGATGGAGCATTTCACGAATTCTCTTCCAGAGCAGTTTCAAGAGTCTGCACAATCAATCATTGCCAAGGGCCTAGAAGCTGGGAAACATGAGGTTAGGGCTGCTTATGATAACATTGACACAGCCTCAAGAACAGCAGCAGCGGGCATCACTGCTCGAAGATGGGCCTGGTTAAAAGCGTCAGATCTCAGGCCTGAAGTACAGGACAAACTTGTAGATCTGCCATGCCGTGGAGACAATTTATTTGGGGAAAAAGTGCAAGATGCCGTCCAGCAACTTAAGGATCACACAGAGACCTTAAGGCAATTGTCACAATTACCTCAAGAACCAACCACCCAGCCCCTAGACGTTTCCAACGTAGGGAACCTAGACGTCCATACTACAGGCCAAGGAGGTACTACAATCAACCTACGAGAACTAGACCTTCTAGACCTACCCAGCGTTCTCAAGCCAGGCAACCAAGACCAGCCCGTACCCAGCCTCCTCCACAGACGGGTCCAGCTACGGGTTTTTGAACACAGATCCAGGGATCAGACCCAACCTCCAAAACCCCAATCAAAACATACCAGTGGGAGGAAGAATTTCCCTTTTCCACAACAACTGGGAAAAGATAACAGACCAATGGGTACTTTCCATTGTAGCTCACGGCTATAAACTAAATTTTCTCTCAATTCCTCCAGAATTCCCACCAACTTCCTACCCACATCAAAATTCCCAAATAATTCAGTTACAAATAGAATTATCCACCCTTCTGACAGCCAGGGCCATTCAACCAGTGCCCAGGTCTCAGCAGGGCAGAGGATTCTACTCCAGATATTTCCTCATTCCAAAGAAAACTGGAGGCCTACGACCCATCCTAGACCTCAGAAATCTCAACAAATTTCTAAGAAAAGAAAAGTTCAGGATGGTTTCCCTAGGCACAATGCTCCCACTTCTTCAAGCAGGGGATTGGCTCTGTTCTCTGGATCTTCAAGATGCTTATGCCCATATACCAATATACCCTCCTCATCGAAAATACCTACGCTTCAAGGTGGGCATTCATCATTACCAATACAAAGTACTGCCATTCGGACTAGCTTCTGCTCCCAGAGTGTTCACAAAATGTCTGGCAGTAATAACAGCACACCTACACAAGCAAAGTGTACATGTTTTCCCATATCTAGACGATTGGCTCATCAGAAGCCAATCTCAACAAGGAGCAATACAGTCTCTCCACAAAACTATTGCTCTACTGCACTCCATGGGATTTCTCATCAATTATCCAAAGACCCATCTCACTCCTTCTCACCTGCTTCAATTCATAGGAGCGGATTTAAACACCAACCTCTCAAAGGCATTTCTACCAGAGGATCGAGCAAACACACTGTCTCTACTAGCAAGCTCGATTCACTCCAAGAAACAAACAGCACATCAGTTTCTCACGTTACTAGGCCACATGGCCTCCACAGTTCATGTCACTCCTATGGCAAGACTAGCCATGAGGGTAACTCAATGGACTCTAAGATCAGAATGGATCCAAGCCATTCAACCACTTTATTCTCCAATTCAAGTAACCCACCACCTACGCTCTTCTCTACTATGGTGGGTGAACAAGGACAATTTGTGCAAGGGCCTACCTTTTCAACAACTGGTCCCACAAGTAACTCTGACTACAGATGCATCCACCTTGGGTTGGGGAGCTCACATAAGGACTCTCCAAACACAAGGAACATGGACAAAGCTCGAAGCAACATTTCAAATCAATTTCCTGGAACTTCGGGCTATATGTTATGCTCTTCATGCCTTCAAGGACTGCCTTACAAACAAGACTGTTCTGATCCAAACGGACAACACAATAGCCATGTGGTACATCAACAAACAGGGAGGGACAGGCTCGTACCTCCTCTGTCAAGAGGCAGCTCAGATATGGGGTTGGGCCTTGAACAACTCCATAATTCTCAAGGCCACTTACCTAGCAGGCATTCACAATGTAGTGGCAGACAGACTCAGTCGTCAATTCAAACCACACGAATGGTCACTAGATCCCATAGTAGTGACCAAGATATTTCATCGTTGGGGACAACCAACAGTAGACCTCTTTGCAACACATCTGAATCACAAAGTGGACAACTACTGTTGCGTATACAACCTGAACAACAGGCCATCCAAGGACGCCTTTGCTCACCCTTGGAACTCAGGCCTATTATATGCGTATCCTCCGATACCACTCATAACCAAAACTCTAGTGAAGCTAGAACAGGACCAGGGGACAATGATACTCATAGCCCCATACTGGCCTCGACAAGTATGGTTTCCCACACTTCTAGACCTCTCAGTCAGGGATCCCATTCGCCTGGGAGTAGCTCCCACTCTCATAACTCAGGATCAGGGTCGGTTGCGACATCCCAACCTTCAATCCCTGTCACTGACAGCTTGGATGTTGAAAGCTTGATCTTACAACCACTCAATCTTTCAGCTAACATTTCCCAAGTTCTTATAGCTTCACGAAAACCTTCCACAAGGAAGAACTATGCTTCCAAATGGAAGAGATACTCTTTGTGGTGCAGGCAAAAAGACATCAATCCTTTCACTTGCCCCACAAAGTCTTTATTGGACTACCTGTACCATCTTTCAGAATCTGGTCTACAAACCTCCTCTGTAAGGGTACATTTAAGTGCAATTTCAGCTTACCATAATCAGGTATCAGATGCACCGATTTCTACACAACCTCTCATAAAAAGGTTTATGAGAGGTCTAATTCTTCTTAAACCACCAATTAGACACCCAGTCACTCAATGGGATCTAAATTTGGTTTTAACTAGACTCATGCGCTCTCCTTTTGAACCCATTGATTCCAGTGACTTAAAATTCCTTACATGGAAGACTATCTTCCTCATAGCCATTACATCAGCTAGAAGAGTTAGTGAGTTACAAGCACTTGTCACATATGAACCCTACACTAAGTTCTTACATGACAGAGTGGTTCTCCGTACTCATCCTAAATTCCTTCCTAAGGTAGTTACGGAATTCCACTTAAACCAATCTATAGTTTTACCCACTTTCTTTCCAAGGCCTCATGCTCACCAAGGAGAAAGAGCCTTACACACCTTAGATTGCAAACGCACTCTATCTTTTTACTTAAACCGCACTGCAGTTCACAGGAAATCCAATCAACTCTTTGTTTCCTATGACCCAAACAAACCAGGTAAAGCAGTGGGTAAACATACTCTATCAAACTGGTTAGCAGATTGCATTCAGTTTTGCTATGAGAAAGCAGGCCTTCCTCTCCAAGGGCGAGTAAAGGCACATGCAGTTAGGGCAATGTCAACTTCAGTTGCACACTATCGTTCAGTGCCAATACTTGACATATGTAAAGCAGCAACATGGAGTTCTCTACACACATTTGCAGCTCATTACTGTTTAGACAAACAAGGACGACAAGATTCAGCCTATGGACAATCTGTCTTAAAGAACCTGTTTCCAGCTTAAACCCAACTCCTACTACAACCGAACTGCTGTGATCTCGGCTGACTCATTTCATCAACAATACTTCAGCACAAAATGACTCAGCCTCTAGCTTGCTAATCACCCATATGTGAGGACTAGCATCCTGCTTGTCCTGGGATAAAGCAAAATTGCTTACCTTGTAATAGGTGTTATCCCAGGACAGCAGGATGTAGTCCTCACAGAACCCACCCGCCACCCCGCGGAGTTGGGACTTTTTATTTTTATTATTCTTTTAGCTAAAGTTTTTGCTACATACTAGACTGAAGAGAGACACCTGTGGCAGAGAATATCATAGCATGCTGGGCATGCTCAGTGGCCTCACTGGGGCCAGTCAGAAGTTTCTAGAAACTTTGACAGAAAGTTTTCCCGCCTGGGCTCCGTTCAGTGACGTCACCCATATGTGAGGACTACATCCTGCTGTCCTGGGATAACACCTATTACAAGGTAAGCAATTTTGCTTTATACCGACATTCGTGGGGAACATCATGCTGGTTTACAATATAACTGAGAAAGCGGAAAGTACAAAAAACAGGGTGGGGGGAGGGGAGCAGTAAGGAAGAGAGGAGAACTAGCTACAGCAGAGAAGGAAAGCCGAAAGGATGAAAGTGAAAGGAACAGTACCTGGGAAGGTACAGGAGGGATGACCTAAATGTAGATAAAAAGATAAAACCATAATATGTGCATGAAAAACAGTAGAGTTTTACGGACTATACGATCTGAGGGGACTAGGACATCGCTAGCAAAAAACTATACTAACAGTTTATACCGGCATTAAGGGGGGGGGGGGGTAAGGCGGGGGGAATAACAATATTAAGAGCAACAGTCAATTGATGCAAAGGAATACACTCAGGGGACTAAAAAGGAAGGGAAAATTATAGATTAATATATACAACCTTACGGAAGAGTACATTAGGTAGGGCACAATAGGAAGGGTATAGATTAAGTATGGTCCGAGTCTGGGTAGGCCAATTTAAAGAGCCAGGTCTTAATTCCTTTTTTGAATTTGTGCAGACACGGTTCTAATCGGAGTTCAGTGGGCAGGGTGTTCCAGAGGGAAGGGCCAGCGATAGAGAGGGCTCGTTCTCTAGTGGAGGCATGATGTGCGGTTTTAAGGGTAGGGATGTGTAGAGTCCCTGAGAGGGTGGTTCTGGTGGGACGATTGGATGAGCGGAGGCGGGGCGCATCCTCGAGCCAAGAGTGATTGTGATTGTGTAGGGAATTATGAAGGAAGGTAAGGGTTTTGTATCTTATGCGGGAGGAAATGGGTAACCAATGAAGGTCGTTTAGGATGGGGGTGATGTGGTCACCTTTGCAGGTGTTAGTTAAAATCCTAGCCATGGTATTCTGCAACAATTGAAGGGGTTTGATGGTAGAAGAGGGGAGACCCAATAGTAAAGAGTTGCAATAATCCAATTTTGATAATATAATCGTCTGTAGTACTGTGCGGAAGTCTTGGGTATGTAGTAGGGGTTTAAGTTTTTTAAGGATGTGGCGTTTGAAGAAACCTCCCTTTATGATAGTGTTGATGTGATGTTTGAAGTTTAGTTGTTGGTCTAGGGAGACACCAAGATCTCTCACGGTGTGAGGGAGGGTGTTTGCGAGGGGGGTGGTGTCACCTGAAGAGTGGAGTGTGCGGTCTGGGAGGTTGGAGATTATGAGGAGTTCAGTTTTGGAGGCATTTAATGCAAGGTGGAGGTTGGAGAGTAGGGTGTTGATGGATGCAAGGCATGATTCCCAGACCTGGAGTGATTTGGTAAGTGATTCTTGAATAGGGATGAGGATTTGTACGTCATCTGCATATAAGTAAAATTTTAGGCCAAGGTCAGAGAGAAGGCGGCAAAGTGGCAATAGGTAAATATTAGAGTAATAAAGTAATAAAAAGTAATAAAGTACATCTAATATTAAAAATATTAGATGTACTGGGTGCCACACAAACAGAGTCCATAAAATGCAGGACCTTTTTAAATACATTTTACTTCTTGTTTAGAAACAAAAAATAATGGGGGAGTGGCCAAGATGGCGTCTGTGAGAGACGTTGGTGTGTGAAGCTCCGACAGCGTTTTTTGTTCCTTTCTTTTTGAAACAGTTTTTGGAGGTTTTGAAAGATGCCCCATACTAAATGCAAAGGCCGGGTCAGAGAGGGAGCCCCGACCCCTACTAAACCCGTACTGATCCAGACAACACTGACGGGCTTCCGACCCCAGATGGAGGTAATATCCCGGAGGGTCCAGCTGAGCAGTTAGGTGGAGAGCAAGTTCCGCTGCTCCTGGGAGGAACCACGCTAAGTCCCGGGGCTCTACAACCCCTAATCCACCAGGTGACGCTGAGACTGCTGTGGACTTTGTCTCAAGACAAGGACGGATGGCGTCTCTTGAATTGAGCCCTATCGGGGAAGTTGCAGTTGGAGAAACTGCGCCATCAGAGAGACCGGGAGGGCCCATTCATCTCCTCCCCACAAGTGGAGGGTGATTTCAGCTTAGACCAAGCTGCAACCAGCGAAATGGGAGCTGGATTAGCAGTGAAGATTTCTCAGACTCAAAGATCTCCAGACTCTCAAGGTATTTCTCTACCGCAAAGTATAAATATAATGCCTTTTTTGTTGTGACTATGGAGCTTATATGGCAGGCAGTAATGTCGACCCAAAAGGCATTGTTGACTTTATCTTCAAATATAAAAGAAATGCAAACAACTTTATATAATTTGACCCCAGAAACAAATAAACAGACAGTTAATTTGGTGAAAGTGGATGAAGAATTAAACCAGATAAAGCAACTACAGCTTTCTATAATTCAAGGAGAATCTATGTTGGGGGGAAAAAGGTGGAAAATATAGAGAATTCACTTAGATATAATAACCTAAGGATATTGAATTTTCTGAAGTGTAAAATGACTTCACCGAAAGAACAATTAAAGAATTATTTTCAAGAAATTTTGTTATTACCATCGGATAAGTTTCCAAAGATTTTAAAGGCATACTTTTTACCGAAGAGGAAAGAAGAAGATCAAGCAAATGGAAATTTATTACAAGAAGATGTGGCATTAAATGTTACTGAGATAATAGAGACTTCTTATAGATCTCAAATAGAAATGCGAGGAACTTTACTGGTGAAATTTCAGTCATCGGAAGATAGAGATGATATATTAAAATTATATCTAAATAAAAGATCTTGTTTGTACCTAGGGGAAAAATTATAGGTATACCCTGATGTCTCTAAAGAGACTCAGATAAGACGTAAAGAATTTCTAGTTCTTGCAAAACAGGCCAGAACCTTTGGGATTCAGATAAACATTAGATTTCCTTGTAAATGTATAATGAAAGTGGAAGGTGTAAGATTTGTTTATTATGAACCTGAACAGTTAGAGAAATACTTGGAGAGCCGTAGGAGTAATGAGACAGAGTAATAACATCATCTTCATATTGTAGGAAAAATGGTGTATACTCCTTAATCTCTCAATGTTTGGTTTAAAATTATGTATGAGTGTTGCTTGCAATAGGAACTCCCCCTGATATTGTTTTGTACAGGGAGCCTAGATTATTTGTTGGAGAGTAATTTATAGAATATATGTTCTCCTTGGATAACATACTTTGTTATACTATGTACTCCTGAATTATGTTAACATTATGAATTTGATTTGTCAAATTTGAAATATGCAAAATAAAAAATTCAAAAAAAAGAAATAAAAAAATAGTGTCTTATAGTCTAGTTAAATAATTGTATTGAGTTTATTAAAGAATTGCAAATAGCGTTTGCTATTGCAGTACTTTGGTTAAGTACCATCAATGTGAACCAAGATGTAAACAAGTGCAGGATAATTCATTTGGAGTACAGAAACCCAAGGGAGCAATAAATGGGAGAAAAGGCAGAGAGCTGGATTTATTTATTTTACAGTTCTTATATGGTACTTTGTGAAAATATTTTGATAAAATAAAGACATGCGGTTTAGAGTAAATGATAGTGAGGCCAGGACAGAAAAATCGAGAAAGTAGAGTACTAGGATAAGCCTGTTTAAATAAAGATGAGTTTTGAGAAGGTTACCAAAGAGAAAGCAAACGTTATCAGGAATTCTCAATTACTGCTAAGGCTTTTACCTGCAAGGAAACAAATAAAGGAAGGGCAACGGAACACTGTAGAACAATTAAAATTATGCAGAAGAGCAGGACGTTCTACTGACTGCGTCATGTTGCATGTCTCTCCCATTCCGAGCTGTTCCATAAGTTGAGAACACCACATCCTCATAATGCAGTCAAACAACTATAAGAAAAAAATGTGAAAAAATAGATACTTGAATATCAAGCACATCTTTATTGGAGCAGATACATGTTGAAATAAATAGTTGTTCATAGTCCTTAACCTATCCTCCCACAAAAAACTATAGAGAGCACAAACTGTCAAAAGAAGTTTACTTAGTAATATGGACCATCACAAGGGGCAGCATATATAAAAAAGAAATATAAAGCAATGTTCAGCACAGCGTATGTAATCTGATTCAGTCTGGTTTCAGTCTGAGGTCTGTTACAAAGGGTAAGAGTAATCCAAAATACTTTGCTATATCTTGTTTTAAGATTCCAAAACTTTTAAAATATTGAAATTCCCTTATCCCTGTAAAGGTAACCATCATGGAATGTGTTTGAATTTGGTGCTTCCCAGCGTGTGAGGGATAGATAGCATATTTTATCAGATCCACTGACTTATTTTTCTCTTATGTTTTGCATGTTGCAACTTTTTTTTTTTTTTTAACACAGGTTCCCTAATTTGTTGTAATGTGGCATATCCCTAGGGCTTCTGATTTTAGGTTTTAACCAA
The DNA here is from genome assembly GCF_901001135.1 of Rhinatrema bivittatum. Classification (NCBI taxonomy): domain Eukaryota; kingdom Metazoa; phylum Chordata; class Amphibia; order Gymnophiona; family Rhinatrematidae; genus Rhinatrema; species Rhinatrema bivittatum. The sequence goes on from NC_042616.1 coordinate 571,841,990, forward strand.
TAAACCCCAATAAAATAGCCCCAATGGAAAAAATAAATAAAATAGATGTTTAGTGGATAAACACTGAAAAAATATCACTTTCCCTGGCATGCTCTCATCCCTCCTTTTGCCTGCCTTAGAACCACCATAATGTGTTTGTGTACTTTCTGTGTTAATGACTTCTCAGGTGCACAAATGTGTGTATTTGATTCAACTGGAAAACATACATGTGCCACAAAAACACCAATGAAAACTGATTTGTTCTGTTATCTCAAAGAACCTCTAATTAGTTGGAAATACCTAAGTTTATAAACACCTTAAATCAGAAGCCCTAATTATACCCCACAGCTCGTACACAAGGCAGAAGAAACTGGCAACCTGAATAAAACTATACCAGCTGAAAGAAAAACATTGTCCAATAAAGTTTGGCAGAGATGAGAAAAAAAGAGAAACAGAAGTGTCAAAGGGAGTCCGTGTAGCTCCCATGCAGGAATGGACCAAGCTCTATGCCTCCCCCCTCCTTTCTAGGCATGCAAGCCTAGAAAAGCTGTAGTAGGGAAGAAAAGGGGAGAGAAAACCCTCTGAGAACACATCTGAGGAAAATGGAATCTGTGGAGCTTCATTTGGTGCTTGAGCTGACAAAAGGGGATTTGGAAGCCAGCAACTCATGGAGAAAGATACAACCCAGAAGTATGCTACCCAGTCTCAGACTGGACTTGACTGAGTCAAAAAGGGCTCAGAGGTAGCTGTGAGAACCTGCTCATCAGTCGTTATCAAGGCAAATTTACTCAAAAATATCACTGAAGTTTGGCTTTTATTTTTCCCCTGAGGAGCTCAAAGCAGCAGGGATATAATGTTCCCTTTTACAGGTAGAACAACTGAAAATACCGTACATTCAGACAACATCCAACAAGGCATGGTAACTTGCTTGATGCGGCGGTTAATACCCGTAACCATTAAGCCTTATGCTCACCTTTGATGCAACTCCAACATTACTCTCTGCATCAATGGCAGGGGGTGGCAGGAAATTTGAATCAAACAGTTACCAACAAGGGCCCTGAACTTGGTGGTTGGTGAAACAGATAAGTATGGGAAAGTGTGGGAGCTTGCTGGGCAGACTTGATGGGCCGATTGGTCTTTTTCTGCTGTCATTTCTATGTTTCTATGAAAATAAACATTGTTATCCTATTAGATGTATCTGAATTGGAAGATATAAGGTATATAGACTTAAAATTTTGATGACATTTTCAGATGTTAGAAAACTTAGTAAAGTAAGCACTGCTTGCAGTGTTTTTACAGCAGAACTGCATAACTCAGAGTATAATTGAAACTAAAATGAAGGGGACAACTTTGATTGTTTTGCATCACAGGCAAGGACACACAAGTTTAGAACAGGAGTGGGCAAAGTTTTTTTTGTGCTGGGGCTACATTGCAAGTTGTAATCTGCAACAGGGGCCAGAGTGATGTCACTATTGGAATTTGACAAGTAGCAGGAGGAGATCTGTCTTGCAGCTCAACAAGTAGGGGGAGTGGCAGACCTCTTTGGAGCTCCTCTGTTTGAAACCTCTTTATTTTAGATAAGAAATAAAGATGCACCTACAACAAAGAAATTCCAGCGATTTATTTTAAGAATGCAGCACAACAATGAAATGTACACCCCAATGTATTGAGATATGAGCAAGTAAGCAGTTAAAGTGGCACTAAAAACCCCATGACACAGTGAAAGGAATAAAGCAGTCATAACAGAGAGATTAATTTTTTTTTAAAATTATTTTTATATACCGACATTTGATCTCAATTGAGATCACACTGGTTTACATTCAGGTACTGTAGGTATTTTTCTATACCCAGAGGGCTTACAATCTAAGTTTTTGTACCTGAGGCAATGGAGGGTAAAGTGTCTTGCCCAAGGTCACAAGGAGCGACAGCTGGACTCGAGCCCTGGTCTCCTGGCTCATAGTCCACTGCTCTAACCACTAGGCTATTCCTCCTCCCAATACAGCTTTAATTTAAAAATCTAGCAATATTTTAAGAAAGTAGCACCAGTAGTGAAATCTACACTCCAAAACACTTAAAAATGGGCAAGTAAGCAGTTAAAGTGGCAATAATAACCAAAGACAGAGATAGGAACAAATCAGAGTAAACAAAGAAAACCGAAAGTCTACTCAGTCAGGTAAAGAAGTCCTAAGCTAGATGACCAGCTGTACCAAACTGACCTTTCATCATAGGCATGGGCTAATGAGCAACTAAAAGAAAAAAAAGATCAGATTCCCTTTAGCTGTTAACTGCTGAAGAGATTCTAATTATTTCCTTAAATTGCCATGCCTCATGTTCATTAGCCTGCGTTTTTCCTGTAATTCACTCCTTCTTTCTCCGCTGCTGACACTGTCATCTGAAGAGGCCCACCACATCGTCATAAGAGGCCCCAATGGCTGCTGCTGCTATAGCAAACATTATTACATGAGGCCCACCAATGCTAACACACATTTGCATCATCAGAAGAGGCCCCGGCTGCTGCTATAGAGGACGTCATTTGCGCGATGCCAAGCATGTAATTATGACGCCCATTCAGTATCAGTGGACTAGATAGATTGTAAAATTTTAAAAGGTATACAGGACTTTTAAAATGTTAGGTTTTAGACTGGAGGCCTTATTTTTTCCACCCTGGTTATGAAATCCCAAGGGGAATATGTAGCACTTTTTATCCCCTCATTTTCTTTTTGCAATTTAATTGCTTTTCATATACTAACATTCAGGCCGATACAGTACAGTGTGCTCCGGTGGAGCGCACTGTTAACTTGCGATTGGACGCGCTAGCTTTACCCCTTATTCAGTAAGGGGTAATAGCGCGTCCAAAATGCGCATCCAACCCCCCCCAAACCTAATAGCGCCTGCAACATGCAAATGCATGTTGATGGCCCTATTAGGTATTCCCGCGCGATACAGTAAGTAAAATGTGCAGCCAAGCCATACATTTTACTTTAAGAAATTAGCACCTACCCAAAGGTAGCCGCTAATTTCTGCCGGCACTGGGAAAGTGCGCAGAAAAGCAGTAAAAACTGCTTCTCTGTGCACCCTCCAACTTAATATCATGGTGATATTAAGTCGGAGGTCCCGAAAGTTAAAAAAAAAGTGAAAAATAAAAAAAAAATAAATTTTAAATCAGCCCATGGCTCGCGGGTTGAAAACCGGACGCTCAATTTTGACGGCGTCCGGTTTCCAAACCCGTGGCTGTCAGCAGGCTCGAACAGACGCCGGCAAAATTGAGCGTCTGCTATCAAACCCGCTGACAGCTGCCGCTCCTGTCTGAAAAGAGGCGCTAGGAACGCGCTAGTGTCCCTAGTGCCTCTTTTTACCGCCGGCCCTAATTTTAATAAATTAAAATACTGTATCGCATGCACAGGAGAGCGGGCGCTCGCCCACTCTCCTGCGATTTTACTGTATCGGCCGATTGTAGATGTCAGCAGAGGAGAACTAATTGGCCCATCCATTTCTGTCTAAAGATACCTGTTAGCTATCTTATATCTATGTCTGACAGCCTGTAGGATATTAACAAAAGCATTGCACTGTTTTTGTTTGGTTAACCTTGTCTACTCTTCTTAGGATCTTGGCAACGCCATGCCACTGCAGTGTGTGTCGCCTTTGTTTTCTACTTAAATCCTTCTGCTGTTCCAGGTGATCGAGCATACAAGTTTCCATACCAGCTCTAATGCAGAATTTCTGCCACCTTCATTTTTGTTATCCATTGCAGTCCCACATCCACCTATCACCCTCTGTACCTGCTCAACATTGCCATGCCCTCTTGTTCCTAAATTTCTTTTCTTTGCAATATATCTCCTCCTTGTACTTTATTGAATCACGTTAATTATTTTTCTGTTTCTATCATTCTTCATGGACAAGCATGACATTTCAGTCACCTAAGATGAGTGATGATTTGGTCCTTTTTCTCCTCTAGTCCAGAAAGTTCTGGATTCTTTTGTTATTTTTATCATGTTTATTTATATTCTGCTTTTGAGCACATGCTCTTTTGGGCATATGCAGGACTTCCTGTGCTAATGTTACCATGCAACCTCCCTCAGTCTATTTTCATCCATTTTGCATGTGGCTGTATGTTCTGTCCATGGAGAACACCTGTCACAGATATACAACTTTGCTTATTCCCTCATTTCCCTTCTCATGTCCAGTGAATTCATTTTGAGTTCCTTATGGCTGTTTGCCTAGGATTTATGATGCAGGCCCTGTACTATTTTAGTTGCTCTTTTTTAAACAGTTTCAGTCCTTTCACTGTCCTTAAGCAGGTATGGCTTCCAGAACTGAAAATAGTGTTTAAAGTGAAATCTCACTGATGACCTATATTGGAACAGTATTGCTTCTTTTTTCTTCTTGGTTGCACCCTGAGGAATTATGCAGTTATACCTGCACATAATTTATTCCAGTACTCATAATTATGCAAAACTGTATAATTCTGTAAGCAAGTGCAACTGGACTGCAGGAAAGAAAGCACAGAACTATGAAAGTTGTGCACCACTAAGACTCGGATGCAGGAATATGGCTGACAGTAAGCAGCTGATTGACAGTTCAGCCAGGTGCCAATCAGTGGTGCTGCATGCTCCTTCCTGTATTCTCAATGTGCAACTCCTCTATTCTGTTGCTCAAGTGGCTGCAGCATGGTTGGAGTGGCATTTTTGCAGGCAGACCTGGCAGAGGAAGATCCAGGGAGGTGCACTGTTAAGGGGCACTGGGGTGTTGACGAACTTGACCAGGGCAGCCGTAGTCAGATTAGTGGAAGGAAGAGCAGGATCAAAAGCAGCAGCAGAATGGCTCAGAGTGAGTGGTGCTGATGAGTGTCGGTGGGACAGGCAATCTAACCTGATTTGTTCCTGGCTGGGGGAGAGGGAAGTCTGTTGGAAATGGGGGAACTTGATGGAGAAGGGGAAAGAAGGGTGACCTGAAGGGAGGAATGGAATATGATGGGGCGAGGTGTAGGCTGCCCTGATGGAAATGGGGGGGAACCTGTTTGGGAAAGAGGAAAGGAGGGTGCCTTGATGGGGCAAGGGGAGAGGAAGGTGCCCTGATAGAAAATTTGGGGGAATCTGATGGAGAAGAAGAGTCCCTTTATGGGAAATGGAGGTGGGGACTAATGGGATAGAGGAGAGGAGTATGCTCTGAAGGGAAATAGGGAGAGGTGACATCCTGATGTGGAAAAGGGAGAAGAGGATGCCATAATGAGAAATGATGGGGAGCACACTGATAGGGAAAGATAGATCCACAGATCATGTCTTTTGGGTGAGTGGGGAGAGAGTCAGGGGAAAAAGAGGAGTGGCTGCAGAGTAATAAAGAAAAACACCAGAGGTTACACAAAAAAAAAGTTTATTTCAAGTTACTTAATTTACTACACAAATTTTCACTATCTGCAAAACAAAATAATTTTATTCTTATGGTGCAATGAGTATTGAAGTTCCATTTTGGATGTGGAATTGTAGGGTAGATTAAAAGGTTTAACTGATAACCTTAGGATACGAATTCATTAATTTGAAGGGAGTAGTTGCTTACACTTGTGGGAAGTAATCAATCAGTTTTATTGTAACAGCATAAGTATACAGGATTTTGTTTAAAAGTTGTTAAAAGCAGTGTTATAAAAATGAGCAGAACTCATGAGTTATCTCCAAGTCAACTTGCTCTTGTCAATTACACAATACCAAACTAATAACCCAGCTGAAAGTAAATTAAGCCAGTTTTATCTTAACCTTAGCCGTTGATGAGTCACTCTCCTGCAGAAAGCCAGGACCTGTCTCAGCATGCCAAGGGGGAAAATCCAGCAAATCCCCGACTGGAGGATGACAGGAAAGGTAGAACCCCGAGGTCTCACAGATGGTGCCATGAGGTATGCTGGTAGGAACAAGGTAAAGAAGTTCCTAGCTTTAATCAAAGTTCGTTCAAGGGATAAGTTGGTAAGACATCTACTCACAGGTTACAAAGCAGGATATACCCAGCACAAGACTCAGTCTTAAATGTGCAGTTTCACAGGTGTAGTGAACTGCAACAGTCAAAGTCCAGAGAGAGAAATCCACAGTCTTTAAACTCTAGAGAATAAAATCCCAGGAATAATCAATGGGGAAAAATCCACAGTCTGTATAATTCAGAATCCTTTTCTCTGATAGGAACCTCATTATATATTCAGTTCCATAAGATGCAGTGTTGGGATTGGATGTTACCACCTTCTATAGACTCAGGATTGGAGGAATGCAAATGAATTCATACGAGTCCAGATACATATGAATATTCTCAAGAAGATCATCAGTGGACACGTGTTGAACAATACCCATTTTGTAGCTTGTTTCATAGCTAGATATGTTTTCACCAAGGACATGTTTACAGTTCTTGTGTCCTCTGTGTCCCAGCATATTGTAAGGTTCAAACAGATGTCTGATATGGAAGAACAATCGCAGTTTCTTCTCATTCTATGTGAATCTCAGGCCCATATGAAGTAGCCAAGATCATCACGTAGCTGGAGACTCCATCTTTGTGTTGCTTGGCCTGCACTTTTGTTCAGTCTATGTGCATGGCTGCAGGCCTCAGTTCACTTAAGCACATCCTTGTTTAGGGGGTGTGTGCACAATTTTGAATTTTTTAGTGCCTAACTTCCCCAGTATAGTTAGTCTTTTTATGAACCCGAGCATACAGTTAGCTTTCCCCACCCACTTGATACTCTGGTAACTTTCAGGTCATTTGAGATGATTACTTGTATGTTCCTTTACGGTTTGCAATTCGCCAGTTCTGCTGCTAATTTTTGCAGTGAAGCAGTTTCTAAACCTTTGATCATTTTTACAGTTTTTTCCTATCCTCTTTCATTTTACCCAGTTTTTCCACAGTCTACCATATTATGAATTTGTTCCATCTGCAAATAGGCTTTTTGGGACCCAGCAGCTCCTTCCTCCTCCTTTGGGTCTTCAGCTCAGTTGGAACCAGAACTGTGATCTAGCTCCAGATGTTTTCATTTTCAACAGCCTGGAAATTTCCCCTGCCCCACCCCCATTTTATATTCCCTCCACCTTCCAACACATGACGTCCAGCCTTTGCAGTAGCTATCCTGACCTGGTTGTCATGCACGGGGGCTCCTTTCGGAACCCTACAGTCATGGACCCTGCTAGTAGGTGTCACCCTTTGTTAGTGACTATGACTCCCATCTCCAGGAAGCTGTAAGCACTGCATCCCTAGCTAACTTGGGAAGTACAAGACCCGACTCGAAGATCAAACTGGGGGCCTTGTGCATAGCTGTGTAAAGGGCTGAGCCACCAAGCTGGCCCAGACAGGTAGGTTTTCTCATCATGTGTCTCTGCAATGTAGCTAATAAAGATATTCAAAAGAACCAGCATTAGCTTTAAGCTGTGATGTATCCCACTGATAACTAGAACTTTTACCAGTGTGCACTCATTTGACTGAGTCTGAGTCAGGCCTGTATTTAGACATAGGCAATTGCCTAAGACACCAGATTTTGAAGGCACCAAACAACCAGACCCAAAAGAAGCCAGCTTCTGCTTGCTATAGTGCTATGTGCCAGCACATCTTCAGAGGGACAAGTACCACAATCTTAAATCCAGCCCTATTTTGAGTTCTGTTGCTTAACCACTTCCTCACCCATTTAACAACTTTCTATCTTACTGCCATATTGGCTGATTTGTTTATCAGTCTTCTGTGTGAAACTGTGTCAAAAACTTTACCAAGGTCCAGGTTGGCCACATCCACTGCCTTTTTGTCACCTCAAAGAATGAATTGTCATCTGATAGCAAACTGACAAGATATAAAACCTATTTTTTACTGATTTTTTTTATTTATAGTAATATTTTTTACTTGTATATTTGATTTATATTCTATTTTTCATAATAATTGAAGCTTTGATATGTTATACCTCGATGTTTTTGATGATATTTTGTATGTTTGAAAAGCCAGATTATAAAAATCCATAAATATACTCAATCATCAGTAACTTTCTTTAAAACAAGCAATAAATGAGTTATTGCTGTGTAATAGGGACAGGAACTGAGTTTTGAGTTCCTTCTTTCTTTGAGATTGCATATCTGTATCCAAATGCAAGAAATATATATTCTGTTCTATTCAATTACATTTGTACCGTTGATGATAGTTCATTTGTGGGACAGAAGCATCAGATTTTGGATCAATTCAGAGATTTAATTATCTGACATCTATTAGAGGAATAGGGAGTGCCGATTAAGCAAATCTGTTATTTTACCATTCAGAATGCTCTGTTAACAGGCATTATCCCAGGTGGCACCTTTTGGGGGGTGGGGGGGCATTGACAGGAAAGGAGAAATTGTATTGGGGAACTGCCCTGTGCTTTTTTCACTCTAGCCTCTCTCACTTCGCCTTTTAACCATGCTGGTAGTTGTTTAGCCTTCTTTCCTCCTTTTCTAATGCATGGAATACATCTGGTCTGGGTTTCCCAGATGCTATTTTTAAACAACATCCATTACTAATCTAAAAGTCTTAACCTATGCAATTGCACCTTTCAGTATTTTCCTCATTTTATCAAAGTCACCTTTTTGAAAGTTAAATTCTGTTTCAGTAGACTTCTTTAGTGTCCTCCTTTCCAGTTAAATCAAATTTGATTATGTATGATCACTGTTGCTAAGTGGCTCTAACACTGTTACCTCTCACACCAAATCCTGTGTTCCACTAAGGTCTAGGTGTAAAATAGTTTCTCCTTTTGTTGGTTCTTGTACCAGCTGCTCTATGAAGCAGTCATTTATTTTATCCAAGAATTTTACCTCTAGCATGTCCTGATGTGACATTCACATAGTCAATACTGCTGTAATTGAAATCCCTCATTATTACTGTGCTGCTGGTTTTGCTAGCCTCCCTAATTTCTTTTAGCATTTCACTGCCTGCCTGTCCATTCTGTCCAGGTGGACGGTAATACATCCCCACTGCCATTTTATTCCCCTTTTCACCTGGATTTTCTATCCAAAAAGATTCAACATTGCATTTTGTTTCCTTCAGAACTTTTATCCTCTTTGACTCAGTACCCTATTTAGTATATAGTGCTACCCCTCCACTAATTTGATACATCCTGTCATTTTGATATAATTTATACCCTGGTATTAGTGTCCCATTGGTTATCCTCCTTCCACCAGGTCTCTGAGGTTCCAGTTATATCTACCACTTCATCCAGTTCTATACACTCTAACTCTCCATATTATTTTATAGATTTCTAGCATTTGTAAGCAGACATTTCAAAGTATGTTTTTTGCTTGTATTAACAACTTGCTTGTCAGTTGACAGGGATAATTTGAAATATTTCTGCACTGTTTGCTCTTTACTTAAAGGCACCTGATTCATTTTAGCATTTATTGCAACCTCTATACTGGGATGCCCTAGTTTCCTTGTTCTCTTAGTATCCTTAAAAGATTCATCATTCCAAATCATGTGCTGCTGAGCGACTGTCGGCTGTCCCCCATCATCTTGTTTTAAAACTGCGCTATCTCCTTCCTAGTCTGCTTTGCTTGGGTTGACAGTTGCATGTAAAATATTGCAATAAAGAACTGGCAAATGGAACTTAATGCATGTTAATACAAATATTTAAAAAAAAATTTGCGTTGTTTTCCACAGTTTTGCGCTTCACATCTTCCAGTGCCATCAGACGCTCCTAGTCACTATCAGGCGGTTTGTCGGGCACTATTTGCTGAAACACTGGAGTTGCGTATGTTCCTGGTCAAAATAAAAAGTGCAAAAGAGGTGAGTGGTTACTGTAGTTTGTATTCATAATCTTGTTGAGAGATCCTGTAGTGTGGTTGTCGGTATGGTAACAAGCTCTATGAAAGACGTTTTATTTAGGGGTGTGCATTTGTTTTTAAATGAAATGAAAAACACAACAAAACATTTGTATTTTCTTTTTGTTTTAGTTGAAAACAAAACACCCCTCCTTCCCTGAAAATCTGTTTTGTTTTTTTTTCATTGACTTTGAGAAAGCCATTGGAAAGAAAATATAATGGAGGCAGAAATACCACTACCACTGACTCCTTCCTCTGTGCTCTCCCTGCAGCACACTTGTCACTTTTGCAGGGGTCTCCAATGAAGGAAAGGGACATGACCGATTCCCAGTCATTCCCTCCTCACCAGCTCCCATTTGAAAATGGCCATAGAGCATACAGCCATAAAGCAAAATGGCATTGACCTAAGGGGGGGTCCTGGCTAGAGCCAGTTTGTTCTATAGCTGTATGGTGCTAGTGCCATTTTTGAACGAAATTCTGTGGGGCAAGAGCTACTGGAGATAGGTCCTGCTCCTTTCTTTATCAGAGACTCTTGCAGAAGGAGTTTAGTGTGCTATCAAGGAAAGAGGGGCCCATTTCTTTTTATCTCTTGGGTTTATTTTATTCAGTGTTTATTGTGGTTCAGCAAGCAACCCAAACTGAAATAAACGTAAAAAAAAAAATACAAATTGAAAAAAAATAAACAATCTCCCAAACAAAAAAAAAGTTCAAAATATTTTTCCTTGCATATCCCTAGTTTTCTCACAGGACAAGCAGGATGGTAGTCCTCACATATGGGTAACATCATCAGGATGGAGCCCAATCACGGACAACTTCTGTCAAAGTTTCCAGAACTTTGACTGGCCCCTACTGGGCATGCCCAGCATGGCACTAACCCTGCAGCCAGCAGGGATCACCCTTCAGTCTTCTTTTTTCCGCACAGCAGTAGCCTAGCGGTTTAGAAGCTCTGAAGAGATTCCTGACAGGAATTTTCCTCACGGAGTTAATTTTATTTATTTATTTATTTATTTATTTATTGGTTTTTATATACCACCGTTTATCAAGATATCACCTCACAGGGGTCCCTCCTCTAACTTTTCTCAGGCCGCAGTATTCCAGTAAGTTTTTTTTACCGTCTTTCATCGATTACCATCGAGTTTGGAACTCGCGGCCTACTGGCCATCGACCGTACCACGGCTCGATTTTTTTCGATGGCCATGGCGTCGGGGTTTCGTCGGTGCCCAGACTGTACTCGTACCATGTCTATCACAGACCCTCATGGGGTCTGTGTAATGTGTTTAGGCAGTGAGCATGATGTCCTGACTTGCACCAAATGTGCCCTCATGACACCAAAACATCGCAAAGCCAGAATGGAGAAGATGGGACTCCTCTTCCGTGCTCACACCCCGACGCCGTCCATCGCATCGACTTCATCGGAACCGGTACCGTCGAAGTCGCACCAGCATCGACCACCGTCCAGTGTCCGTCCGCCATCGACGTCTTCACGGCCATCGACTCCTGTTTCTCCCCCTCAAGATCGAGGGGATCATAGGGAGAAACATCGCCATCGGCATCGTAAGTCTTAGACCGTCGAGGGAGCGAAATCATCGACCTCACCACCATCCGAGCCATCATCGAAGAAGCCCCATCCAGGAATGGCACCGACCATTCCTGCGACCGGGACATCGAGGCCACCCTTACCCAATTGGGGGTTGGGAGTCTCGATTCTGCCTGTAAAGGTGGTCCCTCCGACTGTGCCTCAGCCTCCCTCTTCTGTCACGGAGCCGGGGCTGCTTGCTCCAGGTCTCCGGGAAGAACTGGACCGGCTGGTCCAGGAGGCCATCGACAAGGCGATGCAACGGCTCCAGGTTCCTCCAGCACCAACACCGGCACCGAGAGTGGAACCGGTCACCGACCCGATGACAGCGGCGCTGGCCCCGCTGCTATCCCGGATGGAGGCGCTCATGACGGCCCTTCCACCGGTGATTCTCGGGTCTCCGATGGCTCCGGTGCGCTCCCCGTTGACAGCTTCATCGGGAGGAGAAACACCATTCCGCATTCCTCCTTCGGGAGTACTGCCTCAGCCATCGATGCCAATTCGTCCCTCGCCACCGATTCATTCATTGGGGGCGATACACACATCGGCGCCATCAATGCCTTTGATACCGGCACCGATGCCTTCCAGGCCATCCACGGTGCCCCTGGCGATTCCTTCGATTTTCTCGGAGCCTCAGCCGGGGCCTTCGGGTATCCAATCCCCTTCTTGTCCTACAGGTCAGCCTGCTGATCCTTATGACACCTGGGGTGATGATACTTCCACAGACACCGATGACTTACCTTCACCTCCCTCTCCTACTGAAAGTAGAAAGCGTTCTCCTCCAGAGGACCTTTCTTTCATTAATTTTGTGAAGGAAATGTCAGAGTTGGTCCCTTTTCAGCTTCAGACTGAGCAGGATGATAGGCAGCAGATGATGGAGCTCCTCCAATTCCTGGATGCCCCTAAAATGATCACTTCTATTCCCATTCATCAAGTTCTTCTTGACCTCCTCAAAAAGAACTGGGGAAAACCCTGGATCCGTTGCCCCAGTCCATAGAAAAGCTGAACTACCTATTTGGTACAATCAGCTCTCGGCTTTCAAAAATCTCAGCTCGACCACCACTCAGTGATGGGTGAATCAGCTCAAAAGAAAGCAAAAAGGACGAAGCCTCACTCATCTACCCCTCCTGTTAAGGAACACAAGTTCCTAGACAATATTGGTCGACGAGTGTTCCAAGGGGCCATGCTCATCTCCAGAATTGCTGCTTACCAGCTGTATATGACCCAATACAATAGGGTCATTTTCAAGCAGATACAGGACTTCTCTGAAACCCTGCCTGACCAATTCCAACAACAGCTTCAAATCCTTGTCAACAAGGGGCTTGAGGCAGGAAAGCATGAGATATGAACAGCTTACGATGTCTTAGACACCTCTACTAGAGTGTCTGTCTGCAGCTGCCATTTCTGCAAGACAATGGGCCTGGCTCAAATCTTCTGACTTTCGGCCAGAAGTACAAGACAGGCTGTCTGACCTGCCATGTATAGGAGACAGTCTGTTCGGTGAACAGATCCAGCAAATAATGGCTGAATTTAAGGACCATCATGAGACCCCTAAACAGCTCTCATTGATACCTTCCAACTTCTCCTTAAGAAAGCCCTTCAGGAAGGACTCTAAGAAGTCATTCTTCCATCCAAGGAAGTACTATCCTCCACCAGCAAGGTCCCGAACTACGAGGCCTTCTCAAAAGCCTCAGCCTTGCCAGGCCCGAAAGCAAAAGCCGCAAGCAGCTCCCCAGCCGGGGCCTGCTTCAGGTTTTTGACTTACATTTGGAGAGCAGCAGCCTGATTCCTCTGCCAAGCATACCAGTGGGAGGTTGATTGTGCCACTTTCACGGAATATGGCAATCAATCACAACAGACCTATGGGTGCTAGCAATCATTGCTCAGGGTTACCACTTAAACTTTTACTCTTCCACCGGACTCACCACCTCTGCAAGCATGGATAGTATCCGACCATTCTGTCCTTCTGGAGTAGGAGGTTTCCCTTCTTCTCCAGTTAAGAGCAATAGAACCCATCCCTCTCTCGCAGCAAGGCCTATGGTTCTATTACCAATAATTTTTGATCCCCAAAAAATGCGGGGGAGTTCGTCCAATTCTGGACCTACGTGCTCTCAACAAGTACCTACAGTGAGAAAAGTTCAAGATGGTAACCTTGGGCTCGCTTCTACCTCTTCTGCAAAGAGGAGACTGGCTCTGCTCTCTGGACCTTCAGGACGCATGCACACACATTGCGATAACTCAAGCTCATCGCAAGTACCTCAGGTTTTTAGTAGGCCCAAAGCACTATCAATACCGCGTGCTTCCGTTTGGCCTAGCATCGGCACCACGAGTCTTTACCAAATGTCTAGTGATTGTCGCAGCTTTTCTCAGGAAAGAAGGTGTTCATGTCTACCCCTATCTCGATGACTGGTTAATCAGGGCTCCAACCCAGCAAGCCACTCGGTCGTCCCTCAGTTTGACCCTACACACTCTAATTCCTCTAGGATTTCTCATCAATTACGAAAAATCCTATTTAGTCCCATCTCAAACCTTGTCGTTCATTGGGGCAGACTTGGACACCTTGCAGGCAAAAGCCTTTCTACCTTAACGAGCACTAACTCTCGTGTCTCTCACTCACCAGTTGCAGTCTCAGCATACAGCAACAGCTCGCCAATTCCTCGTCCTTTGAGGACACATGGCGTCCTCAGTCCGTCACACCAATGGTCCGCCTGGTCATGAGGCTCATGCATTGGACTCTGAGGTCACAATGGATTCAAGCTGTTCAGCCTCTGTCGACCATTGTCCACATCACAGACTCACTCCATCTGTCTCTCGCCTGGTGGAAAAATCACAACAATCTCCTCCAGGGACTGCCCTTTCAAGTGCCAGATCCTCAGGTCTTGGTCTCCAGGGGAAGCCAAACATCAAATAAACTTCCTAGAACTTCGAGCAATGCGATATGCTCTCAGGGCTTTTCAGGAATGCCTGTCAAACCACGTCATCTTGATTCAGACGGACAACCAGGTGGCCATGTGGTACATCTACAAGCAGGGAGGCACATGCTCCTTCCTTCTGTGTCAGGAACCTGTGCAGATTTGGGCGGAAGCGCTCTCCCGCTCGATGTACCTCAGGGCCACCTACTTGCCGGGAGTACACAATGTCTTGGCAGACAAACTGAGTCGTGTCATCCAACTGCACGAGTGGTCGCTCAACCCCTCGGTAGCGACCTCTCTTTTCCAACAATGGGGTTATCCCCAAATAGACCTCAGAACCACAAAGTGGACAATTACTGCTCCCTCATTCGGGGCGAGCGCTCTCAGCCCAGAGATGTATTCTCCCTCTCGTGGGCAACCGGTCTGCTCTATGCATTCCCTCCACTTCCTCTTCTCTCGAAGACTCTCGTGAAGCTCTGTCAGGCCAAGGGAACCATGATCCTGATAGCACCTCACTGGCCACGCCAAGTGTGGTTTCCTATACTCCAGGATCTCTCCATCTGCAGGCACATTCCCTTGGGAACGCACCCGCTTCTGATCACTCAGAACGACGGATGTCTACGCCATCCCAATCTTCAGGCCTTGTCCCTGACGGCATGGATGTTGAAAGGTTAATCCTTCAACCACTTAACCTTTCAGATTCGGTTTCTCGTGTCCTGATTACTTCACGGAAGCCTTCCACAAGAAAGTCTTATTCCTATAAATGGAAAAGGTATAGATCTTGGTGTTCTTCGCAATCCCTTGATCCTTTTTCCTGTCCAATCCCAAGGTTTTTGGACTATCTCTGGCATTTATCGGAATCAGGTCTAAAGACCTCTTCCATCAGAATGCATGTCAGTGCGGTAGCCGCCTTCCATAAAGGTGTCGGGGATGTCCCTATATCAGTACAACCCCTCGTAACTCGTTTTCTTAAAGGCTTTCTCCATATCAAGCCACCTTTACGTCCTCCGGCCCCTTCTTGGGACCTTAATCTGGTTCTCGGGCGGCTCATGAAACCACCCTTCGAACCTCTTCACTCCTGTGACCTAAAATATCTCACATGGAAAGTGATTTTCCTTTTAGCTATACTTCAGCTCGCAGGGTTAGTGAGTTACAGGCCCTAGTTACCTATCCGTCTTACACTAAACTCCTGCAGGACCGGGCGGTACTCCGCACTCACCCTAAGTTTTTGCCTAAGGTAGTTTCGGAGTTTCACATTAATCAACCCATCATACTACCTATCTTCTTTCCCAGGCCCCACTCCATCCCAGGGGAACAGGCTCTGCAAACCCTTGACTGTAAACAGGCTCTAGCGTTCTACCTAGACCGTACAGTTGCCCACAGGAAGAGCACTCAGTTATTTGTCTCTTTCCATCCCAACAAACTAGGGCAACCTGTAGGTAAGCAGACTCTGTCCTCCTGGTTGGTGGACTACATATCTTTTTGCTATCAGCAAGCAGGCATTCCTTTCCAAGACCGTGTTAAAGCACACTCTGTGAGGGCCATGGCGACTTCAGTAGCACACTGCGCTTCCTGACATTTGCAGGGCTGCCACCTGGAGCTCACTCCACACTTTCGCAGCCCATTATTGCTTGGATAAGGCCGGAAGACAGGATTCCATCTTCGGCCAATCTGTCCTGCGTAACCTTTTTCCAACGTGACGTACCAATACCCTTCCGCCTGCCCGGTGGGGTTCAGGATGTCCTCTACCAAATTTCACCCCAGTTGTTGTGCCTGTTGCACGCCGTTGGGTACATTTGGTGCATGTTCGGACAGCCTCAGCTCGGTACTCATCCATATGTGAGGACTACCATCCTGCTTGTCTGTGAGAAAGCAAATGTTGCTTACTTGTAACAGGTGTTCTCACAGGACAGCAGGATGTTAGTTCTCACGAAACCCGCCCGCTGCCCTACGGTGTTGGGTTTGTAACGTTTTGTTGTTTTTATTTTTTTCGGCACTACCTGTAGCTATCAAATGAGACTGAAGGGGGACCCCTGCTGGCTGCAGGGTTAGTGCCACGCTGGGCATGCCCAGTAGGGGCCAGTCAAAGTTCTGGAAACTTTGACAGAGGTTTTCCGTGATTGGGCTCCATCCTGATGTTGTCACCCATATGTGAGGGCTAACATCCTGCTGTCCTGTGAGAACACCTGTTACAGGTAAGCAACAATTGCTTACTGTGTGACAGTATGTGCCATTTGTGAATTTAATGACTATGATATTGGAGAATGTTTGTTTTATTAATTTCCATTATAATTTTTCCTTAAGTTGCTGTATGGCTATTTGATTCCCTTGTTGGTGGTTGATTTTACTCTACATTTTCATTGTTAAGATCACCTATAGATGATCACCTACAGATGCCAAATTTTAAGACTTTCTTGCATCCCATTTTTTTCATAGAGAATAGATCAAATCTTTTCAGCTCACACCTTACACAGTGTTCTCATATATATGACTTTTGTACCTGGCAGAGTCACTGGTCCAGTGAGAGCATGTTAGATCATTATGTACTATAATATACAGCATACTGTGTGCTGATAAAACAGTGCAGAGCCTTGATCACACTGCCTTCATAGATTCTAGACAATTCCATCAGTCCTTCATATTTATGAGCCTTTAATAAACCACAGTCATATGAAAATGGACAAGAATAAGAAATGTGTTAACAATTCATTGTGTCATGGGCTTAGACTAGTGGACCATGAGTCTGCTGACCAACAGAACCAAGGCATGGTATAGAATTGTGAGGCAGAGGCATGGTCAGGCAGATAAGGTCAAGGCAGGTGAAGTCCATTCAGAAGCTGGAGACAAGTAAGGGCAGGCAATAGATGGAAGCAAGGTCAGGAACCAGGCTGGGTCTCAAGCAGTAGTCAGAAACAGGAGCAGCCAGACACAGAAAAATGAGGTATCAGACACCTACCTGCCCAGAGGAGTGCCAGAGGATGTGGTTAGTGCAGTTAGTATAGCTGTGTTTAAAAAAGGATTGGATAAGTTCTTGGAGGAGAAGTCCATTACCTGCTATTAAGTTCACTTAGAGAATAGCCACTGCCATTAGCAATGGTAACATGGAATAGACTTAGTTTTTGGGTACTTGCCAGGTTCTTATGGCCTGGATTGGCCACTGTTGGAAACAGGATGCTGGGCTTAATGGACCCTTGGTCTGACCCAGTATGGCATTTTCTTATGTTCTTATTAAAGCAGTGCTAATGTCATCAGGCTGTGCAACAGGAAATTCTGGGCACTGGCCCTATAAAGCTGGTGAGTTGCTAGGGGCCCTTACTCAGAGCAGCAGGATGCAGCAGAGGAGCAGGACTCCAGGAGTCATGCTGGGACGCCCCAGCAGGTCACAGGACGCAGTGCTGGGCCTGGGACCGTGAGTACAGGAAAGGGAGTTTTCATGGACTAGGAGATTGATCTTCCATTTGCTTCATGCAGTGAGGCTAATGATTGCATTTTACTGGAAAACTTACACCTTTTTTTGACCATTGGAAAGCAGTGGTGGTGGAAATAGCTTCGATGGAAGAAATATCTTCTCTCAAAAGTAGGCCTGAGGATCATGAATGGATTTGGGATCCATACAGGACTTTGTTTTGCATGACTTCTGAACTTTGGGTTTGAAGGGCCTCTTGACATCTAACTTTCTTACTATACCGTATTTGAGATGATGCTTTCAGTATGTGATGTTTTCCTGGTGTGCTGTGTGTTTTGAAAATAGCTTAAAAAAAACCAACCAAACAAAAAAAAACAAACCACCAGAACTTACAACTTGACTCTGAAATTTTCTTCCACTAATCCCCTTCCATACTGCTAGTTTCATGTTTCTTTATTTCATTTAAAATATTTATAGCCTGCAAATTATACAGTAAATCTTGTTCTAAACAGGTAATATGGTTATACATACATAATTTAAGACACAAATCTGCTACAAACAACCTGCATCCCTTGTCACCACCCAGTGCTGATCTGTATAACACAGCATCAATTTACAAATTAACTCTGTCATGACAAGGGGAGAGGAGAGGCAGGAGATAAAATTTTGAGGTCTTGTTTTTAATGCCTGTAGTTAGCAGTGGCTGAAGGTAGGAATAGGTTTTCATTTACAATATGGTAGGAGCAGTAGCCCCTAGCCTCACGCTTAACCCAAGATCTCTTGCAGCCTATGCGCTCTGCTAGGATGGTGTTCCCAATGTGATTATTTTCCAAAAATGTCATCTCAATTTAAATTACATTTAACTGGATGTTACAAAAATTAAACCAACACACCTAATAATCTCCTGTTAAGTAAGGCTAGACATTTGAAGAGAGTAGCTTTACTTTCCTTATCAACTCACCTACAGAAACCTATTGAACCTTCTAATTGTATGTACATAGTACACCACCCCCTTTAATATAAGAAATGCAGCAGAGTAGTTGCTGTTACATACCTGAGATGTAAAGTCTGTGGACATAAATTTTATGTTTTTAAATGCCAAATGGAAAATACATCATATAATTAAATGTACAAATATTGGTTTTCTTTAGGCCTTTAAATCCATGGTGTGTGAACCTGTAGTGCATAGGACGGTAATGTAGTAGGAAGCTACTGAGAGAGCCATCATTTGGTGATTTAGCTTTCAGGTTTAAATAGGGATTGGTATTGGGTAAAAAAATGATTTAATTTTTGTCTTTACATTTGTCTCTGAGTTTTAGTTTCTCTGTAGCCAGGTACAAGGACCCAGCCACTTCCAGGGGCAATAGTCTCCTGTTGGAAATTTCTTGTCAGGACCCTAATTTTCACAGCATGTGTTTTCATTGTGCTGCATAGCAGTAGTAGAAATGTGCGCTTCTCTGTTAGAAGGATAGATTAAAATGAACGTGAACACCTGCTTAAAAAACATAAAATACAGTAGAACTAGAAAAGGTGCAAAGGGCAACAAAAATGATGAATGGAATGGCTCCTCTATGATGAGAGGCTACACAAGTTAGGGCTTTTCAGCTGAAAGGGGACATAATAGAGGTTTATAAAATCATGAGTGGTGTGGAAATGATACATAAAGGATGGTAAATATTTACTCTTTCAAATAATACTAAAGCAAGGGGTCAATTGGTTGTTAGTCTGAAACTATCAACAAGCAGATTTTAAAACAAATCATAGAAATTACTTTTTCACTTAGTGTACAATCAAGCTGTGGAATCTGTTACTAGAGGGCATGGTCAAGGCAACTAGCATATCAGGTTTAAAAGAGGTTTGGACAAGTTCCTGGAGGAAAAGTCCATAGAACATTTTTAGCCAGGTGAACTAAAGAAAGCTTTGCTATCCGAGGAATTACAGGAATTAGATCTGCTTTATGGAATCTCCTGGCTATCCCAGGACAAGCAGGATGCTAGTCCTCACATATGGGTGATGTCACTGACGGAGCACTATCACGGAAAACTTTCTGTCACAGTTTCTAGAAACTTTTGACTGGCATCCTGAGCCCACTGAGCATGCCCAGCATGCCATGATCCCTCGAGCCACAGGGGTCTCCCTTCAGTCTTATTTTTTCGGCACTGCTGTTAGCCTCGTGGTTATAGGAGTCCTATGTGGTGAATATTCACTACAAAAAAATTTCAGAAATTTCGGAAAAAACTTATCCCGCCGTAGGGGTCTCTCTTTTTCCACCATCTGTGAGTGTTTAAAATTTTTTCTGGTTGGTTCCGTTATTGTTAAATCTAGTCAGAAGGTTGTCGATGGCTGTCCGGCCTTCGTTATGGCTACCGGTTTTAAAAAGTGCCCGAATTGCTCCCGCACTATGTCCATAGAGTGTGTACTCTGTCTCGGCGAGAGACATGATATTTCGACGTGCCCAAGATGCGCCGAGATGACGCTGAAAGGCAGACGAGCACACATGGAAAAAATGGAACATCTATTCCATCTTTAACTGATGCCGTCGACTTCAACTTCGACACAATCGTCTCCGGCTGCAGCGATTAGAAAAGTCGTCCTAAAAACTAGATGTCAACCGGATGAAGCAGGTGATCAGCCTTTACCGACCCCTTCATGGTCATCGATAAAGTCTACATCTACCATCGAAAAAGGCATCGAACATAGACAGAAACACTGTCATCGACACCAGAGGCCTCAGGATCCGGAATTGGACCTGATAACCGGAGTTCCTTTGGCAATTATCGAACCAACTCCAAAGAAACCTCGGAGAGAGGAGTCTCTGTGTCCTTTGAGGCCTTCGACTCCTAGGCGATCCCCACAGATATTGGTGCCGGGAACTGTACCTCCACAGGGACCTGTGGAGATACTATTATTGCCTTTACTGCCTCCCCTCATAGCTGCTCTGGTTCCACCAGCTATGAGGGCGGAACTGGATGGTTATATCCACCAGGCAGTTCGAGATGCACTCCGTGGCATGCCTTCGATGCCAGCACCGATGCCAGTTCCACCTTCGATGCCAGTTCCACCCCCGTCACCGGTGTCTATTCCAATACCATCACAGAGTCCATCGCCGGTTCCGGTTCAACCACCGAGATCATTACCCTCACTGACACCGATGCCTACACCAATGCCTGTGCTGGATATGTCCTTCTTGGCGCCAATATTAGCAAAGTTGGACACTCATCTGTGCCATTCCGGTGCAACCACCCGATGCCCCAATGCCAAGACCGATGGAAGAAGAAGAAATAATAAAGAAAATATCGATGCCTGAACCTACTCCAGGTCCATCGTGAATCTCTCGTCCACGGCCATTGTTTTCTCCACTATTTCCATCGAGACCACCGGTGAAACCCTCGATGCCGTCAATGCCATCCTTTCCTCTTCCATTGACTCCTCGTCCACGTTCGTCGGACACTTGGGATGATCCAAATACTGACTCTTCCTCGGAGGAAGTCCTCTTAGATCCTTCTCCGGAGGAAAGAAGGAAATTCCTTCCAGAGGATCTGACTTTCTCTAATTTCATCAAAGATATGGCTGATACTATCCATTTTCAGCTAGTATCCAAAGAAGATACTAGACAGAAAACTCTGGAACTATTGCAGTTTGTGGATCCACCTAAAGAAGTCCTGACAATACCAGTTCACGAAGTTCTAGTGGACTTGCAACACAGGCTATGGGAGCATCCCTGCACCATACCACCTGTAAATAAATGGACTGATGCTACCTATCTAGTCCAGCATATTCCTGGCTTCCAGAAAACTCAACTACCTCACCAATCGGTAGTAGTAGAATCAGCTCAAAAGAGGTCTAAAAGAATTAAACCTCATTCATTGAATCCTCCTGGGAAAGATCACAGGTTTTTGGATACCATCGGCAGGAAAATGTTTCAAGGTTCAATGCTAGTGTCCAGAATTGCATCTTACCAACTCTATATGACGCAATATCAGCGTAATCTGTGGAAACAGATTCAGGAGTTATCGGAATCTCTTCCCCAACAATTTCAAGATTCCTTCAACAGCATTATCCATAAGGGCCTAGAAGCTGGGAAACATGAAGTTAGAGCAGCTTATGACAGCTTTGAGACTTCATCTAGAATGTCTGCCACAGGCATAAGTGCCTGCAGATGGGCCTGGCTCAAGGCCTCCGACCTGAGACCAGAAGTGCAAGAGAAGCTTGCTGATCTTCCTTGTGCAGGAGATAATCTCTTTGGAGATAAAGTTCGTAAAACAGTCTCCCAGCTTAAGGAACATTCGGAAACATTATGTCAACTTTCCTCTGCTCCACCAGAGTCCCAAACATCCACACGAAGACTTCCAAGACACCGGAGATACTATCCTCCTGCTACCCATGGAAGGTCATCAAGACCAGCACAAAGTTTGCAGACCCGACAACCAAGAGCACCTAGAGCTCAATCCCCTCCACAAACAGGCCCAGCTTCGGGATTTTGAAAATTCACCAGAGAACAGAAGCCTACCTACCAATCCAACCCCAAATTTGCCAGTAGGTGGTCAGATCACTTTCTTCCATCACAATTGGTCACACATCACTACAGATCAATGGGTACTCTCAATAACATCTCAAGGCTACCACCTGGACTTTCTAACTGTACCAAACGATACTCCACCCACCTCGTCTTGGACAGTGAAAAATCAATCCACACACTTACAAAAAGAATTATCCACCCTTCTGAGAGCCAGGGCCGTGGAACCAGTTCCCCAACCTCAGCAGGGCAGAGGATTCTACTCCCATTATTTCCTCATTCCAAAGAAAACAGGAGGCCTACGTCCCATATTGGACCTCTGGAAGCTCAACAAATACCTACAAAAGGAAAAATTCAGGATGGTGTCATTGGGCACCATGTTACCTCTACTTCAAAAAGGAGATTGGCTCTGTTCTCTGGATCTTCAAGACGCTTATGCTCACATTCCAATATTCCCTCCTCATCGCATATATTTGCGTTTCTTAGTGGGACATCAACATTTCCAGTACAGGGTGCTACCATTCGGTCTTGCCTCAGCACCTCGAGTATTCACAAAGTGCCTGGCAGTGGCAGCTGCCCACTTGCACAAGGAAGGCGTGCACGTTTTTCCTTATCTAGACGACTGGCTCATCAGAAGCCAAACAAAACAAGGAACTCTCAATTCTCTCAAGCTCACAATCAATCTACTCCATTCGTTGGGATTCCTAATCAACTACCAGAAATCCCATTTCACACCATCTCACCTGATGCAATTCATCGGAGCAGATTTAAATACCATAACGTCAAAAGCTTTCCTCCCAAAAGACTGTGCACAGACATTCGCCTCGTTAGCAGGCTCTCTACGCGCACGGATGCAGGTGACAGCTCATCAATGTCTCACGCTTTTGGGTCACATAGCCTCCACAGTTCGTCACTCCTATGGCCAGGTTAGCCATGAGAGTCACTCAATGGACTCTCAGAAGGCAATGGATACAAGCCATTCAACCACTGTCTTATCCAATTCAAGTAACTCAACAACTATGGTCCTCGCTCCTATGGTGGACGAACTAGGACAACTTGCTCTCAGGCTTACCTTTCCAACAACCGATTCCGCAAGTGACATTAACTCAGATGCATCCACCTTCGGGTGGGGAGCACACATTGGACATCTGCAGACTCAAGGTACTTGGACAAAACTCGAAGCCACATTTCAGATAAATTTCCTAGAGCTTCGAGCTATATGTTATGCGCTGCATGCATTCAAGGACTGCCTTTCCCACAAGACTGTTCTGATACAAACAGACAACACAGTAGCCATGTGGTACATAAACAAACAGGGAGGAACAGGCTCGTATCTCCTTTGTCAAGAAGCAGCACAAATTTGGAGCTGGGCCCTAATGCATTCAATGTTTCTCCGGGCCACTTATCTAGCAGGCATTCACAACATAATAGCGGACCTTCTCAGTCGTCAATTCCAACCTCACGAGTGGTCCCTGGATCCTGTCGTAGCAACCAAGATATTTCAACGTTGGGGTCAACCAACAGTAGACCTCTTTGCATCACAAGTGACTTACAAAGTGGACAACCTTTGCTCCCTGCACACGCAGAGAAACCGCTTACCCAGGGACGCCTTTGCTCGCCACTGGAATTTAGGCCTTCTATACGCGTATCCCCTGATACCGCTAATAACCAAAACCCTAGTGAAGCTACAACAGGACAAAGGGTCCATGATACTCATAGCCTCATATTGGCCTCGACAAGTATGGTTTCCAATATTTCTCGATCAGAGACCCAATTCGCCTGGGCACAGCACCCACTCTCATAACTCAGGGTCAGGGCAGGTTGCGTCATCCCAACCTTCAATCCCTATCCCTCACAGCATGGATGTTGAAAGCTTGATTCTGCAACCTCTCGATCTTTCAACTAATGTCTCTCAAGTGCTTGTAGTTTCACGCAAACCCTCCACATGAAAGAACTATCGTGCTAAGTGGAAAAGGTTTACCATGTGGTGCACACAAAACTGTATCGACTCTTTTTTTCTACACGACATCATCTTTATTAGACTTTCTCACAGGACAAGCAGGATGGTTGTCCTCACAAATGGGTGACATCGAGGATGGAGCCCACCACGGAAAACTTCTGTCAAAGTTTAACAGAACTTTGACTGGCCCCTACTGGGCATGCCCAGCACGGCACTGACCCTGCAGCCAGCAGGGGTCTCCCTTCAGTCTTCTTTTTTCCGCGCAGCAGTAGCCACGCGGTGAAAGAGCTCTTAACCACGTTCCTGACAGGAAATCGGAATTTTATATTCTGAAGAAAATTTGCCCCTCAGGGGTCTCCCTTCGACAAATTTTTCACTCCGCGGAACTTCGGTAAGTTTTTGCCGTTGTTTGGTTGACTTACGTCGAGTTTGGCCCTTGCGGCCTGTTGGCAGTCACCAATCCCGCGACTAAATTTTTGGCCCATGGCCATGGCGTCGGGGTTTCGCCGGTGTCCTGATTGTACCCGGACTATGTCAATCACAGACCCCCATAGGGTCTGTGTTTTGTGTTTAGGCAGCGAGCATGATGTCCTGACTTGCACCAAATGTGCCTTAATGACACCAAAAGGTCGCAAAGCCAGGATGGAGAAGATGGGGCTCCTCTTCCATGCTCGCACCCCAACGCCATCGATAGCATCGACGTCATCGGAACCGGCACCGTCTAAGTTGCATCATCATCGTCAACCCTCAGGTGACCGTCCGCCATCGATGACTTCCCGGCCGTCGACTCCCGTCCCTTCCCCTGATGGGCGAGGGGATCGGAAGGAAAAGCATCGCCATCGACGGCACAAGTCTCGGCCCGTCAAGGATCCAGAACCATCGACCTCCGTACCGACCGAGCCACCGACCAAAAAGCCTCGATCAGACCTGGCACCATCCACGTCTCTTTCGCAGGCACCGAGGAAACCCTCACCCCCTCGGGGTGTGGGAGCCGTGATCCCACCGGTTACGGTGGTCCCTCCGGCTCAGCCTCAGCCTCCCTCTCCCGTCGAGCCGGGTCTCGTTACCCCTGGTCTCCGGGTAGAACTGGACCGGCTGGTCCAGGAGGCCATCGAAAAAGCGATGCAGAGGTTCCAACCTGCACCGACTCCGGCACCGAGGAGGGAACCGACCACCGAGCCACTGGTAGAAGCACTGGCACTGCTGCTACACTGCATAGAAGCGCTTATAACAGCCCTTCCACCGGTGATTTCAGTAGCACCGACAACACCGCCATCTCCGACAGGCTTGTCATCGGGGGGGAGAAACACCATTCGTAATTCCCCCTTCGGGGGTGGTTCCATCGGTGCCTTCCCATCCCTCGCCATCGATATATCCTTCGGCTCCACCGAGACTTCCAAGGCCGGCACCGATTCCATCGAGACCACTACAGATGCCCTCGATGCCATTTCCAGCTCCACCTTCAGCACCGATGCCATCGAGGTTATACTCGGTGCCCTCGGTGGTTCCTCCTAATGTCTCGGACCCTCAACCAGGACCTTCAGGAATTCAAGCCCCTCATGATCCCTACGACACCTGGGGTGATGATTCCTCTTCTGACACAGATTTACCTTCACCACCGTCTCCTGCAGAGAGCAGAAAGCGTTCTCCTCCTGAGGATCTCTCTTTCATCAATTTTGTGAAGGAGATGTCGGAGTTGGTCCCTTTTCAGCTACAATCTGCACCAGATGATGGAACTACTCCAATTTTTGGATGCTCCAAAAATCATCGCTTCCATCCCTATTCATCAGGTGTTTCTAGACCTTCTAAAGAAGAACTGGGAATCTCCTTCATCTGTCTCCCCAGTCAATAAGAAAGCTGACTCCACATATCTTGTCCAGTCAGCACCGGGGTTTCAAAAGCCTCAATTGGATCATCGCTCTGTCGTCGTTGAGTCAGCTCAAAAGAAAGCTAAGCGTCTAAAGCCACACTCTTCAACTCCACCTACTAAGGACAACAAATTCCTAGATAGTGTAGGAAGGAAGGTGTATCACGGAGCTATGT
This sequence comes from Rhinatrema bivittatum, assembly GCF_901001135.1. NCBI lineage: Eukaryota > Metazoa > Chordata > Amphibia > Gymnophiona > Rhinatrematidae > Rhinatrema > Rhinatrema bivittatum. The sequence continues at coordinate 571,868,170 of NC_042616.1, forward strand.
TGATTTCACGCATAGCTTCATATCAGCTTTATATGACTCAATATAACAGAGCCATCCTAAAACAGATGCAAGAATATGCGGATACCTTGCCTGAACAATTTCAAGCCCTCCTTAACAAAGGGTTTGAGGCTGGGAAGCATGAAATTAGAACTGCATATGACATCTTCGATGCTTCCACAAAAGTTTCAGCCACAGCCATCTCAGCCAGACGTTGGGCTTGGCTAAAATCATCAGACCTTCGCCCAGAGGTCCAGGACAGGCTATCTGATTTACCCTGCCTAGGTGACAACTTGTTTGGAGAACAAATTCAGCAAATAGTAGCTGAATTGAAAGATCACCATGAGACGCTAAAACAACTCTCATCCGCTCCTTCTGATGTCACCTCCAAACAACCATCTAAGAAAGACTCTAAAAAGTCTTTCTTTAGACCACGTCGGTATTACCCTCCATCGGCTAAGCCTCGACCTGTACGGTCTTCCCACAGAGCTCAGCCACGTCAGCCTCGAAAGCAAAGGCCTACAGTAGCCCCACCCCCTGGGCCTACGGCGGGCCTTTGACTTCCTTGTAGAGAGCAGTTGCCAAACCCCTCTTCCAGCCATCCCCGTGGGAGGTCGGCTGTGCCAATTTCTAGACCGCTGGCTTCAGATTACCTCAGATCAGTGGGTACTAGCAATTATTGCACAGGGTTACCACCTCAACTTCACTACTCTTCCTGCAGACTCCCCGCCTCTACAAGCATGGAGTCTGACCAATCACTTGGCTCAGTTACAACAAGAAGTATCCTTTCTTCTGCAATCAAACGCTATAGAACCCGTCCCTCCCTCTCAGCAAGGAAGGGGATTCTACTCAAGGTACTTCCTGATACCAAAGAAATCAGGGGGGCTTCGTCCCATCTTAGACCTCCGAGCCCTCAACAAGTACCTTCAAAAAGAAAAGTTCAAGATGGTAACCCTGGGCTCGCTTCTCCCTCTGCTGCAAAGAGGGGATTGGCTATGCTCTCTAGACCTCAAAGACGCTTATACCCACATTGCGATTACACAATCCCATCGCAAGTACCTGCGTTTTCTGGTGGGCCGAAACCATTACCAATATCGAGTACTACCTTTCGGCCTGGCATCTGCACCACGAGTCTTTACCAAATGCCTCGTCGTGGTAGCAGCATTCCTCAGGAAGGAAGGTGTCCACGTCTACCCCTACCTGGACGATTGGCTAATCAGGGCCTCCACCCAACAGATTGCTCAATCCTCCCTAAACTTGACAATTCAAACACTCCTTTCCTTAGGGTTTCTTGTCAATTGCGAGAAATCTTGCTTAGTCCCATCTCAAACCTTATCCTTCATTGGGGCAGACTTGGACACCTTACAGGCAAAGGCTTACCTTCCTCACCAAAGGGTTCAAACCCTGATATCCCTAGCTCGCCGGCTCCAGTCTCAAAACACTGGCACGGCTCGCCAGTTCCTCGTTCTCCTAGGACACATGGCTTCCTCGGTTCAAGTCACCCCCATGACCCGACTAGCCATGAGAGTTACACAATGGACTCTGCGACACCAATGGATTCAAGCTCTTCAGCCTCTGTCCTCCATTGTCACAATTACACAAGCGCTACGCCTGTCTTTAACCTGGTGGACAAATCAAGTCAACCTCCTTCAGGGCTTACCCTTTCTCCTACCAGATCCGCAAGTAATCCTAACCACCGACGCTTCCCACATTGGTTGGGGGGCCCATGTGGACGATTTACAAACTCAAGGAGTCTGGTCTCGAGAGGAAGCCAAACATCAGATAAATTTCTTGGAACTGCGAGCGATCCGCTACGCGCTCAGAACTTTTCAAGATCACCTATCGAATCAGATAATCTTGATCCAGACAGACAACCAGGTGGCCATGTGGTACATAAACAAGCAGGGAGGCACAGGCTCCTTCCTTCTGTGTCAGGAAGCTGCGCAGATTTGGGCAGAAGCCCTCTCCCACTCCATGTACCTCAGGGCCACCTACCTGCCGGGAGTAGACAATGTATTGGCAGACCAGCTAAGCCGTGTCTTCCAACCACATGAGTGGTCACTCAATCCCTTAGTAGCGACCTCTCTGTTTCAACAGTGGGGTTATCCTTACATAGACCTCTTTGCGTCCCCTCAGAACCACAAAGTGGACAATTACTGCTCTCTCATTTGGAGCCAGCACTCTCGGCCGAGGGATGCGTTCTCCCTCAAGTGGATAACCGGTCTGCTCTATGCATTCCCTCCACTTCCTCTTCTGTCGAGGACTCTCGTGAAGCTACGCCAGGACAGGGGAACCATGATCCTGATAGCACCGCACTGGCCACGCCAAGTGTGGTTTCCCATACTCCAGGATCTCTCCATCCGCAGGCACATTCCCTTGGGAAAGGACCCGCATCTACTCACTCAAAACGACGGATGCCTCCTCCATCCCAACCTCCAGGCCTTGTCCTTGACGGCATGGATGTTGAAAGGTTAGTCCTTCAGCCTTTTAACCTTTCGGATTCAGTTTCTCGTGTCCTGATAGCTTCACGAAAGCCCTCCACCAGAAGATCCTATTCATATAAATGGAAAAGGTACACATCATGGTGCACTTCTCAGTCCCTTGATCCCCTTTCCTGTCCAATCTCTAAGTTCTTGGACTATTTATGGCATCTATCAGAATCCGGTCTTAAAACCTCTTCCATTAGAATGCATGTCAGTGCGGTAGCCGCCTTCCATAAAGGTATTGGGGGTGGTCCTATCTCAGTACAACCCCTAGTAACACGCTTTCTTAAAGGCTTGCTCCATCGAAAGCCACCTTTACGTCCGCCGGCCCCATCTTGGGACCTTAATCTGGTTCTGGGTCGCCTTATGAAGCCACCCTTTGAACCTCTTCACTCCTGTGACCTAAAATATCTCACATGGAAACTGTTATTCCTTTTGGCTATCACTTCAGCTCGCAGGGTTAGTGAGTTACAGGCCTTAGTCACCTATCCGCCTTACACTAAACTCTTGCACGATAAGGCGGTACTACGCACTCACCCTAAATTTTTACCTAAGGTAGTTTCGGAGTTTCATATCAATTAATCCATCATACTGCCTATCTTTTTTCCCAGGCCCCACTCCAACTCCGGGGAACAGACTCTGCATACCCTAGACTGTAAACGGGCTCTAGCATTCTATCTAGACCGTACAGTTGCCCACAGGAAGAGCACACAATTATTTGTCTCCTTCCATCCTAACAAGTTAGGGCAACCTGTGGGTAAGCAGGCTCTTTCCTCATGGTTGACAGACTGCATTTCCTTTTGCTATCAGCAAGCTGGCATTCCTTTCCAAGACCGTGTTACAGCACACTCTGTGAGGGCCATGGCGACTTCAGTAGCACACCTTCGATCGGTGCCGCTTCCTGACATCTGTAAGGCTGCAACCTGGAGTTCTCTCCATACCTTTGCAGCCCACTATTGTTTGGACAAAGCTGGAAGACAGGACTCCATCTTCAGCCAATCTGTCTTGCGTAACCTTTTTCCAACATGATGTACCAACACCCTTCCACCTTCCCGGTAGGGTGCGGATGCCCTTTACCAAATTCTACCCCAGTTGTTGTGCCTGTTGCACGCCGTTGGGTGCCTTTGGTGCAAGTCAGGACATCCTCAGCTCGGTACTCACCCATTTGTGAGGACAACCATCCTGCTTGTCCTGTGAGAAAGCAAATGTTGCTTACCTGATGTAACAGGTGTTCTCACAGGACAGCAGGATGTTAGTCCTCACGAAACCCGCCCGCCACCCCGCGGTGTTGGGTTCGTTTTATTTTTCCTTTTTTCGGCACTGCCTGTAGCTTTGAAAATCAGACTGAAGGGAGACCCCTGCTGGTTGCAGGGTCAGTGCCGTGCTGGGCATGCCCAGTAGGGGCCAGTCAAAGTTCTGTTAAACTTTGACAGAAGTTTTCCGTGGTGGGCTCCATCCTCGATGTCACCCATTTGTGAGGACTAACATCCTGCTGTCCTGTGAGAACACCTGTTACATCAGGTAAGCAACATTTGCTATCTGTGGCACCTCTCAGACTCTGTTCTCCAGACCTCATCTCTAAGGGTACACTTAAGTGCAATCTCAGCTTATCACAATACCGTCGGGGATGCACCGATATCAGTGCAACCCTTCGTTAGTAGGTTTATGAGAGTTTTAATTCAACTTAAGCCTCCACACCGACCACCAGTCACAAAATGGGACCTTAATGTAGTATTAACAAGGCTCATGCGTTCTCCTTTTGAACCCATGGATTCCTGTGATGTTAAATTTCTTACTTGGAAGACTATTTTCCTAATAGCCATCACATCTGCTAGAAGGGTTAGCGAGTTACAAGCACTTGTCACATACTCACCCTACACAAAATTCCTACCTGACCAAGTGGTACTCCGTACACACCCAAAATTTCTCCCCAGGGTAGTTACGGAATTCCACTTGAATCAATCTATCATCTTGCCTACTTTCTTCCTAAAACCGCACTCTCACCAAGGAAAGAGGGCTTTACACACCTTGGACTGTAAACGTGCGCTCGCATATTACTTAGATCGCACTACAGCCCATAGGAAATCCACCCAGCTCTTTGTATCTTTTGATAAAAAACAAACCTGGAAAAGCTGTGGGCAAACAAACTGTCTAACTGGCTTGCAGATTGTATAGAATTTTGTTATGAAAAAGCAGGCCTCCCTCTCCAAGGGCAAGTAAAGGCGCACTCAGTAAGAGCAATGTCAACATCAGTAGCACACTATTGTTCAGTGCCAATAGCTGACATATGTAAAGCCACAACATGGAGTTCTCTTCACACCTTTGCGGCTCACAACTGCCTGGACAAGGAAGGAAGACAGGATTCAGCCTACGAACAATCTGTCTTAAAGAACTTGTTTCCAGTATGACCCCAACTCCTTAGACATCCAACCTTCTATGATTTCAGGCTGCCTCGTTTTTCCCAACAGTACACCAGTTGTTGTGCCTGTTGCACAAGTTGTACACTGTTGGTCCAATACAAGGATGACTCAGCCTGTAGCTTGCTAATCACCCATATGTGAGGACTAGCATCCTGCTTGTCCTGGGATAAAGCAAAATTACTTACCTTGTAATAGATGTTATCCCAGGACAGCAGGATGATGTAGTCCTCACGAAACCCACCTGCCACCCTGCAGAGTTGGGTCCGATAAGTTTTATTATTTTATTTTTGCCTAAAGCTTATTGCTACAAACAAGACTGAAGGGAGACCCCTGTAGTTCGAGGGATCATGGCATGCTGGGCATGCTCAGTGGGCTCAGGATGCCAGTCAAAAGTTTCTAGAAACTTTGACAGAAAGTTTTCCATGATACGGCTCCATCAGTGACTTCACCCATATGTGAAGACTACATCCTGCTGTCCTGTGATAACACCTATTACAAGGTAAGCAATTTTGCTGTACTTTGCAACCTGAACTGAACATGGTCAGAGACAAGATGCTGGGCTTGATGGACCATGGTCTGATCCAGCATGGAACTTCTTATGTTATAAAACAGACATTTCAAAATGAAAAATAACTGCAGGAGGATAATGGTCTGGATTGATCATGTTTCACTCCCAGAGAGCTGTATTTTGTACATTATATGTTCTCCCTATGAAACTCTCTTTCCATACCTTGGAACTTTTGTGTTGTCACCCTGAATAGTTTATTTTTGGGGGGGGGGGGAATTTATATCGGCTTTCTCTCTTCCAGAAACCCTCCCCCCTAATTAATCTATTCTCTTTCTTTCCCACTCACCTACTCCAGCTATGACCTGATATTCCCTTTTCCACCCCACCCCTCTCTAAGGCAGAGCTCCCTAATTTGTGCTCCCTCACTATATCCTCAGCTGAATCCCAAGAACTGGAATCACAGCTAAAGCTGAGCTGTGTATGTTTCAGCCCCTGTTCTCCAGTTTCTCTCCTCATGCTACTCCATGCTGATGCTTCCCTTTCTGTTCCCTGAAGGCTCCCTGAAAACAATTAATCTGCTTCCTTCTCCAGCCTTCCTCTCTTGTTTGCACGCTTACTGATAAAGGGGAGTGGGAATGAAATTGCAGCATGCACTGCAAAACATAACATTTGCTGTGTTCTCTTTTCCAGCCCCTTCCCTCTTGTTCTCTGCAGGCATCCTGAAGGCTAGTGAATGAAGCAGTAAACAGAGGCCTGGGGCTTTCTAGTGTTTCCTCAGAGACCTGGCAACTGATACAGATTAGCTGAGTTTCCGGGTAAAATCCAGAGAGTTCCCAGCTTTCTCCTAGGACAAACAGGATGGTAGTCCTCACAGATGGATGACATCATCAGATGGAGCCTGGCATGGAAAACTTTTGTCAAAGTTTCTAGAAACTTTGACTAGCACACTGAACAAGCCTAGCATGCCACTAGCCGTGCAGCCACACAGGATTCCTCTTCAGTCTTGTTTTTTTCTACGAAGCAGTTGCCTCGCGGTTCTTGGAGCTCTCTTCCTATTTTTTCAATAGATTCTTCATATCGAGGTTTTTTTCCCTCCTGTATCCTCCGCGTGGGGTCCCTCTCCTTTGTCGCCCCCCCCCCCCCCCCCCCAGTGTCTCGGTAGGTGTTTCTCTTGTTTCTTGTGGTCGGTTCCCGAGCGTGTCGCTTCCCGGTGGCTGCCGGCCATTGACCGCTCACAGGCTTGTTTTCATGGCATCATCCAGGTTTCACAAGTGCCCCCTGCCCGCAGACCATGTCTCTCACGGATCCACACAAGGTCTGTATCCTCTGCGTGGGGGCTTCCCACGACTTCTGTGGGTGCCCCAACTGTGCCCAGATGACCCCCAAGGGCCATCATTTCCATTTGGACAAGATGGAGCAACCTTTTACAACAAGAAGTCGGCTCCATTGACCCCGGCATCGGGGACTTCGACTCCGAGGGGCTGTAGAGAGCCCTCAGACTCACCGTCGCCTTCTATGTCCCATCCAGTTCCTCCTCATGATGAGGGGGCTTGGGGGACCGGCCCTCTCCATCATCTTCCAAAGCATCTGGATTATTGGCATCCTTGGCGTTGGAGAAGGACCAGGCCGAGCACCAAGGGAAACACCGGCACTGGCAGTCATTGTTGCACGGTACCAGTGCTGACTCCGAAGGAGCACCGACCCATGCTAAGCCTTCTCAGAAGCAACTCTGTGGTGAAGAGGCCCCATCCTCTTCAAAACCCGGGAGTCCCAGGCGTTCCCCACTGAGTGTGGTGCTGGGTACCGAGCCTCCGCGGCCCCTCATAGAGGGTCCGGTGACGCCTTGTCATCCTCCTCCATCCGTGTTCTCATCACTGGACTTTCAGGAGGAGTTAAACTGCAGGGTGCAGCAGGCGGTGCTTCGAGCCCTCCGGAGCTTTGAACCAGCCCCAGGGCTGGCCCCAATGCCAAATTCAGAGCCAGCACCTGCATTGTTAGCGCCCCTGCTGGAGCATCTCAACATCCTTTTGGGCATCCTACCATCGCAACCGGTGCACAGGGTTCCTTCAGTTCCTCATGCGGCTGAAGGCAGTTGAGGCCTTGTGTGTGTGTGTTTGTGATTTGGAGCCTGAGTAAGGGTGTGTGTGAGAGAGGGATTTTGCAAGGGTGCATGTGAGAGGGGGAGCCCATGTGAAGGAGTATGTGTGTGTGCAAGAGAGAGATGGAGCCTGTGTTGAGGGTGAATGTGTGATTGAGCTAGCATGTGTGTGTGCTTGAGAGAGGGAGCCTGTGTGTGCGTGCCCTATAGAGAGGGAGCCAGCATGTGTGTGTGTGTGTGTGTGTGTGTGTACGTCTGAGAGAGAGGAAGCTACTGTGTGTCTGAGAGAGGGAACCAGCATGTTTGTGTGTTTTGTGTGTGTGTGTGTGTGTGTGTGTGGCTGAGTGGGAGCCAGCTTATATGTGTGTGTGCCTGAGAGAGAGGGAGCCAATGTGTGTGTGTGTAGCCTGAGAGAAATGGATCCAGTGGTATGTCTGAAAGAGAGGGAGCAAGTGTGTGCGCATGTGTGTGTGCACACCAGAGGGAGGGAGGGAGCCAGTATGTATATGTGTATCTATGAGCATGTGTGAGTTTTGAAAGAGCGTTTGTGTATGTCTGTATGAGCATGAACCTGTGTGTATATGAGAGAGGAGAAAGTTTGTGCATCTCCCTTCCCTTCCCACTAAGCTATGACAATCGCAGGGTGATTGGCAGTCAAGTTCCCAGGTATGGAGAGTGAGTGATTTTTTTTTTATTCTTATTGATTTATTTTTTTGAAAATCTTTTATTTGAGCCAACAGGCAGATATCATAATAATAAACACAACAGTCAGCATACTGTCAATGTACTGAATAAGAAACACTATTCCTAGAACTAACACATTTAGGCTCAAATACCATTTTACAAGTTTGAAACCCCCCAAAACACACACACACCACTTGCATATCTATTCACCCACTCACACACAACCATCTGAGGAACTTTGAAGCTAGTGTGTATCCCAGGCAACGCTGAAAGCCAGATAACATAGACCACCCTTTAGACTTTCCTCAAAACTTTATCCCATAAAAGGAAGTATCCTTTAAGAGCCTCGAACGCCCTTTTAGGTAGCAGATCTTTGTCATATTTTCTCAATTTGCACAGTACTCTGCATCAGCTCTTTCCAGTACATGAAAACAGGAGCTTCATTGGTCTTCCAGCATAGCAACACATTTTTCTTAGCAAGCAACAATGCCGACCAAGAATCGCACCCCCCCCCCCCTTGCAATAGCCGGATACTCCTATCCATGATATACAGGTAGATTAACAGCCCAGACCAGGGAATCCTACCCCCCAGAATAACATCAAGAAAATCTGTGACCTCATCCAAAAACACTTGTAGCTTAAAATATCCAGTGAACATGTGACAAGTCCCCAGGATGGGTATTGCATTTTATACATGACTCAGATGAGGTGGTGGTTGATCTGATTGGTGGTGGTTGGGAAAGTTAAAAAAAAAAATAGAAGTTTTAAATTATTGGATGATCTGTTCATCAGCTGTTTTGAAATATTCTTTTTATGAATATGGTTTTACTATAATTGATGCTTTATATTTCTTGATTTTATTGCTTGATATTTTCTGAGAAATGGTGATATTTCTATTTTTCCATTGGGTTACATATTGGATCTGATTTGTTAGAGTTTCCAGTTCAGTTTTTGTCAGCAGTTTTCCATTTATACTTTAAGGTCACTTTAGTCTGTATTTGGTGAGAGTCTGTCTGTGTTCTTAACCTCGTTCACACTTGCAGTATTCTGCTAACCTGTTGTTTCTATGTAGCTTGGCTTGTTTGTTTTCGTAATAGGAGGTGTATTGTGCTTTAGAGCCTGCTGTAATATTTGCAGTGCTGCCTTTTCATAGGTGGGGTTGTAACTGAGTGCAGGCAGTTACTGCTGTTTTGGAATGGGGGGTTTATTATATTGTAATTGTAGTTTAGTTTGTCCAAGCCCACACCTAACATGCGTTACAATAGTTCTAATACCATATGTGTTCCAAGGGTCTTTGATTTTTATGCAGGGTTTTCTGGTTGATACCATAGCCGTGCAAGTAAATATATACATGCTGTTATATTTTTAGTTCAAAACACTGTACTTTGAGTGTCCTTTTTCATGTAAAATATTGTATGTATAATTTTTAATTGTGTGTGGAGAGGGCCAGGCATAAAGCTCTAAGATTCACTTAGGGTGCCTAATACCCTTGAACTGGCCCTGATTAGAAAAAGAATACAAATGAAATATTAAAAAAAAACCAAAACTGAATGAGAAGGGGGTAACACAGTAATTGTTCACACAGGGCAGCAAAATACCTAGTTAGCACTGGCCCTGCTCAGCAGCGCTCTGTGATAATGCGCTAGAGGGGTTCTCATCTCTTCCCTGTGAGAAGAGACCCTGCACGGTGATGAATGGGAGGGGTTGAGTCAGAGCCGTAGCTAGCTTATGGCCAATATGGCCGAGGCCATAAGCGCCATCTACCAGGGGGTGCCATCTCTCACAATTTAACTCAAGAGCTGCCTTCTCTCCACCTGATATACAGATTTTTGGCCAGAACTGCTGTGCCTGCATCTGGAGTTCTGTTTACCATCAGGGCTGTCCCTGAAAGGGGAGGGGTGTGTCCGAATTGAAATAAAAAAAAATCACCAATGCTGCCACCCAGTTCAAACGAAGCTTAGGAGCCCCTCCCGCAGAGGAGCACAATATACATACCTACATCATCCTCCCCACCTCCCTCAAGGCAGTTAGTTGCATGACCAGCAGGAAGAAAGAAGCAGCATGGGCCTCCACTCCCCCTCCCCACAATCCTAAGCAGAAGAAGCAGGGCCCAGAGTTTAGAAGCACAAAGGAAAAGTCTAGTGGCTCGCCAAACTTAAGAAGGAGACTGCTGCTGCTACCAATTATTCTTCCAGAGGGGGAAACAAGTGAAAGAGCATAAGAGACAGAGCGTGTGTGTGTGTGTGTGTGTGTGTGTATACAGTATATGATTGAGCATGAGACAGCGCGTGTTTCTATATGGTTGAGCGTGAGAAACAGCAAGCATGTTTCTGTATGATTGAGCATTAGACAGCGTGTGTATACGACATGAGAACGTGTGTATATATGATTGAGCATGAGACAGTGTGTGTATATACATTATGACTGAGCATGAGTGCATATGCATATGATTGAGACAGCATGTGTGTATGTATGACTGACCATGTAGAAACTGTGTGTGTGACTATGACAGATTATGTGTGTGTGACTGAGTATAAGACAGATTGTGAATGTACATGTGCATGACTGATTATGAGAGACAGAGCATGTCTGTTTATATATGACTGAACGTGTGAGAATGTGTGTATATATGGCACGAATGACTGAGCATATGAGAGAGCCTGTGTGCATGTTTGTATATGATTGAGCCCTATGTGTGTATGTATGATTGAGAGAGAGAAGAAAGTTTGTGTACAACCCCTGCCCCCTTATAAATCCACGACAATCTCATGGCATCTGGAAATGAAATGTTCCAGGTATGGAGAATGGAGGAATTTTTAATATCCTAATTAGCTTTAATTTATGGATGTTATTTTAAGTATCCAATAATTTGGAATATTTTATTGCCATTTAGAATATTTTCAGATGAGTTTCTAATTATCTGATGTTTTGAAATATTCTTTGTATTAGTATAGTTAACTATCATGATTGATGGTTTACATTTTTTTGATTTTATTGTTTGATACTTTGAGGTTCTGTTTTTCCATTGTTTCATTGCATACAGAATCTGGTTTGTTGCGTTTTCCAGTTCAGTTTTTGTCTGCAGGTTTCTATTATACTTTTTGGTCTCTTTATTCTGCATTTGGTGAGGGTCTGTTTGTATTCTGCACTTATGAACAAGATGAGGTATTTTGCTGCTACCATATAGTTTCTGTGTAGGGATCTATAGAGGCTTGTTCTGTTTTCCTAATAGGACCAAAGTGATTTGAAAATAAAATGTACAGACAGCAAGGGTAGAAAAAAGCATTTTATATTCAGTTTAGTGAATGGGAATATGTGGCTCATAATTTATTTTGCACAATACAGGAGGAAATTCATTTGTGTTTCTATTTAATAGAAACACAAATGCCTTTCATAAATAAATACATTTCTCTGGTGTTGCGTGACATGCAACATCTGACTTAAGAACATAAGAAAATGCCATACTGGGTCAGACCAAGGGTCCATCAAGCCCAGCATCCTGTTTCCAACAGTGGCCAATCCAGGTCATAAGAACCTGGCAAGTACCCAAAAACTAAGTCTATTCCATGTTACTGTTGCTAATGGCAGTGGCTATTCTCTAAGTGAACTTAATAGCAGGTAATGGACTTCTCCTCCAAGAACTTATCCAATCCTTTTTTAAACACAGCTATACTAACTGCACTGACCACATCCCCTGGTAACAAATTCCAGAGTTTAATTGAGTAAAAAAGAACTTTCTCCGATTAGTTTTAAATGTGCCCCATGCTAACTTCATGGAGTGCCCCATGCTAACTTCATGGAGTGACTTCTCTGTGTTTCCAGTTCAGTTTTTGAATGAAGGCTTATGGTGCCAGAATCATACTGGTTCCAGTTGAAGTGGAAGCCCAAAGAAGCAGGGGGAAAATAAAGTAAAATTAAAGCCCCCCCCGCATTTAACAGAGTCCCCCAGCTTGTGGGCTTGTATGTTGTGTTCAGGGTGAGGGCACACTTTTTTACTTGGCCATAGGTGCCAAATGGCCTGGCTATAGCTCTGGATTGGCTCTGGATTGAGTGACGGAGAGGGAAGGGAAAGGGGATGAGGGAAGGGATGGAGTGAGTGACTGAGAGGGAAGGTATGGGGTGAGTGATGGAAGGGAAGGGGGGGTGAGTGACAGAAGGAAGGGAAGGGTGGTTGAGCAAGAAAAAAGGAATGGAGGGGAATACGAAGAAAGGATAGAAGTGTTTTCTGTGTATATGTGAGAGAGGAGAAAGTTTGTATGTTCCTTGCTCCCCTCCTCCTCTCCACTAATCCCACTTCTATCTCAGGGTGACTGAAAATCAAAAGTTCTGAGGTGTTACTTCAAAACATTTCTGGCAGTGAAAGGTGTTTGTGTGGCTGTTACTGAGATGTCACCAGAATTTGAATTTTCTTTTGTATGGTGAGTTGGTGTGGGCCTTCTCTTGGATAGTGCATCCCTTCTGGGTACCTTAGCAGAAGCAGTGGGCATCTCAACCTATCTTATCCCTTACCATGAACTGTTCCTAACTGCTGGCATCAGTTACCAATAAAGTAAAGCATTGCTCCAGCTCTGGGCTGCTAATGCTCTGAGCTACCTCACACAGCCTGACATCTTCATCAAAAACTGGCTTAATGTTGTACATGCTAGCATATCAAAGGAGAAATTTTGAACCTGGCCTTTATTGATGATGTCAGGTTGGGGAGGCCACTCAGAGAGTTGGTCACATGGCAGCAGCAAGTTTTCTGATGCACCACCAACTTCAGCAGTCACCCTATGCCCCTGTTTCCTAGTGTTGGATTATTTAAATGCCTAGAACAAGAATGCTGGTAATTGGGCAGAATTTAAATTGCTGTAAATAAATAAATTGCGATAATATAATATTGCTCAGCTTGGTTCTTGGTTCCTTTTAGATCAGTGGTTCTCAACCCTGTCCTGGGGACCCCCCCAGCCAGTCGGGTTTTCAGAATATCCACAATGAATATGCATGAGAGAAAATTTGCATGTTATGGAGGCAGTGTATGGAAATTTTCTCTCATGCATATTCATTGTGGATATTCTGAAAACCCGACTGGCTGGGGGGGTCCCCAGGACAGGGTTGAGAACCACTGTTTTAGATGAATACCAGTTCAATTAGTTTTGTTTGCATATACAGTTTTTGCAAATGGCAGTCCTATGGTTTCCACATGGATTGTTTCTTCCAGGACTGAAAATTGAAGCAGAAGGGGATGAGCAGCTCAGTCTTGCAGCTTGCTTGCCTCTTATCAAATTCCAGATTTCCTTTTTCCACATAAATAATAGGGTCCCTCCACAAGTATTTTATTTAGAACTTAATTAGTTCTAGAAATGGCTTCTGTTGTAACCATCTGCTTGCCTCCTGTGCAACTAACTCAGGGGCAGGCAAGAAACTCTTGCTGCAGGATTTGTGGAAGCCTTAGAAGGACCTTGTTTTATTTGTGTTAGTCCTGGGGGAATTCTGTGCTACTGCAGAACGCAGAATTCCCCTCCTATACAGCTGTGCAGATTATGCACAGAATTTGGGAGGCTGTCCTGCTCGCAGCAAAGATGGAACAGGCCCCGGCATGCCTCAAGTGGAGGCCGTCCCACTTGAGGTGAAAGAACAGGCCCCAGTGTGCCACGAGCGGAGCCTGTCCCACTTGTGGCGAAGATGGAGTAGGCCCCAGTGTGTGTGTGTGTGTGTGTTTAAGACTGCAAGCCTGGGGAGTGAGAGAGAGAGAGAGCATGTGCGTGGTTGTGGGTGCCAGAGAGAAGGAGCCTATGTAAGGAGATTGTGAAGGAGTGTGTATGTGTGTGAGAGATTGGGAGCTGGTGTACATGAAAAAGGGATTGTGTGTATGTGAAGGTACTTGTTTGTGAGAGAGGGAGCCTGTGTGAGGAGGTATGTGTGTGTTAGAAAGAGAGCCTGTGTGAAGGGATGTGTGTATGTGGGAGAGAGGGATCCTATGTGCACGGGGGTTGTGCAGGGATCAGTGAGAGAGACATACAAGTATCCTGTGTGAAAGAGAGAGCGAGCTTGTGTGGGTGTGTATGTGTGAGAGAAAGGGAGCCTGTATGAAGGGGCGTGCGAGAGAGAGAAGGGAGCCTGTATGAAGAGCTGTATGTGTGTGAGAGAGAGGGGGGTATGTGTGCATGAGAGAGAGAGAGAGAGGACAGAGGGAACCTGTGTGAGGGGCAGTACTGAGAGAGGGGTCAAATTCTAGGAATGGAGATAGAGTGGAAGGGGTTGATCCTAGAGGGGGAGGGGAGAGATAGTGATAAGTGGAGGAGTTGGGGGTCTGGGAGTGAAAAGTGAAAGGAGACTGGCCAGTGGAGTAGGGAAAGAGGGTGGAAGAGACACAGTGAACTTCTAGGGAAATTCTGCTCAAAATATTAAAAACTCTATCTTTCAGTAACTTTTTTCTGTATTACTTTTTAAATTGATTACGGTACTTAGACTGTCATATATAATGTGTTATATTGACCAATATAAAGTATGCAGAATTTTGCCAAATTTTACATTTTTGTGTGCAGAATTTTAAATTGTTTGCACAGAATTCCCCCAAGAATATAATTTGTAAAGTGTGAATTCCCAGTGAAGGTTATACCTATACTAGGGCAAAAGGAAGAGGGGGGACCCATTTGGAAATCTTGGAAGCCATTGTAATGCTTATGGGATTGTAATATCCTATTATTGGCTAACATTGTATAGCCTCTCTTCTAGTGGTGAGCTGAGAAGTACAGGGATCACAGTCCTGGGGCTAAGTATATCCACAATGAATATTATATGATATTTATCTTTGGTGCTGCATATGTTATTCAGCAGAAATGACACATACAATAATATTTTTTCTGGTAAAATCAATTTTTTA
Source organism: Rhinatrema bivittatum (assembly GCF_901001135.1). NCBI lineage: Eukaryota > Metazoa > Chordata > Amphibia > Gymnophiona > Rhinatrematidae > Rhinatrema > Rhinatrema bivittatum. The sequence goes on from NC_042616.1 coordinate 571,883,225, forward strand.
ATAATAAAATACAGTATATGCAAAAGCAGTATTCTGATAAGCATACTGTGATTGTATAGGACCACTTATAAGAATGGCCCAAAAAGAGAGAAACAAACAGAGCAGAGAGAACACATTTATCAGGATATGTATTCGGTGATTGCTTGCAAAGCAGGTGAGGTGAACCCCAATGCCCTGAAAGGTCCCTTCAATCAAGTATGGCGGTTCTAGTTCCCGATGAAAAGAGGAATACAGTCTCTCTCTCTCCCAGTTCTTGAAAACTCAGCACCAGAGAATCAAATCAGGGTCTCGTTCATTATCTGTTCCATTTTTTTTTATTGAAATGTTTATTGACACAATTAATATAAATGATCCAATAACTTTAAACATTAATGAAAAGAGTACTCACAGTACAATAAACTTCAACCTCATAACATTAGTGTCTGTCTTTTTGTTCCCCAGAACCCCCACCCCTCCCCTGCCCCCACCCCCCTCCCTCCCTCCCCCCCCCCCCCCCCCCCCCCCTTCCCCAAATACATACTAATTCCACTTTCGAGGTGTATATACACATATCCTCTCTATGGGGCACACCCCCTCTCAACCCCCTATGCGGGGCCAGAGTTGTCCGGTCTATTTCTTCCCCATGGGGCTCTAAAGTAAATGCGAATTCCCACTCATACATCAGCTTCTTATTTCCAGCAGCCAGAGACTCCTTAATAAGCTTTATACCAGCGGAGAAAAGGTTCCCAAATTAATACATGCTTCCCCACCTTATTTTGTTGCTGAGCTCTAAGATAATACCAATAATGCATTTGCCATAGTCTATGTGCTACAGAAAATACAGTGGGCAACCAGCCTTCTAGTGTGCCGCCAGCTCCTGCTGTGCCGCACTAAGTACTTGATGAATCAGAGCCCTCTTCATCCCCGACCAAGTGACCAAATAGGCAGATAATAAGTAAACTTCCTGGCGTAAGGGGATGTGAATGTTCAACATCTGAAAAATCATAGACTGTAGTTGTTGCCAAAATACCACAATTTTGGGACTGTTCCACCATATATGTATAAAGGTACCCTCTTGACCACATTATCTCCAGCAATGCACCCCTTGCTTGGAGTACATTTTATGTAGTTTAAATGGAGTTAGATAGCATTGAGATAGCAGTTTATAGTTAGTTTCCAGTAAAGTTGCAGAAATAGAATGTTGAATCATATATCCAAAACATTGTGTCCATTGTGCAGCGGTCCACTGTAATGCTAAGTCCTGTTCCCATTCCCGTTGATATCGAGCCCCTCCTGGTGCCGAGCCCATCAGCCATACATATATATTTGATATAATGCCTTTCTGTCCCATTTGGGCACAGCACATAGATTCAAAAGCCGTTGGCTTCCGGAACAGGTTAGCTGCAGGATGCAGGTCCTGAAGACAATGCCGCAATTGTAAGTAATAATAGTACTCCTTATTTGGAAGGCCAAAGAGTCGCTGTAAGTCCTCAAAGGGAAGAATACTCTGTTCATGTATCAACTGTTCATAACGCCAAACACCCCCCCCATAAGTTACCCAACAATTATTTTTATATAACCCGATTGGTAGCAGGGGGTGTAACCAAACTTGACCCAGATAATATATGTCTGCATTTCTGCCAAATCCGTAGGAGACTTGCAAAAAGGGATTACCCCGAGCCAAATCCATAGTTTTCCGTGGCATCCCCCAAATTCTATGTGACAGGGGTCCCCCAATGCCTGAGGCTTGCTCGATTCTTGCCCATTGCTTCATGTTTTGTCCCTCTGTCCAGTCAGGAATAACTCATAATTGAGCTGCATGATAGTACCGGGTGAAATTTAGGCCAGCCAACCCCCCTTCCGCTCTAGATTTGTGTAAAACCTGTCTAGATATTCGAGGTGGTCTCCTTCGCCAAATGAAATTAAATATCTTAGTATGTAACCTTTTCAGAAATTTGGTCGGTACTGCTATCGGCAACGTCTGAAAAAGGTAAAGCCACCTGGGCAACACATTCATTTTAATAGTGGCCACTCTCCCCACCCAGGATAGCATGTAAGGGCACCATATCTCTAGGTCTCTGGCAGTTTTAGACATTAACGGTAGATAGTTTAGAGGGAATAACTGCTTCCAATTCGCATTCAGCATAATACCTAAATACTTTAACCCGCCTGTGGTCCATTTAAATTGAAAATGATCTTGAATACTAGATTTCTGTGCCTCTGTGAGTGTGATATTCAAGACCTCCGTTTTGGTCATATTAATCTTGAATCCCGAAAGGGCACTAAATCGATCCATTTCCTGCACCAAAATTGGCAAGGTCAAGTTAGGATGCGCAATCGAAAACAATATATCGTCAGCATACAACGATATTTGATATTGGGCGTCACCACTGACCATGCCTTTAATGTCCCTATTTTGTCGAATCTTGGCCGCGAACGGTTCCATGAACAGTGCAAACAGTAGCGGAGATAAAGGGCACCCCTGTCTGGTTCCCCGTCCCAAATCGAAAGTGGAGGAAATATGTACCATTAACTTTTATACAGGCCTTTGGGAAAGCATACATTGCCGCAATCCAGGTTCTAAAGTTATCCCCTAGCCCCACCTTCCTCAGTACACCAAACAAGAAGTCCCAGTTTACCCTATCAAACGCTTTCTCAGTATCCACCGCTACTAATATTGAAGTGATATTTTGCACGTGAGCGTTCCATATTAAGTTCACCACTTTCCTAATGTTATCCCCAGCTTGTCTGCCCGGGATAAACCCCGCTTGGTCAGAATTTATTAACCTGGGCATAACAATATTTAGTCTATGGGCCAATACCTTGGCCAAAATCTTTAGATCCAGGTTTAGGAGGGAGAAAGGCCTATAGGAACCACACATGGATTTATCCTTTCCTGCTTTAGGAAGCACCGTTATCCCAGCCAACTCCTTAGTTGCTGGCAGTATAGTGGCCGATAGTAAATTATTAAATACCAAATGCGGGACAAGGAGGTCTTTAAATTTCTTATAAAAGAGACCCGTAAAACCATCTAAACCGGGAGCCTTGTGAGGCTTAAATCTGTTCCATTTTTGTGTTGTACTTGGCTTCCTTATATACTGTATGAAAGGAATCTTACTGGCACAGACAAGGTCTTACTTTTTGTTCATTGCAACTCAGCCAACACCCTAGTCAGAAGACACAACATCTCAGTTGGATATATGCTAAGAGTTCTTGTTTCTACTAAGGCAAAAATGTCGTTTCTATTTCTAAACTACAGTGGTTAAGTCCTCATTTTCTAATTTACAAAGTCCCTTCAAACTAAAGGAATGCAGTTTGTACATAAATATTTGAAAGTAATATTTTAAAGCAGTTTTCTGTTATTTAGTTATGATATTTCAAAGCATTTTCTTATCTCTAGGCTGCAGAGTCTAGGCAAAGGGACCCAGTAGCTACATGTTAGAAGGCACTTACACATATTTGCATCATTGCTTACTAGTAAGGCTTCTTTATCTTTCTTCAGCTTATCTAAGTAACAGCTTCACATATTGCAACTGTAACTTTTTCTCTGAGCAAGGAAATATCCAGCACTTTTAACTATCACTGTTTTTCTGCTGTGTCTAAGGAAAAGCAGTTTTTTTATGTATAACTTTAATTATTTCTTTTACTGTGAGCTTTATTATGACCAACTATGATTTTTTTCACTATGTATAAAGCATTATTTCATATGCAATTATACTGTTTTCTATTCATTTAAGAAGAATAGATTCATATATATCACTTGACAGTATCCATTTTGCATGTTAACTATCCCTACACATTACATTGAGGTGTCTTTCAATCCTCTTTCTCTTCATTCCAATACACTAATATCCATGAGATAGATTTGCATGCAAATCTATCTCAAGCATATTCATTGTGGATATGCTGAAAATCAGGACTGTTTGTGGTGCTCGATGACCGGAGTTGGCCACCTCTGTTCTAGACATACTGGGCTACATGGCAGCAGCAATTCATGTATTTTCATTAACCCGCCTATGCTGGTGGTTAGATCCCTACATCCTTCAGGAGGGATCATCATTCTGTCTTCTGGGAAATCCACATGGGGCCATTTCTAACTCAAGGAATGTGGCCATTCGTAGAAAGACAATTTTCAAATCAACCTTCTAGAATTGAGAGCAATGAGATACGTTCTAGCAACATTCACTCACATACTTCAGGGGAGGAACATTCTCATTCAAGCTAACAACCATAGCCAAGTTCTTTGTGAACAAGCAAGGGAACACAGAGTCATGGACTCTTTGCCAAGAAGCAATACAAATTTGGGATTGGGCATGCAAACATTGTTTTGTAAGTGACGTATCTTCCAGGGATCTCCAATACATTAGTAGATCACCTCATCAGAGTTTTTGGACCACACAAATGTTTCTACAGCAGTCAACAGTTGACAGACTATTCAATCTAAGGGAATTTCCAGCAATTGATCTTTTTGCATCAGAGCAAAACTGAAAACTAGAAAAATTTTGGTCTATTATTCCCATTGAGCTCAGATCAGCCCAGGCCACTTTTCTGCTTGATTGGAATGCAGATCTCATATGTGCTTTTCCATCAATTCCACTGATAGCAAGAGCGGTGCATAAAGTTCTCAAAGACTGGATCTCTTGGATCTTGATAGCTCCAGCATGGCCTAAGTAAGTTTGATTCACATATCTAGTTCAGTTGTCCAACAGTCCTCTGATCTATCTCAGAACAGACTCATCCTTGTTAACTCGAGAAAAGGGGAAATTTGTTTTTTCCAAACCTTTCCTTTCTTTGACAGCTTGGATGTTGAGTGCTCAATGATTGCCACATTGTCCTTATCCAAGGAGGTTGAGGACATTCTAGTGTCTACCAGAAACCATCGTCTAGAAGAATCTACAATTTTTAATGGAAAAGATTCTTCACGTGGTATCAGCCTAATAACTTGGATCTGTTTGCATGTGAACCTATAGAATAACTGAGCTATCTGATCTCTTTCTGATTCAAGACTAAAAACCTCATTCAGTAAGAGTACATTTCATTGCCAGGGCGGATTTACACATTTCTATGCCAAAGCACAATTCTGTGCCCCCTCCCCCTCAAAAGTTGATTTATAATTTTCAATTTAATATGTAATCCCTGCCAGTTATTTGAAACATATTTAAACTTGCGACGAGTGAACCCAGAAGCAAAATAAAACAGACCAAAACCAGTAAAAAAAAATAAATTTCAGCCCGTGGGACCTGCATCGCCCTGCAGAAGTTCTTCTGTCCGACCCGACCCACACTGAAATATTCTGAACCTGACCCGGCCCACGGGTTTGGGTCGAGCCAGCCCACAAAATGCAGACGTCTGCCTATATAACCCATACGAGGTACGACGATTACTTCTTTGGTTAGTTCAAATAATTCACCCAGATGGCATATTCGATACAAAAAATAGCGAATAAAATTGACATAAAATGCAGAAGATTTACATTTATTCTCATCTGACATTATAGAATTTTATTGAAATGTTTTGCATTTTGTGTCAAACTTACATTACACCACATTAAATGATGCTGCATAAACAAGTCATAAGTTGTGTATGTTTCATGTTTTGTAATAGAAATTGCAACCCCCTGTCAACTTTTTCTGCTTACGGCTTTCAGCCCTGAGTTAACAAAACAGTATATAAAAGTAGTAACGATATATTTTACGTACCTATTATCAGTAGATATGTAGAAGACAAGCAATATGAGTGTAATGTATCACTTGGAATCACTATTGTAACGCCAATTTTCCTTTAACACGTGGTTTACGCCGAGTGTGTGAGAGAGAAATAGCAAATGCTTTTTGCCTGTGACTGAGCAAGACAGCGCAAACTGTTGAGTTGGGCAACGTAAATGTACCGTTCAATTTATTTAAAGTATATGGATGTAAATTTAAAAAACAGCATTTTATATGGCCTTTTCAAAATAATACTGAAAAATTTGTAAATGTTTGATTGTTGTTTCTGCTGTATATATGCCCCCATGACTGCTGCGCCCTAGGCCATGGCCTAAGTTGGCCTTATGGGAAATCTGACCCTGCTCATTGCCATAGTAGCAAATCATGCTCAAATCAAAGGTAAGCCTATCTCCACTCATTTATTAGTTTCCAAATTCATGAAAGGCTTATGGCATACTAAACCTCAAGTTGTGAACTCCCCTGTTCTGTGGGACCTAAACATGGTCCTGGCACAACTGATGAAGCCACCATTTGTACCGCTGGAGTCAGCTTCTCTTAAATTTCTAACATGGAAAGTAATATTCCTTGAAACAGTAACATCAACCAGAATAGTTAGCAAATTTCAGGCTTTTGCTCTTCCACAATATGGTGGTATTTCACATCCATTGAAAGTTTCTACTAAAAGCAGTATCAGCTTTCCATATTAATCAAGCCATCATGTTACCTACATTCTTGTTGAGTCCACATGCGCACGAAGGTGAAAAAGCTCGTCATACATTAGACTGTAAAAAGAGCCTTGGCTTACTATAAATGAAGCATTCAGCCACACCTTCAGGCTTCACAACTTTTTGTCTCCAACGATCTTAAGACTTGGCATAGCAGTGGCCAAATGTACATTGTCCATCTGGCTGGCCGACTGCATCACATGCCTGCTATATACTAGTGGGTCTGCAAATTACAAACTGCATCAAAGCTCATCAAGTTAAAGCCATGGCTACATCAATGGTTCATCTGCAACCGGTACCTCTTGAAGATATCTGCAAAACTTCAGCATGGTCATCAGTATACCCCTTTGCATCCTGTTATTGTTTGGACTATTCCTGTTATTGTTTGGACTATTTCTAAGAGTGACAGTAAATTCAGGCTAGCAGTTTTGCATAGCCTTTTCACCTAGTAGTCTGCTCTCCATAGTGGGGACCAGGTTGTTTATTCAGTAAGAGCTCTACTGCAGCTCTCAGCCTGGACTCCTCACAGAGAAAAAAAGTTTACTTTTCAGAAACAATGTTTTCCATAGATAGCAAGATGAATTACCCATGCTAAATATATGCTCGCCTCCCTGGAGTGTCAACTACATTGCTAGATTTTGCTCTTGAATTAACGGAAAATGTCATAAGGGCTCTGTATCGCTCCATGGTGAGACCGCACCTTGAATACTGTGTACAATTCTGGTCACCGCATCTAAAAAAAAAATATGTAGTTGCGATGGAGAAGGCACAGAGAAGGGTGACCAAATAAGACTAAAGAGGTCAGGACTTTTCAACTTGGAGAAGAAACAAACTCTGGAATTTGTTGCCAGAGGATGTGGTTAGTGCAGTTAGTGTAGCTGGGTTTAAAAAAGGATTGGATAAGTTCTTGGAGGAGAAGTCCATTACCTGCTATTAATTAAGTTGACTTAGAAAATAGCCGCTGCTATTACTAGCAACGATAACATGGAATAGACTTAGTTTTTGGGTACTTGCCAGGTAATTATGGCCTGGATTGGCCACTGTTGGAAACAGGATGCTGGGCTTGATGGACCCTTGGTCTGACCCAGTATGGCATGTTCTTAACTGAAGAGGTTCACAAGGCACCACCCGCATGGGAATTCCCACACATGCTCAATAGAGCAAAACCTGTACTAGCTGCCAGATGACATCACCCCCATGTCATGGCTAATTCATCCTGCTGTCTATAAGAACATGCCATACTGGGTCAGATTCTTATTTTCTTCACCTTGCACTTACCCACATTAAATTTCATCTGCCATTTTGATGCTCAATTTTCCAGTCTCACAAGGTCTTCCTGCAATTTATCATAATCTGCTTGTGATTTAACTACTCTGAACAATTTTGTATCATCTGCAAATTTGATTCTCATTTGTCGTATTTCTTTCCAGATCATTTATAAATATATTGAAAAGTAAGGGTCCCAATACAGATCCCTGCCCACTCCCTTACACTGAGAAAATTGCCCATTTAATCCTACTCTCTGATCCTGTCTTTTAGCCAGTTTGCAATCCACAAAAGGACATAGCCACCTATCCCATGACTTTTTACTTTTCCTAGAAGCCTCTCATGAGGAACTTTGTCAAATGCCTTCTGAAAATCCAAGTATACTACATCTACCGGTTCACCTTTATCCACATGTTTATTAACTCCTTCAAAAAAGTGAAGCAGATTTGTGAGGCAAGACTTGCCTTGGGTAAAGCCATGCTGACTTTGTTCCATTAAACCATATCTTTCTATATGTTCTGTGATTTTGATGTTTAGAACACTTTCCACTCTTTTTCCTGGCACTGAAGTCAGGCTAACCGATCTGTAGTTTCCCGGATCGCCCCTGGAGTCCTTTTTAAATATTGGGGTTACATTTGCTATCCTCCAATCTTCAGGTACAATGGATGATTTTAATGATAGGTTACAAAATTTTACCAATAGGTCTGGGGTGTATACCCCAGACCTATTGGTAAAATAGTAGTAAATCACCATACGGTCCAGGTGATTTACTACTCTTCAGTTTGTCAATCAGGCCTACCACATCTTCTAGGTTCACCGTGATTTGATTCAGTCCATCTGAATCATTACCCATGAAAACCTTCTCCATTACGGGTACCTCCCCAACATCCTCGTCAGTAAACACCGAAGCAAAGAAATCATTTAATCTTTCCGCGATGGCCTTATCTTCTCTAAGTGCCCCTTTAACCCCTTGATCATCTAACGGTCCAACTGACTCCCTCACAGGCTTTCTGCTTTGGATATATTTAAAAAAGTTTTTACTGTGAGTTTTTTGCCTCTACAGTCAACTTCTTTTCAAATTCTCTCTTACCCTGTCTTATCAATGTCTTACATTTAACTTGCCAACATTTATGCTTTATCCTATTTTCTTCTGTTGGATCCTTCTTCCAATTTTTGAATGAAGATCTTTTGGCTAAAATAGCTTCTTTCACCTCCCCTTTTAACCATGCTGGTAATCGTTTTGCCTTCTTTCCACCTTTCTTAATGTATGGAATACATCTGGACTGTGTTTCTAGAATGGTATTTTTTTAACAATGACCACGCCTCTTGCACATTTTTTACTTTTGTAGCTGCTCCTTTGTTTTTTTCTAACAATGTTTCTCATTTTATCAAAGTTTCCCTTTTGGAAGTTTAGCACGAGAGCCGTGGATTTGCATACTGTTCCTCTTCCAGTCATTAATTCAAATTTGATCATATTATGATCACTATTGCCAAGCGGCCCCACCACCGTTACCTCTCTCAAGTCCTGTGCTCCACTGAGAATTAGATCTAAAATTGCTCCCTCTCTTGTCGGTTCCTGAACCAACTGCTCCATTAAGCTATCATTTATTCCATCCAGGAACGTTATCTCTCTAGCGTGTCCCGATGATACATTTACCCAGTCAATATTGGGGTAATTGAAGTCTCCCATTATTACTGCACTACCAATTTGGTTAGCTTCCCTAATTTCTCTTAGCATTTCACTGTCCATCTCACCATCTTGACCAGGTGGACGGTAGTATACTCCTATCACTGTAGTCTTCCCCGGCACACAAGGGATTTCTACCCATAAAGATTCAATTGTGCATTTAGTCTCGTGCAGAATGTTTTATCCTGTTGGATTCTATGCCATCCTGGACATAAAACGCCACACTGCCTCCCGGGTGCTCCTCTGTCATTGCGATATAATTTGTACCCTGGTATAGCAATGTCCCATTGGTTATCCTCCTTCCACCATGTCTCTGAGATGCCAATTAAGTCTATGTCGTCATTCACTGCTATACATTCTAATTCTCCCATCTTACTTCTTAGACTTCTGGCATTAGCATACAAACATTTCAAAGTTTTTGTTTTTTGTTTGTATTTTCATTCTGCTTTTTAATTGATAAGTTAGAATTTTTTAGCTCAGGTGAGTTTTTAAGTACAGGCACTTGGACTACTTTTCTTATTATTGGAACCTGTCGGGATGCCCTAATTCTAATGCATCATTAGTATCCTTTGAAGATACCTCTCTCAGAACCATGCGCTGCTGAGCTGCTCTATCTCCTTTTTAAAGGTTAGTGCCAGCAGTCTGGTATCCACCCTGGTTAAGGTGGAGCCAATCCCTTCGGAAGAGACTCCCTCTTCCCCAAAAGGTTCCCCAGTTCCTAACAAAACTGAATCCCTCTTCCTTGCACCATCGTCTCATCCACGCATTGAAACTCCGGAGCTCTGCCTCTGGTGACCTGCGCATGGAACAGGAAGCATTTCAGAGAATGCTACCCTGGAGGTTCTGGATTTAAGCTTTCTACCTAAGAGCCTAAATTTGGCTTCCAGAACCTCCCTCCCACATTTTCCTATGTCGTTGGTGCCCACATGTACCACGACAGCCGGCTCCTCCCCAGCACTGTCTAAAATCTTATCTAGGTGACGCGTGAGGTCCGCCACCTTCGCACCATGTAGGCAAGTTACCAGGCGATCCTCACGCCCTCCAGCCACCCAGCTATCTACATTCCTAATAATCGAATCACCAACTATGACGGCCGACCTAACCCTTCCCTCCTAGGCAGTAGGCCTTGGGGAGATATCCTCAGTGCGAAAGGACAGTGCATCACCTGGAGAGCAGGTCCTTGCTCAAGGATCCTTTCCTGCTGCACCCGGTTGATGCTTTCCAATCATGAGACCTTCTTCCTCCAAGGCAGCACCAGGTCTGCCAGTCTGAAGTCTATGAAGAACCACATTTATTTATTTATTTATTTTTAATTTTTATATACCGGAATTCCTGTATGCAATACAAATCAATCCGGTTTACAAGTAACAACAAGGTTGCCCTGGTCTGGGAGGTTAGACCGGGGTTTTTTACATAGAACATTGAACAATAACAATCAACCAATGAACATTATTACAAGGAACAGTGAAATTTATGATAAATAAACTTGTATCCCCAAATGCTCTGTATCTGTGCAAGTGTCCTTTGGTTTTTAAGGTCCTGGGCTATCCTTGCTTTTGGGGTTTGGGAAGTCAGGCTCTTTTGTAGCTGTGGTGGATCTCCCTTCCCAAAAGCTGGAACAATATATGAGGCCACAGATGCTTTCCAAAAACTCCAACTCTCCAAGTCTTTTCTGTTCAAGGGGTAGACATTCTTGTGGGGGTTTCCTGATGAAATTATTTCCACTTCTTCACATTTCTCTTCTCAGATGTTCGCTGGATCTTTCTGGCTGAAAATCCCAAAACAGTAGGGAAACTCCTCTCTTGCTTACTCACTTGGGCAGAAAGGGTGGGCATAAACCACCTCCAAAAACAAAAGGGCAAAAATACACAAAAATCTATGAAAGCTTCTCAAACTCCATACAAAGTTGCCTCACTCTAATCACTGGATGTGAACTGGAAAAAACAGGATTTCTCTCTTCCTGTGCTTCTCAGGGCAGGAGCCTCTCACTGAACCAGGGCTAGAAGACATCAAATACAGACTTCTTAAAGCAATCCAATGCACTGAAAGACACTTTCTAGCCAGGTTTTGAACTAGAAAGGTACAGTATCTTGTCCTATTCTTTATGATCAAGGGTGTTGGGCCCAGCCACACTAGAACAAGGGAAAAAAAGCAAAAGAGCTTTTTCCTTCAAAAGCCAAACTAAAATGACACACTGGTATCTAACCCCACCCTCACTCGAGCAGGCAAGAGCCCACCTCTGTGGCAACCCCAGAGAGGTTGCTGTAGGAAAGTGGTATGTTCCAACTCCTGTACTCCTATAGGTCCTAACACCAGGGCCCGGTGTTAGTGGTGATCCCAAGAGGGTCTCCACAGTTGTAAGGGGTCCCCTGTGTAGACTTTTAAATAAAGGAAATATCTAATCATAGGCCTGCCTTCCTGCATCAGTATACATTTGGGGTGCTGATGGAACAATTAACCATTGCTATTATTTACATTGCTATTCAGTTCTCTTTAAAAAAAAAAAAAAAAAAAAAAAAAAAAGAACCACTAAAAGCAATGGGGTAAATTCTGGACTGGATCAGCTCGTCCCTTTTGACATGAAGCTGTATACTTGCTCTAGCTATTCTATGAGCAAGAGGATGTCTGGTTAACACAAGTGCTGCACGTAGAACTTGCTGGCTTTGGCTACTGATTGTAATTCTAGCTGTCTCTTTGGGGCCTAATGGAGGCTTATGCTCTTGTACTTATAAAATTATCAAGTCTTTGCTGTGTGTTGGTAAAACCTGTCCCTGAGGTTCCTGTACAGTCTGAAAGAGCCAGACATGTTACCACAGGGTGGTGTCTCTTATTAATGGTTGTTTATTGTTTTGTAGAAATGTGGGTTTATTATTATATTCATTATTTATAATTGCTACTTGCTGCTTTGGGTGGTTGGGAAAAGTGAGAGCCCTTTAAGAGAACACAGGTAAAAGGAGAATGAGCCTGAGGCTCCAGTCCTGTTGTTTAACCTTAGCTAACCATGTAGCAGCCTAGTAAAAAATCCCACAAAGAAATAAACTTGAAATAATTCAACTTGTCCTTACAATAAATAAAGTTATTACCACTCTTTCTTTGTTGTCTTTTTTTGCCCCTTTCTGAAAACTCCTGCCAATTAGCCACTTCTTTGAGTGAAAGTAAATTGAGGCTGTACTGCTTCTTGCCAGAAGCCCACACAGGCTTCACAGCCCTACAAGTAAAGTATGACTATAGCACAGACTGCTGAAGTGCAACTCAGTTTGGAGGAGATTTTTTTACAAAGAGGGCTCATGATAAACGATACACACCATTTATTCTGAAATGGTAAAAATATAAGAAATAAAGACCAAAAGAAGTAGCCAGAAAACAAAGAAATAAGCCAGTAGATAATTTGCAAAATTCAGTTAAGCTCTTAGCTGGTAGTTTGGAAACCAACATTTTCCTGGTTATTTTTTGTGGTTGTTCTATCTCATTCTCATTTCAGAATTCATTAGCTGCTGCCCCATCTTCCACAGGTTAATTATCTTGTTGGCAGTGTGTACTGTGGCGCCAAGGGACTTGATGAATTGCTGCAGTGATATTTCTATGTCTGAGGAAAGGACCCTTTTCATGCTCTAATCCAGCACGTGCTTGCCCTGTTCCTTTCAAAGTGAGCTAGTTAATTTGGCCCCTGTGGCCAAATAAAAAAAAATTACACCCTCAACCTGTATACAACACATGACACTAGAAGCTAGGAGACTGTTAAATTTTGTTTGCTTTTTTATTTAAAATACAAGTAGTTTTTTAAATTTCATAACATTTCATTTGAAGAAAGTAGAAATATACAAACACTTTAAAAGTTAGCCATTTTAGGAGATCATGTGATGCGGTGAGCAAGGTGAGACATACTCATTCCAGCTCTGGGTGCTGCCCCCCCTTAAAACCGGACTCCTGTATGGGTAATTACGCCATATTGTCTCAGAAATAAGAAGTCACAATGCTTACCACCTGCGGAGTTCTTGACTACTTTTCAAGTGGAAATGACCGCCAAACCGGTGAGGAAAGATAAAATAAAGAACCCTGAACAGGAGCTCAAAATGACCAACACACGTGGAGGCTCTGAGAAGCGCGGGCCTGAATGGAAGAGCAGTGGCTCACCTTATAGAGGCAGTAAACATGGGGCTTGAGCTGAAATTCACTGGCCTGACAGAGAACTTCCAAACCCTGAAAGAATCACTGGGGGATATCGGGCGCCGAATCAATATAGCTGAGGGGCGGATCTCTGCGGTAGAGGAAGATACCATGGCAGCTACCACACGGATCGCGGCAATAGAGCAAGCGGTAAAAACAGCAGAATCTAAATTAGAAGACCTTGAGAATTGTGCAAGGCAAAATAATTTAAAATTCCTTGGGTTTCTGGAAAGCATAGGGGAGGAAGACCTTAAATCGCTGCTGGAAGGCTGGCTGCCAACAGCGCTTCAGCTCACAGATTTGGAAGGCAAATTGACTGTGGAGAGGGCACATCGCTTAGGCCCGCGGCAGGACTTGGACTGCAGGCCACGACTGGATATTGCCCGTTTCTTGGACTGGACACAAAAATCCGTGATTCATGCAGCGTTCAGGAAAGTCAGAGAACTTAAATACCAGGCCATAAAATAATTATATTTCAAGACTTCTCAGCGGCTGTGGCTGCAAAATGGAAGCTTTTCTCACCAACTTGCAATGATCTTTTCAACAAGAACATCCGCTTCGCCCTACAGTTTCCAGCCACTCTAAAAATTTGGAAGGATGGGAAAATCTTCAACTTTGATGTACCCGAAAAGGCTGTGGAATGGCTCACTACAATTACTGGGTATAGCTGAAGCTGGTCAAATTTGATCACCAGTGGATTTTCAGTGAGCCCAGGCTAGGCTTACGACCTACCGGCAGCAAGAGAGCTAAACCTGCACAGAAAAGTAGGACTTTATTATTAGCAACTCATAATGATTTAAGGTTATATGTTGAATGGTTACCAGGTGTATCAAGATTTCTCACTCAAAAATAAGACTTGCTATGACAGATACATTAAATGATAAATCCTGCAACCTTCATATATGCACCTCAGTTCCCTTGTATGTATCGGGTAACCTCTGTGGAGCTATGAGTGCTTCACTGTGCTTGGTTACCCGATACATACAAGGGAACTGAGGTGCATATATGAAGGTTGCAGGATTTATCATTTAATGTATCTGTCATAGCAAGTCTTATTTTTGAGTGAGAAATCTTGATACATTTGGATATACATTGATTTTCTCATATATAAGGTTGTTCTTTAAGTTGGGAATGGTTACCAGGGTCAGCATAGGTAATTGCGGTACAGGGCATTGTAAAGCGGTATACTAAGATGTTGTGGGGCAATACCCGAGCGCATAACCACTGATTTCAAGCCCCGTTTTTTGAGTGGCCTTTTTCATGCAGAAGAGGGAAGGTAATACTGTTCTAAGCATGGGGGGAAGGTTGGGGAAACCTAAGGGAAAAAGGGTAGGAGGGCCGGAGTAAATGACACATGGGGTTCAAAGCGAAGGCTTTTCTAGCAAAAATTATGTACAAAGCGGGTTAAGTTTTCTTCTACACGTGAAGACACTTCATATATGTATGTATAGGGTTCGGGAAGCATGTAGGCTGGTGGCCCTGGCTGGGAGGCTATCCAGCGGCAGTAATGAATGGCTGTTGACAAGAGCGGCACCCTCGCTGCCAGGGGGATAGGTCGCTTGAGAATTAGTTCGTGGAATGTGGGTGGGTTGGGTACACCAATAAAGAGACAGAAAATCCTGAGCGCCCTGCATAGGCAATGCGCTGAAGTGATAGGTCTTCAAGAGACACACCTCTCGAGGGGGAAAGTAGAAAATTAAAAAGAGGATGGGTAGGTCAATGCTTTTTTGTCCCAGCAGTGGGGCGTAAAGCCGGCACGGCAATTTTAATCCATAAGAATCTGTGATTTGAACTTATACAACAAATATCAGATACAGATGGCCGCATTCTCATTGTAGTAGGTAAACTGCAGGGACGAGAGGTTACCATTTGTTCAGTGTATGAACCTAACCTAACCAATACTCACATAAGTTCTTTCAGGGTTTGGTGGGAATGCTTCTCCCTATTCAGAAAAGCCCTCTTATCCTAATGGGTGATTTCAATTGTGTCCACAAGCAGAGCTTGGATAAGTCCCATTCTATCATACCACTCAGGGATCCAAGGCCAAAAGGGATTGCATACCTGTGTGCATAACGCTATCTTTTAGATATTTGACGTACATTGCATCCCACAGAACGGGATTATACACGTTTCCAGGGCCCACTCAGCATTGTCTAGAATTGATTATATTCTTATTTTAGAAACGCTTTTTTCCAAAGTCCGAAAGCCCAAATTGGAGTGATCACATTCTCGGATCATGCCACCATAGGGCTTGATTTGGTGAATGGTGGTGATAACACCCGAACTCGGGTGTGGAGATTCCCAGGCCACTTAGCTGATGATAATAAATTCCAGAGTTTTTTTTTTTACAGACTAAGTGGAATGAGTATGCCACTTACAATCAGGAGCATAAAGAGAACCCCAGTTTGTACTGGGAAGCCAGCAAAGCTTTCATGAGGGGAGAGATAACATCGTATTTGATAGCGCAATCGAAAGCAATGCCCAAAAATATTCTTCTCCTGGAGCAAAGGTTAGGCCAAGCAAAGAAAAAATTGGCACAGCAAAATAATAGTAGAAATCAGGGCAAATATAAAGAGAGTTTGCAGGCACTAAACTCTTTATTACATTCCAGGGTGCAACAGATGATGCGAATGGGAGCTCACAAACTATTTAGATACGGAAACAAAGCAGGGAAGTTATTAGCCAACTTGGTGTGCCTGCAAAGAGGTAAAACGTATATAGATAAGCTTAAAGACGTGCAAGGCAAACCCATAAGGAAAAGGGGAGATAGCAAGGAGGCCCAATGTTTTGCGGGCATTCAGCTCCCACAGATCACAGAAGAACAATTAGCCAGACTGAATGCTCCCATAACAATAGCGGAGTTAACTATGGTCATAAAGTTAAGTAAACGGAATAAGGCCCCTGGACCTGATGGTATGAGTGCAGAATATTATAAAATGTTGCTCAGCCAGGCTTCAGAAGCTTTATTGCACTTCTTTCAGGACGCCCAACAGAAGCGTCGTTTCCCGGAAGGTGCTACCAGAGCATTCATTACAGTGTTAGAAAAACCAGGAAAAGATTTGTCCTCCCTTGCATCGTCTAGGCCTATATCTTTGCTCAATTTCGAGGCCAAACTATTCGCTAAAATAATGGCAGACAGATTAAGTGTAGTTTTCCCATCTATAATCATGGCTCAACAAGCAGGGTTTGTCAAAGGGAGAACCATTAGCGTGAATCTAACTAAACTCATTATTTATATGGAAGAATGTCAACACCGGGTCATAGGAATGATGGTCGGATTCGACTCAGAAAAGGCCTTCGATAGGGTGTCTTGGCCTTACTTATTTTCGGTTATGCACCGATATGGCCTACAAGGTGAAATTGTGCATTGCATCTCTATGCTCTATCATAACTCTAAATCTGCGATTTTTGCCAATGGACAAGTATCTGAGGATTTTCGGCTGTTTAGGGGCACACGGCAAGGGTGTCCATTGTTGACACTTCTTTATATCCTGTCGATTGATCCCTTACTTCATAAGATTGCAGCGGATCCTATGATCCAAGGCTTTACTGTGGGGTGGCAGGATTTTAAAATCTTGGCTTTTGCTAATGATGTATTGGTCTTTTTGACCAGTCCACAACAATCTCTACCAAGGGTACTCCAACATGAAGATGAGTTCGGCTCCTTTGCTCGCTTAAAAATTAACATTGAAAAATTGGAGGCTATGGCCTTGGGACCTTTAATACAGAATGCTTGGGAAGGTCCATTCCCGTTAAAATGGGTGTCCAATGAGATGCGCTATTTAGAGATTCGCCTCACTAAAGATATTGGGATGTTGCACAGGGCTAACATAGTGCCCCTACTTAGGAACATGGAACAAAAATTACAGGCTTGGTCTAATTTGCCTTTATCATTAACGGGAAACATTTTTCTGTTAAAAATGATGGAACTTCCTAGGTGGCTTTATGTGTTACAACAAATACCGCTTTGGCTGAAAAAAGCAGAGATCATTAGAATAAATAGAGTAGTGCGGGCCTATCTCTGGGGTCATCATAAAGCTAGACTTCCCCTCCAAACTCTGATGCTGCCTAGGGCACAGGGCGGTATGGCCTGTCCAAATTGGAGAGACTAAAACTTGTCATGTGTTCTCCGACAGATTTATGATTGGATAAATGGTACTAGTGTATGTACCACCAGTATATACTGTCTCATTAATCATGCAAAAAACCAAATATATGTAGGCCCCTTACTAACAGAGTCTGTATTGTGTAACAGATCCTATTTTCGTATAGGGTCACCTTACTTTAATTTAAATCAACGATAGTCCATTTTTTTGAAAATTTTTCATTATAATAAAACCTGAATGTCACACATTCTGAACGAGAGGACACAGATACTCATCTACTCCTTGGTAGTAGTGCACCCGACACAGCTGTGTTTCGGACGGAACCCGTCCTGCTTCAGGGGGTGTCCTTCGAAGTCTGTTTCTTTGAGAGCGTCATAGGGAAGCCTTGTCGATCCTTGGTAACATCTTTTCTTAATGATCCATGGCAGCCCCGTTGGACTGCGTCTCTTTTTTTGAAATGGCGACCGCCTCCAGCGGAAGTTAAATACCCTAGAACCGGAAGTCAATTGAAACGGAAACATCCAGTCGTCTATCACGTCCGTGTGTGACGACACGGGCAGTCCACAGAACTCACTGCATACGGCAGTACGATCTTCCAAGCTCCTCCCCCCAGGCGAGGCTAAGGTGAACATTGGAAAAATATTAAACAAGATAGTCCCGTCTAGCGGCAACCTCTACATTCTGTGCATATCTACAACAACACCACTGTGTGGGCAGTTCACTCGTTTTGCCATTCATCAAATCTGGGTATGGGTATGGGTCCTCGTGGGCCAATGGTTAGCTATTAGTAACCCTACAGGCAACCATGCGCGATCTCCTTTTAGAAAGCGGTCCACCGTTCACTAAGTCAGCTGACTAAATCAGCGAGTACCAGTTCACTCTCTCGTTGAGACCTGTCGGATCAACTGTATTTAAATAAAAAATCCAAAATTGTTCCCGCATGTTCAAACGGGATTGCACATCACCCCCCCGTGGGTCCAAACGCACTTGTTCCAAGATCAACCACCTTAAATCCGTGAAGTCATGTTGGTGGCTAATACAGTGTGATACTATCGGCGCAGCTACTTTCTTTGTTCTGATGCAGCTTCGATGTTCAATGAGGCGGGTTCTTATCTTCCGTTTCGTGCGACCGATGTATACTAATTTACACGGACATTGAATTGCATAGATTACTCGCTCAGATTCACAACTCGTGGAATCATTAAGCTTCAAAATTCTTTCCGAGTTGGGAAAGCGCCATTGATTCCCTGACAGGGCTAGGGCGCACATATCACAATGCCCACACTCTTGTAATCCATCAGCTGATCTTGATCCGGTCGTAGATGTCACCGTGGATTTAACCACCATGTCCCTAATGTTCTGTCCCCTGAAGAAGGCAAACCTCGGTTCCATTTGGAAGGTGGGCTGTAGGGTCAAAACATGCCAATGTGTCTTAATTATATCGACTACCCTACCTACTTGTTTGGAATATTGCAAAGTACATGTGGTTTTCTGAGAGAAGGGACGTTGCTGATATTGTAAAAGGAGCTCCCGGTTGGCATAGAGTGCCCTTTTGTATGCCTTCTTAATGATAGATTTTGGATATCCTCTAGTATGGAACCTGTTCATTAGATCTGCCGCTTGTACACGGAATTCTCGGACTGAGGAACAGATCCTTCGCAATCTCAAAAATTGAGAAATGGGCAAGCCATTTTTTAATCCCAAAGGATGAACACTCGAATATTTCAGGTAGTTGACCCGGTCAGACTCCTTCCTAAACAAGGTGGTACTAATTCCACTTTCGTTCCGTTGCACCAAAATGTCCAAAAACGCAATAGAATTGCGATCGAAATGCGCTGTGAACTTTAGATTATTGTTGGCTGCATTTAACCAAGTCAAGAAGGATTGTAAATTCTCCACTGATGCTACCCAAATAAAGAATATATCATCGATATATCATCAAAAAAAGAGACGCAGTCCAACGGGGCTGCCATGGATCATTAAGAAAAGATGTTACCAAGGATCGACAAGGCTTCCCTATGACGCTCTCAAAGAAACAGACTTCGAAGGACACCCCCTGAAGCAGGACGGGTTCCGTCCGAAACACAGCTGTGTCGGGTGCACTACTACCAAGGAGTAGATGAGTATCTGTGTCCTCTCGTTCAGAATGTGTGACATTCAGGTTTTATTATAATGAAAAATTTTCAAAAAAATGGACTATCGTTGATTTAAATTAAAGTAAGGTGACCCTATACGAAAATAGGATCTGTTACACAATACAGACTCTGTTAGTAAGGGGCCTACATATATTTGGTTTTTTGCATGATTAATGAGACAGTATATACTGGTGATACCTTTTTTGGTTTGGAGTTGTTGAGAAACGATTCGGTACACTGGAGTACAGTAAGTGTGGGTTTGTTGGTTGTGACTAGTGTATGTACTCCATATCAGTTTATCGGTGAATGGTTTTCCACATACAGACCCAGAAATCTTATTCAGATTCTGGGAGCCAAAATTCCGGGCCTGTATTAAAAGAGTTTACTTCTTCACTTTGGGAGAGGGGCTTGGCGGTTTCTATGTATGGTAAAACTCGAAATGAAAGTTAATACTACACCTTATCTAAAGTTCCTTGGCAATCCCCAATTTCCGGGCGGACTGGCTTTGCTGGTATTCCAAGCTTGGAGCTCCTTAGGTTTGGACAGTATACAACAGTTCCTAGAACCTAGAACTTTGGTGATTAAGAGTTTCTAGGAGCTGAAGGATCAATATGGGCTTGATTCTAAAGATTTTTATGGGTACCTACAAGCGTACCACTACATACAGGCTGTGATACCCTTACCTCAAGATTTCCAAAAGGCAGGAGATCTACGTAATTTCTTCATACCATTGGGGCATAAACCCAATTCTAGTGCATCCTTCTCCAAGGTGCTTGGAAGCCTGCCCAATCAATCAGTTTTGATGACAGTACAGGGTAAATGGGTGAAACAAGCTAATATAAGCTTAACCCTTACGAGATTGCTCATATCTTGAAAGGGTGTTATAGTTTATTGGAAAATGTTAATCTAAGAGACGTGGGATACAAAGTGTTGCATTGTATGTATATATCATGTACCTGGATGTATGCCGCAAAACTTTGTGAATCTGACCTCTGCTTGAAATGCAAACGGGAGTCAGGAAATCTTTTTCATTGTCTATGGGAATGTGAAATGATTACCCTATACTGGACAGAGCTTGTGCATGAGTTGGGAAGTATTCTAGGAAAGCCAAATCCCAGAGACCCGAAGGTATGTCTCTTCCGCTTATAAACAGGCCGATTCAGTAAACTGCGCGGGAGAGCCAGCGCTCTAAGGCGAGCGCCCCCTCTCCCAACGCGCGCCCAGGCCACTCTCCTGGGCGTGTGATTCAGTATTCAAATGAGGGCCCACGCTAATAAGGAGGCGCTAGGGACACTTAATTGACGCTTAATTTTTCCAGCGTCGGTTGTCGAACCCGCTGACAGCCATGGGTTCGGAACAAGGACGCCGGCACAATTGAGCATTCGTTTTCCAACCCGCGGGTTGCGGGCAGATTTTTTTTTTTTTTTAAGATTTATTTTATTTTATTTTTTATTTTTGGGGCCTCAGACTTAATATCACTATGATATTAAGTCTGAGGGTGTACAGAAAAGCATTTTTTTCTGCTTTTCTGTACACTTGCCCGGTGCCGGCTGAAATTAACTCCTGCCTTTGGCAGGAGTTAATTTCTGAGTAAAATGTGTGGCTTGGCCACACATTTTACTTTCTGTATTGAGCGTGACTAACTAATAGGCTCATTAGCATGCATTTGCATGTGATGTGCGCTATTAGTTTCGGGGGGTGGCGGTCGCGCATTTTCCACGCGTATTACCCCTTACTGTATAAGGGGTAATAATGCATTGAAAACGCGTGTCCAAATGAGGGCTAACTGTGCGCTCGGCCTGTTATTGAGGACTTGGAAGACACTAACAGAGCCTGACAGTAATGCCTGGGATAATGCCCACCACTTTGAAATCTGCGGTGGTTAAGCCGCTGCTTAAAAATCCAATTTAGACACCTGGAAGGTGGTGAATTATAGGCCTATCTCGTCACTTCCTCTTATTGCTAAAGTGATTGAAGGGATTGTTTTAAAACAGCTGACAGATTTCTTGGAGAAGAATGAGGTCTTGAGTCCTCATCAATTTGGATTCCGTCGTGGTCTCAGTACTGAACTGCTTCTAATTTCTTTGGTTGACTCCATTAAATGGAGCCTTGATAATGGGCATCAGTTTCTTCTAGTTTCACTTGATATTACTTCTGCTTTTGATTCAGTGGACTATCAAATCTTATTATTTCGTCTTCAGGAATGTGGGATTTCAGGAACAGTTCTTGCGTGGTTTAATAGTTATTTATCTCAGTGGTCTCAATCCATTAAATTTAGGAGTTCATGTTTGTCATCCCAACAGTTGAAGGCTGGGGTGCCACAGGGCTCTGCTCTGTCGGCCATGTTATTTAATATTTATCTTGCCTCCATTGCCAAATTGCTGGCTATCATTACAGATGGTTTTAAAATCTATGCTGATGATATTCAGTTTTATTTAAAAGTCCAAAAATCATGGCAAGAAACAGTCAATTCCTTACTTTTATGTATGGATACTATTAAACGATGGTTGAGACAGAATAAACTCTTGCTGAACACAAGTAAGACTTCTATCCTCTTAATTCATCGACCTCACTCGACACCTATTCATGACACAGTGTCTATTGATAAAATCTCATTTTCTCTCTCTAATCCTTGCTTGACTTGACTTTTTCATTTAAACCCCAGATTAGGTCCCTTATCAAAATTGGCTTTTTTAAACTTCGGTTTCCCGGTGATAGCAGGCTGAATTAGCCATGCTGTCTGGGAGCGTCGTCGCGTGACCGGCAGGCGGAGCTTCTCCTAGAGTTCAAAGTTTGAACTCTGTGCTTCTGCGTGGTGAGGTTCCTGCGCGATTGTATCATTTACCTCAGTCTCTTTTTTTTCCGCGAGCAAGACTGCATGCAGGCGGCTTTTCTCCTTCACCTCGTCTCTTCATTTTTTGGATTTTTCTCAATTTCAAGAATTCTCACTTCGCGATGGCTCCGAAGCCATCAGATTTCAAGTATTGCCAATGTGGCAAAACTATGTCCATCACCGATGGACATAATTATTGCTACATTTGCCTGGGCCCGGAGCATGACATGGCGTCATGCAGAGACTGTGGTCGGATGTTGCCCCGGGCCCGAAGACCGTGCGCAGAGAAGATTGTGCGCCTACGTTCCCCCTCTCTCCTCGCAGGGCCCGGCGAAGAAAACCAAAATGAAGCTACAATGTCCCACGTCATGGGAAGGGGATTCAGCCAGGTCGGTGTTGCCACCAGGGCCAGGAAGGGAGCTTGAGGCCTCGACTCTCTTAATAATTAAGACAGCTGCATCTTTAGGGGCACAGGGCTCTGTGTCCCCGCTCCCTGACCCCAAAGCAATCTGAGCACGGGAATAGCGGAAGGCTCCATTCGAAGCAGGGCGTGAACGACCATGACGCATCGCATGGCGCAGGAATAGCGCATGGCACCTCTCTCGGCGCAACAACACATGGCGCATAGCACGGAGCACCAGAGCCTAGAGCACTTCGGATGAAGACAAGAGGCAACATGCTTCAGATGCTCCTTCAGGCAGAGCGGCTTCGCTATCGGGTCATCCCATCACACTATCCGGAAAAGACAGCATGTACACCATCACAGTCATGATACGGCTAAGCATGCAAAGCATAATGGCCCACCTATAGCTTCACCTCTCTCATCTTCCCAAGGGGCATCTCATCAGGAGCGCCATGGGAAGAAAAGGGCCAAGACAAAACATTTCCAGATGCCCTCTTCACCGGGTACCAATTCGGATGTGGATATACGTTCTTCAGAGGGGGAGAATTCTTAATCTAATTGGTCCTCTTCCTTGAGATCTCAAGTCACAGGGCACAACCAAATCGCCCTTCTCAAGAATTCCCTAGGGAGGTACCACCTCCTCCTTCAGAACCATTTCACATGCCTTCACATCATACTTTAGCGTCAAAGGTGATGTCTCAAATTTCTCTTGCTTTGTCATCATTTTTTCAGGATCTTGATGAGATGCACCCAAGGGACCCGGGTGCTCAATCTCCAATTTCTACTCCACAGATCCCAACAGTTCCGCCACCACCAAAGCAAAGAGAAAAGTCAGTTACAGATTCCAATCGGCCAGACTCTCCTCATTCACAATGGTCTACGGCTTCCCCTTCACTTCTGTCACACACACACAACACAGACAGATTGTCACAGATACAAAACCCCACCCTGAGACTCCTGTGGATTAGTGGGGCATTCTTCCCCTTTCTTCCACCTTACCCCCACCCCAGAACAGACTCCAACACTTCCCCTTTCCAGGATAAGCTGAGATGCTACTAAAGTACATGACAGTGTGCCTGACTCAACTGCTCTGGTAGCACTTCCTATAAAATATTTATTTTATACATTTTATTTACCGTCGTTCCAAATGAAGATCACAACTTTAATAGATCTGTAAAATACACTTTGTTACAAAGCTTCCTAAGTCAGGAGCAACTATCTAAAACAGCAAATGAAAATAACCCTTCTGTGACTACACCGAGTAGATTTTGTCATGCACAGGTGGAAATATACATTTCACTTATTTTGGTATGGAATGAGTGAAGAAATGGCATTTGCTTTTTCTGGCACTCTGCACAATTCTCTAATCCTCACAGAAAGAAGGTAATTTTTTAAAGAAACAATTAGTCAAGAAGAGAAGAGAGGGGGCTTTTTCCCCTTCTGCCATCTCAGGTATGCCCATAATAAACTATTCACATCTCTCACATGACAGGGTGGGAGTAGGGTTTAGGAAGATGGCTCATAGTGCTTGCAGCCCTAAACAGGAGTGGCAGGCAGTCATACCTGCCTTCAAGTTTCCTTCTTGGGATGTCGATCCTGCTGTGCTGCTTGAACCCCCAGCATCATGTGCGTGTCATATAGACCAACTGAGAAACCACCTCCATTTGTTCCTGAGAGAAACTAGAAATGCCAGAATGCACCTTCCTTAGACTGGGATGGGGGAGAAGGGGGAAGAGGCGGTGACTAGCATGTTTGGCCGGTTGACAGCGATGGTGAAGCAGGCTGAGTGACATCATCCATACATGTTAAACACTGGGGTAGAAAAATCCTGGGAAAGGCAGAGGCTTCCAAGTGCCTTTCTGCAGCTTCATTTGCACTAAAATCAGTCTGAGGAAGCCCCTGCGCCTCCTGCATCTCTGGCCCCCACTGTGAGGGCCAGTACCAGGTCACCCACCCTTTGAGCAGTGGCACCTGTGACTAAAGCCATATTAACCATCGGGTTGCTTCAGTACTATAGTATGGACCTACAGAAAATCCACAGATTTTTGTTTTAACAGTGCTTCAGATTTTGTGATAAGTCTGCCAACAAAATCTCTCAAATATTTGAGAATTGTGGATGAGAGATTTGATGAAACAGGGCTTATGACAAAAATAATACCCACCTACAGAAAAGCATTTGTGTATTTAATGAAGATTTGCAGAGAGAGAGAGAGAGAGAGAGAGAGACAGAATAGTGTTTGATACAGATTATTGTGCTTAGAATGTGTTAAAAAAAATGTTATTCTGTACTTTTGTTCTTGTTTCTAAAGATGAGGAAGAAAGCTGACAGGTTAGGGCTGTTCAGCTTGGAGAAGAGACGGCTGAGGGGGGATATGATAGAGGTCTTTAAGATCATGAGAGGTCTTAAACGAGTAGATGTGAATCAGTTATTTACACTTTCGAATAATAGAAGGACTAGGGGGCATTCCATGAAGTTAGCAAATAGCACATTTAAGACTAATCGGGGAAAATTCTTTTTCACTCAACGCACAATAAAGCTCTGGAATTTGTTGCCAGAGGATGTGGTTAGTGCAGTTAGTGTAGCTGAGTTCAAAAAAGGTTTGGATAAGTTCTTGGAGGAGAAGTCCATTAACGGCTATTAATCAAATTTACTTAGGGAATAGCCACTGCTATTAATTGCATCAGTAGCATGGGATCTTCTTAGTGTTTGGGTAATTGCCAGGTTCTTGTGGCCTGGTTTGGCCTCTGTTGGAAACGGGATGCTGGGCTTGATGGACCCTTGGTCTGACCCAGCACGGCAATTTCTTATGTTCTTAATACCAGGTTGAAATGTACATGGTTTAAGTTTCATCTTAAATTGTTTTCACATCTGAAGCCCTGACACATCATTAGTCCCTAGTCAGAAGGCTGTACAGTGTGTGACTGTAGATGGCTTTTGAAGAGTTTGAGGCTTGACACTGCATGTGTTGTAGCCATGTAAAGCAGAACTTCTGCTTAAATATAATCTTTGTTTTAAAGGATAAACAACATCAATTTTCCCTGCCAAGTTTTAAATACCTTCTGTTTGTAACCCCTGGGTGGGACGAATCCTTTATTTGGCACCCAGGGCACATAGAAAGAAAAGTAGAGAGAGACCCTTTTTGCACAACTCCTCTCAGTCTTTATTTAACTCCATCTCCCTACCAGGTAGCTTTCATCTGAGGCCTTGGGTTCCAGTATGTGGGGACAAACAATAGCGCTTATACCCTGCTTCTTTGCACTTCCATCCCTGTTTCTATCCTTATTTCACAGCATCAATATTTATACAGTCTCAGCATCCAATAAATACACAGCAGAGGAAATATGGTTTCCAACTTCTTTACTGATAGTTTGGTTGGATGATTGAATAATATTTACACTTTTTCCATTTCATTGATTAGCAGCAATAAATAATAAGATAGCAGAATAAATTTGTGACTCCACTTCTTGGTAAAGTCTCTACTTCTGATGGGAGCTCTATATTTATATAGAATTCCTTCTTCTATCTAATTCCTTGAATGCCTTAGATTATACAGATTAAAGTTAGTTCCATCTTCGTTCTCTTCCCCAATTTATTTTCTTGTCTCTTTCCATAGGAAGAGGTTAGAATTTACAAACAGTCCCAATATTTAATCAGAATTCAGTCCCAAATTTAATATTTTTTCCAGCAATCCTCTTTGAATACTTTTAAACTCCTTATGCAGCACCTGAAGGGTACTTTACTTTCTCTTGTATTTTCCTGAATTCTTTCCACTCCGTAGGCAGCACCTGGTGGGCACTTCTCACACCCTTAAGTAACCTTCTCCAATAGCAACAAAGAGGCCAATGCAAAACAAAGCGTGGAAAGTGGGTGCTAAAAAGTCAGCACCCGCTTTCTTAATGCACGCATGGCACCCGCAAGGGGGGGTGCCATGCTATATGCGCGACCTTAGCGCATCCTTGCTAACGTTACCCCGTGGTTACTGGCGGTCTGCCGGTTATGAACACAGATGCCAATAAACTGCGTCTGTTTTCCTAACGTAGCCGGCCAGTTATGAAAACAGACGCCGAGCATATCGGCATCTGTCTTCAATGCGGCCGGCTGAGGGTTTTTTTTTTTTATTTTTAAAAAAGTACAGAAAAGCAGTTTTTTCTGCTTTTCTGTACTTTTTTCAATGCGCTCAGCTATTAACTCAGCTATTAACTCCTACTCCAGGCTGATCGATAAATTTGCGTCTGAGACGCACATTTATTTTTTTGCATTTGGAGTGAATGAGTAATAGCCTCATTCACAAGCATTTGCATGTGATGAGCGCTATCTCATTCACTCCGTGTCGGACGCACGTTAAATAGGCGCTAATCCTCCTATTGGATTGGGGGTAGATTAGCGCCTATTTAACCCACGTCTGACTGCGGGTTATACAGTGCGCTCAGCTGAGCGCACTGTATTTCATGGGCCCCTAAGTTCTTGTTACCTTTCAGGCTGATGCAATATCAGCTTGCGGTAAACAGGCGCTCATAATTGAGTACTCACTCTCCTTATGCATGCCAATGTACCTCTCCAGGACGCCAGATGTAATATTTAAATGGACTGCCACAGTAAAAAGAAGGCGCTAGGGGAAATTGTATGCACCTAGCGTCACCTCAGTGGGCACCCAGGAGAGGTGGCTATCAGTGCAGGTTAGGAAAATGGACACTCAGTTTTACAAGCTTCTGTTTTCCTAACCTGTGCACAGCCATGGGTTAGAAAAATGGATGCTTATTAATTGAGCATCTGTTTTCCTAACCTGACCACTGGCAACCGGTTTTTGTTTTTTTTTTTACTTTTTTCTGTTCCTCCAACTTAATATCTCTACTATATTAAGACAGGAATCGAAAAAAGGAACAGAAAAGCAGTATTTTCTGCTTTTCTGTTAACTTTAGGGGATCCTCAAGAATTAACCCCTACTCCAGGGCAGGCATTAATTTTCAAGAGTAAAAATGTGCATGTCGGGCGCACATTTTATTTTTTGCTTCGAGGGTGATAGCTAATATCCTCATCAACATGAATTTAAATGTGATGAGCGCTATTAACTACGTACTGGTTTGGACGCACATTTTGGATGTGCTTAATCCCCTTATTTCATTAGGGGTTTTTGACACGCATGTTAAGCAGTGTGCTCAGCCTGTTCGTTTTATCTTCTTTGTTTCTCCTGTCAGTGCACTTTACTGGGCTCCCTTGCTTTAGATCGAATTTGTAACACCTCTCCAGATGAAAGACTTCTCTCTTCCAAAGATTTGGTATACTGACTCCCAGGTACCATGGGTTATCAGCTCCAAGTGGAAAAAATATGAGTTGAACACAAAAGGGAAAACTTAAGCAAGAAGCAGGAAAGGTGGAATAAAACTTCTGTGCCTCCAATATAAGTACTCAAAACAATGCAAAAATATTCTTCCTCTGCAGCAGGTCACTGTCACTGTGCATGCTCGTTAGGCCTGCTGGTGATATACCTCCTTTCTTATCCATTATCAAGCCTTGAATACAGGGACGCCCCAATCCACTGCAACAAGAGGAATGGACTCTCACAGGGAAATCTCAGAAATTGGCTTGAGTCCAACCAGTCTTCAAAGGCAGGTAGATGAGTCAATGGGAGGCCGACACCTAAATGGGAACTTCTTTACTCTTTTCCCATAAATTAGAAGAAAAATTACATAACAGGAAGCAGCAAGTTCCTGACTTCTTGAAATTCTAACTCAAAATCCAGAAGGATAGCAGGTGCTTTTGGATGATAAACTAGCACATACTATTTGCAGGCTCCCACATGGAGCAAAATCTAAACCTCTCACACTTATTTAGGAACAGAACCTCCCCTTAAGTTAGTATACTTCTCTTAGGGAAACCAAGGGTTCCCTTCATGTTCTTGCTGGCTTACCTGGAATCTGCCCTGACTTGAATATTTGATTTGCTAGAATTCGGCCAGCAAAAGTGATTTTTGGAGTCTCTTCCTTTTACTCCTGTGAGTTGTCATTTTAATTTCATAGTGTTTCCTGTTGCAATGGTTGTTGGATAAAGGTGATGTGTCAACGCAGTGAGTTTGGGCATGCCTGGTACTTCATTTTAACTCCATTGGGGAAACCACCTGCAAAAAATTATTGCCAGTGGCTAGAATAGCATTTCCCAACCAGTGTGCAGTGGCTGAAGTGCAAGTGTGCTGCGGTTGCAGTCTCATTTTCTATTTCCCTTCTGGCCTGCAGGGGCTGTCTGAGAGCAGCACTTATTGGCAGCTGCTCCTGCTTTCCTCTCTACTGACTTTCCTCTGTAGAAGAATTGCACAGTGCCCTGTAGTTTTGTGAGACCTGCTAGCCCAATGTAGTTCAGATTGCAGAGGGAAGCTGGAAAAGGAGGAAGAAGCAGCTTTCAGCCTGCTCACAGACTTCTGCTGTTCAAAGATTGGGAGTGGGGTGGGAAAAGGTACAGCTGAATGTGCCACCAGGTGTACGGGAGGTGATGATGCAGGGAGATGGGGGACGAAGGTTGATGATGCCAGGGATTGAGGGAGAGGGAAGATGATGATGCTTCAAGGGGGTGGGGAGGAGAAGTGGAGGGAGAGGGAAGGTGGTAATGATGGTAGAGTGTGAGGTTGAGAGAAGTTGATTCCAGGGGGTGGAGGGAAAGGGAAGAGAAGGTGGTGATAGGGGGTGGGGGAGACGGAAGATTATGATAATGATGATGGTGGGGGAGAAAATTGGTGAGAGAGAGAAGATGATGCCAGGGAGTGACGGAGAAGAAAGATGATGATGCCAGGAAGCAAGGGAGAGAGACCAGTGATGCCAGATGGTGGAGGGAAAAGGAAGAGAAGATGATTGGCATGGAGGATGAAGGGAGAAGAAAGAGAGTGATGCCAGGGGGTGAGGGGGAGGGGTGGAGAGTGAGGGAAGGTGATGATGCCAGAGGTGGAGGCAAAGGAAAGGTGGTGATCAAGCCGAGGGGTGGAGACTGAGGGAAGGAGATGATACCAGGCAGTGAGGAGAAGAGATGGAGGGACAGGGAAGGTGATGATGGGGGTGAAGGGAAAGGGAAGGTAATGTGAGGGAGTGCGGGAAGATAGTGGAAGGGATGATGCTTGGGGGGTTGGAGAGAGAGGTAGAAGGAAAGGGAAAGTGCTATTGATGATACTAGCAGTGAGGAGGTGGAGAGAAGATGATGATGCCAGGGATTCGGGAGACGGGTGGAGAGAGAGGGAAAGTGTTGATGGGGGGGGGTGTGGAGGGAGAGGGAAGATAACTGGGTGTGGGGGAGAAGGAATGGAGGGAGAGGGAAGATAACTGGGTGTGGGGGAGAAGGAATGGAGGGAGAGGGAAGATAACTGGGTGTGGGGGAGAAGGAATGGAGGGAGAGGGAAGATAACTGGGTGTGGGGGAGAAGGGATGGAGGGAGAGGGAAGATAACTGGGTGTGGGGGAGAAGGGATGGAGGGAGAGGGAAGATGGTGGTGATGCCGGGGGCAAGAAGAAGAGATGGAGGGAGAGGGAGAAGGTGGTGATGATATCACGGGGTAGGGGACAGGGTTAGACACAGTTTGAGCACATAAATCAATCCCTTCTGGTCTGCTGGAAGTCAGCAGGGTGTGTGAGAGACTTGTTTATTTCTTGGGTGAAAGACACCACTGTAATCCTGTGCTGTTTGCTCAAATGGTAATTAATGCTAATTATTTTCTTAGTCTTTGGGAACATTTCTTTTTTCTGGAGTTGTGTGGTGTCTTATATATTTCAAAATGTGGATGTTTTTGGCCATGTTTTTGCCTTTGGAGTAAAAAAAAAAAAAATAAAATGTAAGTAAATTTGTGCATTCAGTGTTACGCTTGGGCTGTGTTCAGGTGTAGTGAACACCACCCAAAAGGGTGGCTCCAGGTGGAGAGAGACAGGGATGGCTGGAAACAGTGTCTGGGTCCCGGCTGGGTCAGGGCAGGCGGCAAGAAGCAGTGTCTGAGTCCAAACTGGGTCAGGGCAGGTAGCAGTGTCTGGGTCCAGGCTGGGTCAGGGCAGCTAGTAGAAAGACAAAGAGCCCGAAGGCCACACACACACACGCACGGCAGGGCAGAGGAGCCATAGGCCACACACGGACACAGGGCAGAGAGCCCGAAGGCCTCACACACACACACGGCAGGGCAGAGGAGCCGTAGGCCACACACGGACACACAGCAGAGCAGAGGGCCCGTAGGCCACACACGGACACAGGGCAGAGAGCCCGAAGGCCTCACACACACACACGGCAGGGCAGAGGGCCCGTAGGCCACACACACACATACACGCACGGAGGGCAGAGGGCCCGTAGGCCACACACGGACACACAGCAGAGCAGAGGGCCCGTAGGCCACACACGGACACAGAGCAGAGAGCCCGAAGGCCTCACACACACACACGGCAGGGCAGAGGAGCCGTAGGCCACACACGGACACACAGCAGAGCAGAGAGCCTGAAGGCCTCACACACACACACGGCAGGGCAGAGGGCCCGTAGGCCACACACACACATACACGCACGGAGGGCAGAGGGCCCGTAGGCCACACACACACACACGGCAGGGCAGAGGGCCCGTAGGCCACACACACACATACACGCACGGAGGGCAGAGGGCCCGTAGGCCACACACGGACACAGGGCAGAGGGCCCGAAGGCCTCACACACACACACGGCAGGGCAGAGGGCCCGTAGGCCACACACACACACACACGGCAGGGCAGAGGGCCCGTAGGCCACACACACACATACACGCACGGAGGGCAGAGGGCCCGTAGGCCACACACACACACACGGCAGGGCAGAGGGCCCGTAGGCCACACACACACACACGGCAGGGCAGAGGGCCCGTAGGCCACACACACACATACACGCACGGAGGGCAGAGGGCCCGTAGGCCACACACGGACACAGGGCAGAGGGCCTGAAGGCCACACACAGCAGAGCAGAGGGCCCAAAGGACCGCACACACAGTAAGCAAGGCAGGGCAGAAGGTCCGAAGACCATACACAGCACAAGGTAAGGCAAAGCAGGGTAGAAGGCCCAAAGGCCGCGCAAGGCAAGGAAGACGAGGAAGAAGGCAAGGCTAGGCAAAGCAAGGTCCAAGGACCACATGCACAGCAAGCAAGGAAGGCTAGAGCAGGGAGCCCAGGCGAGCTCGATGCCGAAGCACCGAGGGAACTGTCAGGCAGGGTTAAAAGGGAAAGCCCAGAACATAGAGTGGACAAGGGAGATGGACTGGGCCTGTCAGGAGAGCCAGCTCTAGAGGGACCCCTGGTGGTGAGGTGGTTGCACAGCAGCCATAGCCGTAACATTCAGGGGCTGAAAGTTTTTAGCATGTGTGTTTCCCACCTGGCAGCTTGCATAATCGATCACAGGGTAAGCTGGGAGCTTTCCAGAGAGCAGTATTTGGTGACTTAATTTAAATTATTTTATGTATTCCTAGCAAATGTAACAGTATTTACACTGCAATCTAAAAGGATAAAAGGGAATATTTCCTCTGGTGCTATCTGCATGATTTTTTTTTTTTTTTTTTTTAAGGAGAAAGGAGGGGCTTAGATTGCTAATTAATATTTCCATGTCTGCATAGTGCTGGAAGTGTACACAGTACTGCACAAGCGGAATTCTTGCCGCCTTAGGGGAAATCTTAACCAAGAATCTTTTTGCTTAAACAGGGCATGAGATTTTATTTTCCATAGAATCATTTATGCCTCTCAACTTTTCAGATTGGTGGTAAAGAATAACAGGACAGTTACATCACTGCATGAATATGTGATCCAGAATCTCACAGACGGATTATACTTATTTATTTTATTTAAATTATTTCTAGTCTGCCTGTAATTGCACATGCTAAGCAGATTACATGCATAACAAATATATTAAAAGCAAAAAACATTATATTCTAAAAAATATTCTTCTTACAAATCATGTATTCATAATTAATTCACAGTTCGCAATAAAATAAAACATTAAAATAGTCATTCCATTGTAACAGAAAAAGCTTCCCCAAAGGGAACAGCTTTTAATTTTTTTTTAATACCTTTGTATCTTTTATGAACCTAATTTCATCTGGGAGAGTATTCCATAATTTTTGACCAATTATGGATATAGCACAATTACAGATTTCATCTAAATGAGTCTCCTTCACATTGAGTAACGTGAGAAGAGATTGAGAAGCTGAACATCAGCAGCGGGCCATGATAGATTCCTAAATAAAGTAAATAAATAGCCCATAGGCATTAGCTTGAAGAGATTTCATTATTAGCATAATAACTTTGAATTTTAGCCGCTGAGAGACTGGCAACCAATGCAATTTTTGTAAGATCTGGGCTATATACCTTATTTTTTTCTACTAAAGTACCATTCTAGCTTTTACCATAGGTGACAGAACACAGAGTTCCACTTACTGCAGTAAGGAGAACCACAAGGACAATGGACCCATTTATAAATAGTGCTAAAATGTAATTAACTGGTAGCTGAGAAAAATCACTGGATTAACTGGTAGGCTCCTTCAGCCTTATTCTTCCCTTTCTCCTGGTGATGTCACTCTTGGCCCTTTGAAGTCTGCTTCTAAAGCCCCCTAGTCTGTAAAGATTTTATGATCCCTTTAGGGATCATGAAATGAAAATCCAGGGGGGGAAGTCTCAGAACCAACATAAGGAAATATTTTTTTATGGAGAAAGGTGGTGGATGCCTGGAATGCCCTTCCAGAAGTGGTAGTGAGGGTGAAAACAGTAAACAAATTCAAAAGGGCATGGGATAAACACTGTGGATCTCTAATGGCTTGAGGATGATAATGAAGAAAAAAGGGTACATGGGGGTAACCTGCACGGAGCAGCAGTTAGTACCCTTAACCAGAAGGCAAGGTCTTTCAAAGGAAAGGAAGGAAACTTACTGTTTAATGTCATATTCAAACCTGACTGTCTCATCCTCTTTTCCTTCATCCCTGGAGGTCATCTTTCCCTTCATTCCTTCCTTTCCTTTGAAAAGCAGGCTATTGTTTCACTTTTCTAAAATCTAAATTATTTTGTGATTGTCATTTTCTATATGTGTTGTAAGAAACATACAAGAAAATAAAGTATAAAAGAAAAACTAAGTTAAAAGGAGGGTCAATTTTCAGGGAGGATAAGTTTCAAAACATTTTATGTGGGTCACTCCCTGGCATCATCTTCTCTCTCTCACTAATTTTCTCCCCCACCATCATCATTATCATAATCTTCCGTCTCATGATTTTAAAATGCCTCTATCAGTTAGTGGGGCTGGTTTAAAAAAGGTTTGGATAAGTTCTTGGAGGAGAAGTCTATTAACTGCTCTTAATCAAGTTTTTACTTAGGGAATAGCCACTGCTATTAATTGCATCAGTAGCATGGGATCTTCTTAGTGTTTGTGTACTGGCCTGGTTCTTGTGGCTTGGTTTGGCCTCTTTTGGAAACAGGATGCTGGGTTTGATGGACCCTTGGTCTGACCCAGCATGGCAATTTTGTATGTTCTTATGACATGAGCAAAAGAAAAAAGTGTGCTGCACTTCTATGCACATTTTCTTTACTTGTTTTTTTAACACTCAATGCAGTAAGAGAGAGTATTCTTATGCATCAGAATAACAAAAAAACATGCTGACCCAAAAATGTGTGCAGAAAAAATGCTTTGCATGCCCAAAAACAGAATTTGTGCATATAGGATATTTTTTCTCTGTATAAAATATAATGTATGCACACAAAATGTGACTTATGTGTATAAACCATGTTTTGCAGTTGCATATTTTGCTTTTTCTGTGCAGCTAGAGGGCAATTCTAACCCAAACTATTCTCTTACTGAATCCACCATTGAAATTTTAAGTTGATTTAAAAAAAAAAAAACTACAAGAAAATTTCCTTGTACCGGTATATATTTTTCATTATTTTTAAAATCAAATTGTTGCAAAAAACAATTTTATTCTCTTTAGGCATGTGTGTATAACCCCTTGTGAGTGGTTTAAGTCCCAGGGCACACAATCAAATTTATTTCTTTGGGGCTGCTCCGGCTAGCTGACTTGTCCGCAGCTTAATTCTCAATCCCTGGGGGGAGGGATTCTTTTTACGGGGGAGAAGCTCTTGCTTATGGCCCAGACGATGAATAAAAACCCCATTGTGCTTTGATCCCTTTAGATTGTGTGTGTCAGTGCTTCCCATGAGGTGAGAGGCTGTAAGAATTAGACAGGACCGGGACTGGGTGTAAAATAATAGTTTACTGATTCATAAAGTTAGTCCATTTTTCAAAAAAAAAAAAAAAATGTGTACATCTGACTGTTGATACAGGATTTTCTTATGGGTAGGTAGGTGTCCTTAGTTACAGACATCTGGGTAAAGCCCATGGTGATTTTAAATGTGCAAGCTCTCCCAGCGGCTGTATGGGAATCCTAGTGGAGGGGTCCCCCTTGCATTTCAGAAATTCTACTTTTAGACATTTTCTTCCCCTTGGACACCCACCTGGTCTGGTCCATTGATACTCAGAGATCCGGATGGGTTCTCCTTCTCTTGTTCCTTCTTCCTTTGATTCAGTTGTTCCTTTATCCTTAGCTGCTACTTCAGGGATTTCTCTTGTGGAAAAATCAAGGGATCAGGCTAGTTCTCGGCATTGCAACCCCAGTGGGAACGGGGGATCCAAAAACCCTACCCACTTAACTCAAAGTCCAAATATACTTTAAAATTTAACTGGATACTTCTTCCTAAACTGGGGTTCATGCCCCAGTGCTTGCCACATTCAGGGTGTGAATGGGCTCACTGATCTTCAGCTCTTGTCCTTTGAGTACAGCCAGTGAGCAGGATGAACTCAGTTCCTTCCAAAAATAGGACTCTCTTAGCCTTCAAAATCTCCCACAGCAGGATCCATCATTCATGCTTACCTACCTAAGGTTTCGAGTCTTTGGTCCCCTGGTGAGAGCCCTTTTGCTCCTAAAGGGTATCAGACTCAACAATC
Source organism: Rhinatrema bivittatum (assembly GCF_901001135.1). NCBI lineage: Eukaryota > Metazoa > Chordata > Amphibia > Gymnophiona > Rhinatrematidae > Rhinatrema > Rhinatrema bivittatum. The sequence goes on from NC_042616.1 coordinate 571,919,181, forward strand.
TGTCTGTCTGTAACTTAAAGTAAGTAGGACCCTCTGGCAGGGAGTGCATGATGAGGTATCCCTTCTGAAAGAAAAATCCTTAAGGCAAGGCCGGGAGGATTCACCAGAGTGTGGAAAAAATACATCTTTACTCTCTGACTGCTCCCTCGAACTGAATCCCCAGTATATTAAAATGGCTAGGCTAAATAGCACTGAGGCATCCAATCCAGAACCACCTGGTGGGAGGGACTAAAGGGTATGGATGGCTCCTATGTTAAAGATGTTAAGAACAGGGATAGTGGCATCTAGTGGCCAGACCGGGAGTATCTGCCACACGTGCATTTTGAGTAGCAGACCCAGTTGCTCATAAAATAGTGTCTCAGTTTAGTATGCACTGCACTGTGCTACAGCTGATAACTGTGATACGATTATTACTTAAGGTGGATTTCAGCAGCAGGAGCAAGGTTACTACAGGTGTTGATCCTCTTGAAGTATAAAGAATTTGTTGCATGCCTGTTTAACACTGCCCTCACACCACTCCTGCACAGGAGAAAAAAATGGTTAATCTCAGCAGACTCGGCACTGTGGTGTAAAAGATGACATATAACTGCTGTTTCCCCTGGCCTTGAATGCTCTGTCTGAAATGCATTAAAACAGCATTTGTGTCTTTTCTTTGGCAGAGTCTCAGGAGGATTCAGGAAATGGACAAGGACATGAGTGGCAAATCCAGCACAGACCTGGATGAGTTAAAAAATGCAGATTGGGTAAGGCTCTTGAATTAATGGATGATCTTTCTTTACTTCTAAGTGCTTTGTGGTTGTTTAAGAAGACAGTGTGCATCTACTTCAGATATGCAAGACTTTGGAGAAACAAGGTTATCCACAGAGCAACATTTGCTTACTTTCATATGTGTAAATATATACGAGAGAGAGAGCTTAAGGTAAAATTCTCTGAATGTTGCCACAATTATCAGGTTCTTTCAGAAGACTATCCCCTAACTTTTTACCGATTGGGCAGGACTGGAAGATCTTATTAGCTATGGTCATGTTATAAATATGCATGTACAAATGTAGCTCCTGTCCAAGTCAGCTCTTAGGCACAGGATGCATTGGGGGGGGGGGGGGGCAGAGTCCTGGACCATGCAAGGCCCCATGACCTCCCGGGATTCCCGCACAAGGGGCAAATGTTCTGTTTTTTCAAGGCCCTTAGGGTTTTTACTTCTCTGGGGCTCTTCTGCGCACCAGCTCCACGTACACCACAGACCATGCATCGCTCCACTGGGGGTGTTCAAAAATAAAGTCTTTACTAACAGAAACTTGTGGCAGGAAAATCAGTCTAAACACTGGCATACCACAAAACAAATCCACAGTGCAAAAATAAATCTCCGTCTCTTCTCACCCACTCTCCCAAACTGGTGGGCTCTTAAGGGAGGGTATCCTTCCACTCTGGGCCCTCCCAGTACCTCATTCTTTTTTTCTCCCTGGAGTCTCTGGCTGACTTGGGTGTAATCTATCTTTGACTCCGTGGACTTTCCTAGGCGGGATATGTTTCTCCTCAAGCTGTTCAGATCTGATGCACTATGACCCCAGCTCTTGGACTCCTGCTCCCAGCTTCTTCTCTTTTTGCACCAGAGAGCAAAGGGGTTTTTATACCCTCCTTTTACCTCTCCCAGTGAGGGAGTAGTACTCCTTCACACTCTGACATGACATAATGATGTCACATGAAGGCAAGTTCTAGTGAGACCTTTGTCACTCTGAGGACACTCTGACCAGCTATTGACATTTCGTAAAGAGCAGGGCTACCTTTTTAGGAGCAAAAATGGGCATCCTCTTACACAAATATGTAACTGCACAGCTGAAATATTTGACTGAATACTTACCTCTTGTAGCTAAGCTAGTGATGTGCCATCAATTTCTTATCAAGTAGCTCTTGTTTGAAAATGTTCAGACATTATAATGAAGCGAGAATTATCTGTCCTGAAAATTCTTTTATCTATATCAATAAATAGATTTCTACACGCAAGATAGTACACCTTACCTGCAGGAAGGTGCTACCCCACAAGTTAAGTAGAAAGAAAAAGGAAGAAACCCACTTTGTTGGTGTCATCTCCTTACAGGAGAGGTGTTCCAGCATTTGCACAGTGATTTCTAGGATGGTCATGTTTACCAGGAAACCCAAAGTTCCCTCCTAACTCTTCCCTAGATTTTTGCCCCCTCCATTTTGGGGTCTCAGCAGTAGTCTAGTACACTAGCTTCTTTTCCTATTTGTGGTAGGATTATCTGCTGCTCTTCCTCTGCCTTTCCCACATTCTCCCCCAATTTCTTTGCTCTCCTTCCCTATAGGCCGATTCAGTACATTTGGACGCGCGTTTTCGACACGCTAGCTTTACCCCTTATTCAGTTATGCTCCCCTGCCAGCAGATGAAGACAGAGTAAGCTGACGTCACAGTATATATACTCCTGCAGTGACACCAGCCTGCTAGTATTCTCCGTCTCTAGCAGATGGTGGACGTGCATCTCCCTTTGGGGATTGCTTCTGAATTTGGAAGGAGAATTTAACATAGAAAAAGAAAAGCCTCGCACTCCTGCGGTGATACCAAATGGTCCCTCCATCAGTTGAGAATTCCTGAGGTGATTTCTGTGGTCCCTCAGATGTGTGTGTTGGTCCAGTAGCTGGGTTTCCTGGGATGGACTTAGCTGATTGTACAGCTTAAAGGCAACGGGTGCAGGAGGCTGAGCACGGTGAAGACAGCATATGCCATCTCCCCCTGCAGCCGGAGACCATCTCTGTACTCAACCGGTAAGTGCTGAGCTCAGATAAGTTACAAACTTTTTTTTTTTTTTTTTTTTTTAAGACAGAGACAGTATAGAGGGGTTTACAGGACTTCCTCCGGTCTCTGTGCTTGGCGTGCCATTCTGTTGTTCGTTCCTGCTCCCATGGGGGTTAGGGGAACTGGGCAGCCTGGCGGGTTGAGCAACCCTGGTGGAATAGGCCTTGCAGTCAGGCTTTTGCCTGTGCACCGTATGGTAGGCCACCGCGGTGTTCTTGTGTGCTTCTGTGCGTACCTTACTGCCCTCTGCAGAATGTCAGTGTGCATAGTGTGTTGGCTCTGCGCGCGCATTGTAAGCTCAGTTTTAGGCATGCCTTTTGCATGCATGAATTTCTAAGCACTGGTAGTGCGCCCAGGCCTTGACACACAGTTTGTGTGTGTTTTTTTGAGCGCTTACTTTTGGGGTGCTTAGATTTTGTGTGCATAAATTTTGTGCACTTGAAATTTTTTCAGAGCAAGTCAGCTAGGGACACATTCTCCGTCACCTGTGCACTGATGGTGCCGGTGAGCAAGAAACCTAAGCACCTTTTTCTCTGTGTTGGCTGTCATATTTGGGCATCTCAGCACGATCTTGTCTGCTTCTCTCTCAGGAAGTTGATGATTCTGGAGTGAATTCCAGAGCGGTTATGGAACCTGCTGGCACATTTTTTGCTGATGCGGCTGTGTTTTGGTCCGTACCTCGGCCAGAGGAGTGGCTTTGATGGTAGCGGCCAGGAATCAACTATGGTTGTGAAATTGGTCAGCTGACGCCACCTCCAAGGCTAATCTTACAAAAATGCCCTTTAAGGGCTCTTTCTTGTTTGGAAGCGAGTTGGAGAAATTGGCTAGTAAGTGGGGCAAATCTCCGGTCCCTCATTTGCTGGAGGATAAGAAGCAGTTGCAGCGCTCCTCTGGTATGAGGGGGTCATCTCCGGGGTTCCAAGCATTTTCGTCCCTTTCAGAGGACTCAGCCTTTTGGTAGGTCTCAGTCTTTCGTCCCAGACAGTCCAAGGGAGGAGTGAGCTCAGGGAGGACAGATCCTCCCGAGCTTCCCAATGAATGTTTGCTAACTCACCTTCGGGAACAAGAGATAGGGGGAAGACTCTCTCTTTTATCAGAAGTGGGTCTAAATCACATTGGATCAGTGGGTCCTGGAGGTGATATCAGAAGGATATGTGCTGGAATTTCGCAGTATTCCACGGGACATGTTCATGGTGTCTCCTTGCCACTCCCCACAGAAGAAACAGGCAGTGGAATCTACGCTTCTAAGGCTCCTCCAGTTGAGGGCTGTGGTTCTAGTGCCTGCGTCTCAAAGAATGGGGCGATATTCCATTTATTTTGTAGTAACCAAGAAGGAAGGCTCCTTCGTCCCATTCCTGGATCTCAAAAGTGTCAACAGTCATTTGAGGGTGACTCATTTTTGCATGGGAATCTTATGCTCAGTGATAATGGCCATATAGTCGGGGGAATTTCTGACCTCCCTGGATCTGTCCAAGGCCTACCTTCATATTCCCATCCGTTTGGAGCACCAACGTTTTCTGTGTTTTGTGGTGCTGGTGCACCATTATTAGTTTTGGGCATTGCCTTTTGGTCTAGCCACCGCTCCCAGGACGTTTTCCAAGGTCATGGTGGTAGTGGTGGCATTGAGAAGAAATGGAATCCTGGTACACCTGTATTTGGATGACTGACTGAGTCAAGCCAGGAAGAGACCCACCTGATGACCCGCAAGGTGATCTCCTTGTTGCAGGAGCTCGGTTGGGTGGTGAACCTGGCCAAGAGCAGTCTTCAGCCATCTCAGTTGGAATATCTGGATGTTCGGTTCAACAAAGTTTACCTGCCAGAAGTTCAGATTCAGAAATTGATGTCACAAGTGCCTCAGTTGGTGAGCACTATACGCCCAGCACTGTGGTCCTATGTACAGGTGCTCGGTTTTATTTCAGCCAGCCTGGAAGTGGTGCCATGGGCAAGGGCACATATGCGTACTCTTAGCGCTCACTGCTGTCTCGTTGGAACCTGCAGTCTCAGGACTATTCAGTTTGGCTCCACTTGCCAATGGAAATCTGCTCTCGCTTCCAGTGGTGGTTGCAGGAGGCTCATCTGAGAGAGGGTGTTTTTGACCTCCCCAACCTGGTTAATATAAGAACATAACATAAGAACATGCCATACTGGGTCAGATCAAGGGTCCATCAAGCCTAGCATCCTGTTTCTAACAGGGCCAATCCAGGCCATAAGAACCTGGCAAGTACCCAAAAACTAAGGGGCTGATTTTAAAAGCCCTACGCGCACCGGGCCTATTTTATAATGGCCTGGCGATGCGCATAAAGCCCCGGGACACGTCTAAGACCCGGGGCTTTACAAAAGGGGCGGGGCAGGGCCAGAGGCTTCCGGTACAGCGGCCATTTGCCACTGTGTTGGAGGATCGCGTGCTGGCAGGCTGCCGGCCCGCGCAACTTTTGCCTGTCTCCAGGCAGGCACAAAAGTTAAAACAATGATTTGGTGGGAGGGGGGTTAGGTTAGGGTTAGGGGGCGGAAAGGCTAGGGGAAAGGGGTGGGAAGGTCAGGCTAGGGGGTAGGGAACGGGGGAGTCCACGGGTGTCGGTGCACCCCCTTGTGCGCGCCTGCGCGCACATGTTATATAATCAGGCGTACATGTGTGCGTGCCAGGTAGAACACGCACATGTACGCCCATGCGTATTTTTGAAAATCTACTCCTAAATCTATTCCATGTCACTGATGCTAGTAATAGCAGTGGCTATTTTCTAAGTCAACTTAATGTATAGCAGGTAACGGACTTCTCAAAGAACTTATCCAATCCTTTTTTAAACACAGCTATACTAACTGCACTAACCACATCCCCTGGCAACAAATTCCAGAGTTTAATTGTGCATTGAGTGAAAAAGATCTTTCTCAGATTAGTTTTAAATGTACCACATGCTAACTTCATGGAGTGCCCCCTAGTCCTTCTATTATCCGAAAGAATAAATAACAGATTCACATTTACCCGTTCTAGAGCCCTCATGATTTTAAACACCTTTATCATATCCCCCCCTCAGCCATCTCTTCTCCAAGCTGAACAGCCCTAATCTCTTTAGTCTTTCCTCATAGGGGAGCTGTTCCATCCCCTTTATCATTTTGGTCGCCTTTCTCTCTACCTTCTCCATCGCAACTATATCTTTTTTGAGATGCGGCGACCACAATTGTACACAGTATTCAAGGTGTGGTCTCACCATGGAGCGATACAGAGGCATTATGACATTTTCCGTTTTATTCACCATTCCCTTTCTAATAATTCCCAACATTGTTTGCTTTTTTGACTGCCGCAGCACACTGAACCGACGATTTCAATGTGCTATCCACTATGACGCCTAGATCTCTTTCTTGGGTGGTAGATGTGAGTCTCCAGGGTTGGAGAACTCCTGTCAGGAGCTGATGACCCAAGGGCATGGAATGCTGAAAAATTCCTCTGGAACAATTGCCTGGAAGCCCGGGTGGTCTGGTTGACATGTTTGCAGTTCAGCCACAGACTGCAGGGTCAAGTGGTCCGAGTGATGTCGGACAACGCAATGGCTTTAGCCTTCATCAGTCGACAGGGAGGAACCAAGAGCCAGCAAATGTTGCAGGAAATTGACCAACTTATGGAATGGGCGGAAGGACATCTACAGATGATCTCGGCCTCTCACATTGCAGCAAAAGATAACATAAGAGCAGACTTTCTCAGCAGGGAGAGTCTGGACCCAGGAGAATGGGTGTTGTCGGATAAAGTGTTTCAACTGATAGTGGATTGCTGGGGCCTTCTGTTCTTAGACCTGCTGGTGACTTCTCGCAGTGCGAAGGTTCCTCGATTCTTCAGTTGCAGGAGAGATCTGTGGTCCCTGACCATAGATGCTGTCATACAGATCTGGCTGGAAGACACATTGGCTGTTATGCCACTCCTCTATGGCTCTTGTTGGGCAGGATGGTTTGCAGGATCGAAGGCCACAGGGGGATGGTACTCCTGGTAGTACCGGATTGGCCCCGATGACTGTGGTTTGCAGATCTGTGAAGACTACTGGTGGGGACCCCCCTTTGTCTTCCACTGAACAAGAATCTGTTGCAGCAGGGACCTGTCCTTCACAAAGATCCGACTCTGTTTTGTCTTACGGCTTGGTGCTTGAGAGGGCTTGCTTGTTGAAGTGGGGATATTCTTCTACGGTGATTGCTACCTTGCTCCACTGTTGAAAGTTCTGCATTTCCTTGGCCTGTGTGTGGGTTTGGAGAGCGTTTGCGGCCTGGTGTGAGGATCCGGAATGTTTTTCCTCGTTTGGTCAAGATCCCACTCATTCTGGAATTTTTGCAAGATGGATTAAACAAAGGATTGGCCCTTAATTCCTTGAAAGTACAGTTTGCAGCTCTTGCCTGTTTCCAGGGCCTGGTGAATGGTGATTCCTTATTGTCTTGTCCGGTTGTGGCCCGTTTCTTGAAGGGAATGAAGCATCTTTGGCCTTCCTTGAAGTTACCGGTTCCTTTGTGGAGTCTTAATTTGGTGTTGGACTTCTTGGCAGGCTCTACGTTCCAACCACTTTGTAGCCTTTTCTTTCAGTTGTTGACCTTGAAGACTGTGTTTCTGGTGGCTATATGTTCTGCGTGTTGAGTTTCCGAGTTGCAGATTTTGTCTTGCCAGGAGCCGTTCCTTCAGGTGTCTCAAGGGGTGTTACAGCTGCGTACTGTTCCATTCTTCTTGCTCAGAGTGGTGTCGGAATTTCATTTGAATCGGACAATTTCCTGGCAGTCCCTGGATAAGGTATCTCCTCCTGTGTCACTTGATTGACTAGAATTTGTTTAAAGCAGCAGCTTGTGCTGACATAAACAAAAAGAAAAAAAAATCAGAATAGTGAATGCTGTCTGGGCCATTAACTTGGGAGCTTGTAATTGACTGGTGTGATTTTTGGCTATGTCGAGCAGAGCTATAACTAGGCATTTTAACACTCAAAATCAAGCAAGCATATTTGTCTCTTACTCTTATACTGGTCCTTGCTTCTCTCTCCCTCTATCCTCCTCTCTACTCTGATCCCCAGCCCCTTGTCACTCCCCCCCCCCACCCCCTACCTCCACCCAGATGGTAAAAGGAAAGTGACATGCTTCCCAAGTTTTCATTCATTGCCAGTTCCATGCTTGCATTTCAGCCATTTGTTTCCTCCCCAATATTTAAAAAGGGCTCCAGGGGCGATCCTGGAAACTACAGGCAAGATAGCCTAACTTCAGTGCCAGGAAAAAGTGGAAAGTGTTCTAAAGATCAAAATCACAGAACATATAAAAAGACATGGTTAAATGGAACAAAGTCAGCATGGCTTTACCCAAGGGAAGTCTTGTCTCACAAATCTGCTTCACTTTTTTGAAGGGGTTAATAAACATGTGGATATAGGTGAATCTGTAGATATAGTGTATTTGGATTTTCGGAAGGCATTTGACAAAGTTCCTCATGAGAGGCTTCTAAGAAAAGTAGAAAGTCATAGGATAGGTGGTGGTGACCTTTTGTGGATTACAAATTGGTTAAAAGACAGGAAACAGAGAGTAGGATTAAATGGACAATTTTCTCAGTGGAAAAGGGTATACAGTGGAGTATCTCAAGGATCTATACTAGGACCCGTGCTTTTCAATATATTTATAAATGATCTGGAAAGGAATATGATGAGTGAGGTAATGAAATTTGCAAATGATACAAAATTATTCAGAGTAGTTAAATCAAAAGCGGATTGTGATAAATTGCAGAAGGACCTTGTGAGACTGGAAAATTGGGCATCCAAATGGCAGATGAAATTTAATGTGGACAAGTGCAGGGTGATGCATATAGGGAAAAATAACCCTTGCTGTAGTTACACGATGTTAGGTTCCATATTAGGAGCTACCACCCAGGAAAGAGATCAAGGGGTCATAGTGAATAATACTTTGAAATTGTCGGCTCAATGTGCTATGGCAGTCAAAAAAGCAAACAATGTTAGGAATTATTAGGAAGGGAATAGTGAATAAAACGGAGGATGTCATAATGCCTCTGTATCACTCTATGGTGAGACCACGCCTTGAATATTGTGTACAATTCTGGTCGTCATATCTCAAGAAAGATATAGTTGCGATGGAGAAGGTACAGAGAAGGGCGACCAAAATGATAAAGGGGATGGAACTGCTTCCCTATGAGGAAAGACTAAAGGGGTTAGGGCTGTTCAGCTTGAGGAAGAGACAGCTGAGGCGGGATATGGTAGAGGTCTTTAAAATCATGAGAGGTCTAGAATGGGTAAATAAGAATCGGTTATTTACTCTTTCAGATAATATAAAGACTAGGGGGCACTCCATGAACTTAGCATGTAGCACATTTAAAACTAATTGGAGAAAATTCTTTTTCACTCATCGCACACTTAAACTCTGGAATTTGTTGCCAGGGGATTGGCCATGGTTTGGAAACAGGATGCTGGGCTTTATGGACCCTTGATCTGACCCAATATGGCAATTTCTTATGTTCTTAAAGGCTTTCTGCCCTGGGTGGTTGCCCCTTTTGTCCACCCCTAGTTACCGCTCTGTGGTCAAGAAACACAGAGATACATACTGAAAGGACAAGAGTGGTCAGTTCCTGTTGTCCTACCTCTGGTACTGTGCCAGGATTGTTTTCACACAGTTACAACTCATTTGTCTTTATAGCTGCACATCATTTGTAAACAAAACAGCTGCACACCTTAATCCCAGCGCTTGCAATTTGTCCTTGAAAAGATTTTTTTAAATGTTTAAAAGGGAAGGAATTCAAAGAATAACTAACTAGATGGCAGCAAGCAATATTTTAACAGGATTTTTCTCTTGAAGGCTTTCAAATTTCACATTTTTACAGTTCTGATGGTGTCATTTGATGATGGACAGTGGCTCCAGTGCCAGGATAGCACAGACGTGCTTCATGAGGCAGTGTTTTATTTTCTGCTTACAGATGTACAGAAGAGTTCTGTGTGTTTCTAAAATGATGTACTTTGGCTCCCCAGGCCCGGTTTTGGGTGCAGGTGATGCGAGATTTGCGTAATGGCGTAAAGCTGAAGAAGGTCCAGGAGCGTCAGTACAACCCACTTTCCATAGAGTATGAGCTGACGCCCTATGAGATGCTGATGGATGACATCCGCTCCAAGCGCTACACGCTGCGAAAGGTGATGGTAAGTTGAGCCCTTCCAGAGAGTGGGGACAGCTCTCTTTGCCTTCACAGCTGGCTCTCAGTCCTATCCAGCGATTTTGTAAATGTTTCTTTGAATTTAGAGAACACTTGCAGAACAGATAAATGAAACCATTAAGGCTTTTTGTCAAAGAGCCTGTAGCCGAGAGGGAGTGTCTGGGTGCCAGCTACCAGTTAGGCTCAGCTGATTAAACGTGAATAAATGGGCTAACAGTTATGTTACATTTCCCTATCAACTTCTCGATTACCCCCCCACCACCACCACCACCACCAAGCTTAGTTTAGTTCTGTGAGACATTACATTCATCACCAAGCATGTCATGTCTCCCATACCAGCCCTCAGCACAAACTGAAGCCTGCTGCAGAGTTGTCTTCCAGTCTGAGGGTATCTGCTACTATTTTGTACCCTGTGTTTGAAAGGAAATCATGGCAGCATTCCCAAACTAGATATACTCACTGTAAAGAAATAATTGTATATTATCCATTTTTAAGGCATATCCTCTATATTTAATTTATTTTGACTTGTACAACCTTTTGTGTGGCTAGCTACTAGTCTACTTCTGTACTTGTCTACATATAAAGTGTGTGATACCATAACAAATAGCTGGATGTATTTTTAGCCTTTTTGCTTTGGAAACATAGCTGGTCTTTATGATTAAAATTCTCCCACTTCACCCTTTATGTCTTGACTCTGTGTCTGATGGGCTTTGTGCACTCAGGGCTGTGTAAGAATATCATGTGAAGAAACAAACTGACATCTGTTGCAACCTGAAGGGCTCCTGAAGCATTGGCAGTACTAATGATTCTCACAGGACAAGTAGGATGGTAGTCCTCACATATGGGTGACATCACAGGATGGAGCCCAATCACGGAACACTTTTGTCAAAGTTTCTAGAACTTTGACTGGCACCTACTGGGCATGCCCAGCATGGCACTAAACCTGCAGCCAGCAGGGGTCCCTCTTCAGTCTTCTTTTTTCCGCGCAGCAGTAGCCACGCGGGTTAAGGAGCTCCACAGAGATTCCTGACAGGAATTTTCCTCACGGAATTAGTAAAAACCTTCATACCCCACAGAGGTCCCTCCTTCGAATTTTTGACTCCGCGGTACTCCGGTAAGTGTTTTACCCGGTTTCGATAGATTCCCGTCGAGTTTGGCCCTCACGGCCATCAACCATACTGTGGCTAAATTTTTCAAAGGCCATGGTGTCGTGGTTCTGTCGGTGCCCGGACTGTACTCGCACCATGTCCATTACAGACCTGCATAAAGTCTGTGTAATGTGTCTTGGGTACGAGCATGATGTCCTGACTTGCACCAAATGTGCCTTAATGACACCAAAAGGTCACAAGGCCAGAATGGAGAAAATGGAACTTCTCTTCCGTTCTCAAACTCCTCCGCCATCAATTGCATCGACGTCGTCTGAACCGGCACCGTTCACTTTGCGCCAGTATCGGCCACCGGCCGGTGACCGTCCGGCGTCGACAACTTCTCGGCCTTCAACTACCTCTGCTCCCCCTCAGGACCGAGGGGATTGTAGAGAGAAACATAGGCATCGACACTGCAAGTCTCGGACCATCGAGGAAGGAAAATCTTCAACCTCACCATAGTCCGAGCCGCCATCAAAGAAACCCCGCCCAGAAAAGGTACTGACCCTTTCTGCGACTGGGTCACTGAGGCAACCCTCAGCCGGACGCCACGACTCCGCCTTTAACGGTGGTCCCTCCGGCTATGCCTCTGCATCCTTCCTCCCTTCCGGAGCCGGGGCTGCTTGCTCCAGGTCTCCGTGAAGAACTGGACTGGATGGTTCAGGAGGCCATCGATAAGGTGAAGCACAGACTCCAAGTTCCTCCGAAACCGGTGCCGATCGTGGAACCGACCACTGATCCGATTCCGGCAGCAGTGGCACCGCTGCTCTCGAAGATGGAAGCGCTTATAGCCGCTTTTCCACCGATGGATCCTGGATCACCGATTGCTCCGGTGCCCTCCCCGCTTACCCTGTCATCGGGAGGGGAAACACCGTTCTGCATTCCTCTATCGGGAGTCCTGCCGATGCCGCAACCATAGATGCCGATGCGCCTATCAGTGCCACTGATCCATCCCTCGATGCCTTCATCGGTGCCTCCAGCACTTCCCTCAATGCCTTCGGAGCCTAGACCAGGACCTTCAGGAATACCATCGTCCCGTCCTTCTAGGGCTCCTAGAGTGGCAGGTCCTAATCCCTATGACACCTGGACAGACTATTCTTCTCAAGACACAGATGACTTGCCATCGCCACCTTCTCATACTGAAAGCAGGAAGCGTTCTCTTCCTTCATTTCCTTCATAAACTTTGTGAAGGAAATGTCTGAATTGGTTCCCTTCCAATGACAGACATCAAATGATGGAGCTGTTACAATTCCTGGATTCTCCCAAGGAAATAACCTCCAGCCCTATTCACCAGTTTCTTTTAGATCTCCTCAAAAAGAACTGGGAACACCCTGGTTCTGTTGCTCCAGTCAACAGAAAAGCTGATACCACTTATTTGGTCCAGTCAGCCCCATGTTTCCAGAAACCTCAGCTGCATCACCAATCTGTGGTTGTAGAATCTGCCCAAAAAAGGGCAAAAAGATCAAAACCCCACTCTTCCTTTCCCCCAGGTAAGGAACAGAAATTCCTGGATGCCATTGGCTGGCGTGTCTTCCAGGGATCGATGCTTATCTCTCGGATCGCCTCCTACCAGCTATATATGACCCAGTACAACAGGGTCTTATTCAAGCAGATACAGGACTTTGCAGAATCCCTGCCTCAGCAATTCCAAGAACATCTTCTAACCCTAGTGCACAAGGGTTTTGAGGCAGGGAAGCATGAAATAAGATCTTCTTATGACATCTTTGACACCTCTTCCAGGATATCTGCAACTGCTATTTCGGCAAGAAGATGGGCCTGGCTTAAGTCTTCGGACTTGCGCCCTGAAGTACAAGACAGATTATCTGATCTGCCCTGCATAGGAGACAATCTGTTTGGGGAACAGATTCAGCGGATGGTGGCAGAACTCAAGGACCATCATGAGACCCTTTGCCAGCTCTCTCTGATGCCCTCTTGAGTATTCCTCCAAACAGCCTTTCAGGAAGGATACAAAAAAGTCATTCTTCCATCCAAAGAAATCCTATCCACCACAGTCTAGGACTCGTTCCACGAGACCTTTCCAAAAGGCCCAGTCTCGTCAACCTCGTAAACAAAAGCCGCAAGCAGCTCCTCAGCCGGGATCTGCTTCCGTTTTTTGACTCCTGCATAGAGAGCAGCAGCCAGTTTCCACTGCCTCAAATACAAGTGGGAGGTCGATTGTGCCATTTCAGCAACAGGTGGCACACAATCACCTCAGACCAGTGGGTCCTTACCATAATCTCTCAAGGTTATTGCCTGAACTTTCTCTCCATTCCACGGGACTCCCCACCTCTACCGGCATGGGGAACATCCGAACACTCACTACTCCTGGAGCAGGAGATCTCCCTCCTTCTCCAGTCCAGAGCAATAGAAACCAGTACCTTACTCTCAACAAGGCCTAGGATTCTATTCCCGGTACTTTCTAATCCTCCAAAAATCGGGAGGTGTTCGTCCAATTCTGGACCTGCGTGCCCTCAAGTACCTCCAACGAGAAAAGTTCAAGATGGTAACCTTGGGTTCCCTCCTTCCTCTTCTGCAAAGAGGAGACTGGCTCTGCTCTCCCGATCTCCAAGATGCATACATGCACATTGCGATAGATCCATCTCATCGCATGTTCCTGAGATTTCTAGTAGGCCCCAAGCACTATCAATACCGAATGCTCCCATTCGGCCTGGCATCTGCACCTCGAGTCTTCACCAAGTGCCTCGTAGTAGTAGCAGCCTTTCTCAGGATTCATGGTGTTCACGTCTACCCCTATCTAGAGGATTGGTTGATCAGGGCTCCCACTCAGCAAGCTGCTCTGTCATCCCTACGTCTTTCTTTACACAATCTGATTTCGCTAGGATTTCTTGCCAACTACGCAAAATCCTGCTTAGTCCCATCTCAAACTTTATCATTCGTAGGGGCAGACTTGGACACCTTGCAGGCAAAGGCATTTCTGCCTCGACAGCAAGCTCTCACTCTCATCTCTCTCGCACACCAGCTACAGTCTCAGCAACGCACGACTGCACGCCACTTCCTCATCCTACTGGGACACATGGCGCCCTCAGTACAGGTTACCCCAATGGTCCGCTTGGCCATGAGTGTCATGCAGTGGACTCTAAGGTCACAATGGACTCAGTTCGTCCAACCTCTATCAACCACTGTCCACATCACCGACTCACTCAGTCAGTCTCTAGCCTGGTTGAAAAATCAGATCAATCTCCTCTAAGGCCTGCCCTTCCAGGCTCCAGACCCTCAAATAATTCTCACCACCGATGCTTCCAACCTCGGCTGGGGAGCCCATGTGGCCGATTTGCAAACACAAGAAACTTGGTCTCCAGAGGAAGCCAAACTGAAATCAATTTCCTGGAGGTTCGAGCAATCAGATATGCTCTCAGGATAATTCAGGATCGCTTTTCCAGTCAGGTCATCCTGATTCAGACATACAACCAGGTGGCCATGTGGTACATCAACAAGCAGGGAGGGATGGGCTCCTTCCTACTGTGTCAGGAAGCTGCGCAGATATGGGCAGAGGCCCTTTCCCACTCGATGTACCTCAGGGCCACCTATTTGCCGGGAGTGGACAATGTGTTGGCGAACAACCTAAGTCGCGCTTTCTATCCGCACGAGTGGTCCCTCAACCCCTCAGTAGCGGACGCCATATTCCAACGTAGGGGTCATCCTCGCATAGACCTCATTGCGTCACCTCAAAACCGCAGCCAACACTCACAGCCAAGAGATGCGTTCTCCCTCTCATGGGCAACCGGTCTCTTATATGCATTCCCTCCACTTCCACTTCTTTCGAAGACTCTCGTTACGTCAGGACAAGGGACGCATGATCCTGATAGCACCTCACTGGCCTCACCAAGTGTGGTTTCCAATACTTCAGGATCTCTCCATTCGCAGGCACATTCCCTTGGGAACGGACCCGCTTCTGATCACTCAGAACAGCGGAGGTTAATTCTTCAGCTACTTAACCTTTCGGAGCCAGTTTCCCGTGTCCTGATTGCTTCACAGAAGCCTTCCACGAGAAGGTATTACCTATACAAATGGAATAGGTTTAAGTCATGGTGTTCTTCTCAATCCCTTGATCCCTTTACCTGTTCCACCACGAAGTTTCTGGACTATCTCTGGCACTTGTCAGAATGATGTCTAAAAACTTCCTCCTTCAGAATGCATGTCAGTCCAGTGGCCGCCTTCCATAAAGGTGTCGGGCGATGTTCCTATTTCAGTACAACCCCTCGTAACACGTTTTCTGAAAGGCTTGCTTCACCTCAAGCCTCCACTACGCCCTCTGGCCCCTTCTTGGGACCTCAATCTGGTTTTGGGTCGGCTCATGAAACCACCATTCGAGCCTCTCCAATCCTGTGATCTTCGTTATCTCACGTGGAAAGTGATTTTTCTTTTGGCAATCACATCTGCTCACAGAGTTATTGAGTTACAGGCCCTAGTTAGCTATCTGCCTTACACTAAACTTCTACAGGACCGGGCAGTACTCCGCACTCACCCTAAGTTCTTACCTAAAATAGTATCAGAGTTTCACATTAATCAATCCATTATACTACCTACCTTCTTTCCCAGGCCTCACTCCAATCCAGGAGAACAGGCTCTGCATACCCTTGACTGTAAACGGGCTCTAGCCTTCTATCTAATTCTAGACCATACAGCTGCCCACAGGAAAAGTACTCAATTGTTTGTCTCTTTCCATTCCACCAAATTGGGGCAGCCTGTGGGTAAGCAGACTCTCTCCTACTGGTTAGCGGACTGCATATCCTTTTGCTATCAGCAAGCAGGCATTCCACTTCAAGACCGTGTTAAGGCACACACTGTGAGGGCCATGACGACTTCAGTAGCACGCCTATGCTCTGTGCCGCTTCCTGACATTTGCAGGGCTGCTACCTAGAGTTCTCTCCATACCTTTTACAGCCCATTATTGCTTAGACAAGGCTGGAAGACAAGATTCCATCTTCGGCCAGTCTGTCTTGCGAAACCTTTTTACAACTTGATATACCAACACCCTTCTGCCTGCCCGTTAGGGTTCAGCATGTCCTCTACCAAATTCCTCCCCAATACTTGTGCCTATTGCACATCTTGGGTACATTTGGTGCATTTCTCGGACTTCCTCAGCTCGGTACTCACCCATATGTGAGGACTACCATCCTGCTTGTCCTGTGAGAAAGCAAATGTTGCTTACCTGTAACAGGTGTTCTCACAGGACAGCACGATGTTAGTCCTCACGAAACCCGCCCGCTGCCCCGCGGTGTTGGGTTTGTTACGTTTTCTTATTTTATTTTTCGGCACTTCCTGTAGCTTTAAACAAGACTGAAGAAGGACCACTGCTGGCTGCAGGTTTAGTGCCATGCTGGGCATGCCCAGTAGGTGCCAGTCAAAGTTCTAGAAACTTTGACACAAGTGTTCCGTGATTGGGCTCCATCCTGTGATGTCAACCATATGTGAGGACTGACATCCTGCTGTCCTGTGAGAACACCTGTTACAACTAAGCAACATTTGCTATCTCCTGATAATAGCTTTTCCTAGCTGTCCACATGTCCTGGTAGTCTGTGTGGAAGCTCTCTCAGGGGAAATGGTGTTCAGCTGTGAGCAGAAAGTTTGGTTCCAAGTTTAGGCCCTGAGTTGAAAAGCAACAACAAAAAAAAGGATTATTTCTCTTCTCACAACCATTCAGAACATGAAGTTGCTGGGTTAGCCCGGTGACTCTGTGGTGCTGTCCGCTGCCATGAGGAAGGTCCCAGGTTAAAAACCTCATGTAGTTAGAATATATTGGAGAATCCTGAGGCAGAAAATGTGTAGTCCTAAAGTCAAGCTATATGTTTACCAGTAGCCAAATGTGCTATTGTGCAGAATATTGAAGTTAGGGCTTGGGCATGTTGTATGATGAGTAAGCTAATGCTGTGAGTGTTAATAATCTTGAAGAGAGCTAAAAAAGAGTTCCAGATTTTAGTTTAGATCTGTGCTCATGAGCGCAAGGCTTCTGTAGAGTACTGATATGTGGTGTACTTGATTGGGAAGTCCTGAAAGTTTGTGCCCTGTAGTCACATGCATCGAGACTGACACCAGCTGCTTGGAACATGGAAGCAGAAATGTTGGTGAGTCATAAATGATAGCCCTAAAGTACCTTAGCCCTGTGTGTTCTTCCTCTAGCTCCAAACACACATTGACTTTGATTTAAAACAGTGGAGTAGCATTGGAACAGGGTCTGGATAGGTTAGGACAAGAGGAGATTTTCAAAGGTTGGACTCTAAGAATCTTATTCAATAAAGTTGTTTTTTCCATAAGCACAAAATTAGACATAAGGCTTGATATATACCAAGATATTTTCCCATAGTCACAGAAAATAAAAAAAAAAGCATCTCTAAAGCAGGCCCCTAGTTGTCTTTGAGTAAGGTCCTAAGTGGGTGAAGTATGTACCTGAGCTTGGGTAGGGTTAGCTGCTTGAGAGTGTTGAACTAATCTCCAATGCTGTATACTTGTTTCCTTTGCCTTATGAAGATTTATATTGTCCCAGTATTGAACTCACATCAGATCCTGGATCTGCCACAGCTTAGGGGTGAAGTACCAAGAATAGCACCTAAGTGGCAAAAGAGATACCCTCCGGGGTCATCTTCCTCAACGCCAAAGAAACCAGCGCTATCTGCCTGGGGTTCCAATGGCACAGACCCTTCTTTGACACCGAAACAGGAGGCAGCTTCTTTGGTTCAGATGCTGTCGTACTTCATAGCACAGAAGATTCCTGGGGTCCCAAATCATTTATTCTACCCAGACCTGATGCCCACTGGTCGCATTTCATCTCATCGGTGTGGATTGCACATTCTAAGACTCAGTCAGCCCCCTCAGTGCAGAATACAAAGGTTACTTCAATCTCCTTGGAGCAATGTGCCTCACTGCACAAGCAGAAAAGTCTCTCTGTTGGGAGCACTAGTAAATGTAAAATACCAACATCTAGTAAGAGAAAAATCTTTAGTTTTATTATAAGATATCTTATAAGGAACAGTGCTTACCAAACAATGTAGAGTAAACTTCAGGTCAGAGCTCCTGAGCTGTTGCACTCAGTTAAATATGTGACTGCCCCTAGACTTACACACCAATGGGTTAGTTTGTTTGTATAACATATTCCAGTTGGTTGGAATTATTTTATCTCCTATATGCTTAACACTACATTCTTGTAAGTCATATGATTTCTTGTAACTTGATCCTAGAAGGCAGAAACAGAATTCAATGCTGACATTTTACATATTAATTATCCTTTAGTATACTTTTTAGTGTTTATGCAGCCTTGGCCGTTACCACAAGTCTGATCAGTTCAATCTTATTATGCTGTTATCTTTCTTCACTGCCACCAACCAGCCTATCTCTGTAGAGACTTCCCCCCAAAGCAAAGCACCCTTGCACCTGTACCATGGAAGGCAGAGCTAAGGCACAGATGATGATTTCACTGGCACTGGTGATCAGACCTGGCACCAGTCAGCAAGAGGCATATGTGCAACTGGTACGAAGAATATAAGAAACTAAAGCTTCTACAGTTGCATCCATTCCTTCTCTGAGCTCCTACTCAGCACCACTGGCATCAGCAGCCCTTAGTGAGGATGAACCAATGTCTCTCTTTCAGCTCCAGCCCAAAGGATCCCTCAAACAATGAGAGCCCAGAGTTTGGAGTTAGTGATGAATTCCTTTGTCTCCTTAAGCTCTGAAAACCAGATAAGGAATTTGAAACTTTTCCTGTCTGAGACGGAGGAAATGTTTCTGTATAGTGAGGCAGCTCAGAGTACCCCAGAGATTCATTTCTGTGCATATTCTCCTCAAGGATCTGCAGATGAGGGTGTGACAAGTTTCAATTTCATGTCTTCTGATAGCCTACGTTTTAAGTTGAGGCCTTCCCTGACTTTGGAGTAGTCCAGTCTGTGGTGGTGGAGTCAGCATTTGAAGTGTGCAAAGTGCACCTGGGTTCATTCTAACATGCCTCCTGGGAAGGATCCAAAGGTGTTGGATGAGTTTGGGAATAAGATCTTCCAGGGTTCCATGCTTAGCTCTTGGGGAGTGGCTTATCATTTGTACATGATGCAATACCTACACAAATGTGTGTTTAAAAGCTGAAGCCTTTGCCAGAATCATCAGACCCTAGACATGCAAAGTTCCATCGAGCCAAGGATGAATGTAAGAAGCATCTTATCTGTGACGCATAAAAAACGTTCATTACCGTGGCCAGTACTTTGACTGCTTCTGTAGGCGTCAGAAGGCTTGTGTGGTTGCAAGTGAGCAGAATGTGTGAAAATGCACGCAACTGTCTAGCAGATGTGCCCTGAATAGGGGAGAATTTGATCAGAAATAAGGTGCAGAAAACAGTGACCCAGATTAAGGAATACTTTTCCTGCAAGGATCCGTTTTTCCAAAGATGTCCCTTTTGCTCTTTTCAATATTATCGAGCTCCTCCTACTCTTCAGCAGGAGCAGCTGTGCACAAGAGATCGGCAGAGAAGGAGTCAGCTGAAAGCTCAGCCTAAGACTGGAACCAGTTTTTGATGTCCATGAGGCCTGCCCCCTCAAGCATGGGGAAGGGTCTAATCTTTTTTCCTAGAGTGGGTCTGTTTCACCAAGGACAAGTGAATCACATGGTCATGGTGGTTCATGGTCTTCTTTTGACTCGTTTGCACATATGGGGCCTGCAGCATGACTTCTGATTCCAGTAGGATAAACTGCTCCAGCCTTTATCCCATCAAATCTCAGTGACTCCCAAGATGCAGCTGTCCCTCCAATGGTGGATGACCCGCTTGGATAATTTGTTTGTACATGCGGTATATCAAGTTTAATAATAAATAATATATCACTTAAGGAACACTCGAACTCACAATCAAGTTTCTCAGCTGTTCATGTCCTAGATTGGGAAGGGCAATTGCCAAACAAACTCTAATTGGCTAGTGGACCGTACAGTGCATTGTTTTGCATTGGCTGTCTTACAGATTACAGACTTTGTCAAGATTAATTGGGTGAGAGACATGTTGTCGTCAGTGACTTATCTCAGGGCCATTGCTGGTGCTTTAATACTGGTTTTTATATAGGATACCATGCCGCCTCCTTTCCTTACTACCTGGTCCTTCCTGAATAGATTGTAGCCAGGTATAGCTATATCCCAGTGCTGGTTTTCCATGTACCAGGTCTCAGTGACAGCTACTATATCTAAATCATCATCTTCCATGATTGCATCTAGATCTGTGACTTTATTCCCCATACTATGAGCATAAGTGTACATAGCTTTCCAAATATTGTTCTTCTAGAAGTAGGGAGATCTTGGATTCTCTGCAAGGAGAACTGTTCTGTCAACTGGTAATGGAATCCACACAGAAGGGGGCGATACTGGACCTGGTGCTTACCAACAGGGACAGTATTTCTGATGTTGCAGTGGATGATCATTTGGGAACCAGTGACCACCGGATGGTGTGGTTCAATATTAGGATGCAAGCGATGAAGGTTCATTCTAAGGCGAGGGTCCTAGACTTCAGGAAAGCTAACTTCCTCAAAATGGGGGAGTACCTCAAGGAGTCGTTAGCTGGATGGGAAAGTCTAGGGGAAGTAGAAGGGCAGTGAGCAAACCAAGGATATATCATAAGAGCAACTAATCTTTTTGTTAGGAATGAAAATAAAGGGAAGAGGAAAAAAGGCCGTTATGGTTTTCTAAAGCAGTAGCTGAAAGGTAAGGGAGAAAAGGTTAGCATTCATAAATTATAAGAGGTCACAGAAAGAGAAGACAGGTGACAGTATGTGGAAAAATTAAGAGAAGCTGGGAAAGTAGTCAGAAATGTGAAAATTCAAATATAAGAAAAAATAGCAAATACGGTAAAATGGAGGACTTTTTTTTTTTTTTTTAAAGATATGTTAGTGATAGAACAAAGTGCAGAAGTGGTATTGTGAGACTCAAAGGTGAAGGGGAGGAATATGTAGAGGCTCATGGGGAAAAAGCAAAATTGCTTAACATATTTATTTATTTATTTATTTATTTATTTTGTATACCGACTTTCGATCGAGATATCACATCGGTTTCCAGATAACAGGTTGAATAGGGCGAGAACTGCCCTATTTTTACATTGTAACAAGATAACAATTAAATTAATTTAAACAATAAAATAAAATACCATAAGAAACATTGCAACAGTTGTATATATAAATGTGAGTATAGAGTTGTGGCATATAGCCTATTTACAAAATGTACAATATGTCTTGGGTACGGGTAGAGAGGGGACAAGGATATGGGAGGAAAGGGAGGGAGGGAGGGAAAGGTGGGGGGGTGGTGAAGGGGGAATGGGGTGTTAAGCGTTAGTGCAGTGTGGTAGTCAAGTGGGTAGGCTTTTAAGAACATGTATTTCTGTTCAGTGTACAGTGTACACTGTGGAAGGGCCTGGAGCAAGACCAAATAAAACAAACACAAATTAGATTGGAAGTGAGGTAAACCTCAGTGTGTTTGTGAGGAGCTATCTAAACTTAAAGTAGATAAGGTGATGGGGCTGGATGGATACATCCTAGGGTAATAGGATACATCCTAGGGTAATAGGTAATAAGGAACTTAGAGATGTCCTGGCAGCTCTGCTGGCTCATCTTTTCAATGTTACTTTAGAGTCTGGAGTAATTCTGGAGGACTGGAAAAGGGTGGATGTGGTTCCTAACATTCTCAGAAACTAGTTTGCAGTTGAAATGTAAGCAGGCTCCTTTTTTAAACTCATTTGAGGGTAATTAAAATAGGGACTGTTCTGCATGCATTGCAGTGCGACTGTACGCCTTCTGAGCGTGGTTTGTAAAAACAAAGGGACTGATGCAATATTTATGCGCAGAAAGCGGGCGCTGCACAGTCAGTGCCCGCTTTCCTAACGCGCCATGCAATATTTAATTAGGGGTCGCTTTATCAAGGAGGTGCTAGGGGCACGCTCCTTGATAACGGGAGTCTGAGAGCATCGGCTGTCCGCCGATTAGGAAAACAGACGCCAAATTTATCGGCATTGGTTTTCCTAAACACCGCACAGCCAGGGGTTCAGGAAACGGACGCTTGTCAATTGAGTGTCCATTTCCTGCACCCGACTGCTGGCGCTTTGTTTTTAACTTTTTTTTTTTTTGTTAGTTTTGTTAGTTTATTAAAGATTTTTCCTCCTACTTAATATCACAATGATCACAATGATATCACAATGATATTAAGTAGGAGGCAGTACAGAAAATCAGTTTTTTCTGCTTTTCTGTACTAGTTTAAGGAGCACCCAACAATTAACGCCTGCTCCGGACAGTTGTTAATTTCTGATTGCTAAAATGCATTTGCATGTGATGAGCACTATTAGTTTCACTCCAGGTTGGATGTGGGTTGTAGAGGCACTAATCCCCTTATTGCATAAAGGGATTAGTTAGCGCCTCTACAACCCGCATCCAACTGCGGGTTATACAGTGCGCTCGGCCCCAAAGTGTATACCACTGCTACCCTCACCAGATAGTGCACCTTTTGGTGCTGGAATCTTTAAGTACACAGGACAGTGTCCTGCATTCTTTATAGCCATAATATAGTGAATGAAAGTAATGTGTGTTCTCAATGTGCTTGACAGGTGCAAGGCGATATTCCTCCTCGATTAAAAAAGAGTGCCCATGAAATAATCCTGGACTTCATCCGATCCCGGCCTCCATTAAATCCCGTACGTAATCCAGCTGCTTTCTCCTCAAAATAAAACTCACGTGAAAAAAGGAAAAAAAAAACTGCACATGTTCAAGAATATTGTATAGTCCTGCTTCCTTTGTGAGGTGTTCTTGACATATTTGCTTGCACCAAACCTGGAACATTTCTCTCTCCTTGTTGTGCCCTGCTAATGAGCTTGATAGGATCCCTGAAGCTCTACAAGCACAGTCACCTGTCTTTCCCAAGACTGCTGTGCTGCATCAGGGGTCTATGAAATCACATCCCATAGGAATCAAAGGTGTAATAACTGCCCTTGTGAAAGTCTCCATAAGAAATCAAATCCATCTTTTCTCCTCTTCCGCTACCCCTTTTTTTCATAAACAATTCCTAGCTAAAATCACTTTCACTGTGCTCTCAGCTAACAGGGTTCCTGTGAGATATCTCATTGTGCTCATATGTGTTAAAGAATCCCCACAAATAAAATAAAATTTTGGTGAAATGACTTTCCTCTGCAGTAATCAAAACTCTAAATAGATTTCTGTTTTTGGCACAAATGTCTCTCAAAATTCTCCTCCTCCTGTTTTCTTTTCGCAGGTTGCGGCCAGAAAACTGAAGCCCACTCCGCCACGGCCACGGAGCCTCCACGAGAGGATACTAGAAGAAATCAAAGCAGAAAGAAAACTGCGTCCTGTCTCGCCAGATGAGATCCGGCGCAGTAAGCTAGGTGAGGGCTAAGCTGCGGCCCAACTGGAGCTATCAGCATGGGGATTCCAGACAGGGGCCAGAGCAGCTGCAGATTTTATACTCTGATCTCAGTGGAATAAGATTCTTTGAGTTGTTGTGTCTGGGTATTCACAGAGATAGCACACAGCCCTGATTTATGTTACTCTTTCTAACAGTGTTTGCCTTATTGACACTTGTTTACACATCCATTTTTTTTTTTTAAATTTCAAATAACAGCATCAGCCTCAGCAAAATGGGAATTAAAAAATTTATCTATCTGGTTATCACAGTTTTGTTTGTTGCCACAAATTTAATTATGCTTTGTACTTTTTTTTTGATGGGGGGTGCTCTCCTGTTTCTTCCTGGTCTTTTGGGCTTCCAGCTCAATTGGAACTAACCTCTTCAGCGGTTATAGCACTATGACATTGTGTCTCCATTTACAACTTTCTGGGTTTTTCCTCTCCCAACTCACATAACTGACTTTGCATGACATTCTGTCACTAGGGGCCATGCACCAAGGCTCCGTTTGAAGCCCTGCATGGATACTAAGTTCATCCACTAGATGTCATTGTTGTGCATTGACTCACTCCCCCATCCCCAGATTTATAAATATTAGAGGTGTGCACAGGAACAATTTTATTCATTCTCCCAGGACACGCAGGATGGTAGTCCTCACATATGGGTGATATCATTAGATGGAGCCCTGTCACGGAACATTTTTGTCAAAGTTTCTAGAACTTTGACTGGCCCATTGAGCATGCCCAGCATGGCACTAACCCTGTAGCCACCAGGGGTCCCCCTTTTTTTTTCCGCACAGCAGTTGCCTTGTGGTTAGGAGCTCTGTGAGAACTTTTTTCACAACTTTTCCACAGAACTTTTGAAGTTTATCTTCATGTTAAGTGCCCTCACCAGGGTCCCCCATCACGAACCATCCCTCAGGTGCTCAGTAAGTGTATTCCCCTTGTTTGTGGTCATTTCCTGGCGGCATTTCTTCCGGTGCTCGACGACAATCGACCTCACGCGCGCCAATTTTTGTAATGGCGGGATTTAGAAAAAGCCCGAATGTCCGAGGACCATGACCTTAACGGACCCGCACGAAATTGGTGTTTTGTGCTTAGGGTCCTTGCACGAGGTCCATCAATGCCCGAGCTGTGCACAGATGACCTCTAAAGGACACTGTGCTCGATTGGAGAAAATGGCGCAGCTCTTTGGTTCAAAGCGCGCTGCTCCATCGTCTCCAACTTGGGTACTGCCGACTAAAAAGGGTCCATCGACTTCAGAGACACATAGCCAACAGCATCGAGGAGCGGGTGACCGTCCATCACAAACGCCCTCGAAGACATTGACTTCATCATCCTCTGCGCCGGAGAAAGACCAGGCCGAGCGTCGAGGGAAACATCGGCACCAACATTCGTCTCCGACTGGTGCCAGCACTGATCCCGCAGCGGTACCGATGGCCATCGAGCCGCCTGCGAAGAAGACCCAGGGAGAGGAGCCCCCATCCTCCCTGGACCCAGGTCCCCGAGGCATTCCCCACCAATATTGGTGCTAGGTACTGAGCCTCCACAGACCTCTGTGGAGGCGACAGTAACGCCTAGCCTGCCTCCAACCCCAGGCACAGTGCAATCTATGCCAGCCTCAAAGGGAGAATTGGACGAAATGGTCCAAGAGGTAGTACTAAAAGCCCTTTGAGGCTTCCATTCGCCACTGGTGCCGGCCCCCATACAGACACCGGACTTGGCGCCCTCAATGTTTGCCCCACTTTTTGAGCGCCTAGATACGCTCATCGGTACTGTATCGACTCATCCTATGTCATCTGATACGTTGGCACTGAGTCATCCATCGAGGCCTCTGCAGGTCCCAATTCCTATACCGGGTTCCTCGGAGGAAGATGAGATGGTTCCCGGCCAAATCCCTCCATGGGAGCCACCGTTGCCGGAACCCACACCAGAACCATTGGGGATATCGAGGCCTAAGCATACCTCATTTTCTTCTATGCCATCCATGCCAACACTGGTTCCATCGAGGCCAGCACCGGTTCCATCGATGCCAATACAGCCTCCGTAGAAGCCATTCTGCCATCCATCGATTACCTCCCGCCCTCTTCGATTCAACGTACTTCCTACTTCAGCAGATCCACAAGGAGAAGGGGAAACCCCCTATAATCCTTGGGAAGGTGAATCCTCCGATGACTCTTCACATACTTCCAAGGAATTGCTCTCATAGCTCTCACCCCTGGAAGAGAGGCGGTGTTCTTCTCCAGAAGACCTCTCCTTTCCCAGTTTTGTCAAGGAGATGTCAGAAACTATTCCTTTTCCATTAGTTTTATAACCACATTTGTTGTTGTTTGTTGTTGTATCTGTGTGCTTTAATTTGTGAACCGTTATGATGGCTTGTCTTAATGAAGGTATATAAAACTTATTAAATAGTTATGGAGGCAGATGCTCGCCATCAAATGTTGGGAGGTTCTGCAATTTGTGGATCCTCCAAAGGAAATAATGGTGATATCAGTATATGAAGTACTTCTGGATCTTCTACACCGACTCTGGGACCACCCAGGTACTGTACCACCAGTCAACAAGAAGGCTGATGCAACATACCTGGTGCAACAAGCTCCAGGCTTTCAGAAAAGTCAATTGCCCCACCACTCTGTAGTCCACATTCCTCTTCTCCCCCTGGTAAGGACCAGAAAGCATTGGATGCATTGGGACGCAGAGTCTTTCAGGGATCAATGTTGATAGCACGAATAGCGGCATATCAACTGTATATGACCCAATTCAACAGAAATCTGTGCAAGAAATTGCTGAAACTTTACCACAGCAACAAGAGTCCCTAACTTCCATTCTACAGAAAGGACTAGAAGCAGGCAAGCACAAGGTCAGAGCTGCTTATGACTCGTTTGAAATAGCATCTAGAGTCTCAGCAGCAGGCATCAGTGCTAGACACTGGGCCTGGTTTAAAGCTTCAGATCTACGCCCAGAAGTACAAGATAAGCTTGTGGATCTTCCCTGTACAGGAGACAACCTGATCGGGGACAAGATTCAAGACTCAGTGGCCCAATTAAGACTATCATGAGACCCTGCGTCAGTTGTCCTCTTGTTTCCCCAGATGTTCCCTCCGAAGCCAATAGGGGAACACGAGGGGACGTCAGGAAACAATTTTACAGACCACACAGGTATTATCCCCCTGCGTCCCATACTCGAGGGGCTAGAGCTCTTCAGAGGGGAACTACACGACAAGTAAGGACACCTAGAGCGCAGCCAGCTTCACAGGCTGCTCCTTCGGCTACATTCTAAATTCTTCCAGAGAGCAGTTCAATTTCTCCCTTGAATTCCGTAGGAAACCATAAAGTTTCCACCTTTTCAGCGTGAAGCAGTGAGCACCGTACCTTTGGTGTCTCAGAACCATTTACCAGTTCCCTGAACCAGCAAGGGAAAAGGTTCTGCTTCACGTATTTACGAAATTAAAAAAAAAAAAAAGACAGACGCCAACTTCTTCTGCACTTCAGTGCCCTATAAACATCTCCTTATGAACATATACCTTTTATTTATATCCTTTGGCACCAGGCTTCCTCTGCTATTCAATGAGAATGGATCTACTCTCTGGACTTTCATAAATATGAGTCCATTGCATATACGCACTACTGTTCCTAAAGAGCTTGGCAGTAGTGGCTGCTCCACTACTCCTCAGAGTCAATTCCAGGTTTCGTATCTGGACAACTGTCCTATAACAGCCAGTCCAGACATGGCACTTTGACTCTGTTAACTCATTATATGACTCCTATACTCTCTGGGATTTTTAATCACCTACCAAAGATCCCATGCGATATCACATACTTATCTCTCCTCTTAGAGAGCTGATCTAGGCTTCACAAGAAGCCAAACTGTTATCCCTAATAATTGTGCACTCACTCTGTCCAACCTCTCTAGCAGGATGGTCTTCATTCTCGTAGACCACCACTTTCCATTCCAAAGAGTGAACGCACAATGCAACTCGAGCTCTTCTCGGCTTTGCCAGAAGACTACATAAATTTGAGCCTACGCCATATGGCACTCCATTGTGCTGCGCACCACTTCTGGCACGCACAGTGACTGCACTGGACAACAGACTAACCCAACATTTCCAGTACAACAAGTGATACTGAGATCCCATTGTTGCAAGCAGAATTCTATACTGATACCGTCAACTAACCATCGGTTCTTGCGTCCACCCTAAATTGCAGAATGGATGCTTCTGCTCCCACCACAGGGACTTCACCTGGCCCTGAAATATAGGTCTGCTAAACGCATGCTTTCAAACGCTGCTCTTAGCGAGACTCTTGTGAAGCTACACCAGGACAAAAGCTCCATGACAATCATGGACAATTTAGCTGGCGGCAAGTTGACTTTCCATCCCTCTACTGTTGTCTCTCAAGTCCTTGTAACTTCACAGCAGCCTTCAATAACAAATTCTTAATGGAAGAGTTTACCATGTTCTACACATTGAAGATTTAATCCCTTCATGTCCACATTGCACTTATATGCTATTATAGCACCTCGTGAACTTGCATTCACTTCAGTGCTATTTTTTCCTATATTCCAAATAAATAAATATGAGGGATGCCCCATAATAGTTCCACCCTTGGTGAGTTGATTGTAACAAGCGTATCTCTTCAGCTTCTTCTATGGCCACAGGTCATGGTATAGCACTACACTGTCGAGCTTACACTATGTTCCTGCAAACTAAATTACTTAACAAGGAACCTCATTGTTCCTTCTAACCATTATATTCGTAGAATCGGTGTTACGACCTTTCGTGGCAACTCACCCAACCCAACGTTACTTACTCCATGACATGGTTTTTCTCCACACTCACCTACATTCCTTTATTGAAGGTAACTGATTCCATCTAACTCCATCCATACTCTTCCATGTTGGTACACTCACTTGATTGCTCGACTTTACATATCTTGAACCATGGGAGTGCACTTACATTTTATATGCACACTCTGCATTCCATCAAACCTCCACCCAACTCTTTGTCCCTTTAATAAAACAAACCTAGAGTTGTAGTGGATGTGCAACCATCTTCATTACTCTGCACCATGCGTTACATTTTTCCATCAACAAGCAAACCTTCCACGTCCAAGACGAATGAAGGCATTTCGTCACGACCATAGCAAAGTCAGTAACACTCTTCTGTTCGTTACCGGCTGCCAACATCTGCACACTTGCAGGATGGAATTCTCTCCACCCTTTGCAACCCACTATTACATGTACAAGGCCGAACGACAGTACTCTGCCTTTGGGCTATCTGTTCTTAACATTTTATAATCAGTATAACAAACCCAACTCATCTACCATGACCCGTTGTGAAATTCAGGTTGCCACATTGGTGCCAACAGCACCCCAGTTGTTGTGCTTGTTGCACATGTTGGGTGCTGCTTGCCTGGATTCTTCTGAGGCAGCCTGTAGCTCGCTATTCACCCATATGTGAGGACTACCATCCTGCTTGTCTTGGGAGAAAGCAGAGATGCTTACCTGTAACAGGTGTTCTCCCAGGACAGCAGGATGTTAGTCCTCACGATACCTACCCGCCACCCTGCAGAGTTGGGTTCGCTTACGTTTTCTTATTTTATTTTTCGCTCCTACTTTTGCTACAAACGAGACAAGGGGAACCCTGGTGGCTACAGGGTTAGTGCCATGCTGGGCATGCTCAGTGGGCCAGTCAAAGTTCTAGAAACTTTGACAAAAGTGTTCCGTGACAGGGCTCCATCTGATGATGTCACCCATATGTGAGGACTAACATTCTGCTGTCCTGGGAGAACACCTGTTACAGGTAAGCAACTCTGCTTTTCATTTTTCTTGGTTTGGGGGGATTCTAGTTAGTTTTGTCTTCTTGCATGCATAAAATGTATTGTCGTGTACTTCTATGTATGTATGAAATTGTTTTTATGCGTGTAAATAAGCATATACATTTTATATGCAAGTAAGAGTAATAAAAGCAAAACAAAGGTAAATTTTAAAAAGGAAGCACCAATTTTATAACATGCACACGATGTGATCAAGCCTTCCCCAGTTCCCTAACCCCCTAACTATCCTCCCTCCCTTTTCTGCTCCCTGCCCCGACCCCTACCTCCCCCCCCCCCCCCCCAGCTCACCTAAATTTTTTTGTTTTAAAACTTACCTACTCATGAGCAGAAGTAAGTTCTGCATGCCAGCCGGCTGCTGGCGCATATTTCACTGGGACAGCCCTCTCCCCCGGCCTGCCCTTTTTTAGGAACCTGGCTCTTCCGCGCGTACTGGGAGATACATGTGTTGCTGGGCTGCTTGGAAAATATGCACATGTGTTCCAGTATTTGCACGCACTGGGGATTTAAAATCGACCTGTTAATGCACATCCCAAACACTGCCTTGGGAGCATCCCCAGCTGGTCTAAAAAGAGGAAGACTTGACCTGAGAATCAAATCTGGGACCCTGCATGACAGTGCACTAGCACGCGGTCAGCCATCTCTTTACCTTTTCACTGCTTTTTGTTTGAACTATTGTAAATGAAAATGTAAAAAAACTGTGCCACTCTGAAGTGACTGGAATTGATTCACAATTGTGGTGCAGGAGCAAAGATGCACCTTGGAGCAATATATACTTAATAGTTGCTCTGTGGGGACTATTTCAGCATCATGGCTTATGGGATGTTAGAGTGAAGGGTTTTCACCCCTTATTGAAACAGTATAATATAGAAATGAAGGAGCAATATTGAGAGCAATACTACTGTAACTTTCTTTGCGGTGCTTACAGGTACTGTGCAGGAGATGCAAAGGAACCAATCTCAAAGTGATTAGGATGAATTTGTCTTAACTAGCTGATCATTTTATGTGCTTCATTAAGCTGAGTCTAAAGTAATGAGGCATAGACTCAGTCAGTCTAAAGTGAAACAGAACTGGCAGAAGGCATGGGAAAAAGAGGAGCTGGAAATATAATATACCTAAGCCTGGAGTTGCAGGATGTTCGACATCCCAGAAGCAAGGAAGTGTTCAGTAAATAGCATGTGCATCACATCTACACACTTGGGCTTTCCTTCTGCTGGGTGTCTGAGGAAAGATGATGAGTGAATCTGGTCCTTGGAGGGTTAGTTCTTGTTCTACAGTTTTTTTAAATGAGATCTGGAAAACTAACAAGCTAGAACAGAAAATTGTACAAGGATATCATAAATATAGAAAAGGGTGCAGCAGATAATAAAAGATTTGAGGCTGTGGCATGCATAAAGATAACCATTTAAAAAAAATACCTGAAAACCACAGACTACTGGCATCTGGATACATGTAAGCCCAAAAGCAACAAATGTAACAATTTCTTCAAATCTGTTTGAAGTCTGATGCCCTTAAGGCAAACAACTGCAAAGATCAGGAAAAAAAAATACCTGGAACAAGCACATACCCAAAGAGTTTAATGACTGTTTCAGTCCCTCAGCTAAAAATTGAGCCTGACCCTGCTGCTTTGGAAGTTGGTTTTTATTTTTAATAATATGTTTTTAAACAAGAAGTAAATGAAGCATGTTAAATCATGAACAGCAGGGCCAAATTTAAGATTTTGGTGTCCATAAGGAGAGTGTACCCCTAAGAAGTTGTGCTAGAACATGGCCCTAAAGCAAGCAGAAGCAAGATCCTCTTTGGCCTGGATATTCGGCACTTCAGAATTTGGTGCCCTACTCAGTTGGTTAACTGCCTATGCCTAAATCTGGGCCTAATCAGCAATGAGATCATAGATTAAAGCTGAGCCCTTTTTTGAAAAGACTTGGCATACCCACCCTTATTTGTGAAGACCTCTTTATTTTATGTAAAACCATCTTTCTCACAGGACAAGCAGGATGGTAGTCCTCACATATGGGTGACATCGCAGGATGGAGCTCAATCACGGAACACTTTTGTCAAAGTTTCTAGAACTTTGACTGGCACCTACTGGGCATGCCCAGGATGGCACTAACCCTGCAACCAGCAGGGGTCCCCCTTCAGTCTTTTTTCCACGCAGCAGTAGCCACGCGGTTAAGGAGCTCCACAGAGATTCCTGACAGGAATTTTCCTCACGGAATTATTAAAAAGTTTTATACCCCACAGGGGTCCCTCCTTCAAATTTTTGACTCCACGGTACTCCGGTAAGTTTTTACCCATTTTTGATCGATTCCCGTTGAGTTTGGCCCTCGCGGCCTCCTGGCCATCGACCGTACCGCAGCTCTAGTTTTTCATGGCCATGGCATCGGGGTTCCGTCTGTGCTTGGACTGCAATCGCACCATGTCCATAACAGACCCTCATAAGGTCTGTGTAATGTGTCTCTGATGTGAGCACGATGTCCTGACCTGCACCAAATGTGCCCAAATGACACCAAAAGGTCGCAAGGCCAGAATGGAGAAGATGGAACTTCTCTTCCATGCTCAAACCCCGACGCCAACTATTGCATCGACGTCGTCAGAACCGGCAAAGTCAACTTCGTGCCAGTATCGACTACCGGCCGGTGACCATCCGGCATCGACGACTTCTCGGCCTTCAACTCCCTCTACTCCCCCTCAGGACCGAGGGGGTCGTAGAGAGCGACATTGCCTCGACATCAAAAGACTTGGACCATCGAGGGAGCGAAATCATCGACCTCGCCATCTTCCGAGCCGCCATCGAAGAAACCCCGTCCAGAAAAGGCACCGACCTTTTCGGTGACTGGGTCACCGAGGCAACCCTCACCCGAAAGGGGATTGGGAGCAGAGACTTCGCCTTTAATGGTGGTCCCTCCTGCTATACTTCTGCCTCCTTCTTCTGTTCTGGAGCCGGGGCTGCTTGCTCCAGGTCTCCTAGAAGAACTGGACCGGCTGGTTCAGGAGGCCATTGACAAGGCGATGCATCGACTCAAAGTTCCTCCGGCACCAACACTGGGTACCGATCATGGATCAGACCGCTGACCCGATTCCACCACTGCTCTCGAAAATGGAAGCGCTCATTGCCGCTTTTCCACCGATGTATCCCGGGTCACCGATGGCTCCAGTGCCCTCGCCGCTTACCTTGTCATCGGGAAGGGAAACACTGTTCCGCATCCCTCCATCGGGAGTCATACCGATGCCTCAGCCATCGATGCTGATACGTCTGTCTGCACCATTGATCCATTCATCAATGGCTTCATCGGTGCCTCCAATTATTCCTTCGATTCCTTCAGAGCCTAGTCCAGGACCTTCAGGGATTCCACCGTCCCATCCCCTTAGGGCTCCTAGAGGGGCAGATGCCGATCCCTACGATACCTGGACAGATGATTCTTCACCAGACACCGATGACTTGCCTTCACCACCTTCTCCTTCTGAAAACAGAAAGCGTTCTCCTCCAGGGGACCTTTCCTTCATAAACTTTGTGAAGGAGATGTCTGAATTGGTTCCCTTCCAATTACAGACCGAGCAAGATGACAGGCACCAAATGATGGAGTTGTTGCAATTCCTGGATGCTCCCAAGGAAATAATCTTCATCCCTATTCTTCTGGATCTCCTCAAAAAGAACTGGGAACACCCTGGCTCTGTTGCTCCAGTCAACAGGAAGGCTGACACCACTTATTTGGTACAGTCAGCCCTAGGTTTTCAAAAATCTCAATTGGATCACCACTCTGTCATCATGGAATCTGCCCAAAAGAGGGCAAAGAGATCAAAACCTCACACTTCCTTTCCCCTAGGCAAGGAGCAAAATTTTCTAGATGCCATTGGTCGCCGTGTCTTCCAGGGCTCAATGCTCATCTCTCGAATCGCCTCTTATCAGCTCTATATGACCCAATACAACAGGGTCTTATTTAAGCAGATATAATATTTGACAGACTCCTTGCCTCAGCAATTTCAAGATCAGCTCCAAACCCTAGTAAACAAGGGTTTTGAGGTGGGCAAGCAAGAGATAAGATCATCTTACGATATCTTTGACCCTGGTACCAGGATATCTGCAGCTGCTATCTCTGCGAGAAGATAGGCCTGGCTCAAGTCTTCGGACCTTCGCCCTGAAGTGCAGGATAGATTGTCTGACCTGCCCTGTGTAGGAGACAATCTGTTCGGCGAACAGATTCAACGAACGATGGCAGAACTCAAGGACCATCATGAGACCCTGAGACAGCTCTCTCTGATGCCTTCTAAGTATGCCTCCAAGCAGCCATTCAGGAAGGATGCTAAAAAGTCATTCTTCCGTCAAAAGAAGTCCTATCCACCACTGTCTAGGACTCGTTCCACGAGACCTTTCGAAAGACCCAGTCTCGTCAGATACGAAAAAAAAAGTCGCAAGCAGCTCCTCAGCCAGGCCCTGCTTCCGGTTTTTGACTCCTGCATAGAGAGCAATGCCAGGGCTTTCCATACCCCTATTTCCAGAGGTGTTGTTCAGATGTGGGAAGACTTTGTAAAGTAATATGACTAAACCTATACCATCAACATCCTCACCAAATATTTTTCATACACCAGTATTGGAGAGGATCATGTCACAAGTTTCTAGTCAAGATAATGTTCATTCTATTTCAAGGAAACCACCTATAATAGCTCTGGGTTACGAGGATTCTGACCATTCGCATAATTCAGATTCCTTGCATGCACTAGCAGAATCCCTTTATTACCAGAGCCTCAAAGTAGTAGTATACCTCTGGGAGATTTGATGTATCCAGCTTTCCAACAGAAAATGATGGAGAATATCCCTTTCCAACTTGACAGACTAAGAAATGGAAGACTTCCAGAGGTATCAACATTTATCCAGCTTCAAAAACAAGCAAAGGCTATACCTGTTCTTAAGACCTTACAAGATGTTCAAATAAAAAATGTGGAAAGTTTGACTGTTCTTCCAGTGACTGAAAACACTGCGGTCGATATTCAAACATAAAATAGCATAGATCAATCAACAAGGCAACTAGATTTCGTCAGTCAAAAACCTCATTATGCCATCTGACTATTCATCAAGCCATGTCAGAGAAAGCAAATGTCTTGAGCATTTTTTTAAATGTTTTTGTACATATAGTTAATTGCAAAGCTATCAACAGTGAATTCCAAAGGGTGGGGCCAGTAACAAAGAAAGCCCTGTTGCAAGTCTCTGAAAGGCACACATGCCAACTGAAGGAACATCCAACAGTCCTCTTTGGGGTGTACTCTGCTTGAGTAGGGTTGTAAGTCACAATATTGAGTTCATCCAAGGTAAAGCATCTTGGCAGAGCATTTTGTGAACCAGAAAGACAACTTTAAATTGGACCTCTCTACTAAGTAGTTTGATTACTTTGCTTATTTTATCGATTATGTATGTTCTATTGCACCTGGCCCTGAACTAATAGGAGGGGTGGGTAACAAATACTTTAAAATAAAATAAATAAATGCACCAAGGAAAAAGTGGCGCGTGGCCTGCTGAATGCATTCTTCATCACATAGATATTATTACTAGATGCAGTAAATTTATAGCTTTTAGGTAGAGACCCTTGGGATGATTGTTCTAGTCTTGTGCCTTTAGTAGTAAGATTGTAATAAGGTGTGTGATGATTTTCATAGATTCTGTGATAACAGGCATTATCATTATTATACCATTGATTCTGACAGTAGGTCAAAGAATGAAACAGTGTTAGGCACACAGGATCCATGATGCTATCGTTAGAGACTGTAGAACCTTATGAAAATGATTCCAGAAAGAGGAGAGTTTGTGTTTTTAATTGGTTTCATCTCCTCATTCTCTCCCCTTTCCAACCCCCCCCCCCCCCCCCCCCCCGCAATTGAATATTTTCTTTTATTGGAATTGGAAGTTTCCTCCTACTTCTTTGGGCCTCCAGTGCCATTGGAATCAAGGTTAAAGTCTAGCACTATGAGTTTTCATTTGCAGCTGTTGGGGATGAGCTAAAGGGGCTGGGTGGCTGGACAAGGGAGTTGATGATATACCAGAGGGGTAAAAGGAAAGGGAAGATTAAGATGATGATGCCAGAGGGGTGGTGGGAAGGGAAGAGAAAGTGAGGATAATTCCAGGGAG
This sequence comes from Rhinatrema bivittatum, assembly GCF_901001135.1. Lineage (NCBI taxonomy): Eukaryota > Metazoa > Chordata > Amphibia > Gymnophiona > Rhinatrematidae > Rhinatrema > Rhinatrema bivittatum. The sequence goes on from NC_042616.1 coordinate 571,954,620, forward strand.
CAGAGGGAGAGAGAAGGGAAGAAGATAATGATGTCAAGGAAGAGGGAAGAGAAGGTAGAGAGAGAGGGAAGGGAAGAAAAAGTGGTGATGTCAGGTGGGTGATGGGAGAAGGGTTGGGGGAGAGGGAAGGTGGTAATGATGCCGTGAGAGAGAAAAGAAGGTGATGCCAAAGGATGGAGGGAAAGGGAAGAGAAGGTGGTAATGATGATGCCATAGGGGTGGAGAGAAAGGAAAGTAAAAGTGGTGGTGATGGCAGGGAAGAGGGAAGATAAGGTGGTGATGTTGCCAGGGGATGTAGGGTGAAAGAAGAAAAAGCAGTGATAATGCCAGAGTTTGGAGGGAGAGGGGTTCCGGGAAAGGGAAGGAAATAAGGTGATGTCAGAAGAAAGGGTAGAGAACGTAGTGATGATGTCAGAAGGGTGAAGGGAGAGGGTAGAGTAGGTGGTGGTGATGTCATATGAGTGGCAAGAGAGGGATGATAGTGATGATGCTAGGAGGGTGGCAGGAAAGGGATGGTGATGATGCCAGGGTGTGGGGAAGAGAAAATGATGATGTCAGGGGAAAGGAAAAGAAGATGATGATGCCAGGGGGTGTGGAGAGAGAAGTAAAGGAGGTTGATGCCAGGTTGGTGGAGAAGAAAGAAAAGGTTACGGTGATAATGATGCTACGGGGTTGAAGGAAGAGAAAGTGGTGCTAGGGGTGGGGGAAAGGAAAGGGACAGTGATGATAGCAAGGGGTAGAAGGAAAGGGATGGTGATAATGCCAGATGTGGAGTAATAGGGAAAAGAAAATGATGATTGTGAAGCTGGTGGTGTACCACGAAGAAATGAATCCTGTGCCCAGTGTGCCACAACACTAAAAATGTTGGGAAACACTAACTTAAATGATTGGCTCATATCAAACAGATCCTTCACTCAATCCAAGAAGAATGTATGCGTGATAATCAAGACATTAACCACATTAGGATCTATTGTATATGAGAAAAAAATCTCATCTAATGTGAATCGGAAATCTGGAATTTAAAGGCATTCCCTTCCCGCCAAAAGAATGCACAGTCTAATCAACCTAATTCTTAAGAGCATAAGACTTGCCATACTAGGTCAGACTGAGGATACATCAAGCCCAGTATCCTGTTTCCAACAGTGGCCAATCCAGCTTACCAAGTACCTGGCAAATCCCAAACAGTAATACATCTCATGCCTCTGTCTATTCCATTCATGATTTTATAGACTTCATTTATATTCCCCCTCAGCTGTTTGTTCTCAGAGCTGAACAACCTAACCAGTATCCAGCTGTCCTTTGGTGACAGCAAGATTTTATATTCAAATGTGGGGAAACATGGCAGCCATGGTGCATGAAACTCCACTGCCAAGATTATGAATGAGAGAAGCACAATGGTACCTAAAATTGAATTGGAATCAGTATCTCCATCCATTATCCAAGGGATTATCTGTAACAAAAAATCTTGAGATCAATAAGATGGTGGACTAAGCCCTTAAACTTTCTGAGCGGACTTCCTTTTCATCTGCCAGAGATTCAGTGTATCATAACTACAGGTGCTTTGCCTCTAGGATGGGGGAACGGGCCTCACCTAGACAGTATTTGTACTCGAACCTGGTCCAAACAAACAAAGCACTACATCAATTTATTGGAACTCAGAGCGATATACAATGCTTTCCTAGTATTTGAAAATTGGATTAAGAACTCATTAATCCAAATTCAAACAGAAAATCAAGTGGGTATATTTTATATAAACAAGCAGGGAGGTACAACTTCAAAATCTTTATGCATGGAATCAGTAAGAATTTGGAACTGGACTTCTCAAAGGGGAGTTAGAATGACAGTGCTGTATCTCACAAGTAAGAATGATATTCTAACAAAGCACTCTGTCATCGACTTCAACCACATGACTTGTCTCTGCATCCCATAATAGTACAAACCTTTAAAAAAAAAAAAAAAAAAAAGAGGAACAAATCAGAGACTTTTTGTATAACCAGGCAACCACAAACTTCCTCTGTTATGTTTGAAGAGGCCATCACTCTAAGCTAATGCCCACAACACGTTTTTCATACATTGGGGAAAAGGTCTTGTATTCTTTTCCCCGGATACCTCTAATTACCAAAACATTGTTAAAGCTAAGAAGAAACAAGGATACAATACTAATAGCACCTTTTTGACCTTGCCAATTATGGTTACCCTGATATCTTCTGATTCTTCTTTATCTTTTAGCTCAGTTCAAAGGATCTCTTCTTCATCCAAACCTAAAAACTCTGGCACTCACAGCATGGATGTTGAAGGTAATATAGTAATGGGTTTACCATTCTCATCCGAGGTAAAAGAAGTGATTTTGGCTACTAGAAAACCTTTCACAATAATATCTTATAATTTTAAATGGAGAAAGTTTTCAGCTTAGTGTTCTAAGGTCAAAGAAGATCCGTTCGCATGATCTATATCTTTTATACTTCAATACCTTTGCCATTTTTCCAATTCAGTATTGAACTCAAACTCAGTAAGAATTAATTTAAGCATAATTGCTGCTTATCAGTATAGGCAAGGAATTTCTATATTTCAAATGCTTTTAGATTTTAAGTTTATAAAAAGTTTATTTCATCTAAAGCCATCGTTAAAAATATTGCCTACATGATGGGATCTAAACCTAGTTCTTACACAACTTATGAGATCTCCTTTTGAACCCTTAGCAACCACAGAAGTTAAATGAACGACTTGGAAACTTCTTTTTCTCATAGCCATAACATCAGCACAAAGAATAAGTGAGTTTCAGCATTGGTAACATACCCACCTTACACACAAATATTTCCAAATAGTTATTTTCAGAATCCACCCCAAATTTTTGTTTAAGGTGGTTTCTCTATTTCTTTTCAACCAATCCATTCATCTTCCAACTTTCTTTCCAAAACCTCATGGTTCCTCAGCGGAGCAGACTTGTCGTACCTTGTACTGCAGAAGAGTGTTACTACTCTATATGGAAAGGACAAAACTGTATAGAAAATCTTCCCAGTTATTTCTGTCTTAACCTACTAATAATACAGGGTGTCCAATAAAGAAACAAATTCATGACTATCGCAGTGTATTTCCTTCTGATATTGAAAGGCTAAGATCCCTCTTCTACAGAGAGTAACAGCAAAACACTTAAGAACTACTGCTTAGGATAAGCTTCAGTTCAGGACATCTGTAAGGCAGCTACATAGTCATCTGTTCACACTTTTACAAAGCACTACTGTTTAGAACAAGAATCCCATAATGATAGCAAGTTTGGTCAAACTGTTCAAACTTTGTATGGTTAACAACGTCAACTTTCCTTTCAATTATGGTCTGCAAAAAAAAAAAAAAAAAAGGAACAATGTTTTCTGTAGTCCTTAGCTAGGAAATCCCCATGTAACATAATGAATGATGGCAGATGAAAACCAAAATGGTCCATCTAGTCTACCCAGTAAGTTGGTTTTTTTTTTTTTGTTTGTTTTTTTAAATTAAGGGTAGTAACAATTGCCACTCTGTGCAGGTTAACCCCAAGCCTTCTGTCACTTGTGTGACTGTTTGTGCTGTTTGTTCATGGAGAAAATGAAATTGCTTACTTCTGACAGGGGTTCTCTGTGGACAGCAGCACAAATCAGCAACACAAACCCTCCTACCTCCTGAAGCTCAGCTAGGGAATAACTAAAGGTACTCGCGCAGGGATGGCAACATGGGAAGTCCTGCACATACTCAAAAGACTTTTAGGCTTCAAGAGTTGTGTGTGAGTTAACTTCTCTGAACCACGCTGTTGGATGACGTCATTCCACTTATATGACTAATTTGTGCTGCTGTCCATGGAGAACCCCTGTCACAGGTAAGCAACTTTGCTTTCTCTGGCCCCTGTGGCTGTTTGTTCAGTTTCATGCATAGTTATGGTGCTGTAAAGAAACATGTACAGATTTGTATTTGGGCTGTTTGCTTCAGAAAACGAATCCACATAGCCAGTTTTTAAATGTCTCCTTATCAACCCAGTGATACTGTATGTTATTCAGTGTTAGAAAACACACAGTAATCTCTTCTTTGTCATTTAACTATTATTTTATAAACTTTTAAATTTATTTTTCCCTTGATAGCTTTAAGCTTAGTGTTGCCAATTAAAGAATGGTATCCTGATAATTATATTTGTTCTTTTCTGCTTTTACTATACTGCATTTTATAGCAATATCATTATAGTAACATAGAAACATAGAAACATAGAAATGACGGCAGAAGAAGACCGAATGGCCCATCCAGTCTGCCCAGCAAGCCTCACACATTTTTTCTCTCATTCTTATCTGTTACTCTTAGCTCCTTGTTCTATTCCCCTTCCACCCCCACCATTAATGTAGAGAGCAGTGATGGAGCTGCATGCAGGTGAAATATCTAGCTTGATTAGTTAGGGGTAGTAGGGGCAGTAACCGCCGCGATAAGCAAGCTACACCCATGCTTATTTGTTTTACCTAGACTATGTTGTACAGCTCTTGTTGGTTTTTTTTTTTTTTTTTTTTTTCTTCTCCCCTGCTGTAGAAGCAGAGAGCCATGCTGGATATGCATTGAAAGTGAAGTATCAGGCACATTTGGTTGGGGTAGTAACCGCCGTAACAAGCCAGCTACTCCTCGCTTTGTGATTGCGAATCCTTTTTTTTCTTCACCCCTGTCGTTGAAGCTATGCAGGATATGCGTGAAGCATCAGGTTTTTTTTTTTTTTTTTCCCCTGCCCTTGAAGCAGAGAGCTATGCTGGAAATGCGTGATGTATCAGTCTTTCTCCCATGCCGATGCAGGAGAGAACCATGCTGGATATGCATGGAAAGTGAAGTATCAGGCACATTTGGTTTGGGGTAGTAACTGCCGTAACAAGCCAGCTACTCCCCGCATTTTGAGTGCAAACCCTTTTTCTTCTCCTTTTACCGGGACATGTACAGTTTCAGATTGTCTCCACTTTGATTGTATTACATAATCTGACATGTGTTTGAACATAACCAGTTTCTTCTTTTTTCTTGCATTTTCCTCCCTAACAGCTTTTTTGTTGTTTTTATTTTCCAGTCATGCGGCCACTTAGCATGTCTCACAGTTTTGACTTGTCAGGTAAAAGTTACCTCAGTGCCTGACATGGTTCTTGTAGCTTCTGTGAACCCCTTGTTCATCCATTTGTTTGTGAAAGCTAATGTGATGAAGAAACTCAAAGGACTTCTAGTCAGTGATGGTCAGAATAACTGCAGATTTGGCTAGATTTCAGAAAAGGCAGCATAAAAGAAGGGGATAAAAAAAATGGAAGTAGCTGGCTCATTGTTGCTTACTAGAAGGGAGTGTTAATCCCATAGAAACAGGCCTGAATGCACAAGTATTTGACAAAACCATAGCAAACTGGGAATTGCCAAAAATAACACAAAATAAAACCCCAAAAGCCTTTTGGGACAGTCTAATAGCTCAGTAAAAGTGCAGTGCTAAATACCCAGGATCAGTTCCTGTTGCAGAGGGCAACATTCATTACCTTTGAGGAGGCATCTCCACCACTGCACAGCAGTTACAATTACTGGCCAAACTCCCCATGTACTTAGGTATTCAGAACATGTTTTGGTCTATAGCCCTTGCCCAGGGAGTGTCACACTGTAATAGCTGGGCTAGATGGGACGTGTAGTAGAGTAGTCAGATAAAAAAAAAAATCCTAGGCTTCAAAAGCACCTACTTTGTTAAAATGGAGGTGTACATTAAGGAAGAACTAGCAGGATGGGAAGATCTTAGAGTAAAACAGAGAGCTAAATGAAAAGGGGCTGTGGTAAGGGTAACAAATCTTCATGTCAGAAAAGTAAGTAAGAGACAAAAAGAGACCAGTAGGATTTACCAAAGAGGTGGCTGAAAAATTAATAGCAAAAAAGATCAGCATTAAAATAGTAAAATGGATCTCGGAAAGAATATCTGGTAGGGCCGAAAGAAGCAGGAAAGTAGTCAGGATGGCAAAAGCAAGAGTAGAAGAAGTAATAGCTAAAGCAATAAAGCCAGGTGACAACCTTTTTGCAGGCATTTCAGAGATGGGAGGAAGTACAGAGGTGGAATTGTTAGACTGGGAAGAGAAAAGAAGATTGTGTGGAGGGTGATGAAAAAGCTAATCAAATACTTTTGTTCAGTTTTTACTGAATAAGAGTTTGAAGGATTGCCAGTTATTGTTAAGGGTACATATAGTAGGTAGGGTAGATTCCATACCATTTATGAAAGAGGGTTTGTGTAGAACTAGCAGAATTGAAAATGGAGAAGCTATGGGCTAGATGGGAGCTCAGAGTTTTGGTGGTTCCATTGAAGGATCTGTTTAGTATATCTTTAGAGATGGAAATGGTCCTAAGGGTCTGCTGAATGGTAGATGATGATTGTCTTCATAAAAGTGGTAACAGAAGAATTTGGAAAATACAGGCCAGTTAGTCTGTCCTCTGTGGTGGAAAAACTAATGGAAATTCTGTTGAAGAAAAGATAGTGACGTATCTAGAATACAGCAGTTTGCAGGATCCAAGACAGCATGGTTTTATCAGAGGAAGGTTGTGTCAAACAAATCTGATCAATTTCCTTGATTGGGACTAGACAAGTAGATCAAGACTGTGTGTTGAATGTAACTTACTTGGACTTCAGCAAAACTTTTGATACTTGCTCAGTACAGGAGACTTATAACAGCTTGGGGTGGGCTTAGTGGTGGTAGACTAGACTAGAAACTGGCTAAGTGATAGACAACAGAGGGTAGTGGTAAAAAAGAATTGTCCTGGGGCTGGTTTTGTTCAATATCTTTGTGAGTGATAGTATGGAGGGGTTAGAAGAAAAAATGTTTGCCTTTTTGCAGATAACATCAAGACTGGTGAGACAGACAGTGAAATGCTAAGAGAAATTAGGGAAGCTAACCAAATTGGTAGTGCAGTAATAATGGGAGAGTTCAATTACTCCAACTACCCCAATATTGACTGGGTAAATGTATCATCAGGACATGCTAGAGAGATAAAATTCCTGGATGGAATAAATGACAGTTTTATGGAGCAATTGGTTCAGGAACCAATGAGAGAGGGAGCAATTTTAGATCTAATTCTCAGTGGAGCACAGGATTTAGAGAGAGAGAGGTAACGGTGATGGGGCGGCATAACTTGCAGAAAAATGGAGGTGATAATGCCTCTGTATGGGTCATTGATGAGACTTCATTTCTAAACAGATATAGACATATAGTAGGTAGTTCAGAGAGAGGCTGTTAAAATGGTACAGGGTCAATACCAAAAAGTACACGAGATAAGACATAAGGACCTAAGTATGTATATCCTAGAAAGAGTCAGGGTTTGGGGATGTGATAGACCCATTAGGGGCAATTTTCAACTGTGCATTTACCCTCAGATTATGTATCAACTTACACCTACGGTCTCTGTACCAGTTTTCAAAGGAAAAATATGTGCATGATTTCCCTTTGAAAACTTCCTAAAAAAAAAAAAAATCTACCCACAGAGACTTGCACCTCCTTTTTTTTTTTTTTTTTTGCAGATACCTTTTCCCTGAAAAACAGTGTACACAATTTTGAAAATACAATACTATGCCCATTGCCTCTGCCAGCCTAACACTGCCCTGGGAATACCTCCGCAAAAATCTGGGTAATTGCCTACATATAGGGTTGACAGTTTTCAAAGAGCCCTTTTACTTGTGTAAGCAACCATTAACATGGGTACATGACTTTTGAAAATTGCCCTTTTAAATACAGAAAAGGCATAAATCAGGCACAGAATGTAAACCTGTTTCAAAGGAAAGAATGCTCTGGAACAAGAGGTCATGGTATGAAGCATCCTAGAGGTTGGACTTAGGCACAGCATCAAAAATATATTTTCATGGAAAAAGGTGCATGCATAAAACAGCCTCCCAGTGGAGGTGGTGGATGCAAGAACAGTAACAGAACTCAAGAAAGCATGAGATAAGCACAGAAGATCCCTGGTTGCAGGGAAGTGAGAGGAAAGCCAAAAATCTGCTGGGTATGGCACTGCACTAGGAATAAAATTAGGTAGACAAGATGAGCCCTAATACTCCTTATCTGTCCTCATAATTTGAGGCCAATGTTCAGAAGCCATTTAGATAGATAACCAAAAAAGTATCCGTCTAAATGGCAAAGCAGTGATGTTTGAAGCCGTACGTGGTTAGAATTTAGCCATATAATTCAGTAGTGGTACAGGACAGGCGAGAGAGTTATCTGCTTAACATTTGCGGCTAATTCTGGTAGGGCTGTCCTAAAGTTAGCCAGTCATACTTATCTGGCTAACTTTAAGATACCCAGGTATATTCAATGGTGTGGCTGCACCACTGAATATCCTGATTAAGTTAGCTGGATAGGTATATGCAGCTAACTTAACTAGCCACTCTGCGGATGAATATGGACCACCATGTTTCTATGTATGAAAAACCATGTTGTGCAATTCAGCTCCTTACATAAAGAGCTATATCTCCTCCATGACTTTCCTCTCATGTTTGCTGAAATGCTGCAGAGTGAACGTAGGTCACGGATGTTAATTTATGAGCCTGCTGCCCACATTAGCCGGGGACACTGGAACACCTTTTGTTAGGGAGACATGCCAGTTTTTTCTGCTTTTCTGTACAACTATTGGGAGCGCTCAGCATTTGGAGTGAATGGCTAATAGCCTCATTTGCATGTGATGAGCGCTATTAGTTTTGCTCCGCGTTGGATGCGCGTTGTGGAGGTGCTAATCTCCTTATTGCATAAGGGAATTAGGTAATGTCTATAGAACCCATGTCCAATTGCTGGTTAAACAGTGCGCTCGGCTGACTGCACTGTATTGCATCGGCCCCTTTGTGTACAGCTGGTGAGAGAAATGGGAGCATTCCATGGAAGTCTGTTGTCCAGTAGCAGTGTGGCTGTAAGGAAATCCTCACATGCAACTAGCTCTAGTCCCTTTATGTATTTCTGGAAAAAGAGGGAGGGAAGGAGGATCAGGAGTCCTATGGAGTACAGAAAACCATTTCCAATAGCAGCTTCCATGTAACCAGCCCCTCAGGTATGACTTGCTTAGGCATGTTCTATTCAGATATGTATTCTGAAAGTAAAACTAAGTTGAGTACCAGAGGGAGGAAGACCAATAGATGTAGCAGGACACCCAAGATGCAGCTTCCAGAGACATTTCCAAGTTGAGAGGAGATGAACTCATGCTGCTGTTACAGCTAACCCTGTGTTCAGAAAAGAGGAGATAGTATAGAGGCGACACAGTCACTGTGTCAGAGAGGTAGAGTTAACTAAGACCCACTACAAGAATAATTCCTCAGGGGTTAAGGGGGAAGGGAAGAAGACGCCACTTTATGGCACCACTTATTTTGTGGCCCACTAGCCACCACTGGTATTTGGAGACAAAATTATTGATCTTGGAAATTGAGAATGTCGTCAGTTGAATTACCCAGAGTAGCCAACCAGCAATCTAATCCCTGGAGGGGTGGAATGCAGGTAACAGTGTGCCAGAGTCTGGAATTCTCTCTCATGTGCAAGCTCGGTTAGGATCTGCAACAATTCAGTTTCTATCACTTTTCTCCAGCTTATTACCACAAGTGAGAGAGGCGGCAATGCTTCAGTAAGCATCTGGATATTATAGTTTTCAATAGGTCTAATGGTTACTTTATCTGGCAGAAGGGATTCCATGACCTCAGCTCAAATTTACAAATGACAGAGTTGTCTTCAGATTCTGCAATCTCTAGACTAAACTATATTGGCTTAATGTTTCATTTCCAGAAAATGGCATTGTTCAGCTTAGTTCCGACTCTGATCTCACCACCTGCCTGTTGAAAGACTCTCAGTTTCTTCATCCATTTGCTAAAGGTCCTTTTCCAAGTCATGCCAGTCATACACTGTTTTGGTATTTGCTTTTTTTCATGTCTTTGAGGTTTTTTTTCTTCTTTTTTTTCTCTAGAAATTCTTTTTACATAAGGGAATATGACAGGACAGTATACAGCTGCACAATTTCAAGCTAGATCCAAACATAATGGAAGAGGACGATTTCTTTTGTGTTTCTGTTGTTTTGCTTGGTGTTGCTTTTACTTAAAACGAGTACATCCACCTAGCATAATCACAAGCTGTGCTAGGTTGAAATGCTCTCTTTTGGTGTACAACGTTAAAAACATAGCAAACAGTGGCTCCACTCATTTTGAAGAACACAAAGGGGGGTCCATTCTTTGAAAAATAAAGCCCCAAATCTCTATTTACCCCTTTTCCCCCGAGGCCTGTAATGCTTGGCGAAGCTGCCAGTGTGCTTTAGAAAAAATGGCTCCAATGCTGCTCTGCTGCTGGTCCCCTAGCAGTTGCTGATTGACAGCACATTTGATCTTTAGCAGGTTTCTTGGTTCCCTAACCAAACAAATCATTCAGTGACTAGCAGGCAGTTCATTATGGTAAAACCCATGGACTTGTCTGTGCAGCTTCCCAAGCAATCTGGGACTCAAAGCCTGCTAAGTGTGTTTGAACTTTTTGAGGTTTTATTTTTTCCCCTTCTGCACTCTTCACAATAGAAGCTGCTCGTAAATTATATTTCGTCCTTCATTGTTTACAAGTTTTGGCTCTCATCAGTGCATTCATCCACAGCAGAACTGCTTGCAATCTGTGAACTTTTCAGTGGAACCCATGTAAACTAATTGTAGTGTTTTTGTTGGCAGATTTCATGAATATTTATTTCTAGCATATTCTTTCTTTTTAATTTCTGAGCGAGCTTTTGCATATTTATTTTCCTGTTACTTCATGTAAAGTGATGTCATTTGCAATTGAACTAACTTACATGGTTACAGATGATCCCTTACTTTTCCTGCTGTTACTGAAATCTGTCAATTGTTAAAACTAGAACACCTTGAAAAGATTTTGGAGCCTGCCACAATTTCAAAGTAGTTTCTGTTCTTTACCGTGTAACTATGTTTTCAGTAAAATGTCAATCATGCCATGCTATGTTTTGTCTCTGCCCAAAAAATGCAAGGAAGACAAATTTTAAAAAATCTTTTTGTCGATTAAAGATTCAAGGGCTCCTACTAAGTATTGAGAGCTAAACCCTGCCACTGCTTGAATGTTTGGCTGCAATAATTGATTCCCCGTAAACTTTAAACTTTGGAAAGGTGATTCCTTGTTTAGAATGGTTTAGAAGCTTTGCTGGAAAACTGCTTGAATGTTTGGCTGCAGTAATTAATTCCTGGTAAACTAAAGCAGCTGGTGAAAGTTTTTTCTCTGTCTATCGCTACAATATCACACAATGTGGCCGATGCAACACAGTGCGCTCGGCCGAGGGCACTGATAACCTGCAGTCATATGCGGGTAGAATAGGTGCTAATCAATCCCTTAATGCAATAAGGGGATTAGTGCATATTCAATGAGCGTCCAACGCGGAGTGAATCTAATAGCGCACATCATATGCAAATGCATGTGAATGAAGCTATTAGGCATTCACTCCTGATGCAAAAAAAAAAAAAATGTGCGTCTCAGACACACATTTAACTGTCATCTATTAACGCCTGCCTGGAGCAGGCATTAATAGCTGAGCGCATCAAAAAAAGTACAGAAAAGCAGAAAAAAACTGCTTTTCAGTACTGCCTCCTACTTAATATAGAGTTTATCGGCATCTGTTTTCTACCAGCGGACAGCTGAGTCACGAAAACTGACGCCGATAAACCCAGCGTCAATTTTCGTGACTGCCATCTGCCAGTAAGGAAAACAGATGCCGGGTCTATTGGCATCGGTTTTCCTCACCGGCGGACGGCAATCACGAAAATTGACGCTGGGTTTATTGGCGTCGGTTTTCGTGGCTGTCCGCCGGTGAGGAAAACCAATGCCGATAAACTCTGCGCCGGTTTTTGTGACTGGCGGACGGCAGTCACAAAAACTGATTGGGTTCGCGTTAGCAAGGAGGTGCCAGGGTCGCTAGTGCCTCCTTGCTAATGCGACCCTAGTGCCTCCTTGCTAACGCAACCCCCTAATTTAAATATTGCATGGTGCCCCCCTGGGGCGCATTAAGAGAGCGGGCGCTTGACTGTTCAGCGCCCACTTTTTACACAACTTTATTGCCTCGGCCCCAATGTTATACACAAAATCGCATAGCATATTTTTATTTCAAATGCGTTCTGTTCTTCCAGTTCCTGTCAGTTGAGCATGTTCTGGCTGACAAATAGGGAGTTCACGAGGCCATATACACGATTCAAGTCTGCAGTTTTGCTGTAAGAATCACTCAGTTTTCCTCACATTGGGGCCAATGCAATACAGTGCACATTTATCACTCAGCTATTAACGCCTGCTGCTTTTCTGTACTTTTTTTAAAGTTTTTAAAAAGAAAAAGAAAAGCTCTGCTGGCTGCTTTGAAGACTGACGGCGATATGCTCGGCGTCTGTTTTCATAACCGGCTGACTGCAGTTATGAAAACTGACGCCGAGTTTATCGGCGTCAGTGTTCATTACCGGCAAACCGCAGGTAACCGCGGGGTCACGTTTGCAAGGAGGCACTAAGGTCGTGCAAGCGACCCTAGCGCCTTCTTGCTAGCGCGACCCCCTAATTTGCATATTGCATGGCTCCCCCTTGTGGGCACCATGTGTGCGTTAAGAAAGCGGCGCTGAAAATTCAGCACCTGCTTTCCGCGAATAATATTGCATCGGCCCCATTCTGCCTTAGCGTTGAAACCTGGTGGCCAACTCCCTTACAGGAGAGCCACAGTGACCTCTGACTGCAATCATCTGGGTCATGGACAGCAACAACTTAACTGTGCAGTCGAACTGAACAATAGAAATTAGTTTTCAGTACTTTAAGAAGTGGTGGTGTTAAGGGATGTATGACTTCTGTTTTGAAGTACTTGCGCTGCACTGCTTCCTTTGTCCTGTAAACTTGTCACAGATGTGCATATTGATAAAACTGTGCCTATTTCAGGGGACCTGTACTGATGATGTCACTGTAACTAGTTAGAAGTACCCATGTTAACTCTAATTTTATATTGGAAGGATACATAAAATCTTAAAAATACAAACAGAAAATGTAATTGCAGCTCTGTTACAACGCCTTCCACAGTTGTAGCTTGAGGTCACAATAGGTTTTTCTTTAAGGCTTTACTCCTTTTTAGTGGCTAATTAGGTTTCTCTGAATTTATTGTTTTTCAAAGGTGTTTTCTGTTCACAAGGGAAACATCTGAAAACTGGAGTCTAAGAATGCAGAGCATAGATTAGCGCATGCATACTGTAGTATGGGGTAAGGGAGAGGACCAGCTCCAGTCTTTGAGGACCATGGCTACTCAGCTGTCACTCATTTTCCAGTGTGTACTTAATTCTAACAAGAGCCATTATCTGCAGATATATTGAAAGAATATTTGTGGTGTGCATCCTAAAAGTCAGGCCTGGCTATGGCCTTTGTGGCCTGGAATTGGCCATCTGAATTTTAGACCCAAAAAACAAACCGGAAGCCGATCCAAGATGGCTGTGTAGCGACCAGAGAGAACAAGATCAGTTTGTAAAAAAGACCTTTATTCTTAGAATATTCGTGCCCGACTCTGGCTGAGTTTCGCTCTTATGTAGAGCTGTCTCAGGGACTACTAAAATCAAGATTAAAACACACATATAAGAGATAATAAAAAAACAAATATGAAACAATAAAAATATACATGGATATGTGTACATAAATAATAGGACATGTGAATCAACACGCAATTAAAAATGGAATCTTGTCCAATTACATAAAAATATGAATGTGTGAAGACATCACAATGGCACATAAAAAATACAGAAATAAGTACAGAAATAGATTACACGCATATAATTCGAACTAATTGAAGGGATTTGGCAGCACATGAGATGGTATTGAATACCTGTATAGAAGAACTTTTGAAAAGTGATCACTTCAGTCAACGATCAGCAATGGTATGCATACATATTGTTAGGTATTCTAGAAAAGAGAACTTGGTGTCAGACCAAAGCATATCTATGTACTCACAGAGCTAGTGTTAACTTAATCAGTGTGTCAGAAAAAATCAAAAAACAATTGAAACAGAAAACATGGGCGAAAAACAGAAATCACTTGCTGTGTGTCTAAAAACCAGAAATTGCAAGATATAAATCCTGCTCTGTCTATCAAAATATTTGGAGAACATAAGAACATAAGAAAATGCCATACTGGGTCAGACCAAGGGTCCATCAAGCCCAGCATCCTGTTTCCAACAGTGGCCAATCCAGGCCATAAGAACCTGGCAAGTATCCAAAAACTAAGTCTATTCCATGTAACCATTGCTAATGGCAGTGGCTATTCTCTAAGTGAACTTAATAGCAGGTAATGGACTTCTCCTCCAAGAACTTATCCAATCCTTTTTTAAACACAGCTATACTAACTGCACGAACCACATTCTCTGGCAACAAATTCCAGAGTTTAATTGTGCGTTGAGTAAAAAAAGAACTTTCTCCGATTAGTTTTAAATGTGCCCCATGCTAACTTCATGGAGTGTCCCCTAGTCTTTCTACTATCCGAAAGAGTAAATAACCGATTCACATCTACCCATTCTAGACCTCTCATGATTTTAAACACCTCTATCATATCCCCCCTCAGTCGTCTCTTCTCCAAGCTGAAAAGTCTTAACCTCTTTTGTCTTTCCTCATAGGGGAGTTGTTCCATTCCCCTTATCATTTTGGTAGCCCTTCTCTGTACCTTCTCCATCGCAATTATATCTTTTTTGAGATGCGGCGACCAGAATTGTACACAGTATTCAAGGTGCGGTCTCACCATGGAGCGATACAGAGGCATTATGACATTTTCCGTTTTATTCATCATTCCTTTTCTAATAATTCCCAACATTCTGTTTGCTTTTTTGACTGCCGCAGCACACTGAACCGACGATTTCAATGTGTTATCCACTATGACACCTAGATCTTTCTTGGGTTGTAGCACCTAATATGGAACCCAACATCGTGTAATTATAGCATGGGTTATTTTTCCCTATATGCATCACCTTGCACTTATCCACATTAAATTTCATCTGCCATTTGGATGCCCAATTTTCCAGTCTCACAAGGTCTTCCTGGAATTTATCACAATCTGCTTGTGATTTAACTACTCTGAACAATTTTGTGTCATCTGCAAATTTGATTATCTCACTCGTCGTATTTCTTTCCAGATCATTTATAAATATATTGAACAGTAAGGGTCCCAATACAGATCCCTGAGGCACTCCACTGTCCACTCCCTTCCACTGAGAAAATTGCCCATTTAATCCTACTCTGTTTCCTGTCTTTTAGCCAGTTTGCAATCCACGAAAGGATCTCGCCACCTATCCCATGACTTTTTACTTTTCCTAGAAGCCTCTCATGAGGAACTTTGTCAAACGCCTTCTGAAAATCCAAGTATACTATATCTACCGGTTCACCTTTATCCACATGTTTATTAACTCCTTCAAAAAAGTGAAGCAGATTTGTGAGGCAAGACTTGCCCTGGGTAAAGCCATGCTGACTTTGTTCCATTAAACCATGTCTTTCTATATGTTCTGTGATTTTGATGTTTAGAACACTTTCCACTATTTTTCCTGGCACTGAAGTCAGGCTAACCGGTCTGTAGTTTCCCGGATCGCCCCTGGAGCCCATTTTAAATATTGGGGTTACATTTGCTATCCTCCAGTCTTCAGGTACAATGGATGATTTTAATGATAAGTTACAAATTTTTACTACCCTGTTTCCCCGAAAATAAGACATCCCCCGAAAATAAGACCTAGTAGAGGTTTTGCTGAATTGCTAAATATAAGACCTCCCCCGAAAGTAAGACCTAGCAAAGTTTTTATTTGGGAGCATGCCCGTCGCACAGAACACCAGAGCATGCAGCTGTGATTTTTTTACCCTGCAGGATTCACAGTTAGTTGTCATCACAAACCAGCACAACCAGACAACTATTCAGAATATAATAAATGTTCATTTTTTTGTTCAACAATATATGTGAATTCTTCTTCATGGAAAAATAAGACATCCCCTGAAAATAAGGCCTAGTGCATCTTTGGTAGCAAAAATTAATATAAGACACTGTCTTATTTTCGGGGAAACACGGTAATAGGTCTGAAATTTCATTTTTTAGTTCCTTCAGAACTCTGGGGTGTATACCATCCGGTCCAGGTGATTTACTACTCTTCAGTTTGTCAATCAGGCCTACCACATCTTCTAGGTTCACCGTGATTTGATTCAGTCCATCTGAATCATTACCCATGAAAACCTTCTCCATTACGGGTACCTCCCCAACATCCTCTTCAGTAAACACCGAAGCAAAGAAATCATTTAATCTTTCCGCGATGGCCTTATCTTCTCTAAGTGCCCCTTTAACCCCTCGATCATCTAACGGTCCAACTGACTCCCTCACAGGCTTTCTGCTTCGGATATATTTAAAAAAGTTTTTACTGTGAGTTTTTGCCTCTACAGCCAACTTCTTTTCAAATTCTCTCTTAGCCTGTCTTATCAATGTCTTACATTTAACTTGCCAATGTTTATGCTTTATCCTATTTTCTTCTGTTGGATCCTTCTTCCAATTTTTGAATGAAGATCTTTTGGCTAAAATAGCTTCTTTCACCTCCCCTTTTAACCATGCCGGTAATCGTTTTGCCTTCTTTCCACCTTTCTTAATGTGTGGAATACATCTGGACTGTGCTTCTAGAATGGTATTTTTTAACAATGACCACGCCTCTTGGACATTTTTTACTTTTGTAGCTGCTCCTTTCAGTTTTTTTCTAACAATTTTTCTCATTTTATCAAAGTTTCCCTTTTGAAAGTTTAGCACGAGAGCCTTGGATTTGCACACTGTTCCTTTTCCAGTCATTAAATCAAATTTGATCATATTATGATCACTATTGCCAAGCGGCCCCACCACCGTTACCTCTCTCACCAAGTCCTGTGCTCCACTGAGAATTAGATCTAAAATTGCTCCCTCTCTCGTCTGTTCCTGAACCAATTGCTCCATAAAGCTATCATTTATTCCATCCAGGAACGTTATCTCTCTAGCGTGACCCGATGATACATTTACCCAGTCTATATTGGGGTAATTGAAGTCTCCCATTATTACTGCACTACCAATTTGGTTAGCTTCCCTAATTTCTCTTAGCATTTCACTGTCCATCTCACCATCTTGACCAGGTGGACGGTAGTATACCCCTATCACTGTAGTCTTCCCTGATACACAAGGGATTTCTACCCATAAAGATTCAATTTTGTATTTAGTCTCATGCAGGATGTTTATCCTGTTGGACTCTATGCCATCCCGGACATAAAGCGCCACACCTCCTCCCGATTGCTCCTCTCTGTCATTGCGATATAATTTGTACCCCGGTATAGCATTGTCCCATTGGTTATCCTCTTTCCACCATGTCTCTGAGATGCCAATTAAGTCTATGTCATCATTTACTGCTATACATTCTAATTCTCCCATCTTACTTCTTAGACTTCTGGCATTAGCATACAAACATTTCAAAGTTTGTTTTTTGTTTGTATTTTTATTCTGCTTTTTAATTGATAGGGATAAGTTAGAATTTTTTAGCTCAGGTGAGTTTTTAGTTACAGGCACTTGGACTACTTTTCTAATTATTGGAACCTCACTGTCAGGATGCCCTAATTCTAATGCATCATTAGTATCCTTTAAAGATACATCTCTCCGAACCATGCGCTGCTGAGCGACTGTCGGCTTTCCCCTTTGTTCTAGTTTAAAAGCTGCTCTATCTCCTTTTTAAAGGTTAGCGCCAGCAGTCTGGTTCCACCCTGGTTAAGGTGGAGCCCATCCCTTCGGAAGAGACTCCCCCTTCCCCAAAAGGTTCCCCAGTTCCTAACAAAACTGAATCCCTCTTCCTTGCACCATCGTCTCATCCACGCATTGAGACTCCGGAGCTCTGCCTGCCTCTGGTGACCTGCGCGTGGAACAGGGAGCATTTCAGAGAATGCTACCCTGGAGGTTCTGGATTTAATCTTTCTACCTAAGAGCCTAAATTTGGCTTCCAGAACCTCCCTCCCACATTTTCCTATGTCGTTGGTGCCCACGTGTACCACGACAGCCGGCTCCTCCCCAGCACTGTCTAAAATCCTATCTAGGTGACGCGTGAGGTCCGCCACCTTCGCACCAGGTAGGCATGTTACCAGGCGATCCTCACGCCCACCCGCCACCCAGCTATCTACATTCCTAATAATCGAATCACCAACTATGACGGCCGACCTAACCCTTCCCTCCTGGGCAGTAGGCCTTGGGGAGATATCCTCAGTGCGAAAGGACAATGCATCACCTAGGGAGCAGGTCCTTGCTACAGGATCCTTTCCTGCTACACCTGGTTGGTGCTCTCCCATTATGAGACGACCTTCCTCCAAGGCAGCACCAGGGCTGCCAGTCTGAAGTTGGGACTGGACTACTATGTCCCTGAAGCTCTCATCTATATACCTCTCTGTCTCCCTCAGCTCCTCCAGGTCTGCCACTCTAGCCTCCAGAGATCGGACTCGTTCTCTGAGAGCCAGGAGCTCTTTGCATCGCATGCACATGTACAACTTCTCACCGGTGGGTAAAAAATCATACATGTGACACTCGATGCAAAAGACTGGGAAGCCCCCCTCTTGCTGCTGGACTGCTGCCTTCATCTCAATTTTGATCAGTTCCTAGTTAAGTTTTAGGTTGCTATGGGAGTAGGAATGTGTCTAAGTTCCTTTAAATGTATTAGTGAATTCACTATATGTCTGGTAGTGGCCTACTGGGGTCTGATCGAATTCTCAAAGTTTTTGTTGATGGGTTTTTGGTTTTTTTTGGTGCAAGTGGCACCTGCCTATAAATTAAGGGATGAGCTTGGGGGGGGGGTGGGTGGGCGAGGGGTGGGAGGGTTGGGAATTACAAACAGTCTAACTTTAGTTAGTCAGCCTGAGTGATTCACAGCTCCCTTGATTAACAAATGTTGTTCCCTATTCAAACCCAATCACACTACCTCAACACCTTTCCAAGGTGAGTAACTGAGCTGAACTATTCAACTTTTTTACTTTGGTATGTACTGCTCCTAGCTTATTTCTAGCTTCTGGCTACTTTTTTGTGGGGTTTTTTTTTTTTGTGGGTTTTTTTTTTTTTTTTTCAATACAATGACTCAGTTATTATTAAATAAAACACTTAGCTCTTTAAAAGTCTGGAGGACACTTTAATAGTCAAGCAGACTTTTAAAAAATAAACACACTACCTACTGCTACCTTATTGACTGACTAAAAATACAAACAGTCTAACTTGTGTATTCACAGCCTACCTACTGCTACCTTATTGACTGACTATTTAAAAATGCAAACAGTCTAACTTGTTTATTCACTGCCTGACTATTAAAGGCACAAACACACAAACACACTAAATAATATTCCCAAATAGTTAACTTTGCCCCAATACTTTTAAAAAAGTCATTGTCAATGTCCCAAGCAAAAACTTACTGATTCCTTTCAGCCACCAGCAAGGCGATCCTCTCCTCTCAGTGGAGAGCGTATGCAGTGTGTTTAAGCCCCCCAAAAAATTGGACATATAAGAATAATCAAAGTGTTATGCATTAAAATACACTGGCTTTGTGGTGGCTGAAATCTTAACCAGGGTTAAAAGATATGACGAATAAAATATAAATGATAGGTATGTGTGTAAAGAATGTTCTATATTAAAAATGAAACTAGGGTAAATCAACAAAGATGGTGGTGAACAAATGATTATTGGATCAGGTGTTGACCAGCTGACTAATAGGAAAGTACGGGGGAACTTACATGCTGCAAATATAAATCTTCTTACAGATATTCCCGCTCCATTCTCAATTTAAATCGGACTCAAGATTAACTTTAATATTCATAATTTGTGCAACATAGATTAAAAAAAAGTAATGAGATTCATTTGAGCATGACAGTTTATGAGCCCAGATTCAAACAACAAAAAAAAAGGTTTTTATCTATAGAGATTTTTAGTTGGTTTTTTTTGGTTTTTTTTTAAGACTGTTCAAGACTGGAGAAAGTCCACAATGTATTTTCCTCTTAGTGGCTTCAATAGGACTGCTGGGAATGCATGCAAGCAACACAAAACAAAAACAACATAAAAAGGGAAAATTCCAACATTCTTTGTCAAAAAAAAAAATTTTGTCTAGACTTGAATCAGAATGCAGAGATATATGGAATGGATAATACAGCCACCAAGGCCCCTGCTACCACTTTCTCTCTGTAAGTGCTCCCCATGCCCTGTCTCAAGGTTTGGCCATATCATTCCCTCTTAATTTCCACCATCTTTGTTGATTTACCCTTGTTTCTGACACACTGATTAAGTTAACACTAGCTCTGTGAGTACATAGATATGCTTTGGTCTGATACCAAGTTGTCTTTTCTAGAATACCTAACAATATGTATGCATACCATTGCTGATCGTTGACTGAAGTGATCACTTTTCATAAGTTCTTCTATACAGGTATTCAATACCATCTCATGCGCTGCCAAATCCCTTCACTTAGTTCGAATTATATGCGTGTAATCTATTTCTGTACTTATTTCTGTATTTATGTGCCATTGTGATGTCTTCACACATTCATATTTTTATGTAATTGGACAAGATTCCATTTTTAATTGCGTGTTGATTCACACATCCTATTATTTATGTACACATTTCCATGTATGTTTTTATTGTTTCATATTTGTTTTTTATTATCTCTTATATGTGTGTTTTAATCTTGATTTTAGTAGCCCCTGAGACAGCTCTACATAAGAGCGAAACTCGGCCAGAGTTGGGCACAAATCATCTGAATTTTAGGGCATCAGAAGTTAATGGCTTGTGTATCCTATCAATGTTTGTCATTCATGGCTTTAATGCACTCTCCTCTTTTGCCAGATGTAGCAACACCAGAAGCCCCACAAAAATTAGCAGGACCATCAGTAGCCAATGGTGTGCCACCACAACCTAAAGTGAGTGGCATTGGCACCACCCAAGTGACAGTCCAGCGGAAGAGACTTCTTAAGGCACCAACCCTGTCTGAATTGGACAGCTCAGACTCAGAGGTAAGAAAGCATCAGCCAGTCATTCTCATTGCCTGGATGTCCTAACTGATTACCACATTTCCTACTGATTCAGGAAGTAGAGGATTATGAGCACATCAGCAAAATTCATATATTTCTGAAATGTAAGTGGCTCCTGTCTCTTTTACACATTTAGATATTAATTTCCCATTTTCAGCCTAGATTTAATTTTCATACTTTAATATGTGTGAGGAGCTAACAGAATTCTAGCAGTTATGCTTTTTAATTTAGTAACCAGGTGGCCTTTTGTCACTGTAAAGGCACCTGCACTCTTCCTGACTCTTGCCCCTGCATTTCTTTCTTGGGTCTTGTTTTGAGCAGGTGCATGTGAATCCATTGCTTTCTTGTTAGAAACTATTTCTGCAGTTGCAAGTTCTTGGCTTTGTATGTGAGGTGTTAGAAAAAGTCAGACTTGTGTCTATATTTTTTATCTTGATGGGTAGGTTGGGAAGATAGAGAGAACTTTCTCAATGGCCGAAAACACCACCTGTGCACTTTGAGCCTGTTTTTGATTCAACAACCTCCAGTTATATTCACCTGTTCCCTGTACGTACCCAGATCAGTCCAGACCGTGGGTTGAGCCTCCTGTCCAGCAGATGGAGACAGAGAAAAACTGAAAGGGTATCCTATATCAGGACAGAGCCTACCCTGCATCCCTTCAGTATTTCTCTGTCTCCAGCAGATTCAGACGGTAGAACCTGCAGTTCCCTTATTTCCTCAGTTTTCTATTTCCCTTTGGGGTTTTCTTCTCAGATTTTTTCCAAGATCAAGTAAGTATTCTCTATACTTTTGTATTTAAAAAAAAAAAAAATAGGATCCCAATCGGTTTCAGTCAAGGAGAAAGCCCTGTCTCCTCGCTCTGCTGGAAAAAAATCCATAGCCAAAACAGCCAACTTGGAAAAGCTAACTGGCAACTTTTTATGTATTCTTTATGTATTTTGTTGTTACGTTCAGAGGCCAATGCAATACAGTGTGGTCAGCCTAGCGCACAACTTGATGCACGCTGGGATGCACGTTTTGTACACGCTAGAATAACTCCTGATGCAATAATGGGATTAGCGCGTCCAAATAAGGCGTAGCTAATAGCGCTCATCACATGTAAATTCCATGTAGATGATGCTATTAACTATTACTCTGCGATGCAAGGAGGCGCGCTAAGCAAGATACTGCCTTGCGCATCTCCTACTACCACAAGAGATTTAGCATCTACTTAGAGGCATGTGACAGTGAATGGACCAATCGGCAGTAAGTGAAGGAGTGAATAAATTGTCAGGCATTTAATATTCACTCCTTCACTTACTACCAATTGGTCCATTTACTGTCCGTGTCAGTGAAAGGAACCGATTGGGAACAGCCCTGCCAGGGGAGGGTATCCGGCAAGGATTCCTGACCTGGAGGGGGAATTTGAGGTCTGGCAAGGGCTGTTTTACTACATTGACCTCAGAATCCATCCATTGGGCCAGACCTTCAGGGCGAGGTTTGGTCAGGTTAGCCATTCTTGCTGGTCTGGGCACCCAATGCTGTTGTGGGCACACAGCCAGCTCTCCTGGGTACCTGATGTTTTTGAGCACAAGGGACGCACAATTTGCCCCTATTTTGTCCTTTTTACCACACCTACTCATTTAAATATTACATTGTGCACCCAGGAGAGGTGGCTGTGCTCATATTAAGAAAACAGGCCGATGCAATATCATGCTCGTTTTACCGTGCATGATATTGCATCGGGCCCTCAATTTGTTGGGACTTCTTAAGTTCATCTGGAAGCCCTTGAGTCACTTCAAATATAAACTTCTGCTTAGAGATTTTTGTTTTTTTTTTTTCATTGTGTCAAGCTATGATTAAATTGTGATATCTCAGGAGCCCATTGTCAAATAATATCTCTCATCTTGAAATCTGAGATTCATAGTTTTCAATTGATTTAAAATAAGCATATCTGACAAGCTCAGAGATACCTTTACTTAACCCTATGGCTGCTAATTTCAGATAGTTCTGAATAAGTTCAGACTACATTTGAATTAAGCTGCTAAAGGGTTAAGTTTGTGTCAGAATCTGAAATAACCAGCGCCTAAACAAACAGCACAGGTGAGACTGAAGTAGTCCCACAAGCTTTGCATCTTTAAACATTTGCTATCCTTTTTAAGCTATTTTCTCTATCTCCACCCAACTACTTCCTTGTTTTTCATTAGTTAATTTTAGATCCCAGTAATGATCTGCACTCCACATTGTCTTTTGTCCATATCACATGTTTTTGTCCCAGCGCTTTCTTCTGGTATGAAGCAGAGTGCATTCATTGTTTTATTGCTAACTTAATATGGTTGTCATGTTGCATATATAAATAAAAGATCAGGAAAAATATATACAAGGTGATAACTTTTTATTAGGTTAACTTAATATATTTCTGTCTAGCTTTTAAAAGCTATAATAAGAACATAGGAAATTGTCATACTGGGTCAGACCAAGGGTCCATTAAGCTCAGCATCCTGTTTCCAACAGTGGCCAATCCAAGCTACAAGTACCTGGCAAGTACCCAAACACTAAGTAGATACCATGCTACTGATGCCAGTAATAGCAATGGCTAATCCTTAATAGTTAATGAACTTCTCCAAGAACGTATCCAAACATTTTTTAAACCCAGCAACACTAACTGCACTAACCACATCTTCTGGCAATAAATTCTGGAGCTTAATTGTGCATTGAGTGAAAGAATTTTTTCCGATTAGTTTTAAATGTGCTACTTGCTAACTTCATGGGGTTCCCCCTAGTCCTCCTATTATCTGAAAGAGTAAATAACAGATTCCCATTTACCCGTTCTAGACCTCTCATGATTTTAAAGACCTCTATCATATCCCCCCTCAGCCATCTCTTCTCCAAGCTGAAAAGCTCTAACCTCTTTAGTCTTTCCTCATAGGGGAGCTGTTCCATCCCCTTTATCATTTTGATTGCCCTTCTGTACCTTCTCCATCGCAACTATATCTTTTTTTGAGATGCAGTGACCAGAGTTGTACACAGTACTCAAGGAGCGATACAGAGGCATATCCATTTTATTCTCCATTCCTTTTCTAATAACTTCTAACATTGTTTGCTTTTTTGACTGCCGCAGCACACTGAGCCGACAATGTCAATGTATTATCCACTATGACGCCTAGATCCTTTTCCTGGGTGGTAGCTCCTAATATGGAACCTAACATCGTGTAACTACAGCATTGGTTATATTTCCCTATAATGCATCACCTTGCACTTGTCCACATTAAATTTCATCTGCCATTCAGATGCCCAATCCTCCAGTCTCACAAAGTCCTCCTGCAATTTATCCTAATCCGCTTGTGATTTAACTACTTGGAATAATTTTGAATCATCTGCAAATTTGATAACCTCACTCGTCGTATTCCTTTCCAGATCATTTATAAACATATTGAAAAGCACCGGTCCAAGTACAGACCCCTGAGGCACTCCACTGTTTACTCTTTTCCACTGAGAAAATTGACCATTTAATCCTACTCTCTGTTTCCTGTCTTTTAAACAGTTTGTAATCCATATAAGGTCATCGCCTCCTATCCCATGACATTTTAGTTTTCTTAAAAGCCTCTCATGAGGGACTTTGTCAAGCGCCTTCTGAAAATCCAAATACACCACATCTACTAGTTCACCTTTATCCACATGTTTATTAATGCCTTCTAGTCACGAGAATAAGCAGGTAAAGACAAAGGATGATGTTGCTTAAATATACCATTGATTCACAGATTACATTATAATGGTATTGGGAAAGGAGAAAGGGGTATTGATTTGTTAGCAGAGTGATGAGAAGACTGACAGGAGACTGCAGAATTGTCTGATACAGGATGTGAAAACCCATGATTCTATTAAGTTCTTTTATGTTTCTTTTGAAGTGACTAATTTTAATTCTGAGTGCTATTCTTGGACAGATGTTTCTACCGTCACAGTTCCAGCTTCCATTCTTTGTTGAATTTTATGAATGTGAGTCCTGTAAGCTGCTTAGAATTTCAGGAAATGCTTTATTAAATTAATAACAAAAAGTCCATTATATACAACAAGCCATGCAGATCGCCATATATGCTCTACCCCAAAACATAGGGTCAGATACCTGAAAGTCCTAACTGAATCCTTCAAACAAAAAGGCTACCCCTCTTAATCTCCAAGAAAATTTCACCTTCACTTACAAACAGCCAGGGTAAAGTACTGCAATACAAAGAGAGGAAAACCACAGAGCGAGTATGCTTTTTAATAATATATAACCCAGAGCTGGAAAAACTAAACATATCATAAAAGATGTACATTCATTACTCCTGGATCCTGAATCACTGAAAAAAATATTCCCTGCACCTTCAGAGCTAACTTTCTGGCAACCACCTAACCTGAAGCACAAACTAATAAGAAGCAAACTTCAGAGACGTAAAGAAGCAACTGGCACAAATCCTTGCAAACTATGCCAGCACATATCCCAGGACCTCATGTGAAAGTCATTCAACATAAGGAGCCCTTATTTATGCTGCTTCTCTAATGTAGTATATTGTATATTCAGCTCAGAAAATGTGAAGAGGGAGATTACAATGGCGAAACTGGCCAGAAGTTAGACAAGAGTAAACCTCCGCTGACACAAGGTCACACATCTCTGAGATGATCACCACTTCAACTCAGTACGGGAACATTTTTCATGACCAGATCACTAAATCAGGGACCTTATGTGCAGGATACCAAAAAGGAAATTTGGAAGTATCCAAGAATGTAAAACATTCAAAATGAAAATGATCAAACACTTCAAAGTAAACATAAAATGATTTAATAGGGACATGAATTTAGTTAGGCCAATAAAAAAAAGACACCTAATTATTTGGATAACCTATATCTCTATGCAGTATTGTACTGAGAGAGACTGAAGTGATGTTGCAATTCTGTTCCTCCATGTCCTTTTAATATGTTCTGGCAGAGAGAGGGAAAATTAATGTAGTTGGTAATCTTTAAATCCTGAGGCATATCTGTCTCCCCAACGCCCTCCAGAAATAGTGCTCATTACAGAAACATGCTCATTACTGCAGGCCAAACCTAGCCTGGGATCTGAGAGGGGAGGAGGCTTTCACTAATGTCCTCCACTTAGAAGCTCCTTGAGACTCTGGTCTCTTGAACTCCCTCAACTGGCACCATTGTAAACCTTGCTGATCTGCAAACAATATTTTTCTCAGACTAACTGATGCACAGAAGCCCAGTGCATGGGAAGTCCCTAAAAAAGAAGAGGCTATATATTCTCTAGGGGAGTTGTTATAGAGGCACTGCATGCAAATTTTCTCTCATGCATATTCATTGTGGATATCCTGAAAACCTGACTGGCTGGGAGGTCCCCAGGACAGGGTTGGGAACCATTGCTCTAGGGAAAAAAAAAAGTCTCACAGTTCAAACACAGATGCTTGCGGACCAAAGCGACTTACAGAATTCCCTACTCAATTGCTGAGTTCAGTACCAAGTGTGCTGCTAGCACACAAGCGGTGGGCCCTTTTTCTCTGCTGAATTACATACGGCTCGATCCAGTAAGGCCGCGGTAAAAACAGTGAGGTAGTGTCAGGCGCACCCTTCCTCCCCGCACGCACAGTTCTCTTCACTAACTCCCCGATACTCTCCTCTAATCGCATGCAAATGCATGCCGCGGCTGTGAAGCGTTAGGGAAGGGTTATGCCCGCGCAACCCATTTTACTGTATAGGCGCTGTAACAGCGCCTATACAGTAACCTGGGTGCGCTGGTACCTGTCATTTCAAATGACATTTGAAATGACAGGCACCAGGAAGTGTAAAAAAGTTTAAAAAGTGTAAAAAACAAAAAACCTGTGTGTTATATAAAAAAAAAAAAACAATTTTAAATACCTGTCGGAGGGCCGTGGGTCCAGGCGGCCGGTGGGCGGCGGGCAGCCATCAGCGGCATCCGGTAGTCCCTTCTCCCTTCCTCCCTCCCTCCCCTGCCTGGATGAGCACCAAAATCGCACGGGCGGGTCGGCAGCGGGGGGGGGGGGGGGCGGCAGCAGGATCCGGGAACGGCGGGTAGGCAGCAGCGGGGTCCGGGGGGGTAGCGGCAGCGGGGTCTGGGGGGGGCAGCGGCAGCGAGATCTGGGGAGCCAGCAGCGGCAGCATGTTCGATCGAGCAGGCAGGTAGGTGGCAAAGTAAAGATGGCCGCCTGCACGGGAAAATCGTGCAATTGGCCGCTGAAGACGTGACGTCACACCCCGTGACGCCAAACGTCGTGACGTCACGTCTTCAGCGGCCAATTGCACGATTTTCCCGTGCAGGCGGCCATCTTTACTTTGCCACCTACCTGCCTGCTCGATCGAACATGCTGCCGCTGCTGGCTCCCCGGATCTCGCTGCCCCCCCGGACCCCGCTGCCGCTACCCCCCCGGACCCCGCTGCTGCCTACCCGCCGCTCCCGGATCCTGCTGCCGCCCCCCCGCTGCCGCCCCCCCCCGCTGCCGACCCGCCCGTGCGATTTTGGCGCTCATCCAGGCAGGGGAGGGAGGGAGGAAGGGAGAAGGGACTACCGGATGCCGCTGATGGCTGCCCGCCGCCCACCAGCCGCCTGGACCCACGGCCCTCCGACAGGTATTTAAAATTGTTTTATTTTTTTATATAACACACAGGTTTTTTGTTTTTTACACTTTTTACACTTACCATAGCAGGCCCGAGCCTTGCTACTTTTTCGTTTGTTTTTTTTTGCCCTGGTCCCGTCCGGTCTCCTGCAGCCCCGTCCGGTCCGGACGGGGCTGCAGGAGACCGGACGGGACCAGGGCGGGTAAGCAATGTTTTTACCCTACACTACACTACACTAACTCCTACTAGGAGGAGGCGGTAAACTAGCAGGTTAAGGCCGCGGCAGAACAGCGGGTTACGGAGGAGATAATATCAGCGCCTGTTACAGTATCGCAGGGGAATAGCTAATTCCTTCATTATACAGCTTTTTCGTTCATTTACATGCCGGGTGCGGAAAGGGTTATGCGTCTGTTTCAGAAGCGATACGGACGCGTGAAACTGGAGACTGTATCGCCGAATTGCCTTGCGCGCCCGAATTGTGCGCTACGAGCACGTTACAGACGGGCAATCCTCGAGCGGACGATACTGGATCGACCTGACAGTCAGTGTAATGTGATTTCCCTTGAAAATTCCTCAGATTTCTGAGAAGTCACAAATTTCTAGTGGGGAGATGTTAGAAGCAGACACAGAGTGGTCCATATATATATATATATATAGACCATTTGCTGTCAGCAAATGTGCTTGTTATAAAGAGGGATTGCTCTTATTGTCCAAGCATTACTTTGGAAGATAAAATTTAAAGTTCAGCTGTATGTTTGTTTTTTTAGTGTTGGTGGTGAGGGCTTCTGAATAACCAAGTCTAGTTATAAAGGGTTTGCTGTAAAGCGGGACTACTGCCTAATAGCAGCCCACCAGTCCCTTGAGGAGTTATTAGTTATACATATGATCAGGCAGCCACATTTCATTGTGTTTCGTGTTAATTTTATTAACACTTGTTTGTGCTAGTGATGTACCTTTGAACCAAGTGCTTGATTGAGGTAATGCTGCACTCACACTAACACAAGACAGGCTGGTTTTTCTTCTTGGAAATCGGTGACAGGTTGCAGTGTATTAGATGCTAGATGCACTATTAACCCTCCTCTCCTCACCTCTTCACAGGAGGAGTCCATGCATCAGTCCACGAGCACCAGCAGTGCATCTCCTTCCCAGACAGAAGAGATTTTGTTTGAAGCCACTGCAGTCAAAAAGGGTAAGCAACCTTTTGGGAATAAAATGATTTATCGTTTTTCTTTTTTTACGTCATTGTTTTTTTCCTTTTCTTTTTCTTTCCACCTTTTAAGTTTTCATTTTCCTCCTTTACCCGTTCCTTCTTTATCTTTTCTTTCCTTCCCTTCCCTTAGTTTTCTATTTCCTTTCTTGCTCTATCTTTTAGTTTTGTGGTCTTCTATTCTATTAAGGTAAGAGATGTTTGTTATTTTGGGTTTATAGAAAATACCAAACCTCTGCAGATGCTTCCATGTTGACTGTATAGGAAGAATGTACTTTACTTAAGATCTATGGTTACAGGATTTCTTTGGAGAGGCAAATCTAGGCGTATCAGTATTCAGATCTTGATAAATAATCACCCTTTGGTTGATATGAATATACCTGATTTTAGATTTTATAATTCTGCTTGCTATTTTCACTTCCTATGGGACTGGGAGTCAGGGAAAATATAAATATTGTAATCTGAGTTTAGTTGACTCCATATTATATCCTCTTTCACCATGAGGTGCTTTACATTTAACGGATTGTAGCACTCGCTGTTTTGAAGTATTATCCCTTTTTTATTGCAGTTAAACAGGCTTGGAAATTTATTTGTGCCCAGTGGAAACTGATTGGACTATCTCTAGCTTTTTACCACTTCTAGGTAACCAACACTGTCTTTTGGGCTTGGAGACTATGTGGTAGATTTTACAAATCTATGCGCGCGCGTACTTTTGTTCATGCACCAGGCGCGAACAGAAGTACGCGGGATTTTATAAGATACGTGCGTAGCTGCACGTATCTTATAAAATCCAGGGTCGGCGCGCGCAAGGGGGTGCACATTTGTGCACCTTGCACTCGCCGAGCCCTGCACGTGCTGCCCGTTCCCTCCGAGGCCGCTCCGAAATCGGAGCGGCCTCGGAGGGAACTTTCCATTCACCCCCTCCCTACCTTTATCTTAAAAGTTACTACTGCCTCCGGACAGTAGTAACTTATGCGCGCTGGCGCAGCACGCCCCAACACAGACCGCTGTGTCGGGACACTCAGCCACGCCCCCTGAACACGCCCCCGATGGAAAACCACGCCTCCTGGCCACACCCCCGCCCGCCCCTTTTTGCAAGCCCCGGGACTTACACGCGTCCCGGGGCTTGCGCGTGCTGCCGAGCCTATGCAAAATAGGCTCGGCGCGCGCAGGGGGGATTTAAAAGGGTTATGCGCGTACCTTATGCGCGTAACCCTTTTAAAATCCGGCCCTATGGTTTTCAGGGATTGAGTGCCAAGGCAATTAAGTATATCTCTGACTTATATTGTGTATCCCTGGATGCTTTATTCTCATTTGGGCATTTTGAGGAGAGATTTCAATTTGTCAGCAACAATTTCTTTTTCAGTTTAATCTTTTTTAAACATTTTGCAGTTGTAAAGCACACTCTATACTTATGGCCAGGGACACAAGAACACTTAGGCTCAGTAAAAAGTATAATGTATTTTTATTAGTCAATATAAGTGTTCTCGGGAGATGCTGGGTACTGGGTGCCCTTAGTCTTACAAACTGACCAGCATCTCCCTGGATACAGGAAGTGACCCTTGTTTTATAGATAACATTCAAATACAGGAAAAGGATAGAAGGTTCTAGAGATTTGCATGACTGCCCAAAGGATCATTTACATAAGTTGTAATGTCAACTGCATGATAACATCATCGCTAACAACTACCCTGACTGGCTTCCCAGGATGTGTAGCCCATTTCCCATGGCTCTCTTTGTTCTGTTAAACTCTTACTGGACAAGACAATCAACATGTCTGTAGTTATGTTGATTACAAACTCCTGAGAATAGTGCCTGAAGCTCCCCTGTGGTTTCTTCTTTGTGACCCTATGAATAGGCATCACCTGTCTGGTGCCAGCTTGCCTGCTTCTACAGATATCCAGGGACATTCTGTAAGTCACTCAGAGTCCATTCAGCCCAGGCAGGCCAAAGACACGCAGAGACTTCTGGGGATTTCCTTCTCTATGTTGGTTTTCTGTTCAGGCATACTTCTCACAGTCTAATACATTTGTGTCATTCATGTGTCATCCATCACAGCTAAAGTCACTACAGAAATGCACATACTCAACTGTAGATAATCATAACATGATGCCAAATAACAGTCACAGACTTTTGTTACTCCAGAACAGCTACATATAGGCAGGACAGAAACACATATTAAACTTCATAATATTACCCAGTAAGGACGACATCTGCAGGGAAAGCTCTAACTTCCCACCCATACCTTCTTCCTATGTCTAGAGCTTGCTTTCTTATACTGATGATAATATAGATTACTATTAGTTGCATATACACCAAAATCAATAACAATTAAACATTAAAACCAACCTCAACTGCTTTTTTCATCTTGCAATGCACAAGGGGAGACCAAATACTATTAAACTTCTGTTAAACATCTCACCTGATTGCTGTAAGTTTTTCCATATAGCATATTGTGTCTCCTTAAAGAATTGGTTTTTCCTCCAACAGTTGCCAGTTCACACCTAGCAGCGATGATAATGTGGCCTATCAAAAATGAGAGAGAGAAATATCCCATCTGAGTGGGATATTTAGTAATAAAACCTCCAGTTCTCTAGAACCTGTTATCCCTGTAATTTGTTGTATAAGTTTGTGTCATGTCCCAGTAAGGAGACACCCCCTCCATATATGAAAGGATGTGCCCCTTTGCCCACATCCTCCCCAGCAGTGATCATCAACTTCAAGAAATACTCTATGGAGACAATCAGATGTTAAACACCACTGACATAACACTTTATAACTATTCTTAGTAAAGGCAGATGACACTGAATTCTTTCCTGTTCATAAAAAGCAGGCATCTCAAGCTATCTTCTCTTACTGATGACCCAAGTCTTTTTCCCATGCCTCTACATGCTTCAATTTATGTAGTAATTTCTTATTCAATAAGGCATATTGTGTATGTGTTGTCATTAATATCAATTTTATGTATGTTTTACTATAAATCGCTTAGACCTATTTTGTGTTAAGCGATCAATAAATTTTAATAAATACAAAATACAAAAATACATATACCTTGGAAATGGCTCTGGTTATCCTGTCTGTCATTTCACAAAACCCTTCAAATAGTCTTCCCTCTGGTCAGATCTCTCTGTATCCCTTTGCACTGAATAAAGTGTCTAAGTTGCTAGTATGGATATGTCTCCTGAAGGCAGAGCAAAATGTTTGATGTAAATTTATAGAATATACCCTTGCCATCTCATACCTGCTCCATTCTAGTTAATCCCATTTCTCTCCAGTGAAGAAAGGCATCTGTGGAGAAGCCTGGTTGAAACTCTTTTTTACAATAGAATGATGACCTATAGAAGTAATCCCTGTCTCCTACCAGGAATGCATTTCTGTTTGTCCCTTATCGCAATTGTCAATTTAGAGAGTGATAAAAGCACATCTACATGATACTGCACTTTAGGTGTTTGCCAAATCAGAATCTCTAAGGGAACTCCTCCCCCCAAGCTACTCTCTAATTGCACCCATTGATTCTTCTTTGTCTGTCTTTGCCAGTCTGTCACCTCCCATAATTGGGCTGCTACATAATACTATTTTAACTATGGAACCCCCAAGCACCTCGAATCTTAAGTTGGTACATAACCTGCTTAGCTACTCTTGGAGGCCACCTCCTTCAAACAAAGCCAAACAGCTTTTTCTGCCATTGGTGAAGTGGCCCATCCAGTATTGGGATCAGCAGTGTTTGAAAAAAAATAGCAGAAACGGGACAAAATATTCATGTTAATCACTGCTATCCTCCCCATCCAGGCAAAATTGAACTTATCCCAACTATTAAGATGCTGAGACATTTTTAACTAAGGGTACATAGTTAATTTAAAGTAACTTATCCAACGAAGCTTGTATCTAAACCCTCAAATACTTCACTCCCTCTTTCGTCCACTTAAAGGATAAAAGATTCTTTATATTCTCTGTCAATCTGGCAGGAGCTGATATATTCAAAATTTCAGATTTATCCTCATTGACCTTAAAGCCTGACAGCCTTCCAAAGCTCTCCATGTTGGCCCTCAACCTCCTAAGGGCGTGTTCGGGTTCAGTCAAAGTAAATAGGAGGTCATCAGCAAACAGAGACATCTTATAGAAATCCTCCTCCAACTCTGTCTCTCTTATACCAGCATCTCATCTGACTTTCTCTGCAAAATTTTCCAAAGAGAGGACAAAAAGAATGGCGATAATGGACATTCTAAATGGCTACATCTGCCTACCGGGAAGGGCAGGGAATATTCTCCTTAATTTTTATACATGTCAAAAGCTTACCATATAATTCTTTAATCCAAATTATAAAGTTCCCTCCCATCTCCATCTTTTCAAGTACCTGACATAGAAACGGTCAGTGTACCCCATCAAACGCCTTTTTAGCATCCATTGCAAATAACCCTGTTGGAACATGTTTATACTGGGCCCACCAAATGAGATTCAGAACTCTTTGAACATTGTCAGATGCCTGCCTCCCCAGTACAAATCCTGATTGATCTGAGTGTATCAAAGCTGAAGATACCTTCCCCAACCTTAAGACTAACACCTTTTACAAAGATTTTCAAATCAATATTAATGAGATAAATTGGTCGATAGGAGCCACATAGGGTATCGTCTGTCTCCCTTTGCCAATACCATAATACCAGCTCTATTAACATCAGGAGCCAAACATCCATCTGCCAATAAAGAGTTGTACATGGATACTAGCGACTGCAAATGAACAGAACTCAAGGTTCTATAAAACTTCCCTGAAAACCGATCTATACCAGGAGCCTTGCCTATTTTATGATCTTTTATCACCTGGTGTACCTTCAATACTATAACTTCCCTGTTTTAATATTTCCTGGCCTTCTTTAGACAGTGTCCGTGTCGTCACCTTCGTCAAATTGGCTTCTGTCAGTTCCTCTGATATAGTGTTATCCAGGGCATATCCCCATAGTATTGAGTGAAACATTTGCTTATGCATTGAGCATCATAAACAAGCTTGTCCTGCCTGTCTTTGATTTTTAGGATTTGGTTTTGTCATTTTCTCTTTCAGTCTTCTATCTAGCGTCTGACTCACCTTATTTCCAAATTCATAATACTCCTGTTTTACCAGATCCATCTTATACAAGATGTCTGCTAGCTCCAAGGAGTTTAGTTCAGACCATAGCAAAACTAATTTGTCCAGTACTGACTTAGCTGGTGTTCTCTTCTGTCTTTGTTCCTTTTGAGGTATCTGATGTAATAACCACAGGCTTAACTTTTCCTCCTTTTTCTTAAGAAATGAGGCACATGAAATGAGTTTACCCTTACAACCGCCTTTAAACAATCCCATAAAGTGATTGGTGAAATCTCACCTGTATTATTAATGAAATAATTCTGGATGTCAGCTTGCAGCTGAGTAGTGATTTCTTTGTCATTTAGCAGACTGTCATTTAGTCTCCAATAATGCCTCCCTGTGTGTCCTCAGTACATTTCACATTTATCCAAATCGGGGCAAGATCTGACCGAGTTAACTGACCTATATCAACATCTAGGACTAGTGCGGCCAAGGATTTATCCACTAAGAAATAATCTATCCTTGTGTATGAGGTATGTACCTTAGAGAAAAAAGTATAGTTATGGGTTGCATAACCTCCAGATATCTAAAGTCTATGTTGTTTTGAAGGTATTCTTGTCCCAGGGGAGTTATGCAAGAAAAGATATTTTGTTAAATTAAAATCGCCCCCAATGATAAGATGCCCCTCTACCCATTCAGACATAACCTGCGAGAGAGAATCAGAAAAAGAGCCCTGAGCTGTATTAGGTGCATAAAGATTTAACACTGTATACATCTCATTAGTCAATACGGTTTTCACTATATATTGCCCTTCTTGATCGCTAATATCTGATGTACTGTCAACTACCAAATTTAGTGAGAACAGCATGTCCACTCCACCATATTTATTCTTAGCCGTGGAAGATGCAAAAAATTGTTGTGGATACGAACCAGACCTTAACATGCACTCATTTCTTTTCTTTAGATGTGTTTCTTGACAAAATAGAATATCTGCTTTCAAGTGCTCTGCTTCTCTCAGCATTAATCTCTTCTTGTGAAGAGAATTCAAGCCTTTAACATTTAAGGATATAGTTTTCAATAGAGCCATCCCAAATTAAAATAATATGAACAAGCATC
Source organism: Rhinatrema bivittatum (assembly GCF_901001135.1). Lineage (NCBI taxonomy): Eukaryota > Metazoa > Chordata > Amphibia > Gymnophiona > Rhinatrematidae > Rhinatrema > Rhinatrema bivittatum. The sequence goes on from NC_042616.1 coordinate 571,989,612, forward strand.
AGTATTGAGATGTTATTGTTGTCAATTGTTTATACAGTATTGCAAGAATTTGATGGTGGCCAGGATTACTTGTCCTGTTAAGAACATAAGGTTTGCCATACTGGGTCAGATCAAGGGTCCATCAAGCTCTGTATCCTGTTTCCAACAGTGGCCAGTCCAAGTACCTGACTAGGTATAACAATACTAAGGGCAATTTTCAAGTACAACTCCCTATATCACTATAATAACATATAACAAGAATAGAGAGACATATAATATAAATTTAATATTTTATTAATGTAGAAAACCCCCCCATATTTTAACCCTACATAGACAAATTAAAACTAAGCTAGCACATCCATCCACATACACCACACTAAAAATATTGCATGAAGTTTGCCAAAATTAATGCATAAATGTTTCTTCTATATTTATACATTCAATTTTTTAAGTACAAATATGCAAAAAAATCACGTGTATAATAATTCATCAAGTTTGAAGTTCATCTGTAATAGGTCCGACAAAAGATATCTTCGTTTCGCCTCAATGATCTTGAGGCTTCCTCAGGGACTATTTTAATAGCGTTATCCTTGCAGTCATGCACTGCAAAAAATAACGAAGCCAATGTAAATCTAAATAGATATTATATCATAATGTGTTTAACTCACATCTGAATATTCCGACCTATATCTAAATACAATGATTCCCCTTGATTAAAAAATCTGTCTTTAACAAACTTATTATTGAAAAAAATTTTTATATATAAAAAAAATTTTTAATGATGAAACTAAATCAACTCATACACTGAATGGCCCTATAACGCTCCAACCATTTACTTGAGCTAACCCTATCCCTACACACACTGCTCTTAACTACCTACACATACTGCATTCCAGCCGCGGGCTACAAATGCAATAGCTCCAAAGACATTGACCATTCTCATTGTTAAATTGTATCCATCAAAGTCCAACTTACATTGCCATGTTCAACTCCCTGTAGCCAAATTCAGACGCCCAAATGTTGCAACATATCTATAAAGAGGTATTATGAAAAACTGGATACTTCAAAACTGCCGTTCCTGTGGCGAACAAATTTCACGATGTAATACCATTGCGCTGTCTCTTAACGACAAAGCCAAAGGCTCTCTTTTGCCACATCAACCGGCCCACGTATTCAAACTGTCATGACGCTGTAATAATATAAGAACCAAAATGTTAAAACCTACCTCGACAAGGCTTATTAAACCACCGTGCCGCCACCATTGTCCCATACTCACATTTCCTCGGAAGTGACGTAGACCGACGTCACCCACAGCGATACGAATTTCAAAACCTTGAACAACTTTATATAGGAGACAACATTCCCTCTTCAACAAATCACAATGCACCGTTACCACCACTACAAGTGGAAAAGGTTAACATGATTAAAAAAGCTGATTAGAAAAAAGCATTCCACTCAATCGGTCCATTTAACCCATTTGGACTCTCAGTGTGCCAACTAAAAATAAAACGCTGTTCTGTTCTTCGCAGTAATGTTGACAAATCACCTCCATACTTCAGCGTGATCTGTTTAATCACGAAAAACCGTATATCCTCCACCACATGATTTTTTTTACCCAGTGGTTTACTAAAGGGGCATGTTCACGGACTGATTTTATCCGACTGCGGTGTTCAATAATACGATAACGTATAGGTCTTACTGTCTGTCCGATGTAAATTAAATTACATGGGCAGACAATTGCATAAATCACCCCACTTGTATTGCAGTCATACACTTGGGGGATGCGGTAAGGATATTTTAAATGCGGATGAACAAAAACCTGACATTGCAGCGTAAGGGAGCACACTGAACAAGAACCACAAGGAACCTGTCCATGAGGAGAATTTAATTCATCAACTACTTGATGACCCTTCAATTTGTCATATAAAGAGTGGCGTTTTTTAATGGCGAATATGGGCTTGTCTCTGAAACAAGGTAATGAAGACAAAACATGCCAATGGGTGCGAACGGCTTCTTTAATTTGATTAACTCTAGAAGAAAATGGAATAGTGCAAATGAGTCTAGTAGGTGATTCCTTTGATGAATAAATCAATAAGTTGTCCCTATTAGCGTACAATGCACGCTTATATGCTTTTTTAATAACAGACTTCGAATACCCTCGAGCAAGGAATCTCTCCTTCAATTGTGTAGCCTGAATCTTAAATTCTGCAGTCGAGGTACATAGGCGCCTGTACCGGAGGAACTGGCCCACCGGTATGTTGTCTTTTAACTGTTTAGGGTGAAAACTTTGATAGTGCAATAGGGTATTTCTGTCCGTGCTCTTCCTATGGACACACGTAATCAGTTTCCCATTATAAATCTGTACCCTCATGTCCAAGAACACAATGGATTGATTATGTTTAGTAAATGTAAATTCTAAATGAGGATCACAAGAATTTAAAAATTGCATAAACAAATCTAATTCACTGCTCCCCCCACTCCAAACAAAGAACAGGTCGTCAATGTAACGTTTCCAGATTTTAACATACGGGTACCAAACCGAATGATAGACATATTGATTTTCAAACTGGGCAACATACAACCCAGCCACGCTGGGGGCCATGGGCGAACCCATTGGAATGCCTTCAATTTGCAAAAAATACTCCGATTGAAAACTAAACACATTTTGCGTTAATGCAATTTCAGCAATCATACTGAGGAAATTTAATCTCCTGGAACTCATGTCGATTTTAGCCAACTCCAGTTTGATTATTTCAAATGCCTCGCGCTGAGGTATACAAGTATATAACGAGGTGATATCAGCAGTCAATAAAATCCAATCAGATTGAATATCAGATACCTCTGTTAATTGATTTATAAAATCGGTGGAATCTTTCACATAAGAAGGTACTGCTGTAACTTGAGGCTGTAAATAATGATCTATCATTTGAGCAAGAGGTTCCAACACAGTACCTATACCGGCTACAATCGGTCTACCGGGAGGATTATTTAAAGTCTTATGGACTTTTGGTAATATGTATAAGTGTGCCGTGGTGGGAAAAGCCACACTTAAAAATTGATGTTCCTTATTAGTAATTACCTTATCTCTCCTAGCTATCTCCAAAAGCTCGGTAACATGTGAATGTAATGTAGATGTAGGATTATACTGTAATTTTCTATAAGCTTGCTGATTATTCAATTGCCGGTGAACTTCTATATCATAGTCTTTCTGATTCATTACCACAATCGCGCCCCCTTTATCGGCGGCGCTAATTTTTATGGAAGAATCATCACGCAACTGAATCATAGCTTGCCATTGTTCTTTAGTAAGATTGTATTGAACATAATCCCTCTGCAAATCCAACAAATCTACATCCCTTAATACTAAACTCTGAAATGTTTGCAATAGATGGCTTGGAGCTGACGACGGAGTCCATTTCGATGGTTTATATAATCCACCTCGCTCTAAAGGTTTATCCTCATTCATGAAAAATTCTTTAATGTGCAACCGCCTGAAAAACTTATACAATTCGGTACGAGTAAGAAACGAGTCATACCCACATGCCGGAACAAAAGATAAACCTTTGTTAAGCACTTCTAACATAGGTTTAGTAAGAATTTTGTCGGAAAGATTAAATACAGACATTACCTCAGTATGGGTAATGCTCTCATTTAATGTCGCAGATTGTAACTGGAGTTGTTGGTTCTGGTTTTTTGAAACCGGGACCCTCGGGTCCCTCTGGTGCCTCGAGCGCGCTGTTCCAAAAAATTCGGATCAGATTGTGGCTGTACATCATAGCTGTTACCCCCATGATCATTATCGGCGAATCTTACTTTCCTCCCATCTTTCTTATTTCCTTTATGGGGATCATCTGAATCATCAGTAGAGTCATCAGAAGAAGAAGAAAAGTCACCTCTCTTTTTCGAATATTTCTGTTTTTTATTAACCTGCATCCAATGATATACATAACCCCCATTGTAATCCTTTTCATCCCGATAAAATTTACTGATCTTGAATTTTTTGGTTTCAGCGCGATATTCATCCAATTGTTGTTGGAGCTCACTCATCTGATTTATTAACGAATCTGTAGGTAATTCATTTTGCATTCTGGTAAGCTCTGAATCCATATCTTTTTTTAATACTTCTAATTGAATTTTAGTATATTCAATTATCAAAAGCATCAAGTCGTGGGAGCACTTGTTAAGGATAGAGTTCCATTTTTGGATGAATATATTATCATCTGCAAATAGCGAAGGCGCTTTGTTAATACGCAAACCCCTAGGAATGCGTTTAACATAGCAGTATTCCGCTAAAGTGGCAGCATGGAGTTCCATACGTACTGCCTTTTTACGATTCTTTGCATATTCATCCCAATTGCCCTTACTGTTCTGTTCACCACTTTCCTCAATGTTACCTGAAGCATCAAAAAGATGGAAACCCAATAAAATGGAGCTGGCCGCTTGTTCAGTGTAAAAATGCATACTATCCATATTCCCTTAAATTAGGTAACCGACTAGGTATAACAATACTAAGGGCAATTTTCAAGTACAACTCCCTATATCACTATAATAACATATAACAAGAATAGAGAGACATATAATATAAATTTAATATTTTATTAATGTAGAAAAACCCCCCATATTTTAACCCTACATAGACAAATTAAAACTAAGCTAGCACATCCATCCACATACACCACACTAAAAATATTGCATGAAGTTTGCCAAAATTAATGCATAAATGTTTCTTCTATATTTATACATTCAATTTTTTAAGTACAAATATGCAAAAAAATCACGTGTATAATAATTCATCAAGTTTGAAGTTCATCTGTAATAGGTCCGACAAAAGATATCTTCGTTTCACCTCAATGATCTTGAGGCTTCCTCAGGGACTATTTTAATAGCGTTATCCTTGCAGTCATGCACTGCAAAAAATAACGAAGCCAATGTAAATCTAAATAGATATTATATCATAATGTGTTTAACTCACATCTGAATATTCCGACCTATATCTAAATACAATGATTCCCCTTGATTAAAAACTGGAGTTGGCTAAAATCGACATGAGTTCCAGGAGATTAAATTTCCTCAGTATGATTGCTGAAATTGCATTAACGCAAAATGTGTTTAGTTTTCAATCGGAGTATTTTTTGCAAATTGAAGGCATTCCAATGGGTTCGCCCATGGCCCCCAGCGTGGCTGGGTTGTATGTTGCCCAGTTTGAAAATCAATATGTCTATCATTCGGTTTGGTACCCGTATGTTAAAATCTGGAAACGTTACATTGACGACCTGTTCTTTGTTTGGAGTGGGGGGAGCAGTGAATTAGATTTGTTTATGCAATTTTTAAATTCTTGTGATCCAAAGTTGGACTTTGATGGATACAATTTAACAATGAGAATGGTCAATGTCTTTGGAGCTATTGCATTTGTAGCCCGCGGCTGGAATGCAGTATGTGTAGGTAGTTAAGAGCAGTGTGTGTAGGGATAGGGTTAGCTCAAGTAAATGGTTGGAGCGTTATAGGGCCATTCAGTGTATGAGTTGATTTAGTTTCATCATTAAAAAATTTTTTTATATATAAAAATTTTTTTCAATAATAAGTTTGTTAAAGACAGATTTTTTAATCAAGGGGAATCATTGTATTTAGATATAGGTCGGAATATTCAGATGTGAGTTAAACACATTATGATATAATATCTATTTAGATTTACATTGGCTTCGTTATTTTTTGCAGTGCATGACTGCAAGGATAACGCTATTAAAATAGTCCCTGAGGAAGCCTCAAGATCATTGAGGCGAAACGAAGATATCTTTTGTCGGACCTATTACAGATGAACTTCAAACTTGATGAATTATTATACACGTGATTTTTTTGCATATTTGTACTTAAAAAATTGAATGTATAAATATAGAAGAAACATTTATGCATTAATTTTGGCAAACTTCATGCAATATTTTTAGTGTGGTGTATGTGGATGGATGTGCTAGCTTAGTTTTAATTTGTCTATGTAGGGTTAAAATATGGGGGGTTTTTCTACAGTCCAAGTACCTGGCAGGATCCCAAGGGGTAGATAGATTCCAAGCTGCTAATCCCAAGAATAAGTAGTGAATTTCTGCAACTCTTCCTTAATTGTTAATGGACTTTTCCTCCAGGAACTTGTTAGACTTGTCAGCTGCATTTGACACATTGGACCATAGAATTTTGATTAATTGATTGAAATCGCTTAGTATTGGTGGCCAACCATTAAAATGGTTTACATCATATTTGAATGATAGATTTCAACAAATTTCTATTGGAAAACATTCTTCTAACTGGATTAGTTTCTACTGAGGTTCTGCGGGGTTCTACACTTTCTGTGATATTGTTTAATATTTATTTAATTCCATTGTGTAAACTTCTGGCAGATTCAGGGCTTTCTTTTTTTTATTTACACTGACAACATCCAATTTTTGGTTCCAGTACAGGATACGATTGCCTCCATGATTGATTATTTGAAAATCTATCTAGAGGCAAGCCAAAGATGGATGTCTCACAATCGTTTGGTATTGAACCTCTCTAAGTTGGAAATTGTTTTTGTTTCAAACTAAAATTGCTCCCATATATCCTGAGATTTTCTTTAAGGGTCACACAATAAAAATCTCTTCATTTGTGAGAGATTTAGGGTTATGTTAGATTCCAGGATTTCAATGTCTGTTCAGATCCGGATTCTATAAGATCCGTTTGTTGAAGAGGCTTAAACCATTGTTGGAGCCTTAGATTTTACACTTCTGGTTCAGTCTCTGCTTTTGTTATATCTGGATTACTGCAGTTCTCTCTTGCTGGGTCTTCCTGACTCGAAATTGCTTTAATTGCAGCTGTTAGAGAATTCAGCAGCTCGCTTATTATCAGGAAGTAGAAGGTTTGATCATATTACTCCGGTCCTGGCTAAACTGTATTGGTTTCCTATATTACTGAGAATCGAATATAAAATCCTCATACTCATTCATAAATTAGTCAACCAGGCAAATACTCCATGGCTAGGTGCAGCCCTCTGTGATCTCAAAATAAGGGTGGTCTTGAAATTCTTTCAGTCAAAGCAGCACATATAGAGGAAATTAAAGTTCACATTCTTTCAATTGGTGGGCCTGTATTATGGAACAATTTGCCAGAGTCATTGAGAAGTGAATTACCGGTATCTACTTCCACATTTAAGAACTGGTTGCTTCAGAGATACTTTGGAATTATAACAGCATAGGCAGGAATGTTGGGTGGAAATGTTATAAAATTCAGATTATACAAAGGAATTTGGAATGGTACTTCAAGATGTTTGTCTTTTTTGTTTTTAGTATAAAAAGTTTATGCTTGTATTTTAAGTTTGTAAACCGCAATGATACTTCATGACTTTGCGGTATAAAAGTGATTGTATGTATCAATAAATAAATAAACAAGGCACAATGTAGGGCAGATAATAACATAAACCCCATATCCCTCTCAAATATCCATAGTGTAATCTCTCAGAATGACCAATACACCCCTTGGTATATATGGTATATTGTATAACAATACAATTCTAAAGCCATATAAAGCAAACTCCATCTGATCAGCTGGTGGATACACACCCTCTTGAGGGATGACAGCTAGCAACAAATTTTTATGCATATTTATGAGCAAGACATTATATAGGCTCACTGAAATGTTGTTCCAGATCTCTTTGCTTCCAGTGCTCTACAACAGTTACTCACTCTAGCTTGATACCAGCACAATAGAATATTATATTAGTATAAGATTTGGTGCGGATAAGTGGTCAGCTGAATTTGGGACCATAGTTTCAGTTGATTTTATGACAGGGCTGTTTAAAGAGCCGTGTACTATTACGGTCAATTCCAAATTACAGAAAATGCAATTCAAAATTCTACATACAAGTTAGTATGCTTCCAATAGGATGACAAAATAGCTACTGGATATTGCAATCTTTATGCTAAATGTAAAATTCATAAAAGTATACAAATGTATAATTTCATGTTATGTGTGACACTTTATGATTTTGGGATACTACAATTGCAGTCAGTCACTACTAAAAAGCCACCATTTCTAGGAGAATCTTTGCTATTAGGAGAAAATGGCATGAGCAGTGATAATACTCAGGGGCTATCTTAGGTTTGTGCAGGTAACACTTTATTAGCTAAGTTAACATTCTTATATTTTGGGTTAAGGATGTATCACTACCCACTCAAGTGTGGGTTGCTCGCATGAGTCGGAATGGAAGCAAATTGAAAAATGAGATGCTACGTTCTTACATAAGCATCTTAATAAAAGGACTATCTTCAAACTTGGTGTTTTATTGCAAGTCTTTCCACATAGGATACTATTTACCCGATTTATTTACTCTTTCAGATAACTTTATGGCGTGCCTCCTAGTCTTAAAATTATCAGCTAGCACATTTAAAGCAAATCAGAAAAAACTCTTTTTTACTCAACGTACAGTTAAGCTCTGGAATTCGTGGCCAGAGGATGTGGTTAAGACAATTAATGTAGCTGAGTTTAAAAAAGGTTTGGATAAGTTCCTGCAGGAGAAATCCATAAACTATTAATCAAGTTGACTTAAGGAATAGCCACTGCTTATTACTGGCATTAGTAGCATGGGATCTATTTAATGTTTGGGTACCTGCCAGGTACTTGTATCCTGGATCGGCCACTGTTGGAAACAGGATGCTTGGCTTGATGCATTTTGTCTAACCCAGTTTGGCAACTTCTTATGTTCTTATATTGAAGCTTTATTCTTCTCATTTGATAGCTGTTGTATGTATGCTTGCATGGGTATTTGTCTGTCTTGTGTTTATGTTGCTGACCATCAGATTAATGTAAAAATTAATGTAACAGACAATTTGTTTTTGTTTGCTTTTTTTTTTATTGTAAACCATTGTGCTGTTGCATTACTTAAATGAATTGAAAAAAGAAATCCTGTAGTTCATTCGGAGAGGTCCAGAGCCAGAGTATTCCAGCCAGTGTGTTTTCCTTCCATTTTAAGGAATGTGGTCCTGACTACCTACTGGAATCCTAACCCATGAGTCTGCACCTAGAGTAGTCTACACTTGAACCAAGTGGAAATTGTCATTAGATTTCTGTAACATTCGTGCTGTGAGTCCTGTTTCAGGCAGGTTGAAGTACTTTTAGATGCAGATTCCAAAATTGGAATCTTGACCTGTTAACTGAGTCTCTTCGTTATTCATTGAATGTGCATAAAAACTGGCACATACCAGTCCTATGTAATGTACATGGTGAGCTGTGGATAGTTTTTGCAGTTGTGATTTTGAACATTCTTCCTTGTCTATCTAGATTTGGGGAGGTTAGAAGTCCCTTGGGCAGAGTTGCATGTTTCCTACTGATTATGTTTATACTCACAGTAGGTCCCAAAAAGTGTTGCACTGGCTGTACTGTGAGACCTGGTTTGTTAAGAATAAAAAAGTTCACCTATAAGGTTTTGTTTTTATACTGCAGGAGAATTAATTTTCACTGATTAAATCTTTAGTGCCTCCAAAGTTCCTGCCCATATCTTCCACACCACAGCCTGAGAGGAGGCAGCCACCACAGAGAAGGCATTCAATTGAAAAGGAAACACCCACCAATGTGCGCCAGTTCTTTCCTCCTTGCAGGCAGAGCTCCAGATCTCTGGTAAGTACCGACCCTTGTACTTAGAGCAGCCTTTGTATCGATGCCAAGAGCTACCAATACGTTCACATCATGAGTTAAAAAATAAGCTGTTAGGTTCTTATTTAGGGTGTCAGTAAATCTAAAATGATATAATATAAACTGCTTGAATAGTGGGGTCATTTGTACCCACTACTGACCAAGATAATTCATATGATCCCAATGACTGAGGCCTTGAAATAATTGGAACTCAGAAAAGTCAGTGACTTGATGGAGGTCACAAAGTAGGTGGCAGGTGGAGAGAATAAAGTCCAGTGCCTCTGCCTGCAAAGCGTTTGTGCTCTGACCCCTGCCTTGTGCTGCATTGCCAGCAATGTTCCCTCTAACGATTGGGTTGCTGTATGATTATTTTTTGCTCATGAGCAAACCTTTTTGGATATATTACCCTGTGAGCACTACTTTGATGGAAAAAGTTTTATGCTCAGAGCAACCCAATTCTTAAAGGGAATATTAGCTAAGTTCATCCCTTAAAATAATTGCCTAATCTACTAACAGCAGTTACAACAATAAAATGTGAATGAAAAATATTTTCTGCTAGAACATTCAAAATCATTTTCTCCATGCAAATGAAATTAATAAAGAGCAAATTTCTGTTTAAAATAGAAATGAGGAAGAGATGACCATAATGCCGAAAAAGCCAGTGATAAGTATTATCATTTTTACAGCAAGAATTAAAGTTACATAAGAACTGGACCTTTAAAATACCAATACAGAATAGAAAGGCCACAAGTCTGACTGTTATGCAGTGCAACAGTGGAAAAACAGAAACATAATTCCTCACAAAACATTAAGCAATAAAATCAAGCGATATAAAACATCATTCATAATATTAAAACCATACTAATAAATATGTCAAAGCAGCCAACAAACTTCCAATAATTAAAAAAAACTTGCATACATTTGTATTTCTCAAACATCAAATGTTTCAAAACATTTGATGAATAAAATATCCAATAATTTAAAAATATTCTAATATTTCCCAAAAAACAATAAAATATTTCAAAACAGAAGCATCAAATTACACCAAATAAAACTAAATAGTATTTAAAAAAAAATCTCCTGCTCTCCATACTTCAGATCTTTTTGATTTCCAGTCACCTTGAGATTGTCATGGAGTGGGGAAGGTAGGAACACACAAACTTTATCTCTCTCCCTCTCTCTCACACACACCAAGAAATTCTTTTATCTTTCCCACTCCCTCTCTCATATACATACCCATGCTTTTACATACACAGGCTCTATCGCCCTCACACACACATGTACAGAAACATGCACACAGAATCTCACACAGACATATACACTGAAAGGCACACAAGCCTTCACACAGACTCTCACACACACATGCGTTGTACACAGGATCACACACACACACTCTCACCAGTGGCGTGCCTAAAGTATATTACATCCAGAGCAGATACTTCCTTCAGCACTCCCAACTCTATATATAACTTTAACATTTCCTAAAATTGACAATGTATTTCAGAACAGCAGACACAACAAACACCCAATAATTAGAAGTAATAATGATTTTAAAAATTCCTCCCACTCTATAACTGTTATCATGAGATTGTTGAGGGGGGGGGGGGGTGCGTAGACACACACACTCACTCACTCATATCAATAAAGATAAAAATGCTCCTGCTCCATATCTGGGAACATTTGACTTCCGGTCACCATAAAATTGTCTTGGATTAGCGGGAGGGGAAGGGAGGTGCACAAACTTCATAAACACACTCCTTTTCTCTCTCAGGCACATACTGTATAATTATATACACACTCCCTCTCTCTCAGGCACACATGCTTACACACACACACACACACACACTCCTTCTCTTTCAGGCACACACACACACTCCCTCTCTCTCAGGCACACATGCTTATACACACACTCCCTCTCTCTCAGGCACACATGCTTACTCACACACACACACTCCCTCTCTCTCAGGCACACATGCTTTCTCACACACACACACTCCCTCTCTCTCAGGCACACATGCTTACTCGCACACACACTCCCTCTCAGGCACACATGCTTACTCACACACACTCCCTCTCTCTCAGGCACACATGCTTGCTTACTCTCTCACACACACACACACACTCTCTCTCTCTCTCTCTCTCTCAGGCACACATGCTTGCTCACATACACACTCCCTCTCTCTCAGGCACACATGCTTACTCACACACACACACACACACTCCCTCTCTCTCAGGCACACATGCTTTCTCACACACACACACACACACACACACACTCTCTCTCAGGCACACATGCTTTCTCTCTCACACACACACACACACACACTCCCTCTCTCTCAGGCACACAACAGACACGTACTAGTAATTCCTCTCTAGCAGGCAGGATGTGGGTCCCTGAGACCATGGGACCTCCTTTAGTTGGGCTGCCGGGCAGGAGGCAATCCCCCCACAGTCACTGTGTTTCCTCCATTTTGGCCACAGAGCAGGACACGATCTCCTGGCAGCCATGGAGTCTCCTCCATTTGGGCTGCCAGGGGATGAGATCCACCGCGGCCCCACTATCTTCCTACGTTGGGGAGGGGGGAAGCTTTGTGTGGCCATGGATAAACTTGTGTGCAACTGCACACACATGCAGCTTAGAGGGGTCATTTATTGCCAGCCCATGGAGATTAGACCTTTTGGAACAGGAATGCTAAGTAGCATTTGTTTTCCTTTGATGCCATGTTCGTGTGCCACAAAGGTGTTTTATTTTGTTGGAACATGGAGGGCATGTGTGGTGAAAGGTGTAATACAAAATGCTGTCATACTTGGGATTCTAAATAAAAGGGTTTTGCCATAGGCCAAATATGGAAAAATGACAAAGGCCTTAAGAATGTAAGTACACATTCTTGAGTTTATTCAGGCACAAAGTATGAGTCTTGAAAAGTAAATTTAACTCAGTGGCTGGTTTTAATGTTATGTTATTTCAAACTAATAATAGTGCTTAGTGTTAAGACTATGTGAACAGTTCAAGTATAAAGATCAACAAATATTATCTTCATATATGAAGATTGTACAGGAAAATATAAATACACTTCCATTTATCTTATTGATTTAGACAATTTCACATCAAATTTGAATTACCCCCACAAATATTAAATGTACTGGATCACAACATAAGACACACTATGTGTCATGAGAGTCAGAGGAGATATACTTCAAATACCTAAAAAGAATTAATGATGCACACAAATTAAGTCTTTTCTGATGGAAAGGGAGCTTGAAAACTAGGTGTCATGATATGAAACTCCAAGGAGGAAGACTCAGAAACAATGTCAGAAAATATTTCTTCATGGAAAGGCTGGTGGATGATTGGAATGCCCTTCTGGAAAAGGTGGTGAAGACAAGAAAAGTAATGGAATTCAAAAGGTTGTGGGACAAACATAGAGGATCCCTGCTGGCAAGAGAATGGAAATGAAGAAATGCAGTAACTTTTCTGTTGCACCTAAAGTTTATATTTCTGCTTAGGGGTAGCCTACACAAAGAGACAGTTGTTAACTGTTCTTAACAGAAAACCTAGGGGTAGCCAGTGGCACTTGCTATTACCTTTAACAAAAGGCTTCCAGGCAGCTTGCATGGGGAGTGGCAGTTGCTACCCCAAAAAAATCTTACTTAGCAGACTTGATGGACCAATTTGATCTTTATCTGCCATCTTTCACTATGTTACTATGATGAAAGAGAAAGTGACATTTCAGTTGAGATTTCAGCAAGCTGTTCAAATTGCATGAGCACTGCTGAGCATTTGAAAAAACATGAGTAAAACCAGCAATACCAGGTGAAGCCGAAATACAGTGTCATATAGAACAGTGGTCCTCAGCCTCAGTCCTCGGGACCCAATTGGCCAGTCTGGAGGGAAAGGTATTAAAATATATATTGTATATAGTCATTGCGAATATTTTGAAAGCCAGACTGTCCAGGTGGTCTCAGAGAACCATTTTTCTAGGAGATCCATCAGCAGCCCTAGACTGCAGTTACTTGGATTTTGGATAGCAATGGCAACATAGTTGGGCATTGAAACTAAAAAAAAAAATGTTTTTACATGTCAAGCTAGTGCAGCTAAGAATGGCAAGAGTTGTTTTGTTTACTAGTGGTCCTTAACCTGGTCCTTGGGGATCCCTTCAGCAGCTTGGTTTTGAGGCTATCCACAAATGAATATGCATGAGGTACATTTGTCTCTGTTGTACGCAAATATATCTAATGCATATTCATTGAGAATATCCTGAAAACCCAAACTGTCGGAGGATTCCCAATGACCAGGATGAAAGATCAACAACCTGTATCATATCTCTGTTCAGGTTAAACCCTTTGAAATAGTGTTGTTTTGCATACTGTTTTACTTGTGATACATGTCTGTTGAACAGTAAAGTGAACAAGAATGAAAAGTAAAATAGTGCTTTTTAAAATGGGTTGTGACAGTTCTCCCATAAGATTTTCCCATTGTTTGAACAGGTTTTGAATTGTTTATTTGAAACTTGACATCCGCACAGTCCTCCTGAATTGGCATAATGAATGTCATAACTTCTCTTCATACCCTTTATATTCAAATTTGCTTTCCAAAGAATTAAGAGCCAAAAGTAGGGAAAAGAAGTACAGAGAGCCTGAAAGACGGTTTGCTTATATACTATTATTTTGGCATTTATATACTGTCCTAAACTATGGCATTTTTCAATAAATTACATACAGATACATTGAGTCTCTTCCCTAGAGTTTACAATGTAAGGGAGTATCGAGGGCAATGAGAGACAATGACTTGCCCAAAGTCAAGCAAGTGTCAGTGACAAAAGCAGGATTTGATCTTGGGTTTCCTGATTCCCAGTAAATTATTCTAATCATTAGGCCACTTGCTTTCTTTCTCCATAATTTCAAAATGGTGCATTTTGGCCCAAAATATTTAATTGCATACAACTTCTGGAAGGGGAAAATATCCACAGAAAAAAAATCTGCAGCAGACACTGACTTGAAAGTTTTCTACACTTTTTTGGAAATGGAATATGATAGAAAAATGTAAATATTTAGCAGGCTTCAATAAAGTGGAAGAAGACATTTTGCATAAAATAGAAATTTAAGAACAAGGAGTCATGATATGAAGTTGGATGGAATAAGACTCAGAGGAAATATTTCTTTACTGAGGAGGGGGTGGATGCTTGGAATAGCCTTCCACCTAGGCAGTAAGATTCAAAACTATGACACCGAGCCCTTGGGGAGACCAGCTGGCTTTCCCCGTTCCCTCCAAGGCCGCTCCGAAATTGGAGCGGCCTCGGAAGGAACTTTCCTTTCCCCCCGACCTTCCCCTACCTGTCCCACCCCCCAACCTTTGCCGTGGAAGTTAAGCCTGCCAGCCAAGTGCTGGCGCACGATCCCCTGGCACAGCAGCCCTGCAGAGGCCTCTGGCCATGCCCCTGCCCTGCCTCTGGACCGCCTATTTTTTCAAGCCCCGAGAAAAATTGGAAAGCTATGACTACAAATGCCCACAGTTTGGGCAATAAAATCCCAGACCTGCAAGCCTTAATGGTGGAGGCAGACTTGGACGTTGTTGCTGTCACGGAGACATGGTTCACGGATTCTCATGACCGGGAAACGGCCTTACTGGGCTATAACTTGTTAAGGAATGACAGAAAGGACAAAAAAGGGGGAGGAGTAGCACTTTGTCAAAAATAATATCCCAATCTGGCTACTGCCATCTCCTCCCTCCTTGGGCCCCAGTTGGGCCG
Source organism: Rhinatrema bivittatum (assembly GCF_901001135.1). Classification (NCBI taxonomy): domain Eukaryota; kingdom Metazoa; phylum Chordata; class Amphibia; order Gymnophiona; family Rhinatrematidae; genus Rhinatrema; species Rhinatrema bivittatum. The sequence goes on from NC_042616.1 coordinate 572,004,989, forward strand.
TTTGTCATCTCCTCTTTGCCACCTCAAGATCCCACTCTTCCCTAAGCTTCTCGGGTAAGTCCTACTGGCCTAAGGAGCAACACTGAGGGTAAGCCTTGGAGAAAATTTCCTTGTAGCCCTTCTGATTTGGGTATGCCTTATGGGAGTGAGTGGGGCAAGTGTTCAAACAAGGGGAGAAAGACGGATATTAAAAAAAATAAAATGCTGGCCTTTACCACCAAATGCATGTAGACATTTCTAATAAACATCAAGTACTGACATCCTGTAGATCAGCCTCATCATTTGCACGTCTCCAGGTTCCAGAGTCACACCTGACCATCACCACAATCTCCTCTCCTATGTTTTCTCTCTTGTTTAAAAGAGACAGAGCCCTGTTTAATAATTTCCTCCATGCTGAGACCTCCCTTTTTTCTGCTCCCTGTTTGTTCAGGTTCCTAGGATAACCAATTTCTTTCCAAAGAACGCTTTATGAGCACTCTTTCCTGCCATACAAGCAACCTGTCTTCTCAGCTCTCACCCTTTTGAAACCACCAAGCTAGGTATGACAGGTGCTGTTTATCTGTGTGAGAAAGCATATACCAGCAGGTAGAACCACACCACGGTTTGCTTCCTTCACTTTATTTAAATATTTATTTATTTAAAACTTTTGTATACCGTTGTTCCGTATTCAATCACAGCGGTTTACAATAAATAGTAAAATCAAGAAATTATAAAATAATCCAAAATTACAATAAATACCTTAATAAAACAGATTACCAAAATAAAAACAATATAATAGAATTAAATAAAACTAAAAGACATATGAAAAAGTTAAAATAAAAAAGCGTGCCTCATTCTTCAAAAATTCAATAAAACATCTTTGCCACAATAATAAAAAGCCATGTTTTTAGATTTTTTTTTTAAATCGTAAAATCTGCTTGCAGCCTTAATTCAGTCAGTAAAGAATTCCATAGTTTGGGTCCTGCTATTGATATTGCTCTCTCCCTAACCTCACTAAGATGGGCAGTGCGTATGGAGGGTACCACCAAAAGACATTTATTAGATCTTAAGTTTCTTTGAGGGGTAAAAAGATGCAGTGCTGCATTGAGCCATTCTGTTTTTTCGCCGTTAATAAATTTGTGTAAAAGGCAAAAAACTTATCAATTCTGTATTTTACTGGTAACCAATGCAAAGAAATTAAAATTGTCATGATGTGATCAAACTTTCTACATCCGGTTAAAACCCTAGCTGTAACGTTCTGCATAAGTTGCAACGGTCTTGTTGTAATTGTGGGGAGGCCAAGTAAGAGGGCATTACAATAGTCTAAATTTAAAAATGGTGTCTGGAGTACAGTACGAAACTTTTCATGAGTGAGAAGGTTTTAAACGTCTTAATATAAAGAGTTTATTATATCCATCTTTAATTTTCCTACAAATGTGCTTTCTCATGTTCAGGTCACTGTCGACTATTATTCTTAGATTTCGTACATGGGCGACTAATTCAATTTCAGTAGAGTCCATTTGAAAAAAAGGATTATTTAATCTCAGTTTTCTGCTTAATAGTATAATCTGTTTTATTAAGGTTCACAACTAATTTCATATGAACTAATAATTGCAGAAATATAAATATTAACTAATTTCCTCTCAAGAGGAACGTTGTCAAATGCCTTCTGAAAATCCAAGAACACTACATCTACCAGTTGACCTTTATCCACATGTTTATTAACTCCTTCAAAAAAAGTGAAGCAGATTTGTGAGACAAGACTTCCCTTGGGTGAAGCCATGCTGACTTTGTTCCATGTCTTTCTATATATTCTGTGATTTTGATGTTTAGAACACTTTCCACTATTTTTCCTGGCACTGAAGTCAGGCTAACCGGTCTGTAGTTTCCCGGATCGCCCCTGGAGCCCTTTTTAAATTTTGGGGTTACATTAGCTGTGCGCCAGTCTTCAGGTACAATGGATGATTTTAATGAAAGGTTACAAATTTTTACTAATTGGTCTGAAATTTCATTTTTTAGTTCCTTCAGAACTCTGGGGTGTATACTATCCGGTCCAGGTGATTTACTACTCTTCAGCTTGTCAATCAGGCCTACCACATCTTCTAGGTTCACCGTGATTTGGTTCAGTCCTTCTGAATCATTACCCTGAAAACCTTCTCCAGTACGGTTACCACCCCCAACATCCTCTTCAGTAAACACCGAAGCAAAGAAATCATTTAATCTTTCCGCGATGGCTTTACCTTCTCTAAGTGCCCTTTTAACCCCTCGATCATCTAACAGTCCAACTGACTCCCTCACAGGCTTTCTGTTTCGGATATATTAAAAAAAAGTTTTTACTTTTGAGTTTTTGCCTCTATAGCCAACTTCTTTTCAAATTCTCTCTTAGCCTGTATTATCAATGTCTTACATTTAACTAGCCAATGCTTATGCATTATTCTATTCTCTTCTGTTGGATCCTTCTTCCAATTTTTGAATGAAGATCTTTTGGCTAAAATAACTTCTTTCACCTCCCCTTTTAACCATGGACACGTGATTTTATAACGTGTGCGCGCGCCGGAGCAGTAGCAAGTTGCACGCACCAGCAGGGTGCCAGCGTGCAATCCCCCAGCACGGCGGCAAATGGTCGCTGTACCGCGTGCCTCCTGCCCCGCCCCCCGGACTGCCCCTTTGCCAAGGCTTGGCTCTTGTGCGCGTAATAGGGGTTACACGCGCAGCTGGGCCCCCTTTTAAAATGCGCACAGTGTGCGCAAGGCCCGGCCGCGAACATAACCCCTGTTTTTTACACTCATGGGCCATTTAAAATCGGGCCTTAAGGTTTTACATGAAAATGGACAAAAATGTCACAACAAGAATATTATAATTACATCCTCTGCTGTGGCACCAACCAGAAAACCCTGCGAAAATGTAAACAAGACAATTGGAACTCATATGATATTAGGCCTAATGTAATATGTGATGGGTGTAGGTTTGGCCTTCAGAAAGCTATGAATTAACTAAATTACAAAATAGTAAACCTTCCATACTAAAACATCACTAACTGCCAGCACTCAAACAATAATAACCCTACCTATGAAAAGGTAACACTGCAAAACCTCCAAACCCCAAATCATCTCCTATTAGGAAACTAGAACAAGCCAGGTTTCTAAAGATCCCTATAAAGAAACTATACACTAACAAAATACCGCACCTCAATCACATATGCAGACACATCAAATGCAGAATAAAGAGACCATAAGGCAGGGCTTCCCAAACCTGGCCCTCAGGACATCCACAATGAACATGCATTGACAGGGCAAGCAATAATGATTTGGTATTAAAATGTTTTCTGAACCCGAATTGAGAAGGGAAAATAAAGTTATTTGTATAGATATGCTCTGTGAGTTGGGCCTGTACCACTTTTTCTAAGATCTTGGAATTAAATGGTAGATTTGAAATAGGTCTGAAATTATCTAAAATATTGGGATCGGAATTTTTCTTTTTTAGAATTTGTCTAACAATCGCACATTTTAAAGGGAGACCTATCTTGCCCTCAGATAATGAGAGATTTATTATCTTAGCAATGGGAGACGAAATTGACTGAAGCAGTCGAGGTGGGGATTGAATCTAAAGGATGTGTAGCAGGAAGGAGGCAAGATGATTCTATCCCCTTGGGCTCCAAGATGATGTCAGAAGGGGCAGAGACAACGTCCAAAGGGGAGCCTAGCGCAGTGGGTATCCCAAAGCCGAAGAGAAGCTGCAGAGGATGCTGGCGAGCCTCAGGTTGTAACAGGAGGCAGTGGCAGGAAGGAGGCAAGATGATTTAAGCCTCTGGCTACGTCTTTACTCGCATTTCTCCTAGAAGGAAGAAAAATCTAAGCTGTGGTTTTGCACTTATTGATGGCTCTGAGTTTGTCTCTCTAATTGCTGTTGGTTTCACAGTCTCAGGGCCTGGAATGGAGTAGGGCAAGATTGTGTTTGTACAGATCACTAAATCAACTAATGTGCACAAACAAATTTGCTTTGAAATGACTGAAAACTTCGAATGTAACTTTACAGTTGTACAGTGAGTGAGGTGGTGCATGGGCTCCCTCTCCTCAGAAACTCTCAAGTCTGGAGGATTCTGCATGGTGATCCACAGCCCGTGAAGCAGTAGGGAAGGAGAGACTGCGCCTATGTTGTGAGCAGGAGATGTCTGATAACTCATGCCACTCCCGATAATGACCTCTAAAATAACTGCCCATCCTTGCCCTATGAGTGGTTTGGGTTGTGGAACGATCTTAGTCCTTTGAGGTATCAGAACTTGTAGTTTCCTTAGGGAGCAGGTTTGCAGATTCCTGCTTGCTTGCATATAGTGCCTTGGAAAAGAAGCATGTGCTAGAAGCAGAAAAGAAACCGCACTTGACAGATAAGCTGCTGTGTTTCCACAAGGGAACTGAAGAGTGAGTAAGTCTTTCAATTACGTGAAGGGCGAAGAGCTGTAAGGGAATGTTTCTTTCTCAACTTGCTGCAGAATTTTAACTGTAAAGGAATTCCTCAGACATATATATATGTATATAGTATTGTGGAAATCAGAGTGGTCTTGATAAGCATCACTCCTGCAGCCAGCGCTGTACTGTGTTGTGTGTGTGCTTACCTTTCCTACACAAACACTGAAAATTCTGCTAAGATATAGCAAACAAGTCATTTTTCAGAAGTCCTGAAATGTTTTTTTTGGGTTTGTTTTTTTTACTTTTCTTTATTAAATTTCTGGTGATAACATCAGTAACAAGAACAACAATCATTAAACAGTGTGAAATACAACCCCTCTATGTACTCCTGTGTACTCCCTTCCCCCACCCCCCAACCTCGTAGCAGGGAAAGTAAAGTCTCTGTTCCATTTAAGTATGCCTAGCAGTTTCATCAGAGTCCCGGTATTTATAGGTAGTTGCTCCTCTGATAAGGTCCCGCTTGGAAGATGGGAGTGCCCACCAGAATTTGTCCCAGACAGTGAAACACTCCACTTGTGCTTCCGGTCTTAGAGTATGCGCTGTCAGCAGTTCATTTATCAGCAAAGATTCCAGGCATGCCCACCACTGTCCTCTGGTGGGACGGGTAGTCGTAATCCACTGGGTCATGATTGCTTGTACAGCAAGTAACAGTGCCTTCTGTAGAAACAGTTGCTCAGGGAGTGGTAGTTGTACCAGGGAGTCTGGAAAGAGTCTCAGTAAACATACTTTAGGTGTCCTGGGCACCGGGGTACCCAGTATTTGGGCCAAGCTGTCCAAAACGTCCTCCCAGAATAACATCACCTGAGCACGTTCCCATAGACTATGAATATATGTCCCTCTTTCTGTTTGACATTTTATACATAAATCAGAATTTCATAGTTTAGCTGTAAATAATTGAGCTTGAGAAATTTACATACAATGTAATAATTTCAACCCCAACTCACGCAAGACCAAATTCTCCGTTACCTTAACACAGCCATCTAAGATTGTAGCTTTCTCACAGGACAAGCAGGATGGTTGTCCTCACAAATGGGTGACATCGAGGATGGAGCCCACCACGGAAAACTTCTGTCAAAGTTTAAACAGAACTTTGACTGGCCCCTACTGGGCATGCCCAGCAAGGCACTGACCCTGCAGCCAGCAGGGGTCTCCCTTCAGTCTTCTTTTTTCCGCGCAGCAGTTGCCACGCGGTGAAAGGAGCTCTCTTACCACGTTCCTGACAGGAATTCGATATTTTTCTTTCCGAAGAAAATTTGCCCCTCAGGGGTCTCCCTTCGACAAATTTTTGTCACCTCCGCGGAAACCGGTAAGTTTTTTGCCTTTTTTCTTCGACTACCGTCGAATTTGGCCCTTGAGGCCTGTTGGCAATTACCGAGCCCGCGACTAAATTTGGCCTTAAGCCATGGCGACGGGGTTCCGTCGATGCCCGGATTGTACCCGGACTATGTCAATCACTGACCCCCATAGGGTTTGTGTTTTGTGTTTGGGATGTGAGCATGATGTCCTGACTTGCACCAAATGTGCCCTAATGACACCTAAGGGTCGCAAAGCCAGGATGGAGAAGATGGGGCTCCTCTTCCATGCACCCACCCCAACGCCATCGATAGCATCGACGTCATCGGAACCGGCACCGTCGAAGTTGCACCACCATCGTCAACCCTCCGGTGACCGTCCACCATCGATGACTTCTCGGCCGTCGACTCCTGTCCCCTCCCCGGATGGGCGAGGAGACCGGAAGGACAAGCATCGCCATCGACGGCACAAGTCTCGGCCTGTCGAGGATCCACAGTCATCGACCTCTGACCAAGCCGAGCCACCGACTAAGAGGCCTCGATCAGACTTGGCACCGTCCACGTCTCGTTCGCAGGCATCGAGGAAACCCTCACCCTCTCGGGGTGTGGGAGCCGTGATCCCACCGGTTACGGTGGTCCCTCCGGCTCTGCCTCAGCCTCCCTCTCCCGTCGAGCCGGGTATTGTTACCCCTGGTCTCCGGGCAGAACTGGACCGGCTGGTCCAGGAGGCCATCGAGAAAGCGATGCAAAAATTCCAACCTCCATTGGCACCGTCTCCGGCACCGATTCCGGCACCGCCACCGGCATCGACCCCGGCACCGACTCCGCCACCGAGGAAGGAACCGACCACCGAACCTTTGGTGGAAGCGCTGGCACTGCTACTACAACGTATGGAGGCACTTGTACATGCCCTTCCATCGATGATTCCAGTAGCACCGACAGCGCCATCGTCTCTGACTGGATTTTCATCGGCGGGAGAAACACCGTTCCTGATTCCCCCTTCCGGGGTGGTCCCATCGGTGCCTTCTCGAATATCTCCACCGATTTATCCTTTGACTCCATCGGTTCCAAGACCGGCACAGACTCCATCGGCAGCACCGAAACCCTCGATGCCGTTCCCAGTACCGATTGTACCACCGGTTCCTCCAAGGTTTCCTTCGATGCCTTTGGATCCTCAACCTGGTCCATCGGGGCTTCAACCCCCAAGTGATCCCTATGATACCTGGGGTGATGATACATCTTCTGACACAGATTTACCATCACCGCCTTCTCCTACAGAGAGTAGAAAAAGATCTCCTCCAGAGGATCTCTCCTTTATTAATTTTGTAAAGGAGATGTCCGAAATTGTACCTTTTCAGCTGCAATCTGAGACCGATGACAGACACCAGATGATGGAACTGCTTCAATTTTTGGATGCTCCAAAAATCATCGCTTCCATCCCCATTCACCAGGTGTTTCTTGATCTCTTAAAGAAAAACTGGGAATCTCCTTCATCTGTCTCACCAGTTAACAAGAAGGCTGACTCCACATACCTCGTCCAGTCAGCACCAGGCTTTCAAAAGCCTCAACTGGATCATCGCTCTGTTGTGGTTGAGTCCGCACAAAGAAAGGCCAAGCGTCTAAAGCCACACTCCTCCACTCCGCCGGTCAAGGACAATAAATTCCTGGACAGTGTGGGACGGAAAGTGTACCATGGAGCTATGCTGATTTCTCGCATAGCCTCATATCAACTCTACATGACGCAATATAACAGAGCCATCCTTAAACAGATGCAAGATTTTGCTGACACATTACCTGACCAATATCAGCCACAGCTTCAGGCCCTTCTTAACAAAGGGTTTGAAGCAGGGAAGCACGAGATCAGAACGGCTTATGACATCTTTGATGCCTCCACAAAGGTTTCAGCTACTGCCATTTCGGCCAGACGTTGGGCTTGGTTAAAATCATCCAACCTTCGCCCAGAAGTCCAGGATCGTTTAGCGGATTTACCCTGCTTAGGGGACAATTTGTTTGGGGAACAAATTCAGCAAATTGTAGCTGAATTAAAAGATCACCACGAGACGTTGAAACAACTTTCTTCTGTTCCGTCTGAGGTTTCCTCCAAACAACCACTTAAGAAGGACTCTAAGAAGTCGTTCTTTCGGCCACGCCGTTACTACCCTCCATCGGCCAGGCCTCGTCCAGCTCGATCCTCTACTAGGCCTCAGCCGCGTCAGCCTAGGAAACAAAGGCCTACTGTAGCCCCTCCACCGGGGCCTGCGGCTGGCCTTTGACTCCCTTGTAGGGAACACATGCCAAACCCCTCTTCCAGACATTCCTGTAGGAGGTCGACTGTACCATTTTCTACAACCTTGGTTGCAGATCACCTCAGATCAGTGGGTGCTAACAATTATCGCACAGGGTTACCACCTCAACTTCATAACTCTTCCGGCAGACTCCCCGCCTCTTCAGGCGTGGAGTCTATCCACCCATTTGGCTCAATTACAACAGGAAGTGTCTCTTCTTCTGCAATCAAATGCTATAGAACCCGTTCCTCCCTCTCAACGAGGCAAGGGATTCTATTCCAGATACTTCCTAATACCAAAGAAATCAGGGGGACTACGTCCCATTTTGGACCTTCGAGCCCTCAACAAATACCTTCAAAAAGAGAAGTTCAAAATGGTAACCCTAGGCGCACTGCTCCCTCTGCTACAAAGAGGGGATTGGCTGTGCTCTCTCGACCTCAAGGACGCTTATACCCACATTGCGATCACACAATCCCATCGCAAATATCTGCGGTTTCTCGTAGGCCACGACCATTATCAATACCGTGTCCTACCTTTCGGTCTGGCTTCTGCCCCACGAGTCTTTACCAAATGTCTCGTAGTGGTAGCAGCATTCTTAAGGAAGGAAGGTGTCCACGTCTACCCCTACCTGGACGATTGGCTAATCAGGGCCTCCACCCAACAGATAGCTCAATCCTCCCTAAAATTGACAATTCAAACACTCCTTTCCTTAGGGTTTCTTGTCAATTACGAGAAATCTTGCTTAGTCCCGTCTCAAACCTTATTCTTCATTGGAGCAGACTTGGACACCTTACAGGCAAAGGCTTACCTTCCACTTCAGAGGGTCCACACCCTAATGTCCCTGGCTCGCCAGCTCTAGTCTCAGAACACTGCCACGGCTCGCCAGTTCCTCATTCTCCTAGGACACATGGCATCCTCGGTTCAAGTCACTCCCATGACCCGACTAGCCATGAGAGTAACACAATGGACTCTACGACACCAATGGATTCAAGCTTTTCAGCCTCTGTCCTCCATAGTCACAGTCACACAAGCGCTGCGCCTATCCTTAACCTGGTGGACGACTCAGGTCAACCTCCTTCAGGGCTTACCTTTTCTTCCACCGGATCCGCAAGTAATCCTAACCACCGACGCTTCTCACATCGGTTGGGGAGCCCATGTGGACGACTTTCAAACCCAAGGGTTATGGTCCAAAGAGGAAGCCGAACACCAGATAAATTTCCTGGAACTTCGAGCAATCCGCTATGCGCTCCGCACTTTCAAAGATCATCTCTTTCATCAGATAATCTTAATCCAGACGGACAACCAAGTGGCCATGTGGTACATAAACAAGCAGGGAGGCACAGGCTCCTTCCTTCTGTGTCAGGAAGCTGCGCAGATCTGGGCGGAAGCCCTCTCCCACTCCATGTACCTCAGGGCCACTTACCTGCCGGGAGTAGACAATGTATTGGCAGACCAGCTGAGCCGAGTCTTCCACCCACACGAGTGGTCACTCGATCCTCTGGTAGCGACCTCTCTGTTTCACAAGTGGGGTTCTCCCCGCATAGACCTCTTTGCGTCCCCTCAGAACCACAAAGTGCACGATTACTGCTCTCTCATTCGAAGCCAGCACTCTCGGCCGAGGGATGCTTTCTCCCTCAAGTGGACAACCGGTCTGCTCTATGCATTCCCTCCACTCCCTCTTGTGTCAAGGACTCTCGTGAAGCTACGCCAGGTCGGAGGAACCATGATCCTGATAGCACCTTACTGGCCACGCCAAGTATGGTTTCCAATACTCCAGGATCTCTCCATCCGCAGGCACATTCCTCTGGGAATGGACCCGCATCTGCTCACTCAAAACGACGGATGCCTCCTCCATCCCAACCTCCAAGCCTTGTCCCTGACGGCATGGATGTTGAAAGGTTAGTCCTTCAACCATTTAACCTTTCAGATTCCGTTTCTCAAGTCCTGATAGCTTCACGAAAGCCTTCCACAAGAAAGTCTTACTCATACAAATGGAAAAGGTACACATCATGGTGCACTTCTCAGTCCCTTGATCCCCTTTCCTGTCCAATCTCCAAATTCTTGGACTATTTATGGCATCTCTCTGAATCAGGTCTTAAAACCTCTTCTATCAGAATGCATGTCAGTGCGGTAGCCGCCTTCCATAAGGGTATTGGGGGTAATCCTATTTCAGTACAACCCCTAGTAACACGCTTTCTTAAGGGCTTACTCCATCTAAAGCCACCCTTGCGTCCTCCGGCCCCATCCTGGGACCTTAACCTGGTTCTTGGTCGTCTAATGAAACCTCCTTTCGAACCTCTGCACTCCTGTGACTTGAAATATCTCACTTGGAAAGTGTTATTCCTTTTGGCTGTTACTTCAGCTCGCAGGGTTAGTGAATTACAGGCCCTAGTTACCTATCCGCCTTACACTAAGCTCCTGCAGGACCGGGCGGTACTCCGCACTCACCCTAAATTTTTACCTAAGGTAGTTTCGGAGTTTCATATCAATCAATCTATCGTACTACCTATCTTTTTTCCCAGGCCCCACTCCAACTCTGGAGAGCAGACCCTGCATACCCTAGACTGTAAACGGGCTCTAGCTTTTTACCTAGACCGTACAGTTTCCCACAGGAAGAGCACTCAATTATTCGTCTCTTTCCATCCTAATAAGTTGGGACAACCTGTGGGTAAGCAGGCTCTTTCTTCCTGGTTGGCGGACTGCATTTCTTTTTGCTATGAGCAAGCTGGCATTCCTTTTCAAGACCGTGTTAAAGCACACTCTGTGAGGGCCATGGCGACGTCAGTGGCACACCTTCGATCGGTGCCGCTTCCGGACATCTGCAAAGCTGCAACCTGGAGTTCTCTCCATACTTTTGCAGCCCATTATTGTTTGGACAAGGCTGGAAGACAGGACTCCATCTTTGGCCAGTCTGTCTTGCGTAACCTTTTTCCAACCTGATGTACCAACACCCTTCCACCTACCCGGTAGGGTGCGGATGCCCTTTCCCAAATTCTCCTCAGTTGTTGTGCCTGCTGCACACCGTTGGGTACATTTGGTGCAAGTCGGGACATCCTCAGCTCGGTACTCACCCATTTGTGAGGACAACCATCCTGCTTGTCCTGTGAGAAAGCAAATGTTGCTTACCTGATGTAACAGGTGTTCTCACAGGACAGCAGGATGTTAGTCCTCACGAAACCCGCCCGCCTCCCCGCGGTGTTGGGTTCGTTTTATTTTTACTTTCTAGGCACTGCCTGTAGCTTTGAAAATCAGACTGAAGGGAGACCCTTGCTGGCTGCAGGGTCAGTGCCTTGCTGGGCATGCCCAGTAGGGGCCAGTCAAAGTTCTGTTTAAACTTTGACAGAAGTTTTCCGTGGTGGGCTCCATCCTCGATGTCACCCATTTGTGAGGACTAACATCCTGCTGTCCTGTGAGAACACCTGTTACATCAGGTAAGCAACATTTGCTATATCCTGTTGTGACAGATAAATGTCAGCATGGAATCCCCATTTATTTTGAATAGCTAGATAAGCATATTGATCAGCTATCCCTTTCAAGGCCCTGGAAAAAGTAGAGTATGAATTTAACTTGCCTTTCCAACTCTCTGGGTTGAAAAAATCTCTCAGGTTAGTCCACTATGCCTCCCTTAGATGTGCCCCAAAGACTATTCCGATGTAGTGCCTCGCTTGTAAATAAGCATAGAACTCTGTATTTTCCTAGCGTGTAGCAGATGGACTCAAAACAAGTGGGTATAGTGTGCTCGTGCTAGCAGTTGGAGACGGAACTGACGTCAGCACGGGTACATATACCCCCACAGGAAGTGTAGCAATTCAGTAATTTCCGTCTCCAAAGCAGTTTGGAGCTACCTCACGCTCGCTGAGCGTGTTTCCAAATTCTAACGACTAAATTCATAGAAGAAGCCTACCTGAAGACGAACCCCGCACTCCTGTGGTGATACCATTCAGTCCCTCCCCCAGTTGAGTTTCCCGAGCTGACTTCCGTGGTCCTTCGGAGGTAAGAGCCTCGGTCCGGTGGCCGACTCGCAGCAGGGACCTAGCCCCCGAGTGAGAAGGGCTCGAGCGTGGCATAGAGGCAGCCTCGGTCCCAGCGTGGACTTGGCCCCCGAGCGAGACGAGTTCGAGCACGGCCTAGAGGCAGCGGGTGCACTTCCTCGAGCGCGGCGGTGAAGGTACTCACCCTCTTCCCCCGCAGCCGGAGACCGCCCGGGTCGCAGCCGGGAAGCGCCAAAGACAAGGTAAGGTGTACATCTTTACTGTGGTCTCCGAGGAAGTGTGGACTAACTGGGCCTGCCTACGAGGCAGCCCGCCAAGGAGGTCGCCATTTTGCCTGCCTACTCGCCTTCACCACCTAGACGCACGTTGCTGTACGCACGCTGAGATAGGCGCACGTTGCTAAGCGCACGCGATAGGCGCACATTGTTTAGCACACGCGATAGGCGCACGTTGGCTAAGCGCATGCTACTAGGATAGGCGCACGTTCGTAAGACGCCCGCTCATAGGCGCACGTTCGTAAGACGCCCGCTCATAGGCGCACGTTCATAAGACGCCGGTTCTAGGCGCATGCTGTTAAGCGCACCTTAATAAGCACACATTATTAGGCGACAAATATTTCAAGGCGCATACTCCGGCTGGGAGGAAATAACAGACGAAATGGAGCATAAGAGAGCCCATGCGTCCGCAGAGCCGGCACCTCCAGAATCAGGCATGAGAGCTCTAAGCCTCTGCTCAGCATGCAACCTCAGAGCCACACATAGCGAGGAAGCAGACTCACTATGTGCCCAATGTGAGGAGGCCATGGGAGTTCCAGGCCAGGACCGGTCCCAGCCCAGCGGTTCCTCAGGGAACACTCCGGACTTAGCAGGCCGCGGCGAGCAGCCAGGGAACCCGAGAGACCTGGTGCCCCTAAGGCCAGATCCGGCTTCGCTTTCCTGGGTGGAATTATTCAAGGGGATTCACGCCTTTGTCCAGATGCAGTCTGCTCCTTGAATGGGTCTTTCTGTTCCGGATGATCCGGCCCCTGGACCCTCGAGACCTAGGCACGGCCCCTGGCCACCCGGAAGCCCCACTTATGGGGATTCGGATTGCTCCGAGGAAGATGAGGAGCCCCCCGAGGAGGGAGAACTTCCCTCTGAGATAGAACCATATCGGACCATGAGACGCTTCTTTCGGAAAGAGGATCTTCCAAGCCTGGTCTCACAATGCCTATCAGAACTGGCCATTCCGGGCCAGGGGACCCCAGGGGACCCCAAAATGAACCCCCTGTTAGAGGGCCTGCGCCAAACGGCTCACCATTTTTCCCTCCTACAAGCAGCACAGCAGCTAATCGATCTGGAATGGAATGCGCCAGAGGCCTCATTCAAAGGGGGTCAGGTCTTGTCAGGCATGTACCCTCTGGACCCGGCGTCCAAGGAGCTGCTGGCGTGCCCCAAGGTAGACGCCATAGTTAACGCAATTGTGAAGCGCACCACCATTCTGGTTGAAGGGGGAGCGGCCCTCAAGGATACACAATGACCGGCGCATGGACACCATTCTGAAACAAACCTTTGAGGTAGCAGCCATGTCCCTACGAATCGTGACCTGCTGCACCATGGTGACGCGTTCCTGTTTAACACAAGCTAGAAACAACACCCCGGGAGAAGACATGGAGTCAGCTCTCGCATTCCTCACTGACGCAGCCTCCGACCTCGTCCGTACGGCAGCCAAGGGAGTGTCATTCTCAGTGGCAGCCAGGAGGCAGCTTTGGCTACGTAATTGGGCGGCCGACTCTTCCTCCAAGACACGCCACACAAGAATGCCCTTTAAGGGTTCCCTACTGTTCGGCAGCAATCTCGAGAACTTGGCTAATAAATGGGGTGCCTCTCCATTACCCCGTCTACCAGAAGACAGGTCGAGGAGGAGCCAGCGTTCTTTTTCTAGGCCATCCAGAGGTAGAAACTCTCAGCGCTTCAACCCTTATAGGGCTTGCTATCAAGCACCTCGTTCTCAGGCCAGGAACCAGCCCTTTCGGGCTAAGCACAACAAGAGGAGAACCGGTTCGGGTTCTGGTCTCGGCCGCACCCCACAATGACAATCAGCCGACCCATCTGGGGGTAGCAGCCATAGGGGGTAGGCTAACCCTCTTCTAACGAAGGTGGGTCGAGATTACTTCGAACCAGTGGGTCCTCGCCATCATCCGAGAAGGGTATTACCTGGATTTTCTTCGGCTCCCGCTGGACAAGTTTGTGGAATCTCCTTGTTGACCTCTCAAGAAGGCGGCACTAGAAGTTACCTTACAGAGGCTCCTGGCCCTAAAAGCCATAATCCCAGTGCCTGCATGGGGGAGAAATTCTGGGCATTATTCCATTTATTTCATAGTACCCAAGAAGGAGGGCACTTTCAGGCCCGTCCTGGACCTCAAGTCAGTCAACCGACACCTACGGGTCCCCGGCTTTCGCATGGAAACTCTACGGTCAGTCAGGACTGCAGTACAGCCAGGGGAGTTTCTCACCTCCCTAGATCTGTCAGAAGCCTATTTGCATATCCCAATCCATCGGGATCATCAGCGTTATTTACGCTTCAAAGTCCTGAATCAACACTTCCAGTTCCGAGCTTTACCCTTCGGGTTAGCCACCGTGCCGTGGATCTTTACCAAGGTCATAGTAGTAGTGGCGGCAGCACTCAGGAAGGAAGGAATTCTCATCCATCCCTACCTGGACGATTGGCTGATCAGGACAAAGTCACCGGAGGAGAGCCACCGGGCAACCAACAGAGTTATAGCTCTTCTGGAAAGCCTAGGATGGGTAGTCAACATAAACAAGAGTTCCCTCCAGCCGTCCCAGTCGCTGGAATACCTAGGGGTTCAATTCGACACCCAGGAAGACAAGGTCAGCCTGACCTCCAAGAGAAAGTCAAAACTCCGGAATCATCTGCAGGTCCTGCTGAGCGCCAGGCGGCCCACAGCTCGGGATTACCTACAGGTCCTCGGCCTCATGGCATCTACTCTGGAGGTGGTGCCATGGGCGCGGGCTCATATGAGACCATTGCAACGCACCCTCCTATATTGGTGGAGCCCAATATCACAGAACTACACCATACACCTACCTCTACCAGCCAGAGTGCGGAATCAGCTAAGGTGTTGGTTGCAGCCCGGCCACATGAGCCGGGGGTCAAGAATGTCCTCTCCAACCTGGACCCTGCTCACTACAGATGCCAGCCTGAACGGATGGGGAGCACACTGCGAAGAACTCACCGCCCAAGGGCGGTGGAGCAGAGAAGAGTCAAGGTGGAACATCAACCAACTAGAAGCGAGGGCGGTCAGGCTCGCATGGCTGCGGTTTGCCCACAGACTTCGAAACAGAGCGGTCAGAGTGATGTCTGACAACGCCACCACAGTGGCATACATCAACCGACAGGGCGGAACCAGAAGCCAACAAGTGTCCCTAGAAATAACTCCCCTGATGATTTGGGCAGAAGCAAATCTCCAGGACGTCTCCGCCGTCCACATCGCTGGGAAGGACAACACCATGGCAGACTTCCTCAGCAGAGAAAGCCTAAACCCAGGGGAGTGGCAGCTGTTGCCCACAGCTTTCCAGATAATTGTGGATCAGTGGGGGACGCCAGGCATGGACCTACTAGCGGACAGGTCCAACGCTCACGTACCCAGATATTTCAGCCGCAGGCGGGATCCTCGATCCCAGGGGATCGATGTCCTGGTACAGCCATGGCCTCAGGGGATCCTGCTATATGCCTTTCCTCCATGGCCCCTGCTGGGCGCCATTGTACACAGGATTCAGCGGCACAGAGGCCTAGTTCTTCTAGTGGCCCCGGACTGGCCAAGAAGACCCTGGTACGCAGACATGAGAAGACTACTGGCAGGGAATCCTCTACCTCTGCCTCCATACAGGGACCTGCTGCGGCAAGGTCCCATCCTCCACGAGGATCCAGCTCAATTCTCTCGTACGGTCTGGCCATTGAGAGGGCTAGACTGAAGAAAAGAGGATACTCGGAGCCAGTAATAGATACACTCCTCCGAGCACGCAAGTTCTCCACATCACTGACATATATCAGGATCTGGAGAGTTTTTGAAGCCTGGTGCGACTCTCACAGCACCAATTCACATGCTGCTAAGATTCCTATCATTTTGGACTTCCTACAAGATGGACTTCAGAAGGGTCTGTCCCTCAGCTCCATCAGGGTTCAGGTGGCAGCGCTGTCTTGCTACGGTCCCAGGAGTGACGGCAACACCATTGCCAAACACCCAGACGTCTCACGTTTCCTGAAGGGAGTCAAACACATTCGCCCGTCACTGAAGTGGCCAGTGCCCCTGTGGAACCTCAACCTGGTGTTGGAATTTCTAGCGGGATCCGCCTTCAGGCCCCTTCGAGGCCTGTCTCTCTGGTTGTTGACCTTGAAGATGGTGTTCTTGCTGGCTGTGTGTTCAGCACGCCGCATCTCAGAGCTACAAGCACTGTCCTGCCGTGATCCATTTCTCAGAATCACCCCAGAGGCTATCCATCTTCGCACGGTTCCTTCCTTTTTACCCAAAGTAGTCTCACAATTTCACCTCAACCAAACCATATCCTTGCCCACCACGGAAGGTTTGAAGAAGTCTGAAGAAGGTCGAATGCTACGCCATCTCGACATTGGCAGACTGCTGTCCAGATACCTGGAAATGTCAGAAGCAGTACGAAAGACGGACCACCTGTTCGTCCTGCACAGCGGGAAGAAGCGAGAGGAAGCAGCCTCACGGCCAACCATCGCCCGCTGGATCAAAGAAGTTATCAAGGCGGCCTACGTAGAGGCAGGAAAACCACCACCTCTACAGGTCAAGGCTCATTCTACCAGAGCGCAATCGGCCTCTTTGGCAGAAACTAGGATGCTGTCGCCTGCAGAGATATGTAAAGCGGCAACGTGGTCCTCCCTCCATACCTTCTCCAGATTCTACCGTCTGGACGTCCAGGCCAGGGAGGACACAGCATTTGCGAGGGCAATCCTACACGGTCCTCGGGCAGCCTCCCGCCCAGTCTGGGAGTAGCTTTTGTACATCCCACTTGTTTTGAGTCCATCTGCTACACGCTAGGAAATGTAGAGATTACTTACCTGATAATCTCCTTTTCCTTAGTGTATGCAGATGGACTCAGCATCCCGCCCGGCTGCCGATATACATGGGGATTCGCCGACTCACGGTAAGCCATGTTTGCTTTTAAAGGGCTTCCACCCTGCCGGGTGTCGACGCCTTCCGGTTGAGAACACTGGCGGTCTCCAGCTACCATCAATTGGTCAGGGTAATCCTGTTCATTTAAACGATCTGTCAGTCACACATATATCCATAAAGCTTTTGCAAGGAAGATTACTGAATTGCTACACTTCCTGTGGGGGTATATGTACCCGTGCCTACGTCAGATCCGTCTCCAACTGCTAGCACGAGCACACTATACCCACTTGTTTTGAGTCCGTCTGCATACACTAAGGAAAAGGAGATTATCAGGTAAGTAATCTCTACATTTTAAGCTCATACTGCTCCTGGAGGTCCTTGAAGCTCCATAGAGTTCCCGTCCCGGGCATAAAGAACTGATATACATTCCGGAACCCATTTTTATGCCAGTTTCGTATCACCACTCCATCTAGACCAGGGGGAACTGGTGGTTGCCACTCAAGGTAATAAGGGGAGATATACACCTCCCTAAGCGCATTTTAATTTGGCACAGATATCGCCAGGCCTTGCGTCCAGAAACAATAATCCAATGTTTATTGTAATGGGCAGGAACTTGAGACCCTGGAATCTGCATGAGTGCTTCTGGCCTGTAGGGGTATAGCCAATTTAACAGAAAAGAAAGTGGCGAATATTTCTCCGTGCCCTCCAACCAATCGTGTATGTGCCATAAGAGACATACCAAGTTATAGTCACTCCAACTGGGACACACCAAACCTCCTGGGCTCTACTCAGCGCAGAGTACTAAGTGGTAATCTGGCTTTCCGTCCACCCCAAAGGAAACCCCGCACCCTTCGGTCAATACTTTCAATGTTTACTTGTTTGAGCCAGAGAGGAAGTTGTTGTAAGACATACAACCACCGAGGCAGTTCTGGCATTTTAAGAACATAAGAAGATGCCATACTGGGTCAGACCAAGGGTCCATCAAGCCCAGCATCCTGTCGACCGTACCGTGGCTCAATTTTTTCATGGCCATGGTGTCTGGGTTCCGCCGGTGCCCGGACTGTAATCGCACCATGTCCATCACAGACCCTCACAAAGTCTGTGTAATGTGTCTCGGATGTGAGCACGATGTCCTAACCTGCACCAAATGTGCCATTATGCCACCAAAAGGTCGCAAGGCTAGAATGGAGAAGATGAAACTTCTCTTCCGTGCTCAAACCCCGACGCAGTCCATTGCATCGACGTCGTCAGAACCAGCACCATCAACTTCGCGCCAGCATTGACCTCCAGCCAGTGATGATCCGGCATCAACGACTTCTCGGCCTTTGACACCCTCTACTCCCCCTCAGGACCGAGGGGATTGTAGAGATAAACATCGCCACTGGCATTGAAAGTCTCGGACCATTGAGGGAGCAAAATCATCGACCTCACCATCGTCCGAGCTGCCGTCGAAGAAGCCCTGTCCAGAAAAGGCACCGACCTTTTCGGCGACCGGGTCACCAAGGCAACCCTCACCCGACAGGGTATCGGGAGCCTCGACTCCGCGTTTAACGGTGGTCCCTCTGGCTATGCCTCTGCCTCCTTCTTCTGTTCCAGAGCCGGGTCTGCTTGCTCCAGGTCTCCGAGAAGAACTGGACCAGATGGTTCAGGAAGCCATTGACAAGGCGATGCATCGACTCTAGGTTCCTCCGACACTGACCCGATTCCAGCAGCGTTGGCACCGCTGCTCTCGAGGATGGAAGCACTTATGGCCGCTTTTCCACCGATGGACCTCAGGTCACCGATGGCTCCGGTGCCCTACCCACTTGCTTTGTCATCAGGAGGAGAAACATAGTTCCGCATCCCTCCATCGGGAGTTCTGTCGATGCTGATACGTCCGTCGGTTCCACCGAACCACCCATTGGTGCCAATGCGTCCATCGGCACCACCGAGTCATCCATCAATTTCCTCGATGCCTGCACAGGTGCCTTCGATGCCCTCATCGTTGCCTCCAGTTATTCCTTCGGAGCCTCGACCAGGACCTTCAGGGATCCCACCACCCCATCCTCCTCTAGTCCCTAGAGGAGCAGGTGCTGATCCCTATGACACCTGGACTGATGATTCGTCACCAGACACCGATGATTTGCATTCACCACCTTCACCTACTGAAAGCAGAAATTGTTCTCCTCCAGAGGACCTTTCCTTTATAAATTTTGTGAAGGAGATGTCTGAATTGGTTCCCTTCCAATTGCAGACTGAACAAGATGACAGGCATTAAATGATGGAGCTGTTACAATTCCTGGATGCTTCCAAGGAAATAACCTCCATCCCTATCCACTAGGTTCTTCTGGATCTCCTCAAAAAGAACTGGGAACATCCAAGCTCTGTTGCTCCAGTCCACAGGAAAGCTGACACCACTTATCTCGTTAAGTCAGCTCCAGGCTTTCGCAAACCTCAATTGGATCACCAATCTGTGGTTGTCGAATCTGCCCAGAAAAGAGCAAGGAGATCAAAACCTCATACTTCCTTTCCCCCAGGCAAGGAACAGAAGTTTCTAGATGCCATTGGTCGCCGTGTCTTCTAGGGATCAATGCTCATCTCCAGAATTGTCTCTTATCAGCTCTATATGACCCAATATAATAGGGTCTTATTTAAGCAGATACAAGATTTAACAGAATCCCTGCCTCAGCAATTTCATGAGCAACTCCAAACCCTAGTAAACAAGGGTTTTGAGGCAGGCAAACATGAGATCAGATCATCTTACGATATCTTTGACACTGCTACCAACACTGCAGCTGCTATCTCGGCAAGACGATGGGCCTGGCTCAAGTCTTCCGACCTTTGCCCTGAAGTACAAGACAGATTATCTGACCTGCCTTGTGTAGGAGATAATCTGTTTTGCGAGCACATTCAGCGAACAGTGGCGGAACTCAAGGACCATCATGAGACCCTAAGACAGCTCTCTGATGCCTTCTGAGTACTCTTCAAAACAGCCCTTTCGAAAGGACTCTTAAGAAGTCATTCTTCCGCCCGAAGAAGTCCTACCCGCCACCAACTAGAACCTGTTCTACGAGACCGTTTCAAAAAGCCCAGTCTCGTCTGACACGAAAACAAAAACCGCAAGCAGCTCCTCAGCCGGGCCCTGCTTCCGGATTTTGACTCCTGCATAGAGAGCAGCAGCTAGATTCCATTGACCCAAATACCAGTGGGAGGTCGATTGTGCCATTTCAACAACAGGTGGCACTCCATCACCTCAGACCAGTGGGTCCTAGCGAGAATTGCTCAAGGTTATAGTCTGAACTTTCTCTCCATTCCACCGGACTCTCCACCTCTACCGACGTGGAGAACATCCGATCACTCCATCCTTCTGGAACAGGAGGTCTCCCTTCTCCTCCAGTCCAAGGCAATAGAACCAGTGCCCTATTCCCAACAAAGCCTAGGGTTCTATTCCCGGTACTTTCTAATCCCCAAAAAATCGGGAGGCGTTCGTCCAATTGTGGATCTACGTGCCCTCAACAAGTACCTCCAGCGAGAGAAGTTCAAAATGGTAACCTTGGGCTCTCTTCTTCCTCTTCTACAAAGAGGAGACTGACTCTGCTCTCTAGACCTCCAGGACGCATACACTCATATCGCAATAATTCCATCTCATCGCAAATACCTGAGGTTTCTAGTAGGCCCCAAGCACTATCAATTCCAAGTGCTTCCATTCGGCCTCGTGTCTGCACCACGAGTCTTCACAAAATGCCTCGTCGTAGTTGCAGCCTTCCTCAGGACTCAAGGTGTTCACGTCTACTCCTATCTAGACGATTGGTTAATCAGGGCTCCCACTCAGCAAGCTGCTCTGTCGTCCCTACATCTTACTTTACACACTCTAATTTCACTTGGATTTCTCGTCAACTACGACAAATCCTACTTAGTCCCGTCTCAAACCTTATCGTTCATTGGGGCAGACTTGGACACCTTGCCTCGACAGCGAGCCCTCACTCTCGTGTCTCTTGCACACCAGCTGCAGTCTCAGCACTCCACGACTACACACCACTTTCTCATCCTCCTGGGACACATGACGTCCTCGGTTCATGTCACCCCCAATGGCCCGCTTGGCCATGAGAGTCATGCAGTGGATTCTAAGGTCACAATAGACTCAATCCATTCAGCCCCTGTCGACCATTGTCCACGTAACCGACTCACTCCGTCAGTCTCTCACCTGGTGGAGAAATCAGGTCAATCTCCTCCAGGGCTTGCCCTTCCAGGCTCCAGACCCTCAAATAACTCTCACCACCGATGCTTCCAACCTCAGCTGGGGAGCCCACATGGCCGATCTGCAGACACAAGGATCTTGGTCTCCAGAGGAAGCCAAACACCAAATGAATTTCCTGGAGCTGTGAGCAATCAGATATGCTCTCAGGGTATTTCAGGATCGCCTCTCCAACCAAGTCATCCTAATCCAGACGGACAACCAGGTGGCCATGTGGTACATCAACAAACAGGGAGGGACGGACTCCTACCTTCTGTGTCAGGAAGCTGCGCAGATATGGGCGGAGGTCCTCTCCCACTCGATGTACCTCAGGGCAACCTACTTGCCGGGAGTGGACAATGTGTTGGCAGACAAGCTGAGTCGCACCTTTCAACTGCAGGAGTGGTCTCTCAACCTCTCAGTAGCGAACTCGATCTTCCAACAATGGGGATATCCTCAAATAGACTTCTTTGCGTCACCTCAAAATCACAAAGTAGACAACTTCTGCTCTCCCACTTGCAGCCAACACTATCAGCCAAGAGACGCGTTCTCCCTATCATGGGCAACCAGTCTCCTGTATGCATTCCCTCCACTTCCACTTCTCTTGAAGACTCTCGTGAAGTTACGTCAGGACAAGGGAACCATGATACTGATAGCACCCCACTGGCCGCGCCAAGTGTGGTTTCCAATACTTCAGGATTTCTCCATTTGCAGGCACAGTCCCTTGGGAAATGACCCTCTTCTAATCACTCAAAACGACGGGTGCCTATGCCACCTCAGTCTTCAAGCCTTGTCCCTGATGGCATGGATGTTGAAAGGTTAATCCTTCAGCCACTTAACCTTTGTGAACCAGTTTCCCGTGTCCTGATTGCTTCTCGGAAGCCTTCCACGAGGAAATCGTATTCTTACAAATGGACTAGGATCACGTCAAGGTGCTCTTCTCAATCTCTTGACCCCTTTACCTATCCAATCACGAAGTTTCTGGACTATCTCTGGCACTTGTCAGAGTCAGGTCTAAAAACTTCCTCCATCAGGATCCATGTCAATGCGTTAGCCGCCTTCCATAAAGGTGTCGGGGATGTTCCCATATCAGTGCAACCCCTTGTAACACGTTTTTTGAAAGGCTTGCTTCACCTCAAGCCTCCTCTGCGTCCTCCGGCCCCTTCTTGGGACCTCATCCTAGTTTTGGGTCGGCTCATGAAACCACCATTCGAGCCTCTTCAATCCTGTGACCTTCGATATCTCACATGGAAAGTGATTTTCCTTTTGGCAAACACTTCCGCTCGCAGAGTTAGTGAATTACAGGCTCTAGTTACCTATATCCGCCTTACACTAAACTTCTGCAGGACTGGGCAGTACTCCGCACTCACCCTAAATTCTTATCTAAGGTAGTTTCAGAGTTTCATCTTAATCAATCCATTATACTACCTACCTTTTTTTCTCAGGCCCCATTCCAATCCAGGGGAACAGGCTTTGCATACCCTTGACTGCAAACGGGCTCTAGCGTTCTACCTAGACCGTACAGCTGCCCACAGGAAAAGCACTCAATTGTTTGTCTCTTTCCATTCCACCAAATTGGGGAAGCCTGTGGGTAAACACTCTCTCCTCCTGGTTGGCGTACTGCACCTATCAGCAAGCAGGCATTCCATTTCAAGACCGTGTTAAAGCACACTCTGTGAGGGCCATAGCAACTTCAGTAGCACACCTACGCTTGGTGCCGTTTCCTGACATTTGCAGGGCTGCCATCTGGAGTTCTCTCCATACCTTTATAGCCCATTATTGCTTAGACAAAGCCGGAAGACAAGATTCCATCTTTGGCCAGTCTGTCTTGCGCAACCTATTTACAACGTGACGTGCCAACACCCTTCCGCCAAATTTCATCCCAGGATTAGTGCCTTGCTTGCCTGAGTACATTTGGTGCATACTCTAACATCCTCAGCTTGGTACTCACCCATATGTGAGGACTAACATCCTGCTTGTCCTGTGAGAAAGCAAATGTTGCTTACCTGTAACAGGTGTTCTCACAGGACAGCAGGATGTTAGTCCTCATGAAAACCCGCCCGCCGCCCTGCGGTGTTGGGTTCGTAACGTTTTCTTATTTTATTTTCGGCACTACCTGTAGCTTTTTAACAAGACTGAAGGGGGACCCCTGCTGGCTGCAGGGTTAGTGCCATGCTGGGCATGCCCAGTAGGGGCCAGTCAAAGTTCTGGAAACTTTGACAAAAGTGTTCCGTGATTGGGCTCCATCCTGTGATGTCACCCATATGTGAGGACTAACATCCTGCTGTCCTGTGAGAACACCTGTTACAGGTAAACAACATTTGCTTTTTCTCTATACACCTGCTGTTAAAATTTAGTGTTTTGAATTTACATAAATTGTTTTATTAGAATAAGTCCCTGTGATGTAGTAAGAGGCAAGTGCATACTTCCTTTAGTATGCTATACCTTCCAAACAAATGTAAAGAAATATCGTATTTTCCGCGGTTCGGGCCTTTGAAATTCGGGGGGACCTGCGATTCGGGTTAGTGTGCACTCCCGTTAGTGCGCGCTAACATTTTAACGTAGTGCGCACTAACCCGAAACCAAATTTTTCCTGAAAACTTTTCCCGAAACTGCCTAATTTGTCCTGAACGATAGCACATCCCTAGTAATTAATGCTTTTTTCCATTTGAATTTGCATATATCGAATATGAAGGGCTAAATTATCAGAATGGTCATGTAAAAAAATGTCCAGCTATTTTTAACCTGGTTCATGTACCTGTGCACACTGAAATTTCCAGAGTCCCAGCAGGGAATAGTAAAGTTAACAAAGCCAAAACTACAGTAAAGAGGCACACAGTATTTTGAATTTAAAGAGGGAATTGTTGCCCTGCATCTGAAGAAGTGATGGTGTTGTAATGTGACTTTGGTTTCACCCTTTGTAACTGGTTTTTCATCTGCAGGTTTTTTTTGTTGTTTTTTTTTTTTAATACTTCTCCAGTGTTGTAGATAGGAAGGCAGTTTGACTCATATAAATCTCTTTTGGGCAGTCTGCCTGTCATTTGTGTCCCATAGCTCTGCACAGCTCATACATAGACCCCCTAACTCATGCTTTTTATGTGGGAGATATGTACCTGGCTATCGGCTGGAAAGCCACAACTCTTCAGTCAAATTGGCAGATACAGGCTTTTCCAGGAACTGAGGTCAGACCCTTGATAAATGATTTGGCCCATCTCCTCCTCCTCTAGTAACTGGCTTGCAGGTCTTGGTGACTCCCTCCCCAGTGCCCCAATGCAAGCCGCTGTCAAGTGCCTGGAAGTGAATCCTTTACCAGGAGTTAAATAAATAACAACTATCTTGCACTTTTGAAAATTGAGCGCAGGCTCTGCTGAGTGAAGTGTGTTGGATGAATTATGTCATATAGAGGGCAAAGTCCATCTGTCCTTCTGCAGAGTGACTCTGAGGCTGAAAGTTTGAATTGAAACCAGTGGATGGAATTAGTCTTTCCTGCTCCTAGAGCCTAGCATCACATCTTGTTTGTTGTGCCACTGTAATGCCAAACAAACAAACAGTGTGCAGGAGGCAGGAAGGAAGCTGATAATTAATGGAAGTTGCTGTTACATACAATTTTTTTTTTTTTTTGCTTGGTCTTCATATTTATTGTTTTTCCAACAACTAGGAAAGTCTCCAGGTCAAGGAGATTGACCTCAAAATGGTATGTTTTATCAAATATCTCTACCACTCCTAGTGTTTCTCTGGGATATATTAGAAGGGTGATGCTTTTCTGTAGCTGCTGTCTTGGGTCCTTTAGGTATGAGCATACTTCTTTATCGCTGTGGTGGTTTCCTGTATGCTTATGTTGGCCAGGTCTGTGTTCTGGAGCTAAAATTTTATTTTGTCTGTCTGGAAGGCACTGTCTATGTGTGCTCTCTCATCCTTTCCTTTGGCTCAGACGCCAGCTTTCCTTCAAGTGTTCCTGCATTGGTTGCATACAATGTGGCCAGCTTCTGTACTCCTACCTGGCAGCGCTCCCATGCATGCTTTCTCTGATACTTGAGATTACAGGGACATGGTACTCATACTGCGCAGTGAGCACTGATAGGCCTATTCTGCCTTTCAGTTAGAGCTACAGGACCTGATTTATCAAAGGCTCTTTAAAAATTATTGTCCAGCAGTAGGCACACATTAGAAAAAAAACCTTTTATAAAACCAGTTCCCAGTGTTTTTTGGTCTACTACAAGTCTGGATTATAGATATATTCTGTGGTACCAGAATCAGAAGTGTTAAATTTGGTGGTTTGGACATTTGTGACTATGAACCTGTTCAATATAAAAGACTTTGATCTTCCATGTGACACACTGAGAAAGTGTGAGAGCGTCAAAAGTTACTCTTGCACTGTTAGTCTTTACTGTTATTATCTGTGTAATTTAAAAAAAATAAATAAACACCACATTGGATGACAGGTTTTGTTTGAAATGTATATTTTTAGCAAGAAAGAACTTCATAAGCAAATGCTAGTATTTTTTGTTGAAAGCTCATTAAAATTGTATTAAGTTGATTTCTGCTGATTTATCATGATGTATTGTCCTAGCAAACAGTGTCCATAACCATTGGTGAGGTACCACTAAATAAAAACATAACCTCTTTCAAAGTTCATTTCCCAGTGTGTAGCCAGATGGACTCAGGACCAATGGTTATGCTCCCCTGCCAGCAGATGGAGACAGTCAGATTTCAAAGCTGATATCACCCTACATAAATAACCCCTGCAGTGACCTCAGCCCTCCAGTATTCTCCGTCTCCAGCAGAAGGTGGACATACCTCTCCCTATAGGATTACAAAAAGTACAGCAATGAGAAATTCTATTTTCTAAATTGAAGGAAAATTAAGCCCCGCTCTCCTGCGCTGATACCTAAAGATCCCTCCTCCAGTTGAGAATTCCCGAGGTGATTTCCAAGATCCCTCAGAGGTTTGCCTTGGTCCGGTAGCCAGTTCCGGGCATGGAATTTGCTGCTTAAGCAGCTGAAAGGCAGCGGGTACAGGAACCTGAGCATGGCAGTGACAGTCAAAGCCCTGTCCCCTCGCAGCTGGAGACTCTCTGTTCTCAGCTGAAAGCGCTGAGCCCAGGTAAGTTTAAAAAAAGAAAAAAAAAAGGATTTACTCACGATTCAGAGACATTTGGAGGAGTTTCGGTAAGACTTCCTCCGGTCTCCTTGCTCGGCAAGTACTAATGTCTTTCCCAATCCCGTTGGGGTAAGGGGAAGTGGACCTCCGAGCTGGTTGAGCGGCCACCGGTGGGCTAGGCCCCACTTTAGAATTGGTCGACACACTGCATGGTAGGCCACAGCAGCGCCATCTTGTGCGCATGTTTGTGCATGCCATATTGCCCTTCATAATACATCAATACACGCACAAATTCTAAGTGTGGAACCAGGAACAGCCGGGTGCACGGGCTGTGCGTGCACCTCGCCACACCCCCACCTAGGCGCTCAAGCTGATAGAACATACAGTTACCGCCGCCAATGGCGCCAGCAGCCAAGAAACATAAGCGCCTTTCTCTCTGCGCTGCTTGTCATATTAGGGCTTCACAGTTTGACCTGGATTCCAACTTATGTCAGCACCTTGAAGAAGCCCAAGAAGAGTTGGCCTCTCCGGACTTTGCTAAGCCCGGCTTCTCTCATTCAGAGGATGGGTTAGCCACAGTCTTAACTGGAAGTACCCCAGATCTGAGTACTCCCTTGACTGGGTCATCCATGGGAGAGTGAAATTCAGTGGCTCCTATCCCAGTACCTCCTGGGCTAGGCATGGACCCATCTTCATTCTCTTAGGTGGAATTTTGCCAGTGTCTACAAGCCTTCATACAGGTACAGTCTACTACCTCGCTTGCCACTATCCAGCCGGTAAGCCCTCCCTCTCCCAGTCCTATTGATAGACCTCGAGGCATGCCTCACCTTACCAAGGGCATCCTTGGTAGGGACCCAGATGGCTCTGACAAAGAGGATGATCTGGACCCCTTGGAAGAAGGGGAAATTCCCCCTGGGTTGGAACCATATCGAACCATGTTGAGGTTTTTTCATAGAGACAAATTTCCAACCTTGTTTTCCCAGACCCTGAAGATGCTGGAACCAAAGAATTCTATTTTGATTTCCCTACGGAAAGCCTCTTGCTACTTTCCAGTACTGGAAGCCATCCAGGAGTTGATTGACCTGGAATGGGATGCCCCGGAAGCAAGGTTTTAAAGGGGGACGAGTGTTAAAAGCTCTATACCTACTGGATCTGGCAGTGAGAGAGCGTTTGCATTTCCCTAAAGTGGGATGTGCTGGTATGTAGTTGTCTCTAAGCGAACATCTATCCCAGTAGACGGAGGAGCAACTTTAAAGGTGCATGATAGACAGATGGAGTCCATCCTTAAACAAGCCTTCAATGCAGTAGCAATGAATTTGAAGATTGCTTCTTGTTGTGCCCTGGTAGCTCGTTTGTGCTTACTCCTCTCTCAGGAGGTGGATGATTTGATGGTGAATTCCAGAGCAGTTATGGAACCCGCCGCAGCCTTTTTAGTGGATGCAGGCTCTGATCTAGTTCATACTTCGGTCAGAGGAGTGGCCTCGGTGGTGGCGGCCAGAAGACACCTATGGCTGCAGAATTGGTCAGCAGATGCAACCTCCAAAGCCAATCTTACAAAGATGCCCTTTAAAGGGCATCTTTAAATTGGAAAAGTTGGCCAGTAAATGGGTGAATCTCCAGTCCCCGGCTAACGGAAGATAAGAGGAAGTAGTTACAGCACCCCTATGAGGGGCCGGTCCAGGGGCTCCCAATGTTTTCACCCCTACAGAAATTCAACATTTCAGAGGTCTCGGCCCTTTGGGGAGGTCTCAATCCTTTCGTAGTTGACAGTCCAAGAAATGGGCAGGCTCGGGTTCAGGTTTGTCCCGAAGCCCCAATGAAATTTTGCCAACCCACCCTCGGAACGAGGAGATGGGGCGTCGACTGTCCTTCTGCCAGTGGTGGGTGGAGATTACTTCGGACAAATGGGTATTGGAAGTCGTATGAGAAGGCTATGCGCTGGAATTTCACAGCATTCCTCGGGATGTAATCATGTCTCCTTGCCTTTCCCAGGACAAGAAGCAGGCAGTGGTGATTACTCTTTTAAGGCTCCTCAGGATGAGGGTTATAATCCCAGTACCTGCACCCCAGGAAAATACGGGGTGTTATTCCATCTATTTCATTGTTCGCAAGAAGGAAAGTTCCTTTCACGCCATCCTGGACCTCAAGAGTGTCAACTGACATCTATGAGTGAATCATTTCTGCATGGAAACATTACACTCCATGATAATCGAGAGTTCTTAACCTTCCTGGAACTATCCGAGGCCTACCTACATATTCCAATCCATCAAGAACACCAGTATTTCCTACGCTTTGCGGTACTGAGTAGCCATTATCAGTTCTGGGAACTGCCCTTTGGCCTAGCCACTGCCCCCAGACCATTTTCCTTGATTATGGTGGTCGTGGTGGCAGCATTGAGAAAAAAGGGAATCCTTACTTGGACGACTGGTTGATCCGCACCAAATCTGTGAAAGAGTGTCTCCAGGTGACCAACGGGGTTGACCTCCTTGCTTCAGGAACTCAGTTGGGTAGTAAACCTGGACAAGAGCAGTCTCAAGCCTTCCCAGTCCTTGGAATATCTGGGAGTCCAGTTCGACACCAAGCAGGGCAAGGTCTTCCTTCCAACCACGCGGATAAGTAAGTTGATGTCCAAGGTGCGTCAGTTGATGAGTATGATACGCCCGACAGAGTGGAGCTATCTCCAAGTTCTCGGTTTGATGGTGGCAACCCTGGAAGTCATGCCATGGGTGAGGAGACACATGCCACCACTTCAGCGCTCACTGCTGTCACGTTGGAACCCGCAGTCTCAAGACTATTCAATTCACCTCCACTTGCTGATGGACATATGCTCTCAGCTCCAGTGGTGGCTGCAGGAAACTCATCTGTGCAGAGGTGTACCCCTGTCATCACCGAACTGGCTGGTCCTCGCAACAGACGCCGAAGAAGAGGCCCTCTGGAATATCAACCACCTGGAAGCCTGGGAAATCAGATTGGTGTGTCTACAATTCAGTCACAGACTCCAGGGTCGAGCGGACAACATGACGACGGTAGTCTACATCAACCACCAGAGTGGAACCAAGAGCCAGCAAGTATCACAAGAGATAGACCTCCTTATAGAATAGGCAGAAATACATGTACAGATGATCTCAGCCTCCCACATCACAGGAAAAGACAACGTCACTGCAGACTTTCTGAGCAGTGAGATGTTGTCGATCAAAGCCTTTCAACTGATAGTAGATCCCTGGGGGCTCTCATCCATCAACCTGCTGGCCGCATCTCAGTGTATAGGTTCCTCGATTCTTCAGTCGCAGAAGAGATCCTTGGTCACTGGGGATTGACACTCTCGTTCAGACCTGGCCGGAAGAAGAGCTGCTATATGCTTTCCCTCCATAACCCCTACTGGACAGGGTCATTCACAGAATCGAGCACCACAGGGGACTCCACAGGTGTCCGTGGAATGTGAACATGCATTGGAGACACACACACACACACACGCCCCCCCCTGTGCTTCCCACCGCATAGGGCCCTGCTATAGCTACGAGAATCTGACTCTATTCTGTCTTGAGAGGACTCACCTGATTGAAGCGAGGCTATTCTGTGGCGGTAATTGCCACCTTACTCCGCACTTGGAAGTTCTCTATGTCCCTAGCATATGTGCGGACCAGGAGAGTATTTGAGACCTGGTACGAGGAATGCAGTGTCCCCCCTTGGGCAGTCAAAATTCAACATATTCTGGAAGTTTTGCAGGAAGGCTTGAATAAAGGTTTGGCCCTTAACTCCATGAAGGTGCATGTAGCGGCACTCTCCTGTTTCAGGGGCGAGGTGAACGGAACCCCCCTATCTGTCCAGATGTGGCCCATTTTCTGAAAGGGGTGAAGCATCTTCGGCCACCTCTAAGGTGGCCAGTTCCCTTGTGGAATCTTAATCTAGTATTGGAATTTTTGACAGGGCCCTCCTTTCGGCCACTGCACAGTCTTTCCTTGTGTTTATTAACCTTGAAAACGATATTCCTGGTAGCTATATGCTCGGCCCTTTGCATCTCTGAACTGCAGGCATTATCGTGCTGGGAACGTTTCCTCCAGATGACTCCAGAAATGTTACAGCTTTGTACTGTTCCATCTTTCTTGCCCAAGGTAGTCTCAGAGTTTCATTTGAATCAGTGCATTTTGTTGCTATCCTTAGATAAGCACAAGGATGCAGAGGAATATCGCCTCCTCTGTCGTTTGAATGTCAGTAGACTTTTTGTGTGGTATCTGGAAGTTTCAGAACCTGTCCAAAAGACGGACTGCCTGTTTGTCCTTCATGGTAGAAGGAAGCAGGGCGAACCAGCTTCGTGGGCTGCTATAGTTTGCTGTATTAAGGAGGTGGTAACAGGGAGCCTATGTAGAGGCAGGAAAGCCATTACCTTCTCAGGTTAAAGCCCATTTCACTAGGGCTCAGGTGGTCTCATGAGCGGAAGTTAGACTGCTGTCTCCCATTGATATCTGACGAGCAGCAACGTTGTCCTCCTTGTACACATTCTCCAGGTTCTATTGCCAGGACGTACAGGCCCAAGAGGACGTAGCCTTTACAAGGGCAGCGTTAACCGGACTGCGGGCAGCCTCCCGCCCCACTCGGGAGTAGCTTTTGTACATCCCATTGATCTTGAGTCCATCTGGCTATACGCTAGGAAATTGAGAAATTTCTTACCTGTTAATTTAGTTTTCCTTAGTGTAGACAGATGGGCTCAGCATCCTGCCCTCGGCTGAGCAAGAATGGGGCCAAGGATTCACCAATGGCGTGGATATCGAATCCAAGATTACAGGTAAGCCTTCATCCAGTCCCTAGATCAGGGCACCTATACTCTTACTGGGGTTCAGTGTTTATGATTGGTTGAGTTCAGTTACGGTTATCCATTTTTAATCATATTTTAATTGTTTTTTCACTAGTAGGTCCACAGTGGCTTTTGAAGAGAATACTGGAGGGGTGAGGTCACTGTAGGGATAAATGTAGGGTGATGTCAGCTTTGAAATTTGATTCTGTCTCTATCTGCTGGCAGGGAAGCATAACCCATTGGTCCTGAGTCCATCTGTCTATACTAAGGAAAATGAAATTAACAGGTAAGTAATTTCTCCATTACTAAGCTTCTGTTTTTCCTGGCTGCATTGAGTACCATGAACCAGCTTAAAATTAAAGATGTGGTCACTGTTCAAAAACAAAAAATTGGGAGGAAGTGACGTCACCCGAGGCGCATGGACGGGTAATCTCCGAGCTCCGTGTAGCGGCGGGGAATAAATGATTTAAATTATAGCGAACCGACTCGCACACCTACCCCGAGCCGATCCCTGACGCGGGTAAACAGCATGGCTACGCGGCGCAAAACTGTAGACCTCTCCGAGTTCTCTTATGGAGGCACGGCCGCAAGAACAGTGTCGGAGCCGGGGGAGGAGGAAGGCAAAATGGCGGACGGCACAGCGCGTGCAGTGGGCCCGATACCGGAGGCCAGCGGCAGTACTAGCGCTGACGGGCACGATATCAGAGCCTGGCTGCAGGAGGTAAAGAAGGAGATCATCCAAACTCTGAAGGCAGAAATTAAAGAAAGCATCGGGGCGCTGCGGACCGAGGTGGAAGATCTGGGCGAAAGAATCCACGTGGTGGAGCAAAGCACCGACGACCAGGCCATCACTATCACGCTGCATTCTAAAGAAATTCAAACTCTCCAGCGCGGCCAGGAAGAGCTGATTAACAAAATAGAGGACTTAGAGAACAGGCAGCGGCGCTGCAACATACGAATCAGGGGGATCCCTGAACAAGAGGGGAACATGGATTATGTAGAGCTGGTACAGGCAATCTGTAAAGCGGTGCTCAGCATGGAGGCCCAGGAACCCTATACACGGACTATAGCAATTGAAAGGGCGCATCGTACCTTAGGTAAGCCAGCTAACAACAAACCAAGAGATATTATCGCCTGTCTGCACACTTTTGCAGTTAAGGAGCTTATTATGGCTAAAGCACGCACGCTCCGCCAGATACAATGGCGGGGGGAGCCGATCCAGATATTCAATGACCTCTCTTCCGTGACCCTGCAGAAGCGCAGGGAGATGAAAGCTATCACAGATTCATTACGGGCTGAAAATGTGCGCTACAGATGGCTGTACCCGTTTGGAATCTTGTTTACCGTGAGTGGAGACACCTGTGTAGCACGGCAGCCAGGGGAAGCGGAAAAGTTCCTGAGACAGCGGGGCATCGAGCCGAAAGGAGCAGACGTAGGAAAACCAGCAGGAAGACCAGGGCTGGGACCCCGGTGGCAACGAGCGGGCAAAGGAGGAAAGCGCCTACGCAGGCAGGAAGGTGCCAAGGAGGGATCTGGGACCCCTGCAGAGTGACTGCTCCAGAGGACTTGAGCTGCTAAGCTCGGGCAGGGAATGAGTTCTATGGTGGGTGCCCCTGCTGCGGAGGGCATACTGGGTCCCTAGCGGGTAGGGTTCTTGCCCTACTATTTCCCGCGCATCCTGGGGGAAGAGTACGATCACATAAAGAAAATGGTGGAAGTGGAGGGGGAGGGGGACAGGGCGGGGTGGGGGAAGGTTCTAAGCAGCAGTTGTAATTTAAGTAGATATTATGAAGTTTCATATATGCTACACGGGTTGATGTTCTTTCTCCCTTTTCTTGGAGGTGAGGATGCACACCTCATTAAGTATGGATGGGGATGGTGGGTGGGGGGTGGGGAGGGAGGGATATTGCGGGGGATCTGAGGCACAACTGTATAAATCACTTCAGCAGGTAGTAAGAGGGGCGGATGACACAGAGGAGGGTAGGATCCAGCACAGCCAGTTCTTTTTTTTCTTCCCTGATTATGGCTGATTTACGGTTTATTTCCCTAAATGTTAAAGGCCTGAATCACCCGAGGAAACGCCAGTTGCTATTTAAAGATGCGAAGGCGCAGAGGGCCTCCATTTATTTTGTGCAGGAAACACACCTGCTGAGAAAGGATGAGAAATTACTCCGGGATAGGGAGTTCCCCACTATCTTATTAGCATCGAATGGGGAAGGGAAAAAGACAGGAGGGGTGGGTATTTTGTTTGCTAAATCTCTTAAGGTGGAAATTCTGGACCGTAAAAAAGACCAGCAGGGACGATACCTTGCTGTGGTGGCTAGACTTGATAATATCCTGGTCACTTTGCTTAATATCTATGCTCCCAATCAAAACCAAGGGGCTTTTTTCACCCAAATGGAACAATCCCTAGATGGGTTCATTCAAGGGTCCCTGCTGATGGGAGGTGACTTTAATACTATTTTAAACCCTCACTTAGATCATAGTCAGTGGCCAGGGGGAGGGAGTAACGAGCATAGGGCCAGACTCAAACTGGTGATGACCCACTGGGGTCTTGTAGATATCTGGCGACAACAACACCCACGGGGAAGGGATTACTCCTTTTATTCCAGAGTGCATGGAACATACTCGCGTATCGATATGTGGTTGGGGAGTAAGCTTTGGTATCAGGGATGTAGGGAGGCTCAGATTGGCAATATAGTCTGGTCTGACCATGCACAGGTACAGGGCAACCTTCGTTTGGTACAGGAGGTAATTGGGACTAAATACTGGCGATTGAATAATGGTCTATTAGCGGATTCTCATTTCTATGAATCACTTTCCCACGATATCCAGGAGTATTTTGAATTTAATGATGATGGTGAGGTGTCCTCCCGGATGGTCTGGGATTGTTTTAAGGCCGTAATAAGGGGAAAGCTCATTGCCAGGGCAGCGGCCAAACAGAAAGAGAGTAGGAAGACGAGGGAGGAGTTGCTCAGGGCTATTGCGACCTTGGAAGGGAAACACAAACAATGTGGAGGATGGCGTACATTACGTGATTTAGATAAGAAGAGAAATGAATTACGTATATTACTGGACAGTGAAATATTGGATAAGCTGGATAAGAATAGAGGGTTCCGCTTTCTAGAAGGGAATAAGCCGGGACGCTTTCTGGCCAGACAGTTAAAACAACAGATCACCCAGAGCACGATCTTTAAAATTAAAGATTCCCAGGGAACCTGTATACTGGATAATGAGGGCATCCGGAAGCGGTTTGCCCAATTTTATACTGAGTTATATTCGGCAGGGCCTCCGGTCAGACCGGAGCGAATTGAGGCCTATTTGCAGGAGTCCCAATTGCCCACTTTAACAGCCACCCAAGCCCGAATTTTAGATATGCATATCACTAAGGGGGAGATTTCTGATGCTATAAACGACCTCAAACCCTTTAAAGCGCCCGGTCTAGATGGCTTTACGGGCCTTTTTTATAAGAAATTTAAGGATCTTTTGATCCCCCGGTTGCAGGTAGTTTACAATGATATGCTCACAACCCATGTCTTGCCTACTACTATGGAGCTTGCGGGCATTACGGTGATCCCTAAGCCAGGGAAGGATAAGTCTGTGTGTGGGTCTTATAGACCCATCTCCCTCCTTAATGTGGACCTGAAGATATTGGCTAAGGTCTTGGCCCATAGGCTGAACATGGTGATACAGGAGCTGATACACCCGGATCAATCTGGGTTCATCCCGGGCAGGCAAGCCGGAGACAATATTAGGAAAGTGGTCAACTTAATATGGACGGCGCAAAAGTATAATACTCCGGCTGTGTTAATAGGAGTAGATGCCGAAAAGGCATTCGATAGGGTGGATTGGGATTTCCTGTTTGGAGTGCTGCGGAAGGTGGGGATAGGGGACAATTTTCGGGCCTGGATTGCAGCAATGTACTTGTCTCCCAAGGCTTGCATCAAAATCAATGGCTCTTACTCTCCCAGTTTTGCCTTGGGTCGAGGCACTAGACAGGGGTGCCCCCTATCTCTGCTGCTTTTCGCGCTGTTCATGGAACCATTTGCGGCCAGGGTGCGCCACAACCAGGATATTAGAGGTATAGCGAGTGGGGGAGTTCAGTATAAGATCTCATTATTTGCTGACGACATCTTATTTTCTATTGCACAACCCCAGCTGACTTTGCCCATACTGGTACGGGAAATGGAGGGCTTTAGTGCTATATCGGGATTCAAGGTCAATTTGTCCAAAACGGAAATATTGAACCTTACGCTTACGAAAGCCCAGAGACTTAACATTCAAGCCCATTTTCCTTTTAAATGGTCTAACAAGGGCTTAAAATATCTAGGTATCACACTCACTGAAGACTGGAAGCAGTTGTTCTCCTTAAATTATGTACCTTTGATGTTGAAAACAACAAGGGATTTAGAGATTTGGTGCCCATACAGGCTCTCTTGGATGGGGAGGGTGGCCACCATTAAAATGACGGTGCTCCCGCGCTGGCTTTACTTTTTTCAGACCCTGCCCATAGCATTACCCACTACCTTTCTGAAAAGATTACACACGAGGCTCTTTCACTTCATCTGGAAAAGGCGGCCACCTCGCATTACTAGACAGGTCCTCCACAAAGCCCGGGAGGAGGGGGGACTGGCGGTTCCGGATTTTGGCAAGTACTATCAGGCCGCCCAATTACGGGTGATCCCGGAATGGGTGGGGGGAAAGGAATTGAAACAATGGGCCACGATCGAACAAGACACGGGGGACGGGGTGCCATTAGCGCATCAAGTGTGGGGTATGCCTAGGATAACTAAGAGTCAGACCACGGATAACCCATTCACGCAGGTGACACTACGGCTCTGGCGGAAGTCTAGAGTGCACCTAACCGGATCGTCCCTGGTCTCACCTCTGTTGCCAATTGGTTTATACAAGTCTAATTGCTGGGCACATGATGCGGGTGGACCGGTTGATCGCTGGGGGAAATGGGGCCTCTGGTATTTTGGACAATTGATAAAGGACAAACAACTGAGAACTTTTCGGGACTTACAAATCCAATATGGTCTACCTGAGACAGAGTTTTATTATTATTTACAACTAAGGCATTGTCTGTTGGGCTTATCCCAGAGGGACGACGTGCTTAGAGAAAAAACGTCCTTTGAAGCTATGTGCGGTGCATCTGCGGGACTGAAGGGGAATATTTCCAATATCTATATTTGGTTGGGGACTATTGCGGGTTCGTCGGCTCGCTATCAGCGGGAATGGGATGAGGAGCTGCAACTCAATTGGTCTGATACGCAATGGAAGCAATGTTTTGGATTTTTGCTACGACATTCCCTTTCGGCAAATATACTGGAAACCAATTACAAAGTACTGACCAGATGGTATTTAACACCGGTTAAGTTACATAAAATATACCCCAGTCAAGGGGCGCAGTGCTGGAGGCAATGTGGACGTGAGGGGACTTTTATTCATGTTTGGTGGAGCTGTCCCAAGCTGCTGCCTTTTTGGAGTCAGGTACAAGCTGTGATACACCAGATGCTGCATATACGATTGGAACTGCTACCAGCAGTGTGCCTACTGTCCGCATATCCGGACTCTTGGAATGTGTTGAAACGGACTTTAATTCATCATATCCTTTGTGCGGCACGACAGGAGGTGGCGGCTTGGTGGAGGTCCACTGGGGTACCAACGGTGAACACTATGTCACATAGACTTTGGCAGATGCACTGCTGGCATTATCTTCGGGCACAACAACTTGATAAGATGGAGAAACATGTCTTGATTTGGGAACCCTACCTCCGTTGGTATAAAGACTTGTGAGTGTGCGGGGCCCCTGGGACCGATGGGCTGTACCTTACAGCCCATGGGGGACTGATCCCGGTCTGGTGACGTCTGAGGTGGCTTTGAGTAGATCACAGGGGGCTATGAGATAGAGGATAGGTTGTGCTGAGTATTGGGCTTGGTAGTGTCGATCCGCAATGTAATTGCAGCGATCTTATTTAGCAGGGGAGGGAGGGAATGGGATTACTAGGGAATAAGGAGGGGGGGGTGGTGTGGGGGGGAAAAAGAAAAGCGCGGCACTCAGGTATTCATTTTAAAGTTTATTGTTCAGTGTTTAAGTGTTTCAACGTCAATTACTGATACTGTATTGTTTACTATACAATGTGCCAATAAAAATTTAAATAAAAAAAAAAAAAAAAAAATTGAAAAGCCCAGATGAGAAGGCGCTTCAATGTGCCTGTCTCAGAGGCATCCTGCAGTCCTTCCAATGACAAATTTTCTAATCCAAAATATTACAAAAGTGCTTGCATGCTCCAGCTTGATTAACAGAATGACTTGAGGACAATCTGTGAACGTGAAAACGACCTTGCTGTAAATGTCCGTGAAATGGAATTAACATGAATGAGAATGTCTGGGGTGGATCTGCTGGGTCTGGAGTGCTGCAGAGGTGGGCACCAGGTGGCCTGCACTTTCATCTTGGCATTTTCAACTCTTTGTAAAATAGTTTGCTCACTGATCTGCTGGTGCTGTCCTGCTGTTGGACAGCAGCAAATTATTTTTCTCTTTCCTGTTACTAACAAGGTGTTTTGCTGTTGGATAATATATAAGGCTGGCTACAGAGCATGTGGAGTTTTCAGGTATCTTTTTATTTAGAGAATAGTTTTGCTTTTCAATTTCAGGAGGAGTTCTGTTACCCGGTGGAGTGCCTAGCCCTGACCGTGGAGGAAGTGATGCACATCCGGCAGGTGCTGGTGAAAGCAGAGCTAGAGAAGTACCAGCAGTACAAGGATATCTACAACGCACTAAAGAAAGGAAAGGTAGGCATGGGCTCTTGTTGGCTGTGGACCAGGGCTCTTGTTGGCTGGGGATAGGGCCCTCCCTGTAACAACTGCACATCCCTCCCATCTTGCAACTCATTTTCATCCCGATTTCCACTTTCTCACTGCCCTTAGTCGCTCTTCACTCCCCCACATAATGCACAACCTTTTACAACTGCTCTGCAATCTCCCATTGTTTAACTCCCATGTTCCCCTTTTAAATACTCGATTATCACTTTATATTTATATTCACACAAATTTTATTTGTTACCTTATTCTTATTGTACATACATTACCTACAAGTTCAACCCATGATAGTTAAGCAACCTGCCCTATGTTATCTATTGTTAACAGTTTGTGAAGCATATACACTGCACTCCTGTTCTATACTGATAACAGTTCTTTGTAAAGCATATACACTGTATTCATGTTCCATGTAAACAGATGTGATGTTTCCAACAACTGTCGCTCTAAAAAAACTTCAGATAAATAAATAAATATGCGATGAGGGCTACAGCTGAGTTTTTGCAACCTCTTGGTTTCCAAAGATATTTATATTCCACTTTTTCAGACACTTCAAAGTGGATTACATTCAGGTACTATAGGTATTTCCCTGTCCCCAGAGGGCTCACTGTTAAACTGGGTCATTCTTAAAAATGTGTTAGGGGCATATCACAATGCACTTTGGTATGCAAATTTTACGTTTAGTATGCAAGTGGGAGGAGTTGGGGAGGAGTTAATGGAAATGAGGGTGTGATAGCGCAGAATGTATTAGAGTAACGCACACTAATGCTGGATTTAATGTCAGAAATAACTTCACCTTTTTTTCTGTCTGCTATACTCGCATTAGCCTTACGTTACTGGGGAAAATGTTTTGGTTTTTTTAATTGACAATTTTTATTAAGATAAAATATCATAAACAATACATTGTCAAAGCATAATCTAACACATGCATATAGGCAAACTTCAGGCAACTTTCAAAAATATTCGCCAGTAAAGTATGACTGATTATAGAGCTAAACATCTAAAATTTGTCCCATGCACCACCCACCCCCCTTCCCCTGGACAAATTCCCATCCCTGCCCAATCATAGCCCACAAGCAGGAACCTACTTATGGCCCATGAACCACATTATTCCGGAAGATAATACTTTATATGAGACCATATCCTATAAAACTTAGGTATGGAATCCCGCCTAATAGCCATCAGGTGTTCCAACTTATACAGTTGTCTTAATTTGACTAATAACTCGGTAGAATGTTTGACTTCCATTGCGCTGCAGTGGTCACAATAACTGTGTGCGGCTCGGTAGAATGTTTGACTTCCATTGAGCTGCCACCAGCATATGCACTGCAGTGGTCACATACAAAAACAGTGTGTTGCTCATCTGTAGACCCCCTCATATGGTAAACCCAAGAGCCAAAATTCCACCACCAACGGGACCCGAACTTCCAGGACACTCTCCAGCAAGTCCTGACATACCATCCAAAAGCCTTGTATGAGAGGACAGCTCCACCACATACGTAGGAAGGTGCCTACTTGGGAACAATTCCACCAGCATAAAGAGGAGCGACCCTGAGACCACCGGGCTAGTCTAGCCAGCGAATAATGCCAGTGATATAAAAGTTTATATCTGTTTTCCATCAGGGCTGCCGACATTGAAACGTCCCAGATCGCGAAAACATTCCTCCCATTTGTCTCTATCCCATACAACTCCCAGATCTGACTACCACGCTGCTATGTGCGCCCACTTAATACAGTCCTGTCCTATCAATAATTGATATATCTTAGATATAGGTTTCCGGATCGTGCCTGCCAAGATACAATACCCCTCAAAGAGGGATCGGCCCTGCTGAAGATCCAGTCACTTCTTTGAGGTTAAGAAAGTGTTTCAACTGGACATAGGCTAAAAAGCGGTCTTAGGCAGGCTATATATGCATTGTAATTGAGCAAATGATATTACCCCATTTTTCCAGACCTGTCCTAGACAAGTAAGTCCCAGCCTTTCCCATCTATGAAAAACCGGATTCAATCTCCCCATACCAAAGGATCGCAGATAGCGGATAGGTGAGAGGGTCGAGGGAAAATGTTTTTAACACAGAGAGACTGTATAGAATCAATGTGACATGCTATATATATACACCACTGTAAAAGGGTACACTTTCAACTCAGGACGGGTTTGGGGGTGGGCGCTTTTACAAACAGAGACAGAGGCATTAACTACAAATAAGATATGACTGATTAATTTCTGTCATTTGAATCAATGAAAGGTTCCAACAAGAGAAGTTGATTACTGCAAAGCAGTCTCTACTGCGTTGTATAAATCAACTTCTCTTGTTGGTACCTCTGGTAAAGGGCTAGGGAGAGAGAGTGGTGGGTACAGAGCAGAACAAAGACATTTCCTCTTACCACTCACCATAAAAAAAAATATTCAAATTCTACTGTCACCTCAGTAACAGCAACACTGACTTTCTCCGTTACCAAGAACATTGTATAATACAAACTCCTGTAAAAAATGACTTAGAACCTATAGAAAACAAACCATAACATAACACTCTAACATCCAGACTCAAACAGTAAGAACTCTACCTATGAAAAGGCAACCCTACAGAATATTATACCAGGCCATAAAACACCAATTCACCTCCATAGGAAAACAGAACAAGTCAGGCTATTACAGATCCATATATAGAAACTAAATGCTAGAGAATACCTCACCTGTGTCTGAGACCTTTGTCTCGGATAATATGACCACAAGTCAGTAGGACTCTGTCCTGCAGTGTTCTTTTTTTACCTCTAATTTCTACATTTCAACTAAAGAGAAGAGGGGAAGATCAGGGTTTTTCCCACCAAACCCTCATTATTACCCAGCCAGCAGTCTATTGTCTCCTTCACGTCTCCTGTGGATCCTGGGCTTCTCAGTGGCGAGGTCCTCGTTGAAGCATTTGGTGAAGGAGCATTGGTGCTTCCTGGGGAGGAGATTTATCTCAGCCCCCAAGAACTGGTTCTTCCGCCAGCTGAAAGTCGCACTTCATCTGGTGATGCTGCAGAGACGCTGGCAGACATATCTGCACTGGTGTCCATGCAGGTGGGAGCTGAGCAGAATAGTGTCTTTTGTGTCAACTTCGAAGGTCTCCGATGGGCCGGCTGCGGCTGGAACTGCATCTGCTTCTTCTTCCTCCGAAGGCACTGGGCTGGAAAGAGGTCAGGACATTTATTTTCCTGAAGTTGTTTCTCCTATTGCTGCTCCAATGCTGCAGGAATCCTTTTGGATGCCTCCAAAGCTGGCGGAAATAACACTGGAATCGTTGTGGGAGCTTATGGAGAACGTTGCTAAGATCTTGTCTTTTTCTGTAATAAAAGTGGACTCAGTTATTACAAAATTAGACCACATGGTTATCCAGCATGAAAGTTCTATTCAAGAGTACTCAAGGCAACTTTCTGCATTTAAACAAGATATTGGGTGAACTTCCTATGGTTACCTTAAAAATATATATTTTCCTCAAGTCCTGGGTATTACATCTGAAGAATTTCCTTCTATAAATAAAATAACTTTTCTGCTGTCATCTTCTCAAGTTTCTGCAGGTGTTTCTGCTGTGAATCAATTTCCTCCGTTGAATCTCACAGAATTCTTAGAATCATCTGGTTCGGAAATCATAGACAGGGCCACCTTAGTATCTTTTGTAGCAGATTCAGATTTGTCTAAAGCAATGTTTCTGTATTTTCAGAACTTCAATTCTCCTTTTAATGATCAAAATCTGAGGATTTTTCCAGATATTTCGCGGCTTACCCAGCAGAGGAGAAAGGGTTTTTTAGCTCTCAGGAAAGACCCTCTTGATTTAGGGGCTTCTTTTTTTTTTTTTTTTTTTTTAAATATATGTTTATTAAAAATTTTAACATAGTCACCCATAGATAATTAGAGGCGTACAAAACAGTCATAAACAACAACATATGCTGAGTAAAACCAAACAGCACCAAGCAGCTTAGGCATCGATTAATATAAACACAGTTATGAATGTGAGTGGGAGTATAAACACTGATGAGTGTGACGTATATAAGACATGTAAATACTAATGCAAGTTGTTCTGCCAGAGACGGTACATAATTGGTCAGTTATGGGATCACATTAACAGCCTGGTAACTGTAGTAACAAGTTGTCCTTATGGCTGTTACAATACATCACTTACCCCCCGCCTACCGAAGAAGACAACCAAGGTGCACCAAGGGACAGTGTTTGCAAATTTGCAATCCTCCAGTGTTCAAAGACAAATTCAGGTAACATAAGGATTAGGTTGCATTGTGAAATATATAGATAATGACAACACAGAAACAAAGTATAGACAGGAGAATAACTGATCTACTGTGGCTCGGGATTTGCAGAAATGATTGGTAAGGCCATTGATATATGGCTGGATAAGATACTACTTCGAGAAAAGGTCATTCCCACTATGCAACGTAACAACCTAACAAAAGGTTGTGAGTTGGGGATCTAGGGGAACAGCCAATTCTAATAGCCCATTTTTACAGTCCAGAATGAATGGTAGGTTTTAAGTAGGCAAACAAAGGTTCCCAAATGTCTTGAATGGCTTTGAATTTCTTGAAAGAGGTATTCCTAGCTGTAGCATATTCGAGGCTGCACAAGGAAATCATTCTAGAAAACCAAGAATCCACAGATGGCAGTTTATCTGAGAGCCAATGTAATAGGAACAGTTTCTTGCCCAATATTCCTGCTCTGTGTAAATAGTATATGGTGGGAAGCTGAGGGTCCCAATTCAGAGATGTGTAAGAACCAAAAAGCCATAGGTTTGGATCCACTGGTAAGGTGTGGCCCAGAATCGTTGAACATAGGCGAGCTATCTCTTTCCAAAAGGTAAGTATGCATGGGCATTCCCAAAAACTATGGACATAGGGTACCTTCATGTGCCTGACACTTGAGACAGGTAGCTGTAGATGCTATGCGGAGCTTATAGGCTTTTGAAGGGGAAATAAAGAACTGCCAGATGAATTTATAATATGTTTCTTGTAGTAGCACATTGTCACTGATGTTCCCGGTCATCTCAAAGAGTTGTTTAAAATTTTCATATGATAAATTAAACAATGGCCAGTGCGCCCATTTGCTGAAGAGTTGTTGAATTGGCTCGGGAGTACCCATCCTTGAGAGGGCCGTATAATACCGTGTAATGTTCAGTTTCTGTTTGGGAAATTCTGGGAAGAGCTCCCTGAGTTTGAGAAAAGATGGGGTGATCAACAAGCATTCTCTTCGACTGGTGATATAATGCTGGATTTGAAGAAAAGCAAAGTAATTGTCAGCTGATAATCCAAATCGACTCTGCAAGGTGGGAAAGGAACTGAGTTGTAATGAAGTATCATCAAAGAGTTGGTAGATATACCTTAACCCTTGCCGGTACCAACCGTGAAACTGAGAGGCCTGATTACCCGGTCCAAAGTCTGGATTGTGAGCTATGGTGAGGAGGGGCGTCAAACGGGAAGGCGACTCAAAAAGCCTGAGTTGTTGTCCCCACACCCTACGACAGGTTTGCA
Source organism: Rhinatrema bivittatum (assembly GCF_901001135.1). Classification (NCBI taxonomy): domain Eukaryota; kingdom Metazoa; phylum Chordata; class Amphibia; order Gymnophiona; family Rhinatrematidae; genus Rhinatrema; species Rhinatrema bivittatum. Next base: position 572,048,586 of record NC_042616.1, read on the forward strand.
GCAGATTGGTTTTAAGATCCTTTGGTATGTGGCCGGGATCCAGCTGTAAGAGGGAATTTAGTCCTGTAACGTTATACCAGGCGGTGAGCAATGTGCAGGGGACATAGGTTGAGGTGAACAAAAGCATGCCCCAGACTAAACGTAAATTGCAGGCCATGTTATACCAAAAGAGGTTCGGACATCCTAACCCACCTTCCCCAATTGGTCTGTACAGTATCTCCATAGATATGCATGGTTTTTTCGCCCTCCATAGGAAGGTGCGAATTGCTTTATTCATGCGTTTCATATCCATCTTAGTTATCCAGAGAGGTATCATTTGAAGTATGTACAGCCATTTTGGCAACAATATCATTTTAAATAGCTGTACCCGGCCTCTTATGGACAGCGGTAGGGCTTGCCATCGTTCAAGTGTCTTAGAAGTTTGTGCGAGTAGGGGTTTTATGTTGGCACTATATAGTTCATCAATGTTGATTGGAACCCGAATCCCCAGATATTTGAGTTCAGCCTCGACCCAGCGCAAGGGGAAGTGACCGGGCCATGTAGATCGAACCATGCCTGTAATATCAACGGCTTCTGATTTTCGTGGTTGATTTTTAGGCCAGCAAAGGTGCCAAATAGTTCTTGTAAGCGCAACACTTCTGGCAAAGAGACATCCGGGTTCAAGACAAAGATCAGGATGTCATCGGCAAAAGTTGCAACCTTGAATGAGTGTTCAGGCCCTCCAAATCCCATGATCCTGGGGCTCGCAGCTATTTTCCGTAGGAGAGGGTCAATGGCCAGAATGTACAGGAGGGGGGGGAGAGGGGACAGCCCTGACGGATCCCTCTACAGATAGGCACATTCTTCGATACAGAGCCATTAACTACTATTCTAGAAACCGGGGTTCTATACAGAAGCGAGATATAATCTAAAAAAGCCCCTTCAAAGCCCAATGTGCGTAAAACAAAGAACATGTACTTCCAGGAGACGTGATCAAAGGTTTTTTCTGAATCAAATCCAATTGCTAACGCTGGGGTTTGGCTTGACCGGCACATCTTCATAGCCGTTATCAGTTTAATCATGTTAGCATTTCCCTTACGTCCTTTTACAAAGCCCACCTGATGATGTGAAATTATGTGAGGCAAAAGTATGTTGAGACGGTCCGCTAGGACCTTTGCCAATATTTTGAGATCACAATTTAGGAGAGATATTGGGCGGTAGGATCCTGGTAGTAAGGGATCCTTACCTGGTTTAGGTAGTATTGTAATATGTGCAAGATTAAAATCAGGCGGGAATAAATCTTTATGTAGGCCGTCTCTATAAAAAGAAGTTAACGTATCCGTTAGTTGCATACGCAGTATTTTGTAGAAGTCATAAGAGAGGCCATCAGGCCCAGGAGATTTCCCTGATTGAACTGCTGCTATAGCATTTGAGACTTCAATGGGTTGGATAGGGCGGTTAAGGAATTCTAATTGTGACGAAGAAATGTGAGGAGTCGAAAGATCTTGAAAAAACTCCGTCTCCGCTGAGCGACTTTCATTTTGCTCAGCAGTATATAGTTGGGTATAGAATTCACGGAACACGTCACAAACATCAGCCTTTTGCTTAACCAGGTTGCCTTTGGCGTCTTTCATTTGGGAAATAAAAGTTTTCGGGCGCTCAGTTCGTACCAGATTAGCTAACAGCCGACCCGCCTTATTTCCAAACTGGAATAATTTTTGTTCCCCTCTATCTAATTGCTGTTGCGCCCTGGTGTTGTAACAAGGTGTTTAATTGATTCAATATGTTATAGTACTCCGTCTTCGGGTGACCGGGAGTTGAGAGCAGTGTAAGTTTGTGAAGGCGGAGCTGCTGTTCCAATAATAGTATGTCTGAGTTTAATCGCTTGCGCAAGGAATGCGTATAGGATATTATTTCACCTCGAAGAACAGCTTTGGATGTTTCCCATAAAAGTTGGGGGATATCTGTGTGGTGTTGGTTATGCTGAAGAAACTCATCCCATTTGGTCTGCAAGAACTTCTGAAATTGAGTGTTCTGTTTAAGATGTGCTGGAAAACGCCACATTCGTGGTCCATCTTTGCTGCATGCTGTATGCATCTGCATTATTACTGGAGAGTGGTCAGAAATGACCTGCGTTTCTATAGAGGCGGAAATGATGTGAGCGAAGCTACTGTGAGAGACCAAGATGTAATCTATGCAGGTTAATGAGGCATGTGCCCTGGAGATATGCGTGTAATCTTTCTCGGTTGGATGCAGCACCCTCCAGATATCCACTAGGCCCAGCTGGGAACAAAGATATGCTATTCCTTTCAACTTTTTAGACGATGTTTTTAATACAGGGGGGCTGCGGTCCACGTTAGCATCATGAACGCAATTAAAATCTCCCATAAGTAACAGAGTTCCTTGCGTGTGAGTGAGCAACATGTTTCCCAGATGCTCAAAAAAGCTATGTCGGTACTCATTGGGAGCGTAAACATTGCAGATGGTAACCAAGGTATCCTTCCATAGACCAGAAATCACAACGTATCGGCCTTCTTGGTCAATGATTTGAGTAGTAACAGTGAAGTTGAGATTTTTGTGGATTAGCACCGCAACTCCTCCTTTCTTCCCTTGTGCTGCGGAGGAGATACAAGTTCCCACCCAGTCTCTGCGCAAGTTTGCACTTTCGTGGGCCGAAAGATGCGTTTCCTGGAGACAAGCTATGTCTGCCTGCAGATGTTTTAAGTGATTAAGGATTTTCTTTCGTTGGATGGGTGATCCCAAGCCATTCACATTCCAAGATAAAATTTTATCCATTATCAAAACTGGTCCGAAACATCCGGGATCTAGGTCCCTGATAGCATTGCCAATCTAAAAGCAAGAAGGCGCCCAGCTTAGCCCCCCTGCTTCCCAGCTTAAAATGAAGACTGGCACCCTGCGAGTAATTCAATGGTTGTCTACTTCCTCGGCAGGCTCCCACCCTCTCCCTCCCCTTATTCCACACCCAACCCCCCTTCCCAACCGCAATCATCAGTCAAGACCACTGTTACAGTGGTATAGAGATCACGAGTTACATGTGTACGGGTGTCTCACTCCCACTATGTTGAATGCTTAAATACCATAACCATAACATAAGTATCAACACTCCACAGTGAATAATTCTAACTTCAAACCTGGCATGAAAAAGTGATAATAACCATATATAAAGGCAATTGTTAGGGTGCTGTTTATAAAAGAGTAGAACCTCCATAGTGATCTATGGAGTAGGAGTACTCTATACTTGAACTGTGATTCTGGAGTCCTTAAAGTGTACAGGTACTCATATGCAGCATCATTCGGTCAGTGCTCCCCTTCATTTATGTAGCCGCTCATGTCCAGCTCCATGAGCAGCAAGAAGGGGATCTCAACAGCAAATGATATTAACTGAAGTATTCAAGATCTTTCTCCCAGATGAGTCCATCGGAGGACTCTGGTTCACAGTCCTGTTTGTAAATCCTTATAGTATATTAAATAGGCGTCCTAGACACAGCCATTCTGTATTCTCCTCCGTAAGATATCATCCAGTATTCTAATGTTCAAAGAACCGTGGGTTTGTGCCGGACCCAATATGTAGTTATCCGTGCTATGTAGCAATCCCTCAGTCATTATGGCTGCTGAAGAAATTTCTGAGCTGCCTCCGGTGTGTCGAAGGTATAAATTTTATCTGCACTCCACATTTTTAACTTTGCTGGATACAGTAAAGAAAAACGTACCTGGCGGTTGTAGAGCTCTCTACATATTGGGGAGAACGCTTTTCTCTGTTCAGAGACTCGCAGCGAGTAGTCCTGAAAACCTCTTATTTTTGCCCTGTTATATGCTACCTCCTTCTTTGCTCTGTATGCCTGCCAGATATCTTGCTTGTGGCGGTAGTTTAAAAGTTTAGTTTAGTTTAAAAGTTGTGACATCCTTCTTCGGGCCGATGCGATGTGCCCTTTCAACCACGAGGCTGCCTTGCAGTGCCGACAAACCAAACTCCTCTGGCAGCCATCTTTCAAGAAGAGTGCACAGTTCACTGTCTGCTACACTTTCAGGGAAACCTAGAAATCGCAAATTGGCTCTGCGATACCGGTTTTCAAGGTCATCCAGCTTTTGTTCAAGGGCCTGGATTTTTGCAACGTGTGCCGTTAGGGTAGCAGGAACCGCTAAGCAGTCATCTTCAAGTGTCGACAGACGGCCTTCTACTTGCTCTATACGAGGGATAAGTTCAGTGAGAGCCGAGCACACCTCCGTCAGCCGTTCCTCTATCCCTGCGATCTTTTCTCCAAATTTTTCGTCGAGTGCTGCCCGGACTGTCTCCTTGATATCAGCCAGTGTTATACTGGTATGTGTACCTTCCCCTGCCGGTTCGTTCCCAGCCACCATTTTGGAGTCTGCTCCCCGCAGTTTTTCTTTATCTTTTTTTGTGCTCTTTGCAGCCATAGCCGAAGGCGATTTTTGCATGTATCTGACGATGGACATATGCTCTTGTCCCGCAAGGAGTTTGATTGATTCTCGTCGCGAATTTTGGTCAGATGATGAGCAAATGTGGGAGCGGACACCCAGAGCTCGAGGAGAAACCTCTTCCTGGCTCACCACATCACGTGATTCCCCTAGGGGCTTCTTTTGTATTGTTATCCTTGCAAATATCTTATTTATTTATGAACTTTTAATATACCGACATTCGTAGAACACATCACGCCGGTTTACAATTAACTCAAAGAAAGGAAAATTACATTTAACAGGACGGGGGGAGGGGGGGCGAGGGGAGCAGGGGAGAAAAGAAGGGCTGGGAAAGAGAGGGACTAAGAGTAGAATACTGAAACGAAGTAAAGAGGAGAAAGTGGAGAGGAACCAAAATAGCTATAGAAGCTTACTATATTTTGTTCAAATACTCTTGGTTTTTTTTGCACCTGAGCAGCTACAATCCTTTCTCAATGTTAGGAGGGTTATTACCTCTTCTCCAGCCCCAATTGATTCATAGTGTTATATGATGTCCAGTATTAATATGTAAGGGTCCTTACTTGTTATTGGCCTTTTCTTCTTATTTGTTTACTTATTACTCCCTGGTATACTTTTTTCCCTTCTAGTACATCTATTGTTTCTTTTATTTGGGGATAATAATAATGGTCATGTTTCCTGTATATATAATAGGATATGATATTTGTGTGTTCTTTTTTCTTTTCCTCTTTCTATTTTATTATTTTATTAACCTCATATTACCATAACAAAGTGTTGTATTGCTTTGTTAATTTAAAATGCATAAATAAAGCTTAAAAAAATAAGACCTTTGCCAAATACAGAATAAAAAGACCATAAAGTATAAATACAAACATGTGGACAAAAACTGAACTGAAAACACAAGAAGCCAGACTCTGTATGCAGTGCAACAATGGAAAAACAGAAATATTACCATTCCATATAAAACAATACAATCATGAAATATAAATAATAATAAAACCAAACTCATAAAAAGAATATTTCAAAACTGACTAATAGATTCTATATCTGTTGTTTAGAAATATTCTTAGAACATCTCATAGAAACTCATATTATTTTTAAATTTCCCAAACACCATTAAAACATTTCAAAACAACAAACATGTCAAATAACAGTTAACAATTAAAAGTAATAAGGATTTTAAAAATTCTCCATGCTCCATACCTGGGAATTTTTGATTTCTGGTCACCCTGAAATTGCCGTAGATTAATAGAGGTGGGGAGGGAAGGGGAAGGGAGAGCACCAAACTTTCTTCTCTCTCTCGTACACCCACCCATTCATTCTCAATCACACATGCATCCTCTTTCTCACACACACATTCACTCCCTCTCTCATACATACATGCTCACACACCCAGATATAGGCACCCTCTTTCTCACACACACACATACATGCTCTGTCTTACATACATTCTTATATACACATGCTCCCTCTCTCACACACACATTTGCTCCCTCTCACACACACACACGTGGACATGCTCTCAGACACATGCTCACACACATATGCTCCCTTTCAAACACACATGGATGTGCTCTCATAGACACATGCTCACACACACATGCTCCTTATTCACATATACACACTCTCACACATACTGGCTCACACACACACAAATGTTCTCTCCATCACACACATCTATACATTCCCTCTCATGCACTCACACACACACATACTCAAACTTCGTCTCTCATATACACAAGGCTCTCACACACACACACACACACACACACACACACACACACACACACACACACACAAGCTCCCGCTTTCATATATACAGGCTCGCTCGCTATCTCTCTCTCTCTCTCTCTCTCATACTCACATACTTTTCCTCACTCCGGGCTCTATCTCTCTTTTTCCTGGAATCTGCAGGGGGCCGGGGGGGAGGCCCGCAGCTTCCTCCTTACTTAGGCTGCTGGTGGGATGGGATGCACTGGTAGCCTCTCGAACCTTTTTTTTTTTTTTTTTTGCAGCCACCAATGGGATGGGGTGTGCTGACAGCCAGTCAGGTCTCCTTTTTCACAGCTGCCAGAAGGATAGGGTGTGCCAGTGGCCCATCTGGCCTTATTTCTTTGCAGCTATTGGCAGCATGGGTACACCACCAGCATGTTTGGCCTAGTTTTTCGTGACATGGGCTTTCTCATCGCCTTACACATTTCACTTCCTGTGGAACCCTTGTTATGGTCTAGTGGACCCCTAGGGGTCCGCAGACCACAAATTGGGAACCACTACACTAGGCTAGTCCTCCACTCTAAAGCATATCAGAAATATATAAAAATATAGATCCTCCAAACAGTGTTTCAAAATGCAATCCTAGAGGTGCAATCCAGATGTATTCCATGCATTAAGAAAGGTGGAAGGAAGTCAAAACAATTAACATCATGGTCAAAAGGTGAGGTGAAAGAGGCTAATTTAGCCAAAAAAAATCCTTCAAAAATTGGAAGAATGATCCATCTAAAGAAAATAGGATAAAACATAAGCATTATTAAATTAAGTGTAAAACATTGATAAGACAGGCGAAGAGAGAATTTGAAATGAAGTTGGCCATAGAGGCAAAAACTCCTAATAAAAACTTTTTAAAATATATCCGAAGCAAGAAACTTTGAGGGAGTCGGTTGGACCAGTAGATGACTGAAGGGTTAAAGGGGCTCTTAGACTAAATTAATTCTTTGCTTCCGTGTTTACTAATGAGTATGTTGGGGAGATACCAATTCTGGAGATGGTTTTCAAGGATGATGAGTCAGACGAACTGAACCAAATCACTGTGATCCTGGAAGATGTAGTAGGCCAGATGAAAAACTAAAGAGTAGCAAATCACCTGGACCATCCTAGGGTACTGAAGGAACTCAAAAATTAAATTTCTGATCTATTAGTTAAAATTTGTAACCTATCATTAAAAACATCCATTGTACCTGAAGACTGTAGGATGGCCAATGTAACCCCAATATTTAAAAAGGGCTCCAGGGGTGATCCAGATAACTATAGACCAGAGAGCCTGACTTCAGAGCTGGGAAAAATACTCAAAACTATTCTAAAGATCAAAATCGTAGATCATATAGAAAGACATGGTTTAATAGAACACAGTCAACATGGATTTACCCAAGGGAAGTCTTGCCTAACAAAACCCCTTCATTTTTTTGAAGGGGTTAATAAACATGTGGATAAAGGTGAACCGGTAGATGTAGTATATTTGGATTTTCAGAAGGCATTTGACAAAGTCCCTCATGAGAGGCTTCTAAGAAAACTAAAAAGTCATGGGATAGGAGGTGATGTCCTTTCGATTACAAACTAGTTAAAAGACAGGAAACAGAGTAGGATTAAATGGTCAATTTTCTCAGTGGAAAAGGGTAAACAGTGGAGTGCCTCAGGGATCTGTACTTTTCAATATATATATAAATGATCTGGAAAGGAATACGACGAGTAAGGTTATCAAATTTGCGGATGATACAAAATTATACAGATTAGTTAAATCACAAGCGGATTGTGATACATTACAGGAGGGCCTTGCAAAACTGGAAGATTGGGCATCCAAATGGCAGATGAAATGTAATGTGGACAAGTGTAAGGTGTTGCATATAGGGAAAAATAACCCTTGCTGTAGTTACATAATGTTAGGTTCCATATTAGGAGCTACCACCCAAGAAAAAGATCTAGGCATCATAGTGGATAATACTTTAAAATCATCGGCTCAGTATGCTACAGCAGTCAAAAAAGCAAACAGAATGTTAGAAATTATTAGGAAGGGAAGGGTTAATAAAACAGAATATGTCATAATGCCTCTGTTTCGCTCCATGGTGAGACCACATCTTGAATACTGTGTACAATTCTGGTCACTGCATCTCAAAAAAGATATACTTCCGATGGAGAAGGTACAGAGAAGAGCAACCAAAATGATAAAGGGTTTGGAACAGCTCCCCTATGAGGAAAGGCTGAAGAGGGTTAGGGCTGTTCAGCTTGGAGAAGAGATGGCTGAGGGGGGGGATATGATAGAGGTCTTTAAGATCATGAGAGGTCTTGAACGAGTAGACGTGAATCGGTTATTTACACTTTCGGATAATAGTAGGACTAGGGGGCATTCCATGAAGTTAGCAAGTAGCACATTTAAGACTAATTGGAAAAAATTCTTTTTCACTCAACAAACAATTAAGTTCTGGAATGTGTTGCCAGAGGATTTGGTTAGTGCAGTTAGTTTAGCTGGGTTCAAAAAAGGTTTGGATAAGTACTTGGAGGAGAAGTCCATTAACTGCTATTAATCAAGTTTACTTGGGAATAGCTACTGCTATTAATTGCATCAGTAGCATGGGATCTTGGTGTTTGGGTAATTGGTTTGACCTCTGTTGGAAACAGGATGTTGGGCTTGATGGACACTTGGTCTGACCCAGCATGGCAATTTCTTATGTTCTTATTTTCTTTTCTGGCAGACCTCCTTGCTTACTTCCTTTCATTGGAAACCTTTCATTTCTAGAAGTGACAGGAAATGTAAAACTTTGAGCAAAAGATGTGCCATTTCAAAATTGTGCAACAAACTAACTTTCAGGCTTTTTGCACTTTTTAACCTTGTCATTGTTTCAGCCTTATATTTGGCTTTTTTGAGTATTTAAGATTAAAAAAAAATCAATTCAAAATGCTTGCTTTGGTATGGGAGATATTTAGAAGTATTTATCTGACTTACCCAAAGTTTCAGAATATTAATTCTCTGAGAAAACGAAAGCTGCTGATGCTGACCCATTGCACTCAGTGACTCTCACACCCCTTCCTCACTGAATGCCTTTAAATGCCACATTCTGCCTTTTCACCTAAGGAACAATATGCAGCATACAACAGCAATAAATTGTCAGACTAATATTTTCTCCATTTTATTTTATTTCTTAGCTTTGTTTCTGCTGCAGAGCAAAGAGGTTTTCTCTCTTTACCTGGTCTTACACCTGTCAATTTTGTAAACGGTAAGCTCCTCTTGCAATGTGTATATTATACATTCTTTATCAATGTAATAGCTCTTCTTTGAAAAATACTCGAGCGGACATGAGCTGCTTTCTTTCCTTAGGAAAGGAAATTGTTGGGCCAACCATGTAAATCAGGCTGTAATGCTGTGCACTGTAGCACAGTGGACTCTGGTTCCGGTCTGCTGGCTTTTTAGGACTGTCAAGTAGAGATGTGAATCGTGTGCCCGATCGTCTTAACTATCGGGTTCGGCTGGAGGGAGAAAAAAATCTGATCGCTGGAGATGTGAATCTGAATCGGTTCCGATTCACATCGTTAATTTTAAAGATGGCCACCGCCATCGTAAAGATGGCACCGGCCATCCAGTGCTCCTACCATGTGACAGGGGTCGGCCAATGGCACGGATACCCTGTCACATGGTAAGGGCAAAGGGCCATCAGCGCCATCTTTATGAGTGGCAGCCGACAGCCCGAGAACAGGAGATCGCTCCCGGGACCACCACTAGAGCACCAGGTAATTTAAAAATGTTTTGGGGGGATCGGGAGGGTGGGAGAAGTTAAGGGGTCAAATTTAAAGGGTCGGGTGGGGTTTTTTTTAATCGGGCCATCGGCACCATTTTTGAGTGGCAGTCAAAATGGCGCCGATGGCCCAAGAGCGGGAGGTCCCCGCACCCCCACTGGACCACCAGGTACTCGTAAAAAGTTTTGGGGGGTTCAGGGGGGGTGGGGGAAGGTAAGGGGTCGATTTTTAAAGGGTCGGGGTGGGTTTAGGGGTTGTTTTGGTGTGCCGGTTTTCCCGCCCTCCCCCCAAATAACTCCTGTTAGTGGACACTAACAGGAATAACGATTTTTCATGATAAATCGTGAAAATTTCTATTGTATCGCGCACTGTACCGATTTTTGACGATTTAAAAAATATCGGACGATTTTTTTAAATCGTCAAAAAACGATTCACATCCCTACTGTCAAGCACATGGCTGAAGTGACATGCTCGTTCCTGGGAAAGACATAAGAGAGGCTTTGGCTGCTATGGTTGCTCCTATCCTGCTGTAAAGGGCAGCACTGAGGGATCATCTTTGAGCGTCTGAGGATGGCATTTTAGAAGTGGGATAAAAATGTTAATCATGGAGTTGCTACTTTGACCACCTTTCTTTGACTCGCTGTGAAATCTAGTTGTGCTGATGGAGATTGGAATTCATACACCTAGAAGACAATCTTCAAAGACTTTTACATGGGTAAACGTGATTACCAGCTTAAAAATTATTTATGAAAATCCTCCCCCTCCCCCTCCCCCCAGTACTGGTAGAGGGATGCATAGTTAGGTCAGGGGAAGAAAGGTATGCCTTGTGGTTTCATTTTGAAATCTCTGTGTGTACTTTGTGCCCACTGTGGTGCAGATGCAGAGCTCATGGGTCCTTTACCTGCACCAAGCTGATTCTGAGAGGGAAATTACAACCAGAGTTTGTCTTTTGAAAATGAACATGCAGGCCTGCAGCTTCTGTGGGGAGTCTGAAAATTTTCCCCATATTGTCTGTTTTAGTTTGTGACATCACAATTAGTGTCCCATTTTTGTAGACACACCTAAATGCTACAAAAATATTTATAGAAATCCTACAGCAAAGTTTCTCTCATGCAAAACAATATTTACCCTGGTCCATGTTGACTATATGAGGGATAGACTCGAATGCAGACCACCCACTTGCACCCATCCCTCCAACAATCTCTGTTGCTGGAGGATCTGGTGCAGGGAAAGCAAGCCACTGCAGAATGTGGTAGGCTCATAATTTATTTCCTAGCAGGTAGACAGATGGACTCAGGGCCAGTGGGTTTATGCTCCCCTGCCAGCAGATGGAGATGGAACAAGCTGACGTCACAGTATATATAGTCCTGAAGTGACCCCAGCCTGCCAGTATTCTCTGTCTCCAGCAGATGGTAGACATGCATCTTCCTATGGGGATTGCTTCAAGTTTTTTGGAAGGAGAAATTTTAAATTCTAAATTCAGGAAAAGAAATCCCTGCTCTCCTGTGGTGATACCTAAAGGTCCCTCCCCCAGCTGAGAATTCCTGAGGTGATTTCTGTGGTCCCTCAAAGGTGTGCCTTGGTCCAGAAGCTGGGTTTCCTGGCAGCTGAAAGGCAGCGAGCGCAGGAGGCCGAGGGCAGCGGTGATGGCAGATGCCGTCTCCCCTACAGCTGGAGACTGTATCTATACTCAGCCAGTAAGTGCTGAGCTCAGGTAAGGTTTAAAAAAAAAAATGAAAGTTTTACCCTGAATCAGAGACAGAGGGGTTTCGGGACTTCCTCTGGTCTCTGTTCTCAGCATGCCATACGTTCATTGTTCCCGCTCCTGTTGGGGAACTGGGCAGCCTGTGAGTTGAGTGGTCCCTGCTGGGCTAGGCACCGCACTTAGGCTTTTTTCTTGCATGCCGCATGGTAGGCTGCGGTGGCCATTTTCGCATGCTCTTGTGTGTGTTCTGCCATCTATAGGCTGTGTACGCATTGCATCAGCTCTGTGCACACGAAGTGCACTTGGTTTTTGGGCGCGCTTAACTTGGTGCGCAGGTTGTGCGTGCACCTTGTTGCGCTTTCTTCTAGGCACTTACGTTTTGGGCATATTTCATTTTGAGCGCACGCTGTTCCAACGCACGTTTACTGCAGCGATGGTGCCGGTAAGCAAGAAGCCTAAGCATCTTCCTATTTGTATTGCTTGTCATATTAGGGCTTCTAACCTGTGTCAGTGCTGCTTTAGACACTCAGGGAGAGTTGTCATCCTCTGATTTTGCTAAGCATGGCTCTTCCCATTCTGATGATGGGTTAGTCATGGCCTTGACTGAGGGGATGCCAGATCTTTGTTCTCCCTTGACTGGCTCCACCGCTGGCGAGAACAGTTCTGTGGGACCAGCTCAAGTTCCTTAAAGGCTTGGTATGGACCTGGCTTCTTTTTCTTGGGTGGAATTTTTTCAAGGCTTACAAGCCTTTCTTCAGGCATAGTCCTCCGCTTCCCCCATTTGTCTGTTCAGACCCTCAGCCGGTGGCTACTCCCTTTTCCTGTCCTATGCTTAAGCGCCGGGGCTCCCCTCGGCTCCCTGTGGGTGTTCCTCACAGGAGTCTGGATGGCACTGATGATAAGGTTGATCCTTATTCCCTGGAAGATGAGAAAATTCCTCCAGGACTGGAACCTTCTCGAACCATGTTGCGGTTCTTTCATAGAGATTTCCCAGACCTTGAAACAGCTGGGTTATTCCTGATTCGGATGCTATGTCAGAGCCAAGGAAGAATCCTATTTTGGTTTCCTTCCATAAGGCCTCTTATTTTTTCCCTGTCATAGATACTATTCAGGAATTAATTGATCTGGAATGGGATGCCCAGAATCAGATTTTAAAGAGGGTCAGACATTGGAAGGCCTGTACACCTGGGATCTGTCTGTGAGAAAGCGTTTGAGTTTTCCCAAAGTGGATGCTCTGGTATGTGCCGTGTCTAAACAGACTATCATCCCTGTAGAGGGAGGAGTGGCTTTGAAGTGCAGTTAGTGTAGCTGGGTTCAAAAAAGGTTTGGATAAGTTCTTGGAGGAGAAGTCCATTAACTGCTATTAATCAAGTTTACTTAGGGAATAGCCACTGCTATTAATTGCATCAGTAACATGGGATCTTCTTAGTGTTTGGGTAATTGCCAGGTTCTTGTGGCCTGGTTTGGCCTCTGTTGGAAACAGGATGCTGGGCTTGATGGACCCTTGGTCTGACCCAGCATGGCAATTTCTTTTGTTCTTATGAAGGATGTACATGATAGAAGGATTAAGGCTATTCTTAAGCAAGCCTTTGAAGCAGTGGAGATGAATTTACAGATTGCTTCCTGCTGCGCCTTAGTAGCGAGATCTTGTCTGCTTCTCTCTGAAGATGTTGATGAATCTGGAAGGAATTCCAGAGTGGTTATGGAGCCTGCTGCTGCCTTTTTAGCAGACCGGGCTGTGATTTTGTCCAGACCTCAGCCGGTGGGGTAGCTTCGGTCATAGCGGCTAGGTGTCAACTCTGGTTGCGAAATTGGTCAGCTGATGCAGCTTCCAAAGCCAATCTTACCAAGATGCCCTTTAAAGGCTCGCTCTTGTTTGGGAGCAAGTTGGAGAAACTGGCCAGTAAGTGGGGCGAGTCTCCGGTGCCTGGTTGCCGGAGGATAAGAAACAGTTACAGCATCTCTTTGGTATGAGGGGTCATTTCCAGGGTTCCATGTGTTTTCGTCTCTACAAGGGGACGACCTTTCAGCGGACTTGGCCTTTCAGTAGTTCTCAGTCCATTCATCCCCGACAGCCCAAGAGAAGAGCGGGCTCGGGTGGTGGACCTTCCAGAGCTTTCCAATGAAGGTTTGCTGACCCACCTTCTGGAACAGGAAATAGGGGGGGACATCTCTCTCTCTTTTATCGGAAGTGGATCAAGATCACGTCGGACTATTGGGTCCTGGAGGTGATGCGTGAAAGGTATGCACTAGAATTTTGCAGTATTCCTCGGGACGTGTTTATGGTGTCCGCTTGCAACTCCCCGCAGAAGAAGCAGGCAGTGGATTTCGAGCTTCAAAGGCTTCTCAGACTGAGGGCTGTGGTTCCAGTGCCCACGTCTCAAAGTATGGGGCGATATTCCATTTATTTTGTTGTGCCAAGAAGGAGGTCTTCTTTCGTCCCATCCTGGATGTCAAGAGGGTCAACCGTCACTTGAAGGTGACTCATTTTCGAATGGAAACCTTGTACTCTGTGATAATGGTGGTGCAGATGGGGGAATTTCTGACGTCCTTGGATCTGTCAGAGGCTTACCTTCATATTACCATTCCATTGGAACACCAACACTTTCTAAGCTTTGTGGTGTTGGGGCGCCATTATCAGTTTCGGGTGCTGCCTTTTGGTCTAGCCACTGCTCCCAGAACATTTTCCAAAATTATGGTGGTGGTAGCGGTGGCCTTGCGAAAAGAAGGAATCCTGATACACCCGTATTTGGATGACTGGCTGATTCAAGCCAAGACTCTGTAAGAGAGCCGCCTGGTGACACACAAGATGATCTCCTTATTGCAGGAGCTCAGTTGGGTGGTGAACCTGACCAAGAGCAATCTTCAGCCATCCCAGTCGTTGGAGTATCTGGGGATCTGTTTTGACATGGGACAGGATAGAGTTTTCCTACTGGAAGTTCAGATCCAGAGATTGATGTCTCAAGTGTGTCAGTTGATTAACACCATACACCCAATGGTGTGGTCCTACCTACAGGTACTCTGCCTGATGGCAGTTACCCTGGAAGTGGTGCCATGGACAAGGGTGCATATGTGACCTCTTTAGCACTCTCTGCTCTCATTGGAACCCGCAGTCTCAGGCTTATGCGGTTTGGCTCCACTTGCTGATGGAAATCTGCTCCCACTTCCAGTGGTGGTTTCAAGAGGATCATCTGAGAAAGGAAATTCTCTTGTCCTCTCCAGACTGGTTGGTACTCATGACAGATGCAAGTCTCCACAGTTGGGAGGCTCATTGTCTGGAGTTAACAGCCCAGGTGCACTGGAAGGCCGAGGAGTCCCACTGGTACATCAATCACCTGGAGACCCAAGCGGTACGACTGGCATGCTTGCAGTTCAGCCACAGGCTGCGGAATCAAGCTGTTCGTGTGACGTCAGACAACACGACGATGGTGGCCTATATCACTCGCCAGGGAAGAACCAAGAGCCAGCAAGTGTTGCAGGAAATAGACCAGCTGATGGAATGGGCAGAAAATCATCTGCAGATGATCTCGGCCTCTCACATTGCAGGAAAAGACAACGTAAAAGTGGACTTTCTCAGCAGGGAGAGTCTGGACCCAGGAGAGTGAGTGTTGTCTGCTGAGGCATTTCAGCTGATTGTAGATCGCTGGGGCCTACTATTCCTAGACCTGCTGGTGACTTCTCGAAATGCGAAGGTTCCTCGATTCTACAATCACAGGAGAGATCCATGGTCCCTGGGAATAGACTGTCTCATACAGGTCTGGCCGGAAGACAGATTGCTTTATGCCTTTACTCCGAGCCTCTTGCTGGGCAGGATAATTTGCAAAATTGAAGGCCACAGGCGGCTAGTACTTCTGGTGGCACTGGACTGGCCCAGGCATCTGTGGTATGCGAATTTGCGATGATTCCTGGTGGAGATCCCCCTTTGTCGTCCACCGCACATGGATCTGCTAATGCAGGGACTGGTTCTTCACGAGGCTTGGCCTTGAGAGGGTTCGCATGTTAAAGCATGGTTATTCTTCTGCGGTGATTGCTACTTTACTCCGCGCTCGCAAATTCTCGACTTCCGTGGCTTATGTGCAGGTTTGAAGAGCTTTTGAGGCCTGGTGTGAGGAGCAGGGTGTTCTTCCTGTTTCAGTTAAGATCCCTCTCATTCTGAATTTTTTGCACGATGGATTGAGTAAAGGCTTGGCCCTTAATTCCTTGAAATAGCAGCTTGCGGCTCTTGCCTGTTTCAGAGGCCTGGTGAATGGTGTTTTTGTTGTCTCATCCTGATGTGGCCTGTTTTTTTTTTTTTTTGAAGGGAGTGAAGCATCTTAGGGCCCCCTTGAGGTTACCGGTTCCATCGTGGAGTCTTAATATGGTGCTAGACCTTTTTGGTGGGCCTTACGTTCTGACTACTACGTAGCCTTTCCATACGGTTGTTGACCTTGAAGACTGTGTTCCTGGTGACTATATGTTCTACACATCGGATTTCTGAGCTGCATGCTTTGTCTTGCTGGGAGCCGTTCTTTAGGGTGACTCCAGGGGTGTTATAGATGCATACTTTTCCATCCTTCTTGCCCAAAGTTGTCTCGGACTTTCATTTGAATCAGTCCATCTCCTTTCCGTCCCTAGATGAGGTCAGGGATGCGGAAGAGTTTCGTCTTTTGCACTCCTGGATGTTAAGCGTCCTGTCATGTGGTATCTGGAGGTCTCTGAGTCTTTTCGAAAAATAGATCACCTGTTCTCCATGGAGGGAGTAAGCAGGGCTCTCCAGCTTTGCGGGCTACCGTAGCTTGTTGGATTAAGGCCGCGTATGTGCATGCTGGAAAGCCATTGCCTATTCAGGTTAGGGCCCATTCCACTACGGCTCAGACAGTGTCATGGGAAGAGGTTACTCTGCTGTCTCCCATCGATATCTTCCAAGATGCGACGTGGTCCTCCTTATACACTTTTTCCAGGTTTTATCGTCTGGATGTGCAGGCCCGGGAGGATGCAGCCTTTGAACGTGCGTTGTTGATTGGACCACGGACAGCCTCCCACCCTGTTGAGGAGTAGTTTTGGTACATCCCACTGGTCCTGAGTCCATCTGTCTACACGCTAGGAAATGGAGAAATTACTTACCTGATAATTTCATTTTCCTTAGTATAGACAGATGGACTCAGCTTCCCACCCTCGGCTGCCACATGAGTATGTCAGTAGTCCTCCTGTGGGGCTCTGGGTCCCAAGGGGTTACTGGTAAGTGTTCACCCAGTCCCTAGCTTGGGATACCTAGAAATTTACGAGAGTTCAGTGTTAGTTGTAGTTACCTGTTTTTAATCAAGTTTTTTTGCTAGTCTGTCCACAGTGCTTTTGAAGAGAATACTGCAAGGCTGGGGTCACTGCAGGGCTATATAATACTGTGATGTCAGCTTGCTCTGTCTCCATCTGCTGGCAGGGGAGCATAAACCCACACTGTCCATCTGTCTACACTAAGGAAAACAAAATTATCAGGTAAGTAATTTCTCCATTTTATGCCTTCCTCGGTAATTGAGATGTCCACAAACCCACACTACCTTTCCATGTTCACACACAAACACACTCACACACACACCCCCCACCCCTTTGCAGACCATGGAGCAGGATGTGAAAGTCGTGTACGGTGAGAAAGCAGGCACAGCATGGCTAACCATCATATCAGGCATCATCATTTTCTCTAGAGTCGCATCCTGCCTGCCAACCTGAACAGGAAAGTGTCTGGTGCCCTGCTGTAGTGAGCTAAAGGTCCTGAATGTTCTGAGTCTTGCAGTAACTTTCCTTTGCTCAGCTTCCTTTCCTGTTGGGCAAAGACTGGAAATATCTGGCTCAAGAGCATACTCCAACCCTCAAAGGATAGGGGATGCAATCATCAGAACCCCCTTATTCATAGTACACCACGCCAATCTTTTGCCAAGGAATAATGTTGTCATTTTTTGTGTGCAAGAGAGAATTCTATGTAGGTGATCATCTGTGTATGTGTTTTTTTACAGACCAGTATGTTCACAATGTTGTAAGAAGGTAAGTTGAAAGATTTAAAACTAGTATTTACGTTTGTTCTGAGGATACTCATTGTACAGCAGAATATCTGTAATGCTTCTTCTGATGCTTGTCCATACCATAACAGATGCGGTTGCCCTCCAAGCCATACTCCACTCTCCCTATTTTCTCTCTGGGACCATCTGCTTTGCAGAGAGGTGAAAGTTTTATGAGACCAGAGAAGCCCTCTACCAGCCAACACCGGCAGCTCAGGAGCATGTCCAGGTGAGTCAACAGAAGGTCTTGGGCAGTGCAAGTGGGAGGTCTTCAGGAGAAAGGACCTTTCTAGTTGGGGATGATGGAGCAACAACCAGTTGAACTAACCCTGAAATACAACTATATGTTTGGCTTGTAGAGAAGTAGGTAGGGAGTCTTGTCTTTCCATATCTTTTCCTGCAAAAAGGTTGGATGAAAAGTTCAGTGTGTGGTTTGTTTGTTTTTTCTGTCTGCTGGCAAGAACTATAATAAGAGTACAAGCAAGCTTTCCCTTAATCCATCTGATCCTTTTCCACTTCAAACCACCTCCACTACAAGACATGCTCACATCTCTCCTCCACCCTACAGAAGTCTAGCCCACGTTAGGTACCCTATTTACAAGTCCCTTTCAGTTTGATGAGGTCTCCCTAGACACAAGACTCTGCACAGTGTTCACGTACACTAGGTAGTGTCAATTTGTTCTCCTCCTTATTCTCCAGCCCTAGATAAGAGCCTATCATTTTATTCGCCCAGTTAATGTATCCCTTGTTGTAATGTAATCAGGGCCGGTGCAAGGGGATTTGGCACCCTAGGCGAGCCTTCTTCCTTGCGCCCCCCCCCCCCCCCCCCCCCCCGGTCTCGGCCCCGACTCCTACCTCATTCTCAATCACGCCCGCTGACTGGGGTTTTCTGGGTCGCGAACAGATTGGGCACTGCTTGCGGCCCGCCAAATCTCCACTCCTCTTTGCCACCACTTGCGGCCCCATATGGCTCGCACCCAGTGGCGCACCAAGGGTCTCCGGCGCCCAGGGGCCAATGCATTTGTGTGCCACAGAAAATCAGTGGCATCTCTAGACAGAAGAATTTGTTTTGGGTGGGGGGGGAGCCAAAATGACATTTCTTCATCACACCCACCTCTATAGCATGGATCCTGCTTTAAAATTGGTTATAAAAAAAAAGTGTTGTTAAAAAAAGTCCAAAGGGTCCTCTGCATTATTTTAAAAAGCTGGCCAGTTTCACACTTCTAGTAAAACTACTATAAAATTATTTGATAGCCTCATTCAACTAATTCTATATGGATTATGAGAGTGAAGTCTGGAATATATTGGAAGGGACAGAATGTCAATACAAATCCTGCACCTCCAGTTCTGTATCTCTGTGCATCCACTGAAATTCCCCCAAACAATGGAGCTTGGATGTTTCCCTTACAGTTCATCATACTAAAAGATATTTTCAAATTCTGGTGTCACCTCACAGCAACAGCAGCACAAACACCTTCCACTGCCAGACACATTGTGAACTAACACAAAGCACCACAAAAAAGACACCCAAAATCTATACTGCAATCCCATCATAACATAACAGTAATAACACCAAGGACTCAAACAACAATAACCCTACCTGTGAATAAGCAAGGGTAAATATTACACTGGGTCCTAGAATACCAATACACCACCTACTGAGGAAACAAAACAAACCCAATTGCTATAGATCTCTATACAGACACTATATGATAGCAGAATCTCTCATCATGGTCACACACACAGAGCAGAGACAGACCCTCACCAAATACAGAATACAAAATAAAGGAGCACAAATTAGAAAAAACTGAAATGGAAACCCCAAGAAGCCAGACTCTGTGTATTAGCAATGGAAAAACAGAACAACCATTCCTCATAAAACAAATAAAATCAAGAAACAAAGCATCAGTTATAATAGTAAAACCATACTAATAAAATATTTTAAAACTACTGATAAATAGAATTTCTATTAATTAAAATCATATACATTTTTTACAATTTCCCAAACACCAATAAAATATTTCAAAACAGTACATATATCAAATAACACACAATAATTAAAACTAATAAGGATTTTAAAAAGCCCCTGCTGTCCATACATGGGAGCTCTTTATTTCCAGTCACCCTGATATTGTCGAGGATTAGGAGGTTATCCTCTCTCTCTCACACATACTCACATGTCCATTCTCTCTCTCACATACACTGTCACATACATACACATTCATGCTCTTATACCCAACCATAACCTCTCGCTCTCACAGACACTGACACACTCAGGCTCTAAGGCACTCTCTCCCCCTCCACACACACCCCCACACAAACTCTTACTCCCCTGGATTTTCTCATACACACTCATGCTCTCACTCTCACTGGCTCCCTCACATACACACAAACACACACTCCCAGGCAAGCTCCCACTCGTTCTCACACAGACACACACACACACACACACACACACACACACACAGGCAAGCTCCTAGTCATTCTCACACTGAACCCCAGGCAGGCTCCCATTCATTTTCACACCACTCCCTCCCCATCCCCCAGGCATGCACACATTCATTCTCACACACACAGACCCCCAGGCAGGCACCAATTTATTCTCACACACACACATACACCACAAACAGGCAGGCACCTATTCTCACACATACAAACCCCAGGAAGACACCCATACATTCTCATTCACAGACACACCCTCAGGCAGGCACCCATGCATTCACACACATACACCGCCAGGCAGACTCCCATTCATACACATGCACACACTAAAGGCAGAGACCCCCTCTCTTTCTTTTGCCAGCAACCTCAGAGCCTCTCTCATTCTTCTGCTGCCACTGTCACTGCTGCTGTATGGCTATTGCGGAGGTGCTGATTGCTGCTATTGGCACTGAAGCACATTCTGCTGCCTCCTCTGTGCAGGCCCCATGGGCTTCCAGTTCCTCTATGCTGATCTCGTACATTGTGAGATCCGCATAGAGAAAGTGCTACTCTTGCACATTCCCAAAGATTACATGTGCCAATCAGTAAAAAGTAATTTATTTCTTTTTACATTTGCTGTCTGATCTTAGTTTTCTAATCGGTTGGTCACAGGCTTTTTTTTTTTCCACTTTCCCGTTCTTATTTTTTTGCCAATTCCTTTTATAACATATTTCTTTTCTCTCCATCTGTCTGCTTCCCTCAAACACAAAGTCAGGTTCTCATTCTCACATGCTTTCTCTCTCTCACATACACAGGCACTCATTCTCACATGCTGTCCCTCATACAATCATTTATACACAGTCTCTCTCTTGCACATGCTGTCTAACTCTCACTCCCACATGCTGTCTTGCTCAAGCACAGGTTCTCACTGTCACATGCTCTCTCTCATACAATCATTCCTACACACAGGCTCTCACTGTCACATGCTGACTCACACACACAGGCTCTCTCTCACTCCCACATGCTGTCCTGCTCAAGCACAGGCTCTCACTGTCACATACTCTCTCTCATACAATCATTCCTACACACAGGCTCTCACTGTCACATGCTGACTCACACACACACACACACACACACAGGCTCTCTCTCACTCCTACATGCTGTCTTGCTCAAGCACAGGCTCTCACTATCACATGCTGTCTCTCTCTCACACACAGAGGCTCTCCCATGCTGTCTCTGCAAACATTCAGGTGTTCACTCCCACACACACACACACAGTCTCTCAACTCATCTCATACACGCACACATGCACACTGTACAAACCCTCAGTCTCTCTCTCACCTCTGGGCCTCCTCTTCATGGGCCACTGCAGGATGGGCTCTGCAGCAGCCCCGGTCTTCTCGAGCCGCGCTGATCCTCTTCTGCACGTGGCTGATGCTCCTCCTCTTTCCTGCCCGCGCGGCTCCGGCAACATTTTTCTTCCGGGGCTGCGCGGGCAGGAAGGAGGAGAAGTTCCTGCATTGGCTGATGCTCCTCCTCCTCCTTCCTGCCCGCGCGGCCCCGGAAGAAAAATGTTGCCGGAGCCGCGCGGGCAGGAAGGAGGAGGAGCACCAGCATGTTTAGACGCGACTGTACCACGGTCCTGCCGATCTTCTTGCTGTGTGTATCCGGCACACAGCATAGCAGTAGTTCACCGCTCAGCCGCCATTGGGATGACGTCCACCGGCGGCCATTGGCCATCAGCGGCTCGGCGCCCCCTAATGCTCAGCGCCCTAGGCGATCGCCTAGTTCGCCTAGTGCTTCCGCCGGCCCTGAATGTAATGCATTCTTACATGCTAGTTCACGTTCTAATGTAAACCGAAGTGATGTGTAATTTTTACATGAATATCGGTATATAAAAATGCTAAATAAATAAATGTGCATTTCCCATCGATAGCAGGGCTGAATTAGTCATTCTGTCATGGGATCTGTCAATCAGGTCCAGGAGGTGGAGCTTTACCAAGCAGAGATTTAGATTTTAGCTCTCTGCGGCTGCGCATGTGTTCCCACGCAGGAAAGTAACAGATTCTCCTCAGTCTGTTCTTTCCGCGAGCGGGATTGCACGCAGGACTGACTTCTCCTCAGCATTTATTATTTTTTTCTTGAAATGTCAAAAAAGTCGGGGTTTAAACCCTGTACCTGTGGCAAGGTAATGTCGGTCACGGATGGCCATGACCGATGTTACCGATGCCTGGGGCCAGAGCACAATTTACAAAATTGTGAATTTTGTGCCCGAATGTCCCCAAGAGTCCAAAAACAGTGGGCTTATAGGATACAGGAACTTTTCAGTTTTTCGGAGCCATCGGAGGCTTATTCTTCGCCTGGCCCCTCAACTACAACGGCTCCATTGCAAAAACGAGCGTCGTCGTGGGATCCTCATCCCTCCAGGCTTGGAGGTAAGGACTTGCCGAGACGACATAGGCCATCGGATCCGAGAGGACCGAGAGAGCCTCAGCAATCTGCGCAGGAAACAACGGCACCTAAAACTTCGGCGCCTATGACTTATGCGCCCAAAGTACCTTCTGCGCCCAAATCACCGTCGGTGCATAAAACGTCTGCACCCAAAACGACATCGGCACACAAGACATCAGTGCACACAGCCCCGAAAACATCCGCGCACGGCGCCAGAGCCGTCTGCGTGCACAGCGCCGGAAACAATGGCGCCGAAGACATCTGCGCATAAGTCGCCATATGCGCACAACCTACAGAAAACATTGGCACACAAGGCGCCGAAGACATTGGCGCAAATGGCAGCAAAGAAATCGACGCACAGTGGACTACAACAGTCCAAACACCCATGTCATTCAATACCACATGGGTTAAAACGAAGACATCAGTCTCCAGATGTACCTCATTCCACCTCTTCAGATTCCAATTCTACAGAGGTGAAATCAAAACGTATAAGACGATCACCGTTGGGAAGTGAAATCCACACAGAATCATCGTCACGCCATCACCCTAGGCGATCACGTCACTCACATCAAAAGACTGGGAAGACGAGGGACACATGGGAAGTGAGCCTTTCTATTTCTAGGTCATCTCATGCACGAAGTGCAAGCACCTTATCTCATAGAGACATAATACAAATCACTTCCTCTGCAGCATCTACATCCTCAGATAATTCTGTTAGGACCACAGAGGGCAAGATGGGGAAGAAGTATGATGTGCCAAGTGCTTCCCCTCAAATTCCTCCTGTGCAACCTAAACTATGTGAGTTACCAAAATAATCTGGTCGTTCAACAATGCCTCCTCAAACAAAAGAGGCATTTTTTCAATTATCCCAATTGTTAGCAGGGTTTTAAGAAACTCTTCAATCATCCTTTAAGATGTCTAACGAACTATCTGTGAGTTCCCCCGAACACAGTATACATACCTCTAGAGAACCGTCAGTGGAGCCTCCGGCATCCCCAATAACAAAACGACCAATTTCACAATTCAACAGCAAGATACACCTATCTATTCTCTGTCTCCGCGAACATCCCCATCGTCATCTACCGGATTCCCATCAGATCCGCAGGAACAACCGCACGAACCGTATTCTCCTTCAGAGGACCTGACATACACAAAAGTTTTTGAAAAATTGGGCACGATATTACACCTGGAGGTCCAAAAGGAGACAGACCCTAGATCAGAAACCTTTGGTCTCCTAAAGATTTTCGATGCTCCGGGAGAATCAACATCTCTTCCACCACAGGAACTATTACATACCGTCCTACAGAAATCTTGGGAAACGCTGTACTTGCTGTCAGCGGTTTCAAAGAAAACGGATATAAAATTTCGTATACGAAAAACATCGCCTTACTCTATGCCACAACTACCACATGCTTCAATTGTGGTAGAGTCTGCAATGCAAAGATTCAAAAAAGCAAAGTCGCATACCTCATATCCACCAGGCAAAGACAACCGATATTTAGATGAGTTTGGTAGAATGATGTACCACAACTCAATGTTGAATGCCTGCATTATGCACCATCAATTCTACATGGTACAATACCTATATGAGTGCATACAAGCCATAAAAGGTATGCTTTCCTCGATGGCAGATCAGATACCACCGCCTCTTCATGACATGGAGGAGTGTTCTCTGCACCTTCTGCGATCGATATATGAGGGATTTGAAACATCTTCTATGGCATTTGCAACAGCCATCGCAGCCCGTAAGATGGCATGGTTACGTTCTAGTAGGATACGAGAAGATTTACACGAGAAACTAATGAACCTCCCGTGTACAGGAGACAACCTGTTCAGAGAACAACTTCAAGACACAGTCGGCAAATTAAGAGGAAGCTCTAGCAGTCCAATCCTTAACATCACAACCTCACTACTCAACCACGCGTCGTTATGTGGGATCTACTCGTAGACAATCCTATGCCCATAGACCTTACAGGTCTTATCAAGCCTTTCATACACAGATGTATCCATCTTACCAGCGACCTCCGCCACAACAACACAACCCAACTCAACGAAGGGGTAAGCCATGTAACCAAAGACAGCAGACACAACAACCGGCTGCTGCAGTAAAATCAACGCCATCTTTTTAATAACCCAGCCACCACCACTACATCAAGCACCACCTGGCAGAATTCATTCTTGCCTGGGAGGGAATAACAACCGATCAATGGGTTTTAGAGAGAGTACGACATGGCTACCAACTCCAGTTTACCACAAAACCCATACTACCTCACCTTTCCACTCTAAAGATTCAAAGCTTCCAACCACAACTGGGGGAGGAAATTGCTTTGCTTCGCAAACAGCAGGCCATTTGACAGATTTTCCCAAAGACCCGACAGACAGGGTTTTATTCCCCATACTTCCTCATACACAAAAAGTCGGGTGGGCTTCGCCCCATATTTAGATCTACGGGAATTGAACAAATTCCTGACCAAAGAGAAATTCAAGATGGTATAGATGAAATCGATCCTACCTCTGATTCAACCCAATGACTGGATGTGTTCCATCGATCTGAAGGATGCTTACACACATATTCCAATCCATCCATCCTCTTGGCGTTACCTATGCTTTCGCTACGGCCATCAACACTTACCAGTACAAGGTTCTTCCCTTTGGACTATCGGCTGCACCCAAGGTTTTCACCAAATGCATGGTTGTGGTGGTGGCTCATCTCAGACAACAGGGTATGAGCATCTTTCCATATCTGGACGATTGGCTAATAATAGCCTCGACCCCGGACATCTTACTTGATCACCTACGACGGGTGATACAGTGCTTACAGGAATTGGGCTAGTGATCAATTTTCAGAAATCACATCTCCAACCAACACAAAGACTACAGTTTATAGGAGCAGGCCTGGACACCATTCGCAACCGGGCATATCTCCCAACAGAAAGAATGACACAACTACGTCAACTTCTCTACTCGTTGAACAACACTCAAAGGCCGTCGGCGAGACAAATTTTGGTAGTCCTCTGCCACATGGCGGTGGCTATTTTCATGGTTCCCAACACCAGGCTGCATATATGAGACGCCTGCAATGGGGACTAAAATGTCAATGGAAACACTCACAACCGTTGACACAGAAGTTATCGTTGACCTCCGAGATGAAACAGGACATAACATGGTGGCTCCTAGACGCCACCC
This sequence comes from Rhinatrema bivittatum, assembly GCF_901001135.1. NCBI lineage: Eukaryota > Metazoa > Chordata > Amphibia > Gymnophiona > Rhinatrematidae > Rhinatrema > Rhinatrema bivittatum. The sequence continues at coordinate 572,074,314 of NC_042616.1, forward strand.
TGTCCAAAGGAGCATTATTCAGTCCTCCTCTTCACAACGCAGTTTTAACCACAGATGCGTCTCGCAAGGGATGGGGGAGCACATCTCAAGATTTATGAAACCCAAGGGTTATGGACAATCTCCGAGCAGACCCTGCAGATAAATTTATTGGAGCTCAGAGCAATTCGAAATGCGTTACAAGTGTTTCAAGATCACTTAAAGGGCCGCAGGGTCATGATCTACACAGACAATCAAGTGGCAATGTTTTATATCAACAAGCAAGGAGGGTCCAGTTCATGGTACCTGTAGGAGTAATGAAGAGGCATCAGACAGCTTTCATGGCAGGCAGGAAGAGAGAAGGCAAAGAGGGTTTGTCCTCAGAGCCTCTTCCTTTTATTGTACATTCATACAAAGGCAGATGATGTGTCATTACATGATTGGCTACTTTCCCATAGCAACAGAAGAGTCATTACACCATTGGCTTTGGCTCAGGGGGTGTGCACGGATCATATCATTGGCTGCTGAAATCTATACCTCCTGACTTTGTCCTGCCTCTGACTAAGGAACACCCAGCCCTACTTTCAGGCTAACAGGATTAATTATAAGCCAGAGAAATACATGAAGTCAGGTATCCTCTCCTTGGCAGAGACTTAAGCACAAGTGATGCTTTTATTCAGGCAAAGGTCAGGGAGAAGGGAAGTTAGTGTTTAACCCTGATGAAATGGCTTGCTGGCAAGCGCATATTTCCCACAGTACCTTTGCAAGGAGACTCTGACAATCTTCAAATATGCTCACCAACATTGCATACATCTACAAGCAACTTACCTACCAGGAGTAGCAAATACAAGAGCGGACAGGCTAAGTCGCATCTTTCATCCTCACGAATGGACACTCAATTCGGAAGTAGCCCAAGACATCTTCATTCAGTGGGGGACACCTGCATTAGATCTCTTTGCAACAGAGATCAACGCTCAACTTCCTAAATTCTGCTCGATAAAACCAAGTCAGTTCAGGATCGCCCAGGATGCCTTCCTCATTCCGTGGACGACAAGCCCTCCTGTATGCCTTTCCTCCCATACCACTCATAACAAGGACAATTTAAAAGTGCATAGCAGACAAGGCTCAACTGATAGTCATAGCTCCAGCCTGGCCAAGAAAACCTTGGTACAGTTTCCTTCTCCGACTGTCCATCACGGATCCTATTCAGTTACCAAATCGCCCAGATCTTCTCTTCCAAGATCAAGGAACACTTCTACACCCGCTACACTCATCTCTCCATTTGACAACATGGAGATTGAGAGGCTCCTTTTAACAGAACAGGGAGTTTTCACTTTGGCACAGTCCATTTTGTTAGAATCCAGGAAACTCTCAACAAGGAAAAACTATAGCTATAAATGGAAATGATACTCGACCTGGTGCACTTCTAACAGTGTACCACCATTAGACTGTTCACCTGAGTTACTCATGGATTATCTACATACACTGTACACAGCTGGTCTTGCAACATCATCCATTAGGGTTCATCTCAGTGCCATTGCATTATATCACAGACCACTTAACAATATTCCTATTTCCAATCACCCCTTACTATCTCGTTTCATCAAGGGGTTAAATCACCTTCGTCCTCCGATATCCAAACATCCAGTTCTGTGGAACCTCAACATAGTTCTTGAACAGCTTATGCTTCCCACATTTGAGCCCATGGACTCAGCATATTAAATACCTTACATGGAAGGTGGTGTTACTGTTTGCAGTAACATCAGCACGACGAGTCAGTGAATTATAGGCCTTGGTCCATTATTCTCCGTATTTACAGTTTCATCACCAAAAGGTGGTTCTCCGAACTCACCCGTCCTTCCTACCAAAAGTGGTTTCTCAATTCCATCTCAATCAGACCATAGAACTACCCATCTTTTTCCCTAAACCTCATGCAAATGACAGGGAAAAATTACTGCATACACTAGATTGCAAAAGAGCTTTAGCATACTACAAAGAAAGAACAAACTCGGACTCCCGTGTTTCTCAACTCTGTCTTTTTCGACCCGAAGGCGCCTGGACTACCGGTGGCTAAACGCACCATCTCCAGCTGGATAGCACAGTGCATCAAGTTGTGCTATGACAAACAAAAGCTACAGCTACATTCTGTTCCCAAAGCTCACCAAGTTAGAGCAGTGGCGGCCTCCTTGGCACACCTTAAACATGTACAACCCATAGACATTTGTAAGGCAGCTACATGGTCATTGCTCCATACCTTCACATCGCACTACTGCCTTGATCATCAAGTAGCCGCTGATGCGAAGATAGGGCACGCAATCTTCCAATCTCTATCCTCTTGTACACGATGACTGTCACACTGCTCATGATCACATACAAACATATATAGCATAAACAACGTGATCGGGAGCTTGGGACTCCCATGACAGCATGGCTAATTCAGCCCTGCTATCGAAGGGAAAAAGCAAGTTTGCTTACCGTAAACGGTGTTTCCGTAGATAGCAGGAGCTCCACCTCCCGGGCCTGATTAACAGATCCCATGACAGCATGGCTAATTCATCCTGCTTTCTACGGAAACACCGTTTACAGTAAGCAAACTTGCTTTTAGTTCTCAAAGTCAGCACACAACTGCCCTGGGTGTCCACCTTTGCACAGGAACAAGCAGGAGAACAGTAATGTCCACTGGCCATTCATGGGCCACATGCAGACTTCAGCCTGTAAAGCAGTAACAATGTTTAAAAACATCAAATAAGCATGTTTTTTAAAAAAGCCCTGGGCAGGGCTGGTGCTAGTTTTTTTTTTTGTTTGTTGTTTTGTAATTTAATTTTATTGAACAGGATATAATGAGACCAGAACAGCAAAGTAAAAATGTATACCAATATAGCACAGATACAATACAATTCAGTAAAATCTTTATCCATTTCTCAAACTAAAAATCATTTCCATTTTCAAACTTCATCTCCCATCTCTCCCCACTCCCAGTTTTCTCAGCTGTCCTTATTGGTGCTAGCTTTTTTCACTATCCTATGTGAACAATTACTATACTGCCCCCACCCATCTCTTTCATTCAATCTCTGTCCTGAGCACATTAAAAAAAGACACCCTCCAATCATCTAATCTTTAAAAACTTGATACCCCTACCATATGTGTCTTTACCCACCTCCCTAGAAACCATTCCCATTGCATGGGTATTAGGTTCCTAGCCTTGCACACCCCTTCCCCCAGCCCTCTCCATGAACATGGTTAAAAATAATGCATTTATAATAGATTTTACATGAAAAAGAATATTCAAAGTACAGCCTTCTGAGATTTAAAAAAAAAAACAAAAAACTTACATTACATTATATTTACATGCACTGCTGTGGTGCCTATCAGAAAGCCCTGCAAAAAAGACATTTGGAACCCATATGGTATTAAGCCTACTGTATAAACCCACGACGAAGTGTGGAACGATAGGCAAACACACTAATATGAACACAATCCAACAGGTGTGTTGCAAAATCAATTGCAAAGGTCCATGTAAAACAAACCAGGAACAGTTCAATAATTCCAAAATGCCAAATCTTTATTGAAATATCAGTCCCCCGATACAGACCGTGTTTCGCAAAGGCTGCATCGGGAGGGACCAATTACATGTGGTAAAATAAAGCAGCATTACATTCGTGAGATACATCAAGGGGAATTTCCAGAGGATAATTTGGGGGGTTGAACCAATTACAATTGGAAGAGCACTGTTCTAATGTGTGTGAAGAACAACGTTAAATCGTAGAAAACAATGGCAGTAAGAAGCAGGTTGATAAAATCACTGCATCTCATGTATGTGAATGAAGTGTCTTTCAAATGTGCACTGGTGAGGTGTTAACATATGAAAAGTCACTCAGGGTTATTTGGTCTGTGACATTCCGCCAAGATTCAGAAAGCAAAATTGCTTACCTGTAATAGGTGTTATCCCAGGATAGCAGGATGTAGTCCTCACATATGAGTGCATCCCCTACTCCCTAGTGGTAAGCTGAGATAGCACTCAGGTGTACCCTTACCGACTAAGTTTGGAGACCAGAATCTGAAAGGTGCCAGAGATAGTCTAATAAAGATGATTTGGGACAGGAAAAGGGATCTATACTTTTCTAGATGCACCACGAGGTGAATCTTTTCCACTTACAACGATAGGATTTTCGTGTGGAAGGCTTTCGTGAAGCTACAAGCACTTGAAAGACATTAGTTGAAAGATTGAGTGGTTGCAGGATCAAGCTGTCAACATCCAGGCAGTGAGGGATAGGGTCTGAAGGTTGGGATGGCGCAACCTGCCTTGGTCCTGAGTTATGAGAGTGGGTGTTGAGCCCAGGCGAATTGGTTCTCTGATTGAGAGGTCGAGAAGTATGGGAAACCACACTTGACGAGGCCAGTAAGGAGCTATGAGTATCATTGACCCTGTGTCCTGCTGTAGCTTCATTAGAGTTTTTACTATGAGCAGTATCGGGGGATACACGCGTATAGGAGGCCTGAGTTCCAGGAGCGAGCAAAAGCGTCCATGGCTAACTGTTTTTTCTGCTTGTGTAGGGAGCAGAATCTGTCCACTTTGTGATTCAGTTCGGATGCAAAGAGGTCTATAGTTGGTTGACCCCAGCGTTGGAAGAGTCTGGTTGTTATCGCCGGATCCAGGGACCACTCGTGGGGATGGAACTGACGACTGAGGCGATCTTCAACCACATTGTGTATGCCTGCTAGATAAGTGGCCTGGAGAAACATGGAATGTGTTAGGGCCCAGTCCCAAATCTGTGCGGCTTCTTGGCAAAGGAGATAAGAGCCTGTACCTCCCTGTTTGTTGAGGTACCACATGGCAACTGTGTTGCCTGTTTGTATGAGAACAGTCTTGTGTGAAAGGCTGTCCTTGAACGCATATAGAGCATAACGTATAGCTCGAAGCTCCAGGAAGTTGATTTGAAATGTTGCTTTGAGTTTTGTCCACGTACCTTGAGTCTGAAGATTGTCTATATGTGCTCCCCAACCTAAGGTGGATGCATCTGTAGCTAAGGTTACTTGTGGAACTGGGTGCTGGAACGGTAGACCTGTTAACAGGTTGTTCGTGTTTGTCCACCAGAGGAGAGATGAACATAACTGGTGGGTTATATGAATTGGAGACAACAGTGGTTGAAAAGCTTGGAGCCACTGTGAACTCAAAGTCCATTGCGTTATTCTCATGGCTAATATGGCCATAGGGGTGACGTAGACTGTGGAAGCCATGTGGCCCAGCATTGTTAGGAACTGATGGGCTGAAGCTGCTTTCTTTCCGTGCAGCGATCTTGCTAGTCTGGAGAGTGTGTCTTCACAGTCTTTTGGTAGGAAGGCCTTTGATATGATGGTGTTCAATTCTGCTGCAATAAACTGCAGAAGGCGAGATGGCATGAGGTGGGATTTTTGGTAGTTGATAAGAAATCCCAACGAGTTAAGTAGTTTGATATTGAGCTTGAGAGAATCGAGAGCTCCTTGTTTCGACTGGTTCTTGATGAGCCAGTCGTCCAGATAAGGAAAAACGTGTGTGCTTTTCTTGCGTAGATGGGCCGCAGCTACTGCTCGACACTTTGTAAATACACGGGGTGCTGAGGCAAGTCCAAAGCGCAGAACCCGGTATTGAAAGTGTTGATGACCCTATAGGAAACGCAGGTACTTGCGATGAGGTGGGAAAATTGGAATGTGAGCATAAGCGTCTTGAGGATCCAGAGAACAGAGCCAATCTCCTTTCTGCAGAAGGGGAAGCATGGTGCCTAAGGACACCATCCTGAATTTTTCTTTTCGTCGAAATTTGTTGAGATTTCAGAGTTCTAAGATGGGGCGGAGGCCACCTGTTTTCTTTGGAAGTAGAAAATAGCGGGAGTACAATCCTCTGCCCTGCTGAGGTTGGGGAACCGGTTCCATAGCCCTGACTCTCAGGATGGTGGATAATTCGGTTTCTAGAAGAGTGGTATGATCCTTGTGTATCCAGAGAGAGACTGGTGGGGAATCTCTGGGTACTGTGAGAAAATCCAGATGGTAACCTTGTATTATAATGTATAGTTCCCATTGATCTGTCATGATGTTTATCCAATTGGGTAAAAGGAAAGAAACCCGGCCTCCTACTGGTAAATGTTGATTTGGGTTTTTGGAGAAGCTGCTGTTCTCTGGGAGTTTTTCAAAACCCCGATGCCTGGCCCGTCTGAGGAGGAGGCTGAGGCCTGGATGCTTTTGGCTGCCTGGGATGAGCTCTCTGAGCAGGTCATGTTGTCCTTCCACGAGGAGCTGTTGGATAAAACCTGCGTGGTCAGTAGAATGGCTTTCTTGTATCTTTTCTGGATGGGCGTCTTGCAGAAGATGGAGTTTCTGCAGTAATCATTGACAGTTGGCGCAGAGTTTCATTATGATCTTTCAATTGTACCACTGCATCTTGCACTTTTTCTCCAAACAGGTTGTCACCCGTGCAAGGAAAGTCTGCTAATTTTTCTTGGACCTCAGGCCTGAGGTCGGATGCCTTCAGCCATGCCCATCTTCTGGCACTAATACCAGTGGCTGCCATTCTGGAGGATGTCTCGAATGAGTCATAGGCTGCACATACCTCGTGCTTCCTAGCTTCTAGACCTTTATGTATGATGGAACTGAATTTGTCTTGATGCTGTTGTGGAAGAGTTTCTGATAATTCTTGCATCTGCTTCCACAAATATCTTTGGTATTGCATCATATATAATTGGTATGAGGCAATTCTGGATAAGAGCATGGAACCCTGGAACATTCTTACGTCCTAAATTATCTAAAAATTTGTGCTCTTTCCCAGGAGGTGTAGAGGAGTGTGGCCTAATCCTCTTTGATCTTTTCTGCGCAAACTCTACCACAACAGATTGATGTGGGAGCTGAGGCTTTTGGAACCCAGGTATGTGTTGTACCAAATATGTGGCATCTATCTTTGTTTACCGGTGGAACAGAGCAGGGATGCTCCCAAAGGCAATGTTGAAGGTCAACTAACACTTCATGCACTGGTATGGCGACTATCTCTTTAGGAGTATCAACAAATTGAAGGACCTCTAAAGTCCTGTGTCTTGTATCCTCTTCTGTTAATTATTGGAAGGGGATTGTTTCAGACATTTCTCATACAAATTTTGAGAAGGAGAGGTCCTCAGGTGGTGATTTTCTCCTTTCCTCTGGTGGAGACGGGTCTGACAAGATGTCCTCAGTAGAGGGATCGGTGTCCACATCCTCCCAGGTGTCTGATAAGGTGTGTGGATGTGGACTGGAAGGAGGAAGGGAGAATGGCATCGATGGCTGTATAGCCTTTAATGAATCCATCGGTGGTTTTTGTTTATGCCTCGGTGGCATCAATGGCAATGGATGCGGCATCGATGGTGGAATCGGAGTCTCGATCCCGAGAGTCCCAACGGTCCTGGCATCGGCTGAGGTGTCGATGGCTGTTGGTCCAAGTTGGTGCTTCCCTCGTCTGAAGAACCCGGAATCGGATCTTTGGGATGTTTGGTCGGTGTCTTTGGCATCAATGGCGCAGGTTGTGTCGGCAGGGCACAGATCAATGAATCAAGCCTAGTCAGCAGTGGTGTGAGAATCGATGTCTCCGGCATCGGTGGAGGTATGGGAACCGGCACCGGTGGATGAAGTTCTCGGACGGCATAGACTACTGCCTGGCAGAAAATCCGTCCAGTTCCCTCCCGTAAGCTGAGGAAGACAGAGCAGCTACAGGGGGTGGCAGACTAGGCAAAACTGGCTCCTCCACAGGTCCCTGTGGGGGCACAGTACCTGGCATCGATATCAGTGGGGATTGCCTTGGATCTTGTAATGTAGAAGGCATCGATGAGTCCTCTACCCTGGCCTTCTTGGTGGGCCGTTCAATGGCCATCGAGCCTGTTCCAGGATCGGATCCGGCACCAGGTGTTTCACGTTGATGCCCGTGTCAATGCTTTTCTCTGTGCTCTGTTCTTTTTTCTAGCACCGAAGCAGACTGTCTACACCTTGGGTAGAGTCGGGGAAAGTGGGTCCCCACTACCCTCGGGCACTCGGTGGGTTTTTATTATTACCTTTTTGGAAACCCCTGCCAATGAGGACTGCATCAATGTCGATGGAAGCAGCTGAATTTTGAAGAGATGTTCCATTTTCTCTAGACATGCCAGTCTACCTTTTGATATCATCTTGGCGCATTGAGGACATGAAGAAACATCATGTCCTGCGCCCAGACATAAAATGCACTCGATGTGAAGATCGGTGATTGACATCATACGGGGGCAATTTAGGCATTTTTTGAACCCGGTTGCCATAATGACAAACTTAAGGCCAGACAGCCGTCAACGGCCCATGGTCACCGATAAAATAAAGACGGTATCAACCGCAAATAAGTAGTTTTGTCACCGATCGAAGAAAAATGAACTGAGAATGGGAGACCCCTATGAGGGGATATTTTTCTGAGGACTGCGAGGCAAACTGCAGCGCAGAAAAAAAAGTCTGAAGGGAGACCCCTGTGGCTCGAGGGATAATGGCATGCTCAGTTGGCTCAGTGTGCCAGTCAAAAATTTCTAGAAACTTTGACAGAGTTTTCCGTGGTAGGGCTCCGTCCAGTGACGTCACCCATATGTGAGGACTATCATCCTGCTTGTCCTGGGATAAATGATCCCTCAATATAAGGAGAATTTGTATTTAAACGATCAAGGTGCAGCCGAAGCCTAGACAATTCTTGCTCAACTCTGTACCAGCTTCAGCTGTACCTTCCAATTGTAATTGGTTCAAACCCCCCCCCCCCCCGCTTCATGTATCTAATGGGACACATTTCTCAAGAATGTAATGCTGCTTTATTTTATCACATGTAATTGGTCCCTCCCAATGCAGCCTTTGCGAAACAGTCCGTGTCGGGGGACTGACATTTCAATAAAGATTTGGCATTTTGGAATTATTGAACTTTTCCTGTTTAAATTGTTTTTTCTGGTTTGTTTTACATGGACCTTTGCAATTGATTTTGCAACACACCAGTTGGATTGTATTAAGCCTACTGTAACGTGTATGCTTGATCTGCAGAAAGTCATGACTAAACTGAATTACAATATAATAAATTTCCCATACTAAAACACCACTAACTGCTAGCAGTCAAACAGTAACAACTCTAACTATGTAAAGGCAAATATTATAGCACTGCAAATATTATACCAGGACCTAAAACACCAATGCACCTCCTGTTAGGAAAATAGAAGACCCTAGACTGCTGTAGATCTCTGCACACTATGTTAGCGGAATACCTCGCCTCAGTCAGACATGCAGAACAGATAAATCCTCACCAAATACATAGAGCAATGATAAAGTATTAATAGAAACATGCAGTCAAGGAAGCCACAACACTTTCTCTATGCTGTGCAACAATGAAAAAACAGAACCATCCTCAAACATCAAAAAATAAAATCGAGAAATATAGTAAATACATTAATCATAATAAAAATATACTATTAAAAAATATTTCAAAACAGCTGATGAATAAAAATCCAATAATTAAAAACTCATATACAGTTTTTTTCAAATTTCCTAACACCAATTAAATATTTCAGAGCAGCAGCAGACAGATCAAATAACACCCCAAAATTATTTATTTAAAACATCTAATATTAAGCAATTCTACATTGTTTAATACAGATTACAGGGTTACAATTAAAATACATAGAACACATTGAATCAAATAAAACAAATTAAACAATTCATGCTTTAAAACACAGTAAAATTATATAAAATTAAATATATATGTATAGCACTTTATCACTGCAATTATTAATACTTAACGGAACACACAAGCTTCACATTGTCATAAGCTTGGCAAAATTAGATTGTTTTCAGTTGCTTACAAAACACTAGATAATCTTGTTCTTTCCATCGTTCTATAGATAGTGCATTCCACAGAACTGGAATTGCAGCAGAGAATGCTCTTGTTCTAGTTGTATGAAAGTGGCACAAACTTAGAAGGCACCTACAAAAGCATTTGAGTGCATGATCACAACGACCAAAGAGGCCTATACCATTTTAATTTTCCAGCTAAGGGATGTGATACAGCATAAATAGCTTTATATGCTGTTGTAAATGCCTTAAAATAAATCCTTTGGGATATAGGTAGCCAATGTAAATCTTTCATAAAATGCATCAAAGCCCCCCCCCCCCATCGTAATCAAAAATAACACGAACAGCTGCATTTTGCACTAATTGCAGCACCTTAACCAGCTAAATTGGGAGTCCTAAGAATATAGCATTACAATCTAAATGACTAACAATAGCTTGTATCACAATTTTAAAATCATTGAGGTAACAAACATTTAAGATGCCTGACTGTCTTTAGCTTAAAAAATGCAATTCTAGCTACGCTAGATACTTGAGCTTTCAAATCAACTAACATCCCCAAATTTTGCACTTTTTCTTTAACCTGTATTGTATGGTTATCAATTGTGATATTCACTAAATATTTGGATGTACTTTTCCCAATCCACTATTCATAAATAAACCATTTTCAACTAACCAATTTTGAATTGTAGTAAAACAAAATTGCAAATGATCCAAACATATTTCTTCAGGAGTCTGACTAGATACAAAAAATTGCACATCTGCATAGATTTTATATATAACTCATAAATCAGACAACAATTTACCTAAGGGGCTCATACATTTAAATAGATTAAAAACAGCAGCAGAGATTACAGATTTCTGGGAGACCCCCAACAAAACATGATGCCCACTCTGAGTATATACTTTCACAATATATACTCTGTACCCTGTCAGACAGGAATGATTTAAAATATTGCCATACAGGATCACCAATAAGGATAAAAAAAAATTCACTCTCCATACCTGGGAACTTCTGATTTCCAGTCACCCTTAGATTGTTGTGTACCCCAGTCCCACTAATCCACAACAATCTAAGGGTGACTGGAAATCAAAAGTTCCCAGGTATGAAGAGTGTGAATTTACACATAGAAACATAGAAATGACGGCAGAAGAAGACCAAACGGCCCATCCAGTCTGCCCAGCAAGCTTCACATTTTTTTCTCACACTTATCTGTTTCTCTTAGCTCTTTGGTTCTATTTCCCTTCCACCCCAAAATATATACACATATATACACATATGTGTATATATGTGTATATATACACATATATACACATATGTGAGTGTGTATATATACACACATACATAAACACACACACGCTCCCTCTCTCACTCGCAGTCATGCGCAGGCTCACATGCTTCCTTCCACACAGGTGCATACGCTCCCTCTCCCACACAGTCACACTCGCCTGCTCTCTTGCACACATCACACGTGCATACGCTTCATCTCACACATGCTCACATGTGCACATACACTCCCTTTCTCATACACATGCTCACACATACACAGATGCTCCCTTTCTCACATACATGCTCACGTGTGCACACACTCTTACATATGCTCATGTGCACGCACACATGCTCATATGCATGTACACACAAGCTCACCTGTGCACGCATACACTTCCTCTCATACCTGCTCATGCGCATTCCCGCTCTCGCATGCTCCATCTAGTGTGATCCCTCTCTCTCCCTCACATGCACACTTCCATACACATGCTTCCGCTCTCGCTGATGTACACGAGAGCATGCACACAATGCTCATATGCGCACAGATGCTCTTTCTATTGCATGTGTGACTCACAGGCATGTGCATTCGCTTACGCTCACACATGTGTACCCTAACGCACATGTACACTCCCTCTCACACACATATATGATCACTCAGATGCTCACATGCATGGACACACACTCCCTCTCTGGCCCATATGCTACTTATCGCATACACAAGCTCCTCTTTTGAATGCACTCTTATACACTCACATGTATACTTATGTGTACACGTGCTACTCTCTCTGTCATGCTGATATGCACAAGCGCACTCCTTTACACACAAACTCACACCATGCATGCTCCCTCTCTCACATATACTGCTCACATGCGTGTACATGCTCATACATTCCCTCTCTCGCGCACATGCACTCGCACTCACACACAAGCTCACACCACGCACACGTTCCCCCTTCTTGCACTTGTGCACATGCTCCCTTTCTGGCATACATACTCGCAAGCTCCCTCTCTCATTTATACAATCTCTCTCACACACATGCTCCTTCTCTTACGCATGCACACGCTCACATACACGCTGTCACATACATGCACATGCTTGTACACACTTCCTCATGTACACATCACTCACTCTCTCATGCTCACCAGGGCCTCTCCAGTTCTTCTATGGTTGGAATCCGCCTGCAACTCTGAGTCCTCCATTTCGGCCATTGACAAGTTGGTTTCTGCCAGGCAGCCCATGACTCTCCTTTTCATGTCTGTCGCTAGTGAGTTGGGAACTATCACACAGCTCCACAACCACCTTCTCATCTTGGCTGCCACTAGGCGGCCCAATAACCTCATCCTTATCATGGCCACCAGCGGGATGGGGTCCATCATTGATTGTCCTCAACTCGTCTTGCTGGCCGCTGACAGGATGGGATATGCCAGATGGCTCGTGGTCTCTTCATCTTGTCCGCTGGCAGGAAGGGTGTCTACTGGACAGCCCCTCCCTCTCCCCATAAATCTCCTCTTAATTGAGGCCTCAGGCAGGTCAAGATCTCCCAGGTGGCCTGGGGCTTTCTTAAACTGGCTGCCAGCCTGCTCCACAGCCTTTCTTTTAACTTTGGCTGCCAGTGGTCTCCCCCAGCCGCCACCTCTTCTGAGCTGCTGCTGTGTGCATGTGCATAGCTTGCACATTCAGTTGCGCCGATCCTTCCTCTGTTGCTGGTGACTGAAGCTAGAATGGTGTGGACTTTGATTCTGTCTTGGGCTCTCTGACAACACCCCTCAGACATGTCTGCTGTTTTTTAACTAACCAGAAGATATTTCCTTTGGGTAATATTGCTTAATATATTTGGAAAATGAAAAATATTGCAGTTATTGCTTTAAACTACCTACAGAGTCTGATTAGAAGTCAGTTCTCCATTAATAATCTTTAGATCCTTAAACAGAGCTAAGCCATTTAGACATAGAAAAGAAAATGAATAGGAGAGCCCTGTTATGAAAATATGTATTATTGTCAGACATCATACATTGTAGCGTACTAGCCTCAATGCTTACAGAAAAGTATTTGCAGCAAGCAGTTAGTTGCATGTATTGTATGATTTGTTATAGTGAAGGTAAATAATTCCCCTGTCCTTGTACACTGTATTAGAGAATCCTGCTTGGAGTTACTGACTACTCTGAGTATGCTGCCTTAGCGACACTTTATTTTTCATTCTGGAAATCTAAATTCCTACAAGTTAGAATCCTCTCCCCAATTACCTTCCTTCATAGTATGTTTCTACTCAAGTTGTTTCCATGTTGGGAAGAGTCGTCGTCTAGTAAGAGATGATTCCCTTGGACATGAGTCCAAGATGTTGACACTTTTTGTGGCTTTGGTCAGTTCACTTGATTGCCTTGTGCTTTGATGACCCAGTTGAAAACAAGTCATCATCAGGATTTTCCTGGTCAATAAAACTTTAAAAAAGTAAATAGCTGTAGATCCAGGCCAGAGAAGTGTGTTTCACTGGCATTCTTGAAAAGCTGAGTTCTGAATCTTCGAGCTGCTCTCAGTAAAACGTAGCAGATATGCAATATATAGTTAAATGTGGTTAAGGAATGTGCTACTGAGGGGTAGGCATGTTTTACTTTTTCTGTGGTATATAATGGGAGATATTTTATGTATCCTGTTGGATGTTTTAATATAGATGTTGAGGTATGTTCTAATGGTAACCTTGTGTTTCACTGGGTTCTTTTTTTTTTTTTACTCCCTCTGCTCAGGTCATCCTCAAAGTCTAAGTCAGTGGAAAAATCAGATGAAGACCTGCAGTTTCCCAAAGAGTTGATGGAGGACTGGAGTACCATGGAGGTGTGCGTGGACTGCAAAAAGTTTATTTCAGAAATCATCAGCTCAAGCCGCCGCAGTCTCGTGTTGGCCAACAAGCGAGCCAGATTAAAAAGGAAAACACAGTCCTTCTATCTGACATCCTCTGGGACCTCAGATTACTGCCCTAGTGAGAGGACTATCAGTGAAATTTGAGCCTCTCTCCTTTTTCAGAAGCTTTTGTTCTAACAGTGAGCCAGGGTAAGGTAGCTATGCTTTCATTGCTCCTGGCTTTGAAGGGCTGAGGCTACAGAGGATCACCATTCTTGTTAAGCTGCTGGATTTTCCTGCACCAAAAGTGGAGGTTCCATCAGTTGCTGCTGCACAGCAGGTCAGCCAATTGCTCATTTGCACTGGAAGAAAACAATTGTTGGGAATCAATGCCTTTTTTATACTGTTGTTTGTATGTTATGAGGCTAGACTTCAATTTGGTACTTTAATGCCCCTTGAGTCAAACACCAGATGAAGGTGGCAAGACATTACTTTGTAGGAACCCCAACAAGGCATTGAATAGTAATATTTCTACTGTAAGCAGTGAGGTAGTCAGGTTTTAGCACATATATATCATCACTGGGCATGGTACTAATCCTAGTTCCCTGTATGTACCCAGATCAGTCCAGACCATGGGTTGTGCCTCCCTCCCAGCAGATGGAGACAGAGAAAAACTTGAAGAGGACCCACTCATAACACCGTGTGCCACCTGCGCCCCTTCAGTATTTCTCTGTCTCCAGCAGATGAAGGTGGCAGAATCTGTGATCCTCTTCTAGTTGTAAAAAAAAAAAAAAAAAAAAAGAAATTTATGATTCAGGGGAATTCTCAGCGTAGGAATCCTTCTCTTGTCAATAGTTTTTAGAACAAGCAAGTTTTCGCCAAAAAAAAAAAAGTTCTACAAAAAAAAAAAAGAAGCAAAGGACGCAGGAATCAGCAGTGCCGTTCCTCCCGGGGGGCAGGCAGGTTTTAGGTGGACCTCCCCCGGTTGTAGGATAGCCTAAGGGCCCGGGAGACGTGTCTGGCTGGCTGGTGGTCCAGTCCCTCCCCCTTTTTTCCATTCCTGCAGAGATGTTTCATACTGTGGGACTCGTTAAAAAAAACCAAAACCCAAAGCGGACAGCTTGCTGGTGTTTTTGCGTCTGGCTTCCCTCTTGGGACATCTCAGGCAATTTTTTACCTTTGCTCGACTCACTGTGCTCCGGGGCCCGACCATGCTGTGGTCATCACGATGCGCTGCCTGCGGGCAGTCGGCAACGAGACTCTCCTGTGACAGCATGTGTTCTGCGTGCCTCCCCAGCGGGGAAGGCACTTCTAAGGCAGCAGGAAAATCAGGAGCTAGGTCCCGCACTACCGCTGCATCTTCTTTGATATTGGGTGCCCGTGCGAGCAGGCCCAACCCGTTCCCACTGAGCGCGAGAACATCGGCCATTTTAGATACATTTGCTGCTGCGGCAGCGTGGGCAGCTGGGGGAGGGGAAATTTGCTCGCCTCTTTCGTCCCCTGTTCTCACTCCAGAGGACCCTCAGAATATGTTGCAGGACCCTCCAGAGGATTTAGTGACCCCTTTGGCTGGAACTAGAGCTCCTCCTGCCCCTTTCTCCGCAGATTTTGTTCTTCTGCAAAAAGCTTATTTAGTCAGTTTCTCTGAGCCAGAAGAGGTACCCATGCCCAGCACACGCGTTCAGAGCTGCCGCCGCCTCCTAAGGTCCATAAGGTGTAGTTAGCGCAGGAAGTTAACAGAATCCACACCCTCTGGGATCCAGGGGCACCTGACCTGCCTGAGGTCAGTTTCGCAGACCCTTTAGACGTGCCGGCACCGGATCAGGACAGCAATCCTCAAGCTTATCTTTCGGTTGAAGGAGATGATCCACGGGTGCTTCATCTGTTTCTAAAAGACGAACTGGACCCATTAATCCCCCATGTGCTGAATGAGTTGGGAATCCCCCCTCCTCAAGAGCTTCCAAGCGACAGCACAGTGGATCATGTCTTGGCAGGCTTGCGGGACCCGGCGCGTACCTTCCCTTTTCATCTCATGCTTCTACAGATTATGCTGCGAGAGTGGGATACTCCGGTGGCGAGCCTGCGCGTCTGTCGAGCAATGGACAAGCTGTATCCTTTGCCGGAAGAGTCTCTGGAGCTCCTCAAAGTTCCGAAAGTGGATGCTTCTGTATCCACGGTCACCAAAAGGACGACTATCCCAGTTGCAGGAGCAGCCACTCTTAAGGACCTGAGGTCCATCTCAAAAGAATTTTTGAAGTCTTGGCTCTTGGAGTCGGGGCAGCTGTGTGTAGCAGTTTAATGCAGCGAGCAAGCCTGAGGTGGGTTCAACAACTCCTCAGCGCATAGGATCTTTCGCCCCCAGAAGCGGAGCAGGCGGAGCGTTTGGAAGCAGCAGTGGCCTATAGTGCCGGATGCCTTGTATGATCTTCTTAGAGTGTCCTCCTGAACTATGGTGTCCGCGGTAGCTGCTAGGAGGATGCTCTGGCTCTGGTCGGCGGACACTTCGTCAAAATCCCAGTTAGGAACTCTCCCTTTTAAAGGGAAATATTTATTCGGGAAGGATCTGGAGCAGATGATATAGACCCCGGGAGAAAACAAGCTACATAAGCTCCCGGAGGATAGGCCTAGGACTTCCAGAATGGCCTTCCCTTCTCGCTTGTGCTTTAGGGGTCAGCGGCGTTTTCGTCAGAATAGACAGTCTTCCCTTGGTCAGAGACCCCCTTCCACACGATCTCAGGCTTGGATTCAATCCTTTCGTGGACGCCGATCCTTCCATGATGGGGCTTCTCATGGACCATCAGGTCCCAAGTCCACTCAATGAGAACGCCAACCCACTCCTCGGTTCCTGCTATAGGGGATCGGCTCTCCCTATTATGAGGAATGGGTCAAAATCACTTCGGATTAGTGGGTTCTAAGCATCATCACACATGGTTACGCTTTAGAGTTTGCTCATCCACTGCGAGACCAGTTTTTGGTTTCTCCATGCGGTTCCCCAGCGAAAAAGCAGGTGGTACATCAGACCCTCTGCAGACTAACAGATCTTGGAGCCATCCTCCCAGTTCCACCAGAGGAGTGCGGGACAGGGCGTTATTCTTTGTAGTTTGGGAAACTTTGCAGTTTGGGAACTTTGTAGTTCCCAAAAAGGAAGGGTCGTTCTGTCCAATTCTAGATCTGAAAAAGGTCAACAAGGCCCTCAAGGTGCAGCATTTTTGGATGGAATCACTGCGCTCCGTCTTTTCAGCTGTGCGAAGCGGAGAGTTTTTAGCTTCCTTGGATCTAACGGAGACTTATCTGCATATTGCAGTACATCCAGATCATCAGAAATTTCTGAGATTCAAGATTCTCGAGAGTTATTACCAGTTCCGGGCCCTCCCATTCGGTCTAGTGACCGCTACACATATGTTCACCAAAGGTGATGGTTGTGGTGGCAGCTGCTCTCCGAAGAGATGGGGTCCTGGTCCATCCCTACATGGACAACTGGCTCATCCGGGTGAAGTGTGAAGTCGGAAGATCTTTGCCAGCTGGCAGTTCAGAAAGTGCTGCATCTCCTTCACTCCCTCGGCTGGATTGTCAACTATGCCAAGAGCAACTTTGTATCTTCCCAGGTCCTGCAATTTTTGGGCGCGCGATTCGATACTCGGGTTGGGAAAGTTTTTCTCAGACAAGACTGCTCTATCAAGCTGATGTCTCAAGTACAAGATCTCTTGTCACGGCCACTTCCCCGAGCCTGGAATTATCTGCAAGTTCTTGGATCTGTAAGGGTCACTCAAATGCGACCCTTACAGAGGACTTTGCTTTCCCGCTGGAAACCAAAGTTGGAAGAGTTATATACCCTGTTGCCACTACCGGACTCCACCAGGTGCAGTCTGTGGTGGTGGCTTGTCCTAGACCACTTGCAGAAGGGAAAGGATCTCGAGATCCCTCAGTGGGAAATAGTGACCACTGACACCAGTCTCTCCAGATGGGGGGCAGTGTGCCAATCTCAGTCGGCACAAGGTCAGTGGTCGCGGGAGCAGACATCAATCCTAGAAACAAGGATGTTGTGCCTGGCATTGCTCAAGTTTCTTCCCCTGGTCCGCTATCAGGCAGTTCGAATATTGTCCGACAATGCGATGACAGC
This sequence comes from Rhinatrema bivittatum, assembly GCF_901001135.1. Taxonomy (NCBI): domain Eukaryota; kingdom Metazoa; phylum Chordata; class Amphibia; order Gymnophiona; family Rhinatrematidae; genus Rhinatrema; species Rhinatrema bivittatum. The sequence continues at coordinate 572,092,347 of NC_042616.1, forward strand.
CTCCATCAATTGTCAAAGGGGAACGAAGAGCCAACAGGTGGCCTTAGAGGCGGACAAGTTAATGGCCTGGGCGGAACGCCATCTCACGCAGCTGGAGGCCTCACACATAGCAGGAGTCGACAATGTACAGGCGGATTTCCTAAGTTGCCAGCGTCTAGACCCTGGAGAGTGGGAGTTGTCAGAGGAGGCGATGACACTCCTCTCGCACCGCTGGGGCATCCACACATGGACTTGATGGCAACCCAGAGAAATGTGAAAGCCCATGCTTTCTCAGTCACAGAAGGGATCACGGGGTGGAAGGAGTGGATGCCCTACGACGTGCTGCTCTACGTGTTTCCTCCGTGGCCTCTGGTAGGCAAGGTTCTCAGAAGAATAGAGACTCACCCGGGCCCAGTCATCCTAGTTGCTTCGGAGTGGCCGCGGAGACCATGGTTTGCGGATCTAGTCAACCTCGCAGTGGACGGCCCTCTTCGCCTCAGACATCTTCCACGTCTTCTCAGTCAAGGTCTGGTATTTTTCGACCAGGCGGATCGCTTTTGTCTAGCGGCCTGGCTTTTGAGAGGCGTAGATTGAGGAAGAAAGGGTATCTGGAGGAAGTTATCTCCACTCTTTTACAAGCAAGGAAGTCCTCTACTTCTCTTACCTACATCAGAGTTTGGAAGGTTTTTGACTCCTGGTGTACTGAGCGGGGCATCTCAATGCGGTGTACTTTCATAGCTCAAATCCTGGCCTTCCTGCAGAAGGGTTTAAGCAAAGGATTGTCATTCAGTTCCTTAAGGGTTCAGGTCGCGGCCTTAGGATGCTTGCATGGCCATGTTGAAAGGGGATCCCTAGCAGCTCATCCGGATGTGGCACGTCTTCTGAAGGGAGCGAAACACCTAAAGCCTCTGGTCCGTCCTTTTTGTCCCTCTTGGAATCTCAATCTGATTCTACGGGTCCTATGTGAGCCACCATTTGAGCCCCTTGAAGGATTTGACTCTCAAAACAGTGTTTTTGGTGGCTATCTCCTCTGCCAGAAGAATTTCTGAACTTCAGGCTTTGTCCTGTAGGGAACCTTTCCTGCGTTTTTCCGATTCCGGAGTATCTTTCAGAACGCTTCCATCCTTTCTACCGAAGGTTGTCTCTTCATTCCACTTGAATCAATCTGTCGAGCTTCTGGCTTTCCCTGATTTAGGTCAAGATGCTTCTCATTCAGCAGAGTTGAGAGACCTTGATGTTAAGCGGGTGCTGTTGGGTATCTCGAGGTCATGAATGATTTTCGTTTGTCGGACCATCTCTTTGTACTCTGGAGCGGTCCTAGCAAAGGTCGTTCAGCATCCAAAACTATGGTTGCAAGGTGGTTGAAAGAGGCGATTGCTTCCGCTTATATCTGCTGTGGCCATCCGATTCCGGAAGGGCTTAAAGCCCATTCGCTTCGTTCACAGGTGACTTCCTGAGCGGAGAGTTTTTCCATATCGCCACAAGAGATCTGTAGGGTAGCAACTTGGAAGTCTCTGCATACTTTTGCTAGACATTACCGCCTAGATGTTCAGGGCCCGGGTTTCGGGTCCTTTGGGAATAGTGTCATTCGAGCAGGACTCTCCAGGTCCCACCCTGTTTAGGGAAGCTTGGGTACATCCCACAGTCTGGACTGATCCGGGTACGTACAGGGAAAGGAAAATTGGTTCTTACCTGCTAATTTTCATTCCTGAAGTACCTCGGATCAGTCCAGATGCCCACCCGTCCTGGGCATTTTCCTGGAGAGTCCGTTTGATTGTTTTCTTCCATCTGCAGAGCCAAAGGAGATTTAGCATAACATTGTTCTACAAAGAGATTCAGCATAACAAGCTACACCATGCGAGCAATACGTTTCAAAATTTTCAAGTTTATAGTTCTTGTTGATATTCCTTTTTTTTTTTTTAACTTTCTTTATTGAGGTTTTTCAACAACGTACAAATAAACAGAACTCTTCCAGGACTAACAACTTGTTCTAACATCTTCCCCTCCCCCTCACCCCATACCCACCACACCACATACAGGTAACCATACAGACATATCAGTGTCATACCATCCATATCATACCATTCAATATCAATGTCAATGTAAGGGCCTATAACTGTGTCCTGCTTCCGAGACCTTGTAGTGACCGATCAGTTACATGGTCCTTACTTCGAACTCCCACCTTCCCTGGAATGCGTATACTTATATCCAGTGGTGACTAAAATAAGATCTCTCCGAACATCCGAAAGAGACCACCAGAGTCTGTTCCATATTGCCGAGCATAATATCTGTTTTGCCTGAGGTTGAGTCTGCGCAGTCCAGAGTTCATGTTGCAACAACGATACCAGACGCTCATGCCACTGACCCCCCGTAGGTTGCTCCGGTGAAGTCCATTGGCACATGATAGTCTGTACTGCAATTAATAAGGCTTTTTCCAGAAAAGTCCAATCTTCGTCTGGCAAGTTCTGCAGAGAAGCCGTATGCGGTAGGCGAAACACACAGTTTTATGTCCTTTGAAAGGGAAATGGTCATTATAGTCTCTAAACGCAACAGGATCTCTGCCCAAAAGAGCTCTATTTGAGCACACTCCCAAATCCCATGAAAGTAAGTGCCGTTTTCCTTCTGACATTTTATAGATGCAGGAGAGTCACATAATTTCGCTGCATAGCGTTGCGTCTGAGAAATGTACATACAATGCAAAAGCTTGAAACCCACCTCTTGAAGAAGCACATTTTCTGACACTTTAGCACTTTTTTCTAGGATTTCACCTATTTCATCAGTAGCCAGATAGATATTTGCACCCTCACCCATTTATTTTGTATCTCCATTTTAGCCACCCGAACAGGTATGTCTCGCAGGGCTTGAGACAATGAGGAGCACGAATGACCTTTGCTGGATCTTGGCCCAAAGAACCCCCTTAAAACTTCCCATCCTGGGGCCAGAGTGTAAGCGCCCAGCAGTGTTTATATATAATGCCTAACTTGTAAATATGCAAAAAAATCTTGCTTCCGAATCCCATACACAGACTGCAGCTCTTGGAACGTCCACATTATCCCAGTGCCTGGGGCAAATAAATTATAAACATTCTGTACCCCCTTGGCTCACCACCCTTGGAACACATTATCCTGTAAACCACTAGGGAGCATGGGATTACCCCAGAGAGTTACATAAGGCGTGGTGATGCTACCTAAGTTTAATTTTTGAAGACACAAGAACCTCCACGCCTTCCTCCCTGAAGCAATGAGCATATGACGGTGGTATCCCGTGGGCACTTGGGCCCCCGGCACTTGTATCAACGTTTCCGGATTATAGGGATATAGCCAGGCTAATAGAAATTCTCTGGGTGTAAACTTCCCTGTATTCTCTAACAAATCTTGTATGTGTCGTAGAATGCACGCTAAGTTATATGCTCTCCAGTTAGGACAAGCCAACCCCCCCTGCGCCTGGGTTAACTGCAAAGTCTGTAGGGACCGTCTGGATTTACAGCCCCCCCATAAATAAGTGCGAGTCACCCGGTGGATAAGATCAATATCAGTCTTTTTGAGCCACAAGGGAATTTGTTGTAAGACATACAACCAACGACAGCAACATTTTGAGTAATGCAATTTTCCCTTTCAGGGATAACGGTAGAGCACCCCATATTTTCAGTTTCTTAGACATATTGTTAAGTAACGGGCGAATATTCACTTCATGTTGATATTCATTTTTATTCTTGCTTGTTCTATTTATCTATTGGTCTATGAAGGTTTATTCTGCTTTGATATTCTTAATACAGAAGAGGCGCAGGTGGCACACCGTGTTATGAGTGGGTGCCCTTCAAGTTTTTCTCTGTATCCATCTGCTGGAAGGGAAGCACAACCCACGGTCTGCACTGATCCGTGGAACTACAGGTACTTATCCTCTCATAATACCATTCAGGGGCGTTGCTAGTTACTTCAAAGATCTGAGGTACGGGGCCATAGGTCCTTTCCTTCTTTCCCCCCTCCCCAGCCCAGGGTTGCCAATTTTTCCACAGATCAAGACTGGATACTTGAGGACTGGGGTGAGGGCAGAGACACGTGATCTTTCCCTCATTTACACAAATTAACATAAATTTGCCACCACTCTCCCTGAACCTGTCTTCTCTCTCTCTTGTCCCTCTGTTCCTTCTATTCTAGCATGCCCAGGACAGTGGCAATGGGGACACTACTAGTGGATTAACAGATTCAACAGGGCTATCAATAATGGGTGATGCACTCATGAATGTATTTGAAACACTATACAAATGACTGAGCACAATCTTCATAGATGCATGCATTCCAGTAATTGTGTGTGTACATGTGTATTATGGGAGCATTGCTCATTTTTCCACAATGTTACAGAAATGAGTGCATCAGTCATCCACCCCCTTCCCTGATCTTTTCTTAAAGGGTACTCGCTCTGGCTGTAGTTTCTTTTCCAAGTGTAGGCATGGCCAGCTCAGCAATCTCTTCCTTAGCAGGAGCCATGGCAAAGACTCAGGGCATTGATGTTTGGACAGTGCTAATGACACCCCTGATACCATTTATAGTTTTATTTTTCATCTGATTTTTTTTTAATTAAATAATAGACCATAAAATATTGCTACATTATACTTTTTGGTTGGTTATCTGTTAGACAATTATCTGCAAAATAGTCCCACAGAAGGCTGCTATCCACATGTGTTGGATTCCCCTTGGTGCTTGCTCCTGCTCTTAGGGCCTGATTGTAGATTTTGTTTTCTTCCTAGTGACTCATTCTTTCTCTTTTGCAGTATTATGACTAGTAGTCATTATTCATAGCATGAGGCTGCTGTCCTAAACAGAAACAGAATGAGTGACCTGCAGGTCTCTAGATAGTAGCTCTGCCCAGTAGTGGGCACAGTAAGGTGTGTATACTGGCCATGGAGCTGTCATCCTTCACCAGGTGCAGTTCTCATGTCTTGCCACCAGAGGGGCTCATAGCACCCATAAAGAACAAAATTGCATTGATATTTTTGGTTAGCTAGGTGCTGAGGATGTTTGTTTAAATAAATTGAGACAAATGTGCAGAAAAAAAGGTAAATAAAGTAATATGTATATTGTATAGATATAATGATGTGTGTATGTATTGTGACATACATGAGGAAGAAACCTGTAATGACAGAACAGCACTACAACTCTGTTTCTATCATGTTTTATTAATTAACATAATGTTGTTTTTTTATTTTTTCCCTATTTCTTACTGAAATGAGGCTTTCTCCATCGGGCCTTCTTTTCTCTCACTTTGTTTTGGCATGAGTGCAGGCCTCTGTTTTGCTAATAGATACTGACATGCCATTGCTGGTTTTCTACACTCTTTTGCTACCTGCTCCTCAATCCCTGATTGCTAATCCCCTTCATTCCCTCCCACATCCCTTCTTTACTGCAGTGAAAGGTGAGAACTAAAATACAAGTCACATGCTTGGGTATTGGCAGGGCAGCGTTCTGTACATTTTTGCCCAGGTATTACTCGGCTCAGTGCTGTCTGGAAGTCTGTGCATGATGTCTGATGAGGGGCAGGGGAGATGGGAGGCAGCATGAGGTTGTCTTCTTGCCTTTCAGCTTGCAGGACCCCCCTGCCCTGCTTCCTTTGCTGAAAATTGCTCCTCTGTGCTTCCTTAACTTATGAGACTGCCCTTGTGCCAAGGCTTATGACATCATTCATCAGCCTTCCCATCAGTGTCAAGATGAGGATCTGTAATATATTTATTAATATTTGGAAGGCAGTCACTTGACTGGACTATGAGAATTGTTTCCTGAACATATTAAGCAATGAAAATGATTTATATTTTTATGTCCATGTTGTATGTAACAGTAGCTTATTAGGTTTAATACATTTGGAGCCTCTTTAAGGTACTATTTAAGGGTTCATGTTAATGTGGACTTGAAAAAAAAAGTGGTATTGAGAATGTGTGACTAGCACAATGAACTTCCACAAGGTTTTAAAGCTTTTATTTTTCTAACTGTATTATAAATGTAGAACTTGTTAGGTATACCTTAATGAAGCTGAATATTATACAAATGCCATATGTATTGTGTTGTATTTTTACATGACAACATGCAGATAAAGACCTCAGAAATGACTCATCTTTGCCTAGGGCAATGGTTCTGAAGTGAGTCCTTGGTAGGCCACCTGGCCCATCTGCTTTTCAGGTTATCTGTAGTCAGTATGCAGACATACCTCCTACAGAAGTATATCTGCATGCACAGCCTCCATTATACATGGAGGCTGTGCATGCAGATATCCTGAAAACCACTAGCTGGGTGGTACCCAAGGACTGGGTTGAGAATCACTGGCCTAGAGTTACCATTTGGCCATGTTTTATCCAGGACAGATTCAAACCTAGTTTTACTTCCTAAGAAAAGCAGAAATTAGAGTTCCAATTAAAACTGGGCCTGGATTCACACATCCTAGATAAAGCTAACCGCAGATTTGCAGGAAGCCCTGAGGAAGGCTTGCACTGCGTGTGGTCCTTTGCCCCTGCTACTGATGTACACTATATGCAGGGACAAATCTCCCAGTACCATAAGAAGATCATTTTTCATTTGTCCCTTTTCTCTTTATTTAAAATGCTGGGTTACTTGGGGACAATAAAAGCCTTTCCATCCTAACCATCGATTGTGATTATTATTCATGCCTAACTGTGAAAGAGTGATTGTGTGGGTGCTATTGCTGTTGGTGCATTGATTGCAAATTAATTCTCCAGTTGGTTGATGATATGCACGAAAATATTTTAGTGTTGCTAGGATAAAGCTGCTTCTGATACTCACTGGAACATGAGCATGAAAAGATATTACTGTGTTAATATGCCCAGGTTCACCAGAACAAAGAAGGGCAGACATTAGCCACAAAGCTGAAGGCCCTCATTCATATAATAAAAGCTGAAGACTGATGTGGTGTGAAGTGCCATGCACACCAGACGCCAAATGAATGATACTTTTTGGCTTCTATTTTGTTGGTGGGCAGAGGTGGGGGGTGAGTTTTACTCTAGTCTTTCTTTCTCCATGCAGAGACATTTATTTTCTAATAAAGGAGAATAGACAGTAATGTGCCAGCGGATGATTGTGTTCCTCTGCTACAGTGCCTTGTAAGTCTTCACAGCCTTGTACATTTTTCACATTCTTGCTGTCTCAAAAATACAAATCAAAATACATTAAAGTAGCAGTGTTTGTCATTTACACTTTTATTGTGAAAGATCAATTCTAGAAATATTCCAAAAGTAATTAATAAAAAACAATGTATAAGTCTTCATACCCCTTGAGTCAATACTTGGTGGAAGCCTCTTTCGATTAGGATAAGTGTCTGCCTGCTTGCACAGCGGGATGGTGCAGTTATTGCCCATTCTTCTTGACAAAAGAGCTCAAGCTCTTTCAAATTGGCTGGGGATTGTCTGTGGGACTGCAGTCTTCAGGTCTTGCCATAGATTTTCCATTGGATTCAGGTCTGGGCCACGCAAGGACATTCACTTTTTCTTGCTGAGCCACTCCATAATTGTTTTGCTTTATCTTAGGATCATTGTCCTACTGAAAGGTGAATCTTCTCCCCAGTCCCTGGTCTATAGCAGAGTGGAACAGGTTTTCCTCCAAGATCTACCTGTACTTTGCACCATCCATCTTTCTCTCAATCTTTACAAGCCTCCTTGTCCCTACTGCTGCAGTGTCCCCACAATATAATGCTGTCATCACCATGCTTTACTGTAGCGATAGTGTTAGTAAGGTGATTTGATGTGTTTGACTTACATACCAAAAATATCGCTTAGCACTGAGGCCAGAATGTTCCACTTTAGTTTCGTCAGACCACCAAACCTTAGCCCACATGTGTGCAATGTTCCCTAAGTGTCTTTTTGCCAGTGTTATGCAGCACAGCATGCAGCTTTTCTTCTGCAGTGGTGTGCAAAATGACTAATTGGTATCATCAATTAATTGGAGTACTTAAAATAAGTGTATAGAGGGAAACCCTCTTAAATTCAACTTTACCTGAAGCCTCATTTCTTCCTGGAGAATGAGGTGAACAATCTCTGAGCTGCAGAAGTTATTTCAGGAGAAGTAGTACTATAATCTAAAAGACCTGTTCATGTATACACTGTCCTTATTTACAAATACAGAGGGAACTAAATTCACATCTTCAGCTGTTAAGATCAGTCATCAAAACAAATTTCAATGTCAGACTTCTTCCTAACTCACCCAAAGCTAAACATATGCTCCCCTCCTACTCAGTCAGTTGAAGCAAATGGAACAGCTGTGCTGGGTCCTGATAGACTCTGGACTCAGACAGCTCAAATAATCTGATGTAGTCTGTGCTTGCAGAACAGTTGTGTAACCCAAAAATTAGCTGCATGTGTCATAGGTTCCAGTCTGGTCTTGTTTAATGGAGACCATTCTGAGGGATCTGGACACAGTTGTAACTTTTTTTTAAATTTTAAATCCTGGACTAAGATTCTCACCGAGAAGTCCATGGGTTTACCTCACGTCCCTCTATTTTCCTGGATTCCCAGTTATGATGGGGGGGAGACTTATCGCCAAGTACAGTAATAATCACTGGATGATGAATGCAGTTTCAAAATAACTTTACTGATAATGTAGAAATGAAGTGATTGACAATATACAAGTCTTTGTTCCATGAAATTCATTAAATAATTCAGTTTCAATAAATCTGAGACTCATTACTACGGTTTTAAGTTACTCTTCGGTTTCCACATTATTTTCAATTGCGGGGTAGTTTTGGAGCAAATAGGATTCTTCACTAAATTTAGATGGCATACAATACAAATCCCTCTGGTCATACCTTGATTCAGATCACTGCTCCTCATCTATACTTCTCCAGTACATCCTGATGATATGTTTATTTATTTATTTGTTTATTTAAGGGCTTTTAAATATACCAACATTCATAGGACATATCATGCCGGTTTACAATCAACTTTGTAGCAAGGATGATTATCACCAGGTAGATGCCACAGTCATCCTCTCACGCTTCCTTTCTCCTCTCAAGAATACATGAGAATCCATAACTTTCTGTTGACCTGTGAAAAATCCTTGGATTTCTCTAAGTGAGAGACTTCTCAAAAAAAAAATCTCCTTTCTTCTCGACGGCAGCTAAATTCCCTAGGCCCTGGGTGATTTAGTTGCTGGATCAAACATAAAAAATCTAGATGTCCAAAAAACACAAGATGAAGGAAGGGTGGACAGAAATTCCTCCAAAGCAAAGTCAAAAAGGTAGGTAAACATTACTTTCTCAAAGGAGTGATGTCAAACTTTCGCATTACCAAGATGCCATTATCATAGAGTAACAACGATCACTGAGCATCGCTGGCACCCTGTAACCCTATTATTTGCGGAAGGCAATATAATGGAAGATCAAGTATGATGATAAAAACGGAGTTGTAAGGCATAATGCTATATGTTTGGAATGTTTTGGAATAAGTGAATTTTTTTTTTAAAGTCTTAAGTATTGATTTATGTCCCCTGATGAAGCCCTCGATGGAAGGGTGAAATATTCTTTGTTGGGAGGTTTAAGAAGGGAAGCCAAGCAGCATTAAGAGGAGAAAAAATGCCAAGAGAATTTCAAGGAATTTAGAAAACATGCAGCTGATATAGGAACATATCAATTATATTATGTTGTATGAAGACATTCACTTATTGTTATGAAATAGTAATGTTGATTACATATTCTGTATATGCCCTACTATACAAGTTGATAGAGGATATGTTTTATGTCAAGACCAATTTTTATGTTATGGAATAGGGAGTGTTTGGATTAAGTACATAGTGTGTGAATGTTGAGATTAATAGATTTTACTCAGGGTGGGATTCTGTGAATTATAGAGTTTGTAATTGTGGATATTATGTAAATAGTGAATTTGTAATGTGATTACATTTATTTAAAAATATATGGGCTTTCTCTTTTTGTGTAATTGGATTGTGAGATAGAATAGTTGTATCCTTCATTGAGAATATAAGATTTGTCCTCCTGGGTCAGACCAAAGGACCATCAAGCCCAGCATCCTGTTTTCAACAGTGGCCAATCTACGTTAGAAGTACCTGGCAGGATCCCAAAAGGTAGATAGATTGCATGTTGCTTATCACAAGAATAAGCAGTGGATTTCCCCAAGTTCACCTTAATAATGGACTTTTCTTCCAGAACTTGAAGAAAACTTTTCTAAACCCAGCTACATCTTTTCCATGTCCTTCCACAACAAACTCCAGAGTTTAATTGTGTTGAGTAAAAAAAAATAAAAAAATTCTTATTTATTTTAAATATATTACCTAGTAACCAGTGTGCGTCCTAGTCTTTTCTTTTTGAAAGAGTGGACTACTAATTTTTATTTACCCATTCCACACAACTCATTTTATAGACCTGTTATCATATCTCCCCTTAGTCATCTCTTCTCCAAATTGAAGAGTCCTAACCTCTTTAGTCTTTCTTTATAGGGGAATAATTCCATCCTCTTTGTTTTGATTGCCTTTCTCTGTATCTTTTCTAATTCTGCTATATCTTGTTTGATATGCAGTGACCAGAACTGCACACAGTACTTAAGGGATGGTTGCACCATGGAGTAATACAGAAGAATTAAGATATTGTCTGTCTTATTCTCCATTCCTTTCCTTATTTACTAGAATTCTGTTTGCTCTTTTAGCCACTGCCTCACACTGAGCAGAGAATTTCAACATATTATCCACGATGACACATCTTTTTCCTGGATGGTGACGCCCTGTATGGAACCTTGCATTGTGTATAGAATGGTGCAATGTAGGCAAAATCCAGTATACTTATGTCAGACCAAAGGAAGCAAAAAGCAGCCTCAAATTACTAATAACTTCAAAAAAATAAATAACTCAAAATATAGGATAAAAATCCTAATCCCAACTGGCGATACAAGGGGAGAAAAAAAGAGGAGGTGACCTGCCCTGTATAGGAGATAATCTGTTCGGTGAACAGATTCAGCAAATAATGGCTGAATTAAGACCATCATGAGACCCTCAAACAGCTCTCATCGATCCCTTCTGACTTCCCTTCTAGACAGCCCTTCAAGAAGGACTCTTAAGAAATCATTCTTCCGCCCAAGGAAGTACTATCCTCCTCCAACAAGGTCCCGAGTTACGAGGCCTTATCAAAAATCTCAGCCTCGCCAGCCCCGGAAGCAAAAGATACAAGCAGCTCCCCAGCCGGGGCCTGCTTCAGGTTTTTGACTTTCCCTTGGAGAGCAGCAGCCTGATCCCTCTGCCAGGCATACCATTGGGAGGTCGATTGTGCCACTTTCACGGCATGTGGCAATCAATCACTACCGATCAATGGGTGCTAACAATCATTGCTCAGGGTTACCACCTGAACTTTCTTGCTCTTCCACCGGAATCACCACCTCTACAAGTGTGGAGAGTAACCGACCACTCTGTCCTTCTGGAGCAGGAGGTTTCCCTTCTTCTCCAGTTAAGGGCAATAGAACCCGTTCCTCTTTCGCAAAAAGGCCTAGGGTTCTATTCCCGGTACTTTTTGATCCCCAAAAAATCCGGGGGGATTCGTCCAATTCTGGACCTAGGTGCCCTCAACAAGTACCTTCACCGGGAAAAGTTCAAGATGGTAACCTTGGGCTCGCTTCTACCTCTTCTACAAAGAGGAGACTGGCTCTGCTCTCTGGACCTCAAGGACGCATACACCCACATTGCGATAGCTCCAGCTCATCGCAAGTACCTCAGATTTTTAGTAGGCCCAAGGCACTAGCAATAGCGGGTGCTTCCATTCGGCCTAGCATCGGCACCACAAGTCTTTACCAAATGTCTCGTAGTTGTCGCAGCCTTTCTCAGGAAAGAAGGTGTTCACGTCTACCCCTATCTAGACGACTGGTTAATCAGGGCCCCAACCCAGCAAGCCGCTCTATCGTCCCTGGATTTGACCCTATACACTCTTAATTTCTCGTCAATTACGAGAAATCCTATTTAGTCCCATCTCAAACCTTGTCGTTCATTGGACCAGACTTGGACACCTTACAGGCAAAAGCCTTTCTACCTCAACAAAGAGTGCAAATCCTCGTGTCCCTCGCTCACCAGTTGCAGTCTCAGTATACAGCAACGGCTCGGCAATTCTTTGTCCTTCTCGGACACATGGCGTCCTCAGTCCATCTCACACCAATGGCCCGCCTGGCCATGAAAGTCATGCATTGGACTCTGAGATCACAATGGATTCAAGCGACTCAGCCTCTGTCAACCATTGTCCACATCACCGACGCACTCCGTCTGTCTCTCACCTGGTGGAAAGATCAGAACAATCTCCTCCAGGGACTGCCTTTTCTCCTACCAGATCCTCAACTCATTGTCACCACTGACGCTTCCAACCTCGGATGGGGAGCTCATGTGAACGATCTACAGTCACAAGGATTTTGGTCTCCAGAGGAAGCCAAACACCAGATAAATTTCCTGGAGCTTCGAGCAATGCGATATGCTCTCAGAGCTTTTCAGGATTGCCTATCAAATCATGTCATCCTGATTCAGACTGACAACCAGGTGGCCATGTGGTACATCAACAAGCAGGGAGGCACAGGCTCCTTCCTTCTGTGTCAGGAAGCTGCGCAGATTTGGGCGGAAGCGCTCTCCCACTCGATGTACCTCAGGGCCACCTATTTGCCAGGAGTGCACAATGTCTTAGCAGACAAACAGAGTCGTGTCTTCCAACCACGCGAATGGTCTCTCAATCCCTCGGTAGCGACCTCTCTCTTCCAGCAATGGGGTTATCCCCAAATAGACCTCTTTGCGTCCCCTCAGAACCACAAAGTGGACAACTGCTGCTCCCTCATTCGGAGCGAGTGCTCTCAGCCCAGAAATGCATTCTCCCTCTCGTGGGCAACCGGTCTGCTTTATGCATTCCCTCCACTTCTTCTTCTCTCGAAGATTCTCGTGAAGCTCTGTCAGGACAAGGGAACCATGATCCTGATAGCACCTCATTGGCCACGCCAAGTGTGGTTTCCCATACTCCAGGATCTCTCCATCCGCAGGCACATTCCTTTGGGAATGCACCCGCTTCTGATCACTCAGAACGACGGATGTCTACGCCATCCCAATATTCAGGCCTTGTCCCTGACGGCATGGATGTTGAAAGGTTAATCCTTCAACCACTTAACCTTTCAGATTCGGTTTCTCGTGTCCTGATTGCTTCACGGAAGCCTTCCACGAGAAAATCTTATTCCTATAAATGGAAAAGTTATACATCATGGTGTTCTTCGCAATCCCTTGATCCCTTTTCCTGTCCAATCCCAAGGTTTTTGGACTATCTCTAGCACTTATCGGAATCAGGTCTAAAGACCTCTTCCATCAGAATGCATGTCAGTGCGGTAGCCGCCTTCCATAAAGGTGTCGGGGATGTCCCTATATCGGTACAACCCCTCGTAACACGTTTTCTTAAAGGCTTGCTCCATATCAAGTCACCTTTACGTCCTCCGGCCCCTTCTCTCCCATCCTCCTTCACTCCCCTATCCCACCGCTTCCCTCCCCCATCTCACCCCCTCTTGTTCTTAACCCTTGTTCCAACTTCCATCCTCTCTTCTCCCTGCTCCAACCCCCCCCCCCCCTCCTTCATCTTGCTTTCTTCTCCATGTTCCCCCTTCTGGTCCCACACCCCTACCCATCTCCCACAAAAAAACCCCAAAAAACAGGCTTAGCAGCTGCAACATACCATATGTGGGCACCGCAGAGACATTTTACTTATTGGGGGGGGGGGGGGGGTTATGCAATATCAGCCCTCACTCCCCAGAGGAACAATGACTGGGGCCCAGCTTAGTCTAGGAGGAAATACATGGCTCTTTGAAGTGCTCTAGTGTGCATCGTCTGGCTTCTTGAGGTTATCATTCTAGCTTTTGTCTGCATATTTCTGTTTTTAATTTGTGATCAATTATTTTGTATTTGAGGGTCATTTTTCATGCATGACTAATGTGAGGTATTCTACTACCATGTAGTTTCTATGTAGGTATCTGTAGCACACTTGTTCATTGTGGTTTTCAAATAGGAAGTGTATCAGTGTTCTAGGGCCTGGTGTAATATTTGCAATGCTGGCTAATCATAGAATTGTTGCTTTTAGAGTCTTGTAAATTAATTCTACTGTTATGGCAGGTTTGCTACATACATGCTGAGTGGTTGTTTTTTTCACAATGTGCTTGATAGTGGAGAAAATCTGCATTTCTGTTACACAGATAACATCAGAATTTTTTTTTGTATGGTGAGGTATAGGGGAAAATATCCTATTCTGCCCCCATTGTTGGAGGACAATGTGTGTGTCGGGGGGGAATTCTGTGGACCCAGACTATATATTTATAGAACTGGTGGGACAGGATTTATATTGGGTTTGTCTTGCACATCCATTAGCAAGAATGAATCTTTTTAACCCAAGGTGCAGTGTGATCTTAACCTCTGAAACTTACTGATAATGTTCTTAACACTTGCATTGTGCCAGACAGCCTATTAAGGTGAGTGGGGAATTTTTTTCTCTTAGTCAGGTGAGTGGTACCCAAACAATTAATGTTTCAGTAACTTTAGGCCACATTTGCTTGGTCTTTTGCTATTTGATGTTCTTCCCTCGCTCCACACTCAGTACTGACATTTCTATTTGGTACTAAGTGACTATTAGTAATGCTGTTTTTTGTCACTTTCTCCTCTAGCACTATGTCTGTTTTTCTAGCATAGAGCATGTAATTGGTCTAGGACTTACTTTATCTTCTATGATTTATGCAAAGAATGTTTGTAAGATAGAATGGCACTAACTGTAAATGTAAAAAATGGGCGGAGTTGAAGGCAAAGCCAGCTTGCTACCTCCCCCCACCAACCCAAAAAGCATTCCGCTGCCCCTGCTGTAACGCCCCCCCCCCCCCCCCATTCTGCAGCGAAAGGAGAGTAGCAGCAGCGCATCAGGCTGCAACCTTTTCTGACGCTGCCTGGGCCTGACTGCAGCTTTCATTGCACTGAACATGGCCAGGGGGCAGAACAGGAGAGAAAGCATAGTGCTGATACTGCCCTCCTCCATGTCCTGCTGCCCATCTACAGCGGGGAAAGACTGAGGAGTACTCAGGAAGAGCGTGGAAAGAGGGGGTAACTATGTAAGTGAAAGGATGGGGGGACAGGCAAATGTGAGGAAGCAGGAGGCAATCAGAGGGTAGATAAAGGAGAGTGAATGAGGGGGGATCAGAGAGGGTGCATGAGGGATGGGGGGGAGGATGAAGAATGAATGAGGAGATTGAAGTGGAGGTGGGGTGTGGGGAGGAAGCAAGTTGATTGAAGGAGCTGGAATGAGGGCAACATGGGTGTGAAAGACGGTATCAGTATTGAGAAGTGCAAGTGAATCGTCCTTAGTCTTCTGCTCCTATCTCCCTTTTACCTGATCTAGGGTTCCTCTAACTCAACTCCCCTTCTTGATCCTCCCTTCACCAATTCTTCCCTTTCCCTCTGATCCGTGATTTCTTCCATCCTTCTACCAGAGATCCTTCTCTCCCCCTCCTTTCTAGTACCAGCAATGTCAACAACAGAACCAAATAAATTATCTGGACACAGCTCTGTCAGCAAAAGCATTTTATAAAGTAAAATAAAAATGTACATTAATGTGCATATACATCTAAAATATGCAAAGCTGCAGCATTTTGCAAAATTTGCTGCAAGAACTCAGAAGCACTGATGAAAAACTGTATTCCCTCTATCCTTATCAGAATTTGCTCCAACTCCTCTCTGCAAGGAGGATCATAGTTGGAGCTGAAAGGCTTTCTAGAATGGAGGGACTTAGGACTTTATTATTGTAGAATGTAGATCATTATTTTGCCCTTTAACTACCTCCACCTCTTTTGCCAGCTGGGCATCCGGGATGAGCATGCACCCTAGGGTGCTGAATTGCTGTTCCCAAGCAGGTTTCAGTTTGTGCTTGCTTTGGCACAATAAACATTCCTCCTGTAAGGGCAGAACTGTACATGCATGATGCCTGTCAGCATGCTAAGTGAGGGCTTTTATACTGCTTTACTTGTTATCTTTTATGCACTGTTCCTCCTTTGCATTGTAAGGTGATAGTTTACAGCCCTTTCTTCCTGTGTGAAGGTTAGTAGTGTAAGAATCACCTGATTTCAAGTAATGAGGGAGGAAAACTAATTCAAGAGCTATCCCAACCATGGATGATCACAAGAACTACCAATGATATCAAGCACACCAACCATCTTTAGTCAAAGAACTAGGGAGCTAGAGCTATTGCACAAGATATTTTTTTAGATAAAGTCCTCACTTTTTCCTCTGATGCTGTAGCTGAAAGGTGATAAGAATTTGCTACTTTTCACGCTACTTACTAAGGACATGTTATTGCTTGTTTATGCACCAAAACAAAAGTAAATTTGTAAATAGGGTCTACTGCGCCTGCCAAACATAGGACATTAAAAAGAGAGGCAATACAATGCTGGGTCTTTCAGAGGGGGCCATGGTCCAGTCCTAGCTTTGATCCCTGCCAGCAAGCCAGTTCTCCCCTCCCAGCAGTGTGATCTGGACTGATGCCTGTATTTTTGCCCTGTTCTTTCGAGACTCAGCCTGAGAATACAGGCACCTACATAACTCAAACCTGCAGTAAGCTAGGAGACTGTGCTTTTAAAAGTTGGTCAGGCCAGAGCCCTGGTGCCCTAGCTCCATTCCAGTTCTTATGCACACTATCACACAAGCTCAGACAAAATCAAGGAAGGCATTAGTAATGGAAAACATTGCAGTGGGTGACTTGAAGGATGCATGGCATGCCCTCCTCAGGGAGATGTTAAAGCTAAACAAGAGTGAGGAGAAAAAAAGCTCAAATGCCTGGGACAGGCACAGTGAATCCTTAGTTGCAAAAACAAGATGGGGAAGATGGAGCTACAGTGGTGCTCCAGGATCTAGAAAAATATAAGTACTGCAAGCCCCATCTTGTCTGCCATCAGATTCTAGGTGTAAAAAGTATATTTATATTTATTAAAGGGTAGTAAAGATATCCAGCAGCCTAGTTATGCATATATTAAACATTAAATTAAATGTCAAAATTAAGAAAGTCTTATGCTTCATGACAGTTGGATGTAGTTCTACATCTGCTTCTCTGGTGGAACAAGGGGGATAAAGCAAAATTGCTTACCTTGTAATAGGTGTTATCCCAGGACAGCAGGATGTAGTCCTCACATATGGGTGATGTCATGAACGGAGCCCTAGTGCAGGAAAACTGTCAAAGTTTCTAGAAACTTTTGACTGGCCCCTTGAAGCCACTGAGCATGCCCAGCATGCTATGATATTCTCTGCCACAGGTGTCTCTCTTCAGTCTTGTATGTAGCAAATGCGGTAGCAAAAATAAAATAATAATAAAGGTATGAGACCCAACTCCGCGGGGAGGCGGGTGGGTTCTGTGAGGACTACATCCTGCTGTCCTGGGATAACACCTATTACAAGGTAAGCAATTTTGCTTTATCCCAGGACAAGCAGGATGCTAGTCCTCACATATGGGTGATTAGCAAGCTAGAGGCTGAGTCATTTTGTATTGAAGCAACAGTGAAGTATTGTTGTGGAAATGAATCAGCCGAAGATCACAGCAGGTTGGATGTAGAAGGAGTTGGGTTTAAACTGGAAACAAGTTCTTTGACAGATTGTCCGTAGGTTGAATCTTGTCGTCCCTCTTTATCTAGGCAGTAATGAGCTGCAAAGGTGTGAAGAGAACTCCATGTTGCTGCTTTACATATGTCAAGGATTGGCACTGAACGATAGTGTGCTACTGAGGTTGACATTGCTCTGACTGCATGTGCCGTTACTTGCCCTTGTAGAGAAAGGCCTGCTTGTTTATAACAAAACTGTATGCAATCTGCTAGCCAGTTTGATAAAGTCTGTTTACCCACAGCTTTACCAGGTTTGTTTGGATCATAAGAAACAAAAAGTTGTTTAGATTTCCTGTGGACTGCTGTGCGATTTATGTAGAAAGACAATGCACGTTTGCAGTCCAAGGTGTGTAAGGCCCTTTCTCCTTGATGAGAATGAGGTCTTGGAAAGAATGTGGGTAAGACTATGGATTGATTCAAGTGGAATTCCGTAACTACCTTGGGAAGGAATTTTGGATGTGTTCGGAGAACCACTCTGTCATGTAAAAACCTAGTGTAAGGTTCATATGTGACCAGTGCTTGTAACTCACTAACCCTTCTAGCTGATGTAATGGTTATGAGGAAGATAGTTTTCCATGTGAGAAATTTAAGATCACAAGAATCTATGGGTTCGAAAGGTGAACGCATGAGTCTTGTTAAAACCAAGTTCAGGTCCCATGATGTGACTGGAGGCCGAATTGGTGGTTTAAGTTGAGTTAAACCTCTCATGAACCTGGTGATAAGAGGTTGTGTAGATATTGGTGCATCTCCTATTTTGTTATGGTAAGCAGAGATTGCACTTAAGTGAACTCTTACAGATGAAGTCTGGAGACCAGATTCTGAAAGATGGTATAAATAGTCTAGAAAAGTTGTGGGGCAAGTGAAAGGATCAATAGTCTTTTGCCTGCACCACAGGGTGAATCTCTTCCATTTGGAAGAGTAATTCTTTCGTGTGGAAGGCTTACGTGAAGCTATAAGCACTTGAGATATATTGGATGAAAGATTGAGTGGTTGTAAGATCAAGCTTTCAACATCCATGCTGTTAGGGCTAGGGATTGGAGGTTGGGATGGCGCAATCGGCCCTGATCCTGAGTTATGAGAGTGGGGGCTACTCCGACGAATGGGATCCCTGACTGAGAGGTCTAGAAGTGTGGGAAACCAGACTTGTCGAGGCCAATAAGGGGCTATGAGTATCATGGACCCTTTGTCTTATTGTAGCTTCACTAGAGTTTTGGTTATGAGTAGAATCGGAGGATACGCGTAAAGTAGGCCTGAGTTCCAAGGGCGAGCAAAGGCGTCCTTGGCTGGTTGGTTCTTCTGTTGGTGTAGGAAACAGAAGGTTTGCACTTTGTAATTCAGAGGTGATGCAAAGAGGTCCACTGTTGGTTGACCCCAACTTTGAAATATTCTGGATGCTACTGCAGGATCCAGGGACCACTCGTGTGGTTGGAATTGACGACTGAGTCTGTCCGCCACTACATTGTGAATGCCTGCTAGATATGTGGCCCTGAGAAACATTGAGTGGCTCAGGGCCCAGTCCCAAATCTGTGCAGCTTCTTGACAAAGGAGATACAAGCCCGTACCTCCCTGTTTGTTGATGTACCACATGGCCACTGTGTTGTCCGTTTGGATTAGAACAGTCTTGTGTGAAAGGCAGTCCTTGAACGCATAGAGCGCATAGCGTATTGTTCGAAGCTCCAAGAAATTGATTTGAAATGTTGCTTCGAGTCTTGTCCAAGTTCCTTGGGTTTGGAGGTTTTCTATGTGAGCTCCCCAACCCAAGGTGGATGCATCTGTAGTTAAAGTTATTTGTGGAACTGGTTGTTGGAAGGGTAGGCCTCTGCGCAAATTGTCCTTGTTTACCCACCATAGTAGAGAGGAACGAAGCTGGTGGGTGACTTGAATCGGAGAATGCAGGAGTTGAAGGGCTTGGATCCATTGAAATCTCAGAGTCCATTGGGTGATTCTCATGGCAAGTCGTGCCATAGGAGTGACGTGTACTGTATAGGCCATGTGGCCTAGTAAAGTAAGAAGTTGAAGAGCTGTTACTTGTCTTTTGGAATGTATGGAACTTGCCATAAGGGAAAGTGTTTCTGCCCGATCTTCGGGAAGAAAAGCCCTTGAGATTGTGGTGTTCAACTCTGCTCCTATGAATTGGAGTAGTGGAGATGGAGTGAGATGGGATTTTTGATAATTGATGAGAAAACCCATAGAGTGAAGCAGATTGATTGTCTGATTGAGGGAAGTTAGAGCTCCTTGTTGAGACTGACTTCTTATGAGCCAGTCGTCCAGATATGGAAAGACATGGACCTGTTGTTTGTGCAGATGCGCAGCTATAACTGCGAGACATTTTGTGAATACTCTTGGGGCAGAGGTTAGTCCAAAAGGTAGAACCTTGTATTGGTAATGTTGATGATGCACCATGAAGCACAGATATTTGCGGTGAGGTGGAAAAATTGGAATGTGAGCATAAGCATCTTGAAGGTCCAGAGAACAAAGCCAGTTGCCTTTTTGAAGAAGTGGAAGTATGGTACCCAGAGAAATCATTCTGAATTTCTCTTTTCTTAGAAATTTGTTGAGATTTCTGAGGTCTAGGATAGGACGAAGGCCTCCCGTCTTCTTTGGGATGAGGAAGTAGCGGGAATAGAACCCTCTGCCCCCCTGACAGCGAGGCACTAATTGTATAGCTCTTGCTTTCAGAAGGGTGGATAGTTCTGTTTGCAAAGTGGGAAGTTGAGATTCTGTTTGTGGAAAGAATCTTGGAAGAGTTTGTGGAGGAAGTGATAGGAAGTTCAGTTTGTACCCTCGAGATATTATAGAGTACCCACTGATCCGATGTGATGGCTTGCCAATGTTCCTGAAAGAAAATTACTCTTCCTCCCACTGGTAGGTCTGATCGAGGATTTTGGTGACTTGGCCTGTTCTCTGGATTGAGTTTCAAAAACCTGTTGCCGGTGCTGTTTGTGGAGGCGGCTGTGGTCTGGTTGTTCTAGGCTGTCTGGCCTGAGAGCGTTGAAGTGGTCTGGTAGATCTTCCTGGTCTGTAATAGGGTCGTCTAGTATCCCTTCGAGGGAATCGACTAGGAGGCTGAGAGGCAGTATCTTGTGATGTTTGAGATAGCTGACGAAGGGTTTCAGAATGGTCCTTTAGCTGCTGGACTGCTTCCTGGACTTTGTCCCCAAACAAATTGTCTCCTTGGCATGGTAGATCGACTAATTTGTCTTGTACGTCAGACCTGAGGTCTGAGGCCTTTAACCATCCCCATCTTCTTGCAGAAATTGCAGTAGCTGCTGCCCTGGAAGATGTCTCGAAATTGACATACACTGCCCTCACCTCATGTTTCCCAGCCTCCAATCCTTTATTGATGATAGACTGTGCTTGCTCTTGTAATTGAGAAGGGAAAGAGGTGATAAGCTCTTCCATTTGTTTCCACATATTTCTTTGATATTGCGTAATATATAATTGATACGCAGAAATTCTGGAATTGAGCATTGCACTCTGATACATTTTCCGGCTTAAGGCATCGAGAAAACAATGGTCTTTCCCTGGTGGATTGGAGGAGTGTGGGCGGACTCTTTTAGATTTTTTTTTTCTGAGCAGATTCTACCACAACAGATTGATGTGGTAGTTGCTGTTTTTGGTAGCCTGGGGCTGACTGTACCAAATAGGTAGAGTCTATTCTTTTGTTTACTGCAGACACTGAAGATGGATGTTCCCATATTCTACCCTGAACATCTAAGAGGACCTCATGTATTGGGACAGCCAAGACTTGCTTAGGTGGGTCCACGAACTGTAACACCTCTAGTGTCTGTTGTCTTGTGTCTTGCTCAGCTGATAGTTTAAATGGAATAGAGTCTGCCATATCCTGAATAAATGAAGAAAAAGAAAGATCTTCAGGGGGAGATCTTTTCCTGGGATCCGGAGGGGATGGATCTGAAAGAAAATCCTCTGAGGAATCAGTTTGTTGATCATGCCATGAATCCTCTGGGTCTTCTCTGTAAGGATACCTTGTAGTTGACTTGGTAGGGTGGTGAAGGCCTGAAGGGCCTGGCTGGGAATCATAGATGGGAAAACCCCGAGAAGTGTCCTGGGGCTTTGAGGGTGGTAAAGTATTGATGACTTTTTGGTATTTTTCCAAAAGTTGTCGATAAAAATCTAAATTTTGATGTTCTTGATCAGGAGGCCTCGATGGCATCGAGGGTTCAATTGCCGGCATCGATGGAATCATCGGATGAGGCGTCCGAGACGGCGTCGATGATGTCGATGGTGCAGTCAGAGAGTGGCATCGAGGAAGTCGACGGTATTTGAGTGTAGATGGACGTAGACATAATTCTCGGTGTTCGAGAACTGTCATCGATGACATCGGCATCTGTGAACCCACCGGCATCGGTATCTCTACCGGCATCGATGCTGGTTGCATCGGCATCGGCGGTATCGCCGGGAAAACTTGTTCCTTGAACGCCTGAAGTACCGCTTGTCTGATTAATTCTGACAATTCTGGCTGTACAGCTGCTGGTAATAACGCAGGTGTAAGCGGTGGCGGTGGCTGTGGCTGTGAAGTTATGTCCTGTGAAGGAACATGTGGCAGCAGTGCCATTGATAGAGTAGGCTCAGGCGGCAATGCGACCGATGTATCTTGAGTACGTGGTCGTTTTGTCATCGGTTCCTCTGGGGATGTCGAGGTCGATGCTTCCGGGTGTCGATGACAATGTCTATGTTTGGCTTTCGAATGCTCAGCCGACTTAGTCGATGCAACGGACGATGACGGGGACGGTTGATCTCCGGATTCTTGCAGTCGAGATTTTTTGACTAAGAGGCGTTTAGTCGTTCCGGCCGGAGACAACTTTGATGATTTAGACGGGGAAGGCATCAATTGTAAATGGAATAGGTGTTCCATTTTTTCTTGACAAGATTTTCGAGTTTTCGCCAACATTTCACCACACTTATCACAGGTACTGATATTGTGGTTTTCGCCAAGACACAATACACATTCTAAATGTGGATCCGTAATCGACATCGTTTTACTGCAAATGGTACATTTTTTTAACCCGGTCGCCATTTTAAGCCGACAGCCGTCGACTGTGATGGGATTTTGTGAGAGAAAATTATCCAAAATTAGAATTTGAGAGGTTCTCACCGGCCGGTGTTAAGAAAACCTCTAAGAGATAAATGTGAGAGAGAATATCAAATAAGGTTTATTTTCAAGTAATACAACTAACGGCTCCTGACCCGTGATGCTACTAGCAGCGTGGAAAACGGAAGACTGAAGAGAGACACCTGTGGCAGAGAATGTCATAGCATGCTGGGCATGCTCAGTGGCCTTAAGGGGCCAGTCAAAAGTTTCTAGAAACTTTGACAGAAAGTTTTCCCGCACTAGGGCTCCGTTCATGACGTCACCCATATGTGAGGACTAGATTCCTGCTTGTCCTTGGATAAAGTACTTTTGCATTGGTACTATACCCCACATTGCCTATACAAAATGTATCTACCTCTGCCAGCTCAGCATTGGAGAAACAGTGGAGCCTGGAGCCCAGAGCCCCTTTTCACATTTTGTGGTCTTGACCTCACACTGAAAATTTCTGGAACTAAATTGTTAACTTGGCTGAAGCTATTGTGGGATGTATAGTTCCAAAAGATCCTAAGCTAATTCTTCTCAATATCCCATTATTAAATGCATTAGCTGACAAGTGTGTGATTGCGGCCCAGAGGAGAAAGCCTGGACTACCACAGATTAGTGGAATGTAGCAATGATTATGATCAGTGCATTATAGGGAAATATTCACATTTGAGACATCATACTGTACCAAGATTTCAGGCAATATGGAATCCTTTTCAGGTGTGGTTAGAGAAGTAGGACTGTCTGTGAACCTTAGTGGACAGATTGTGCTTGTTGCAAGGATGTTACTGCTCGCAGACAACAGATTTCTTATGAGGTGCAGAGGTTGAGGTGTATTAGGATGATGGTAGAAAAGGGGGGGGAAGGTAGGGTTGATAAATGACAAACTATGGGTATTCACAATTTGAGTGTAAAATCACTAAAATAAAAAAAAAAATATGAATGTGATAACAGTATTGGTAAAGATACAAAAATTCAGAAGCAGTAGAGCTCAGAAGGATCTGACAAGTCCCATGCTTGAGAAAAAGGAAAGCTTGTGATGAACATGTAAAGAATTGGTGTGAACCTGCCTTATCTATTTAAAGTCTGGGAAACTTGGTGCAAACTGCCACCGGTTTCAAATAGCATTTTAGTCTTCCAAAAAATCCATTCATAGATGCCAGCTCCATGGGTGCTCAAGCACCCATTCTTGAACAAAGTTTTGTGTGGCGGTGAGGGATAATCGGTATTGTTTAAAAAAAAAAAAAAAAAAATTAGGAGTGCTAAAGTTGGCTCCTATGGTCATGTTTTATCAGGCATAAATGTAAAACCCAAAACTTACACTGGTGACAATTTGTAGGGTGGATTTGCCCACAGAGAGGCCAAGGTGAATAATGATTTGGGAAGGCTAGCAAATAAAACTAGCAGCTGGTTAAAGAAGGAGCAGAAGCTGCACAGGAGCCCAACTGGGCAAGAAACATAGGATGAAAGTTGGGTTCCTCCACATCCATTATGCAGTCTGCTCCAGTGGGAATTGAAACTGCTCTCTGAAAAGGGACAGGGGTAATACCCATCCCTTAAAGAAAGTAAGGATATTATAGTTTGCAGGTTTGGGTCATGCTCTATAGCCAAGAAGCCAAAAATCCATCCTTCGCTGTCAGATTCCAGCCTGCCATACTGGCATACTTTCCCCAACACTTATTCACCCCTCAAGGGAATTAAGAGAACAAACCCCACCCCCCTTACAAAAAAATGAAATGCTCACCCCCAAAAGTAGCTGACCTTGTCTATATACACATCATGCCTTCCTTACTCAGGCAGGCTCAACTACGCAAAACAAGCTATTTACACTACAAAGAGCACTTTTATTTACATTTTTAAAAGGCCTCAGTACAATTTATATGGTGGTTTGGCTCTAGGCAAGTGAGTGAACCATTACAAAACAAAGACACCATGAGATCCAACTGTTTTCCAATATAAAGAATCTTCTTAGATGTTTTAAAGCAAGACACTGGTATGAACATGATGTAAGCACCCCCTCCCTTTCACAGGGGAGAATGTGGCAGATTGCCTCCGCTGTAACAGTAGTACTGGGACTCTACGTATAGGTGCCTTAACACACCATGCATCTTCTTTTAGCATAGCCTCACGCAGGGTAACAAGGAGCATTGTGCTTATTTATGGAACCACTGCTACCTGTGCCAGCAGAAAGGCAGTTCACTACCTGTACAACCTAGAAACATTTGCTCCATTTAGATCTCTAAAATATTCTTGTTGTACACACACTAGTTTTCTCTGCTTTTACAAGATAAAGATCAGGCCAGCCTGATCTTATTCAAAATGTTACCAATTCACTATTTTCACTGAAAAAACCAGCATCAACAGGGAGAAAACTGATATGTTTAGTATTTATGGATGTGCTATTATACCTTTTGAGGGAGCAGGTTATAAGTAATTTTAAATAAATAAATCTCAAACTTAAAAATGAAATTATTGAAAATTTAAAAAATATAGATCTCATCTGATCTTGTAATGATACATTTTTCAATCAAAGCCTCTTTTCTAGCTAGCACTCAAATATAAAGTGGCCTGTAATCAGGATCCTGAACTGTTATCAAAACACTTGGAGGTGCCTTACTGTTTTGCCCAGATTGGCACTTTATGGGGCAAAGAACAGCCCTGTACAAGCTGGCTGGAAGTCCTCTGACTTTACCCCAAGTGCATCCATTGTGGGATTTTTATTTTTTTTTAATTATGTTAAAGATATGCTTTATAGCAAGGTTTTATGGTATCCTCCAATGGCTGGGGAAGCCTTCTCAAAAAAAAAAAAAAAAAAAAAGCACCAGCTTGAAAATGTTAAATCACACGCAGGTGCTATTTTTAAACAGTTTGTCATACTGGGGCAGGAAATGAGGACACAAGCCTTCCCCAGCAAATCAGTGCTGCCTGAGTAGAGGCAGGCTTTGTTCTTTTAGCAGAAAAATTAACATCTTAGGCCAAACACAGCGCTCTTCCTTTACATGTGGCAGAAACTACAGCAGCGTGCATTTAGTATCCAACCTTTTACAGCTCACACTATCTCGCACTAGACCAGCCTATGAATAAGCCCTAGAAGTGTTATGAGCTTTGGCAATGTAATCAAATATTACTTTGTGCACATTCGTCCCAATTCCAGTTTTCATGCCTGGCACTGTAGGCATTTCCCTGACCCCATAAGACTTACAACCAAAGGGTAAATTTACTAAACTGTGATAAGCATTTAACATGCAAAAAACAGCATTAATCACACAATATAATGCTGTTTAACATGGTGATATTGTATGATATAGGAAATACTGCACAGAATTGCCCCTAAAAACACACATTTAAATGAGCTGCTTTGCATGCATAAACTGCAAATGCATGCAAGGCAGCTTCTACATACCTAATGCAAATAAAACAGTTTGCCTTACAAAGAAAAAAAAAATTGCAAGCTGCATTATTTTCCAGAAAGTTACCTACAACTCAGACAGTGTAGCTAGTTTTCTCCAAGAATCTAATATTTGTATGAGACAACAGCACAAAGTCTGTAACATCCTCTACGACACAGTGCTAGCCAGGAGAATGATAAACTACTTTAATGTCAAGTAACAGAAGTCACCATTCATATGGTAGGCAAATCAACATGACCAAGTCAAAACTTCCTTCTATGTCCTCTTACATTTCACTGTAATAAACATCCATGCCTGATGCTTGTCATAGGAACAATGCTGACAGTCAGAAGAAAGATGTGCCAGCTCCAGCACATCGCTACAGGACAAGCAATGCCCTAATCAGTAATGTGTTAGTACAGACTGCCTTCTTTTTGCTTTATACTAGGCTGCAAAATGGACAAGAGTTAATGCACCTTCTTGGAAGGGATATACATCTCCACTGCAGTAGCTCTTTAAAGAACACAAATAGACTAATAATAACCAATGCTAAACCTTACAAATAAGTTAATAGAAAAAATATTCTACTCCTTAAAACCATAAAAAAAGCTGATAAATTATAATAGTTAACAACATTAAATAAAACTAATGTAAACAAGAATATCCAGATTTTAACCAAAAGACCTTGTTCCATTACACCTTTGGATGGAATTTTTTTTTAAAACAAAACACCACACACAACCCTTCCCCAAACAACTTCTTCCAAAGGTTTACTCCTAAGATCTGCATATGCCAGGCCTGAAATATTCATCTTTCTGTAAGAGCTTGACAGGTCAGAGTTATGGCTGGTGTCATATTTAGCACATTTCTGTTGGAAGTGCCAACTGTTGATGCTATGCCCAACTTCACTACCTATCAGCCCAATTCTATGAGTGAGTTCTTCCATTAAGACAGAGCCAACCCTGTGTGAGGTCAGTACTGCTCCTTAATGCACAGCTTAGAAAGCAGAAGTACACAGAGCTTCCACCCAATGCTACAGCACTCAAGACTAATTAACTCTACTCCATTCACAAGGCACAATCTCTGAAAAATGTGGTTGTAGTGCAAAAGGGAACCACTGCAGTGTTTAAAGGAGGTGATGCACGTTTACCAAAAGTTAATTGAAAAAAAATTCTCTTTAAAATAGTGTGATCTCGGTTTTAGCAGCGTAGGGTCCATCAAAACAATGTTGAACTTTTCCTCAAACAATGCTGAACTTTTCCTCAAAGTTAGTTCCAAAAACACGTCTTTGACTTGGACATTCTCTTCATAAAAATAGTTTTTTGTACGACGATACAACTGCTGGCCCAGTGCTGAAAAGCTCTTTTGGTTTTTCATTAAACAGCACATGAGCTGAAGATTTCATGCGGTGCAGATGTCCCTGGTCCTTGCAGGCACCAGTCTTCTGTGGACATGGCCATCACTGAGGATGTCAGGCTCGGGCACGTCCGTGCTGCTAGCTCCTCCATCTCACCATTCAGTCTGTTGATCACCCATTCCATGGCCTCTCGACCCTACCACAGAAAAAATGGTTTAAAAAAAAACACAAAATTAATACACCTAGAACAAATGAGACTTCAGTTCCTGAAATCTGGAAATTTTGCCTTCTGTCAGACATCAAAAAACCATTTTAAAGTCACTCTAATAAACTTGTGAAAGCCTCTTCTGCATCGCCTGGTTGAATATTGTACCCATAGCAGAAATCAATATTTTGGAAGAAAAAAATAAAATTCATGTTAGAACTGATAATATGCACTCTAATGGGGAGCTCTTTGGGAAAAGCTGAATTGCTTCTTTCACAGGTAACACTGCAGCCACTCAGTCAAAACGTAAACAGGAAGCCATCCGTGGTACAACTATCCCATCCTTGTACTCAACAGCCCCTAATCGTGTGCAGAAAGCGGGTGCTGAACAGTCAGCCCCTGCTTTCTCAGGGCACCATGCAATATTTAAATCAGGGGTCACGTTAGCAAGGAGGCGCTAGGACCGCTTGTGCACCCCTAGCGCCTCCTTGCTAACAAGAACCTGATCTGCCTCTGCCAGTTAGGAAGACAGACACACAGCCAGGGGGTTCAGGAAACGGACGCTTTTCAGTTGAGCAGCCATTTCCGGCACCTGACTGCTGGTGGGTTTGTTGTTTTTTTTTTAATTTAAATTAATTTCATTTTTCCTCCTACTTAATAGAAGTAGGAGGCAGGGCAGAAAGCAGTTTTTTCTGCTGTTCTGTACTAGTTTAAGGAGAGCTCAGCAATTAATGCCTGCTCTGGGCAGGTGTTAATTTCTGATTGAAAAAATGTGTGTCCTGCATACCCATTTCTCTAGCATTGGGAGGGAATAGCTAATAGGTTCATTCACATGCATTTGCATGTGATGAGCGCTATTAGTTTCACTCCACATTTGATGTGCTATTATTAGTTAGTGCCTCTATACCCTGTGTCCAACTGTGGGTTAACAGTGCTCTCGGCTGAGCACACTGTATTGCATCAGCCCCAGTGTAAGCCAGAAAAGGAGCAACGCCTCTTCCACCCACAACTACAGACTAGAAAGCTATCACTATAATGTGACAAGGATGGCTTACATCAGCTCTCTCCCTTTCCTTCAAAGGGCACAAAAACATGAGGACAGGGACCAAAAGTACATCCCCTCCTTCAAGTTCCCAGCTCTTCCTAAGGGTGGAGACTACTGGCAAGACAGGCACAGCCCTCCGCAGCAATTTTAGTTTGCAAGGATCTCTTTTAGGGGTCTATTAAAATTTTCAGGTTCCCCTTTTCCTTTCAGGGGAAATAAGAACACATCAGAAGTGCCATGCTCGGTCAGCCCAAGGTCAATCGAGGCCAGCATCCTATCTCCAACAGTGGCCAGTCCAGGTCACAAGCAGATCCCCAATAGTTGAATTATTTCTTGTATCACACTCTCCTGGATAAGCACTGGCTTTCCAAAGTCTATCCGGCTAATAACTCTTTATGGTCTTTTCTTTCAGAAATTGTTCAATCCTCTTTTAAACCTCACTGTGCCAGTTGCCTTGACCACATCTCCAGCACCAGATTCCATGGCTTGATTGTATGCTAAAGTGAAAAAATACTTCCTATTATTTGTTTTAAATCTTCCAGTTGCTAGTTTCATGGAGGGTCCCCTGGTCCTAGTGTTGTTTGAAAGGATAAATAACCAGTCCCATCCCACTCATGATTTTATAAATTTCAATCATATCCCCTCTCACTTTTCCAAGTCGGTTTAGCCTCTATCCCCCTAAGGGAGATTTTCCATCCCCTTTATCATTTTTGTCATCCTTCTCTGTACCTTTTCTATGCCTTTTTTAAGAAGGGGCAACCGAAACAACCTTACATAACCGTAACATGTTAAATTATTTTGCTAGCCCGGGGCAGAAACAGCCTCAAGACCACCTGCTAGAGTATACCCAGCTCAGAGAATCTGAGATAAATTTAAGCAGTAAGCAAAAAAAAAAAAAAAAACCACCCCCCCCCCCCCCCCTTTAAGCACTAGTACTAACCACTCAAAGCAGACAGACTAATGCCTGACTTGTGTGAGAGGGTTTTGTTTGTTTATTTATTTTTTAGAGAGAGGGAAGATGGTAGACCATAGTCAATTAGGGCTACTGCTTATTCTCAGTCCTAGCTCCCTCCCATTATATCACATCGCACCTAGTCAGTGCGGCATGCTGAGGAAGGGACAACAACGTTAAAAAACCCTGGACATCCACATAAGCAGCAAAATGAGCTTGGTGGTTAAACAGATTAAGCCAATACTCCACTAACAGAGCAAGAGGTAGCACACAGAAGAGCAGAGCCATTTTTTTAAATGCAATTATAATTTGATTAGTTAAAATGAGGTCTGACAGAACAGGCATTTTCCAGAAACACAAAGCTAATTTTTTTGGGGGGAAAAAATATAAAATAAAAAAAAAAGTGGCAAAGTAGAGCTATCACTTCACAGAGGCAAACATGTATGCATGCAGTCTCCTTATCAAGCTCAGACAATAACACCATCAACACATCACCACACTTTTTGGAGTCTCTGTGCTTCAACTCTCAACACAGTAACAGCATCAAGCTGAAAAAGACTGTAGGTGAGGGAAGCAGTCTACAGAACAGAGTATATCGTAGGGAGCAGGTGCCATGGAGAGCGAAGCCCAAGCATCTATAAGTGCAGCTGAATCTCAAGACACAAGGACATCCTTACATTACAGCAAGCTCTCTTTAAACTGAAATCCAGTACTGTGAGTGGTTGGATTTGATAACCAACCCACCCCTCCCACAACACTAGGGGATTTCCTGATGAGGACTCTCCTGGCTTTCATCGAACCTGCTCCATGTCAAACCTAAAGGAATAATCAACACCGAGGAAAACAAGCAGGTGTCTAGCTCTAACCTTGAATTATGCTTAAAAAAAAAAAAAACAAAAACAAAATGCTTCTCTGACTTGAATGCTGTGCAGGTGTGTACATGCATTATGAGCTGCACCTTGTCACCATGCTGAGGAGGTACATGGCCTCTCACTGCTGCTTTACAGACATGAACTCTACACTGCAGCACTGCATCCCTCTACTGCGGGTGGAAGCTTGCACCTGAATTTTAAGCCCTATCATACAGAAAGGCTCCCTGGAACATTTCTTTCCACGGATCCTGAAACCATCATGTTTTATCAGAGGTGGAGAGTGGAAATCATACACGCGTACCGCGTTCACCTACAGCGCCAACTTTTTCATCAAGGGGTTTAAGGGAAAGCAAGGCGAGTCTGGGTGAAGTTTTATAGGACGTTGAAAAATGTAGAGGAAATAGCAAAAGGCTGCTGCACACCATGGCACCTGCCTTGTATCGTTACTCTATATCCTCTCGAGGCAGCCCATCCCCTGCCCACCAGCATGGCAGAGCAGGGATCCTTCTGGCAAAAGCCAGGGCTGTGCCTTCTCACAATGAGGTTCCAGTCTCACCGGTCCAAACCATTCTACTGCAATAGTAAAGGCCACAAGCGAAATGTTTTGGAATTTAAAGTATGAACCTTGTGACCAAGTCTCTTGTTTTTAAAGATCTCCTTACACATCCACTGCTCAGTGCAACAGCTACATGGCCTTCTCTTGCTCCAGAGCTCCCATCTTGCTTAAATTTACAGTAGCAGGATGAGCAAGGTAGAGGAGTTTGCAAAAACAAATATTAAAAAAAAAAACAAAAACCATGAGGGGTCATCTTGATCATTTTGTGCTACCTGTCAATATCAAACTAAAAAAAAAAGCCCTCACACTTGCAAGGTAAAATATCTTCTGTATCACTTCACTGTGCGATGCTATAAAAACATGGCACAGGAGGAGAGCAGACAAAATGATCAGGACATAAGAGGATGAAGGCAGCCGAAGAGAAGCAGCTCAGAGGAGAAATAAATGACTGGATAATAAAGGGGGAGCTACCAACAGGGAAAGAGAAAACAGCAAAGAAAAAGGGAGAAAGGAGGCACAAATATTAAACAAGTTCTGCTTGCTATATAAAGAAAGGGGGAAGGCGATAGCCCCTCTGTCCAGCCTCGGAAACAAATGACTTAAGTTATCACAAAACCATTATAGAAGCAATGGAAGGACATTTCCTGGCACAACAGCTTGCGCCTGTGTCTTCGAGCTTCCAGAGCAAGTGGGAACCAGCCTCTCTACAGCCTTCATTCATAGCTACCTGGGGATTTTTCTCTATTCTATAACCGCCCCACCCCCACATCTTGGTTAGCCATGCAAGTGACTGTGCCCTGGGCAGGGTACAGCTCCTTGTGCAACCTGGCACACTTGCACTCTGTCTGCTCACGAGATATCACTATTCTGCAAGAGCAGATACCAATAACCTCCAACCTCCCACCTCCACAGCATCCCTAGCCCCGATCAGCTAGATCTGAGTCCCAGCCAGGTCTCTGGCAGAGCAGTGCACAGCCCTGGATCCACAGGCTTGCCTGAATTCTTTGAGGGCCTGCACAAGTGGATGTCTGAAACTGATCTAGACTTCAGTAAGGCCTTTACAGAAAAAGGTCTCAATTGGCAGAAGAAGAACCAATACAGCAAGTGTGGAAGGAACTAAGATAGGCACAAAGGGATCTTTATAGCAGGACAAAGGAGAGAGGAAACCAGAGACTGGGTGGTAGCAGCCACTACACACAGATGCCCAGAGAGCCCTTTAAATCAGGGCTCCCCGATCCGGCGTCCATTTCTGGCCGCCTCCGGCCACGCTCTTCAAGGCAAGAGCCCCCCTCTCAACATCCGAGGGGCAGGAGCCCCTCTTCCCACCTGGGGGACCAGAAACAGCAGGGCGAGAGCCCCGGGGGATTTTTCGGGGCGGGAGCCCCCTCCACCCAATGCATGCCCCTTTGTGCACCCCTTTACAACTTTTAAACAACCTCTCCAAAATAAATTGCCATAACAAGAAAAGAAATGGCAAGCACAAAGCCACTGGAAAACTCCCAACTCAAGCCCCACAGTAAAAACCCAAGCAACAAAGACGAACAAAATGAAAAAATAAAGAAACTGAACACAGAAAAACCACAGATGGTAACACGAAAAAAGAAAGAATCAAAGAAACACCTCAATTCACAACAAGAAAACATCACCCACATCAACATGAAGTCCTTCAGCCGCTACATAGCACTATCATTCCTCTTATTCAACGCATAATCAATAGTAAAGAAAATACCAATCCTATCCGATCTACTCGACGATCCTAAACCAGATTTCATTGCCATCACGACAACATGGATAAAAAACACTGACAGTACTAATTAACCAAATAAATAACCTTAACTACAGATCGTTCTCAATCCCCTGACCAAAAAAGAAAGGAGGACTAATGCTAATTAAAAAAAAAACCAAAACAACAAAAAACAACACAACCTACTGATAAAACTACTTCAAACCAACAACTTAACCAACGGAAATCGCACTATTCGACTCACCTCGAATACAGATATGCCTAATATACTGTCCACCCAATTCACTAGATAGGAACTGCTCACCACTAATAGTATTCTTCTTATCCAAGCTTTCTATCAACCAACCCATCATCATCTTAGGAGACCTCAACATACACGCGGACACAATTCCCCACTCCCCCACATACACAATGATAATAGATGCACTATCAACACTTGGTCTTAAACAAATCATAAAAGGACCAGCACACAAAGCAGGGCATACACTAGACCTCATCTTCATCCATACAGACTTATGGACGGATTACCACACAAATACAACCAATATACCTTGGTCAGACCACTCGCATATATACATCAGCCTTTCTTCCAACCATATACAGACATCTGAAAAAAAAACACATCTAAATCCTTCTCCTAAAGACCTCCCTTCAACAGAGAAACTTCAAGAAAATCTACAAACAGAACTAACAAACCTAGATCTATCCAATGCTGATAACGCCACATCATCCTGGTTCAGCATTACTAAATCAATAGCAGATAAGATAAACCCCATGATAAAGAAAAATATACAAAACCCAAAACACCAGAACCAATGGTACAACGAAAACATCTGAGCAGCCAAACGCGAACTCAGGAAAAAAGGAAAGACCTGGAGGACCAACAAAACATCTACACAACTGAATGCATACCGAGCACAATTAGCATACTACAAAAAAAATGATCCACAATGCTAAAAAAGATTTCTACATAAAAAAAAACAAAAACGAATTCCAACATAACCCAAGAATGTTATTCAATATCATACATGGTCTAACTAAATCCACCAAACAAACAGCAAACACCAGTCTCCAAACTATCAAACAACAACCTTGCAGACTTCTTTAATGATAAAATAAGCAAACAACCTCAACAGCACACAAGACCCAAAAATACTAATCAATCATCAAGCTGGACCAACTTTGACCCAACATCACTAGAAGTACAAATCATCATTAAAAAAAAAAATGAACCCAGCCAAGCATCCCATTGACAGCATACCCATTCAGACGATCAAAGAAATCGAACCATCAATTACTAAAACACTAACAGACATTGTGAACCTATCACTCACTAAAGGAAGCTATCCAGACTGCCTAAAGTCAGCAATTATCAAACCCATCCTAAAAAAGACTAACCTTGATCCAGAAAACCCACTAAACTGCTGTCCAATATCAAATCTTCCATTCAATCACTAAAATTATCGAAAAATCATCCACTCACAACTCAGTGACCACCTGGAAATGATTATCTTACACCCCACGCAATTCGGCTTCAGGAAAGAACACCAAACCCTAAACTCCTAGCATTAAATGACACCGTCCTCAAAGGCTTCGATAGTGGCAACAGCTACATTCTAATTCTACTAGACTTAGCAGCCTTTGACACAGTAAACCACTCAATATTGATTGACAGTCTCACCGAAATCAGATTAAAAGAAAAACACACTGCAATGGTTTTCCTCATATCTATCACAAAGGACATACCCGGTAGCAATCAACGACACCATATCAAAGAAAAAAAACTTTGACACTGGAGTTCCCCCAAGGATCCACTCTATCTGCGACGTTATTCAACATTTACCTTCTACCGATATGCCACTTCCTCACAAACCTTAAACTGAATCACTTCATTTACACGGATGACATCCAAATACTCATCACAATACAAAAATCTCTGGAAGAAACTTACAAAAAAACTGCCATCTACCTCACAAGAATAAAGCAATTGCTAAACAACATGAGACTCATCCTAAATATTGACAAGACAAAATTATGCTGGATAGAAAAATCAATCCCACTTACATGCCATATCTCAGCATAATGAATTATAACACAGCAATCTCCCCAGTCACCCATGCACGCAACCTTGGAGTCATAATCCTCAAAGATATATCATTCAAGTCCCACATCTCCGCAAAAATCAAAGACTGATATCACAAACTTCTAACACTACGACACCTAAAACCATTCCTGTCAGCCATTGACTTCAGAACAGTACTCCAACTACTCATCTTCTTCAACCTAGACTACTGCAACTCTCTGCTGTTCAACCTCCCTCTCACCACCATCCGACCACTACAAACCCTACAAAATACAGCCGCCAGAATACTCACAGGAACAAGAAAATTTGATCATATAACTCCAACCCTCATTTCCCTACACTGGCTCCCAATAAAATACAGGGTAGACTACAAAATATTATCCATAATTCACAAAATAGTCTATGAAAAACAAATTGGCTCAGTGCATCCATAAAACTCCACTCACCAAATAGAAATCTCCGATCAGCGAACAAAGGCCTACTAAAAATCCCACCAACCAGGCACAAACTCATAACTCCTCGGAAGAGAGCCATATCCCTAGTAAGCCCTGAACTATGGAACTCCCTCCCAACAGAACTGAGAACACAACAAAATTTAAAAACCTTCAAAAAAAAAAAAAAAAAGCTAAAACCTTGGCTGTTTACAAAAGCCTACCAAAACTCTGAATGACTCCACAAGAAAACGATTTCACGAAAAGATACCAGACTATACCAGAATGACACCAAGAAAGAACTTTCAATAGTCTGTCTATACAGCCACTTTAACAAATGTTTGTTGTTGATAATGTTTAATTACTGTGAATCAATACTTTGTAAACCGTAGTGATGGCAAAACCAAATGACGGTATATAAAACTCTATAAATAAAGGACAAGGGGGTCTTTAATCTGCTGATACGGTATGTTTCCATGTGAAAAACTATGGATGGAATTATTGGTGAACCGCCAGGTCTGTGAACCCCACAACGTTGGAGGCCTGACCTAGAGATATTCAGAGCACCATTTTTTTTTTGAGGGGGGAGGGGGGGATTGTGATCTAAGCAAAATTTGAAATTAGGTCCAGTTCTATTAGGGAGGAGGTTAACTTTTTACCAGATCTTTTTAAAAATGTAATTACTTAATATAACAAAAAATCCTTACATTCTAGAAGCTGCCTGGGACTATAATCCAAAGTGAGACAGTTAAAAAAAAACAACAAAAAAAACCCAACGATGGTGCCTCATCAACAGCACCGTCTTCCCTCCTAGATCAAGGCTGAGAACACCACAATCCTGTCTAGATGAACATTTTATATTTATGCCACAACTATGTTTAAAAGGGCAAAAATTACAAATTCTCCTCCGGTCCAATTACATATCAGAGTTTACATACAATTCCTAACATGAATCAATTACATATAAAAGAAAGGAATCATTGTTCAAGATAAAAATACAAAAAAAAACCCCCAAACATCTGATTGAAAAGTTAACATGAAAAAAATCATGCACCCATGAGCCTTGCAAACCACATTTCAATATTATGGAATGCCAACACAGTGTTTTAAAAAAACGTGTGGAAGTGATCACAACGCATCCGCATTCATACGTCACATACCATTCACACTATGATAAAATACACGGTCTGTAATCAAACCTACACCCTCCTGCTTTAATACAGGTTACTACATTAGTTTCATTTAGTTTAACAATCATTTATTTGTTTTACAGTGTTTGTTGATTCAAGTGTGCTATGGCCTTTAAAGTGGGAATGTCCCATCTATTATCACATACTCTATTGGTGAGATTTTTCAAGCTGTGGAGTTTATGAACGTGTGGATGTGTGTATATATAGGTGTATCATGTTTTTAAATATTGCTTAAATATTTTTTAGGTGGCAGAGGAATTGCAGTCATTTTGACATATGAAGAGTTGAATATTAACAAGTTCGGTAGCCCGCAGTGTGTATTATATGGGTGAAGATCTATTTTAGCAGCTGGCTGTTAGTCGTTGATTGGAGTAATAAGTGGAAGAGGGTGAAGTTTTGTTGTTCTCCTTGAAGAAGTCGACAGACGAAACAGCTAGGTCCTTTGTTGGGGTCTAGTGCAAACTCTTTAAGCACCAATATAGGGAGTCTGTGAGGACATTGAAATTTTCTTATACCAGCAACATCACGTGGATTTATAGATTCTTTATCAGGGCAGCAGTAAGGTTGCGAGGACCATCTAGGTTGGACCACAGACCATGTATTTTATCATAGTGTGTGGCGTGTGAGTTTGGGTGCGTTATGATCACTTCCACAGGTTTTTAAAATGTGGTGTTTTGTAAGGCTTTGTGTGTGTGATTTTTCATGTTAAACATTTTATTGAAAAGTTATGTTTTTTGTATTTTTGTTCCTTTTATAAGTAACAAGTTCTCCGCCTACAAAAGCAGGAGACTAAAAACAATTTCTCCACAAATACACTCAAATTTCAGGTTACAGGAAATCCTGCCCATTGCCAAAGCTATGGAAATACATTTACTAGTTGTACGCATGCAACTAAAAGCAAACCCACAGAAAATACACAGACTAATCGACACATGCAGCATGCAAAGCAGCACATGCACACACATGATAAAAGCTAAAAGGATGTACCACGCTGAAGAACACTGTCGTTAGCACAGGTTAGTACAGAGGGCAGAGGCAGACGCTGTTAGCTTACGGCAGGCTCCGAATTCTGAATTATCCATTCAATAGCATCCCACCCCTAGAGCAACACAGAGAAGGGGTAAGAAACACATGGCGCAGGAGAAGAGATGCATCCACTGCTCCACTAGGAAACTGGGGGGGAGAATAAATTAGGCTTTTCATGAACAGTGGTGTTTTGGTTTAGTTATCGTTTTTTTTAAATCTCCCTCCTTTCCCTTGTTGATCTTATCCCCAGCTCCAAGTTTAATACTACCTTTCTTCAATTATTTTTAATCTCATCTTGCAGCAGGAGGTACACATTTTATTCCATCATGGGTTTGGTTTTTTTGGGGGTTTTTTAAGAGCTCTATGGCCCAGAGGTCATACACTCTGCAAGTATAGCAGTTAAAGTTTTCTTTAAAAAAAATAAATAAATAAATAAAATTTACCGAAAAAAGCCCACTCCCTCCCCTCATAAATCCATATCCCCCAGGTTCCTTAAAAATAAAATACAAAGTCCATCGAGCCCAGCATTCTGCCGGGGACAGTCTGGAGCACAAGTACCCGGCTGAGTCTCAATAGCTGGTCTTTTTCTTATATCTCAGTCTGAGGAATAAGCGCTGGATTTCCCACATCTACCTGACAAATAACTGCTTAAGGACTTTTCCTTCAGGAACTTAAGCTAGCTTTCTAAAGAGGATTGGACAACTTGCCTTGACCATGTCCTCTGGCAAACAGATCCCTTTGCTCGATTGTGTTCTGAGGAAAAATATTACTATAATTTGTTTTAATTTGCCATTTCATGGGGTGTCCTCTAGTCCTAGTGTTGCTTAAAGGGTAAATAATCATTCCCTATTTACCCTTTCCATCCCACTCATGATTTTATGAATTTTAATCATATCCCCTCTCACTTGTCTCTTTTCCAAGCTAAAGAGCCCTAATCTGTTTAGTCTTCCTTCATAAGGGAGCTGGTTCCTCCCCTTTATCATGTGTCACCCTTCTCTATATCTGCTAAGACTCAAGGTGAGGTCACACACTGGAACTATACAAAGGCATTATAATAGTCTGTTTTCTTCTCTATTCCTTTCCAAATAATTCCGAACATTCAATAGCCTTGACTGCTGCTGCATACTGAGCCAAAGATTTCAAGGTATTGTTCACAAGGACTCCTGAAGTCCTTTTCCTGGGTGGTGACTCCTAAAATGGAACCCAGCATCATGAACCTATAGTTGGGATTATTTTTCCCTATGTGAATTATTTTGTCCATGCTAAATTGCATCTGCCATTTAGAAGCCTGGTCTCCTAGTCTCACAAGTTCCTTCTGCAGTTCCTCATAATCCAGCACTGTTCAACTTGAAACAATTTTGTGCATCTGTACATTTGGTCAGCCCATTCATTGTTCCTTTCTTCTCCAGAGCATTCGTGAATATGCTAGATCACGCAAGTCCCAATACAAACCCCTGGGGCACTCTAACGACCTTTCACCATTTGGGAAAACTATTTAATCCTACCTTCTGTTTCCTGTCTTTTATCTATTTACCAATCCACAATAGGCCATTGCCTCCATTCCTATGAACTCCCAAATTCCTGAGGCACCTCTCATGAGGGACTGTCATAACTTCTGAAAATCCAAATACACTCTGTCACCCAGCTTACCTTTGTCTGCATGCTTATTTACACCCTCAAAATCTAGTAAATTGGAAAGACGACTTGATTGTGCAAAACCCATGTTGACTCTCACCCATTAAACCATGTCTATTTATATGGTCAGTAATTTTGAAAACCCTCCTCACCCAGGCCATCTCCTCAGTTGTTCACGCTGAGTCACAATTTACATTACAGTGTGCTCTGAGAGTGTGTCAGTAGAGCAGCTCCTCTGGGAACAGCCAATATGAATCAACATGCAGGTGCTTAGAAACACTTTCAAAAACAAACATGGGTATCTCCTCAGGAGTCACTTTTTTTTTTTTTTTTAAAGTGAACCACAAAGAGCAGACATCAATGCTCAGGCTGCAGCAACCGTGTGGAGACT
The DNA here is from genome assembly GCF_901001135.1 of Rhinatrema bivittatum. Taxonomy (NCBI): domain Eukaryota; kingdom Metazoa; phylum Chordata; class Amphibia; order Gymnophiona; family Rhinatrematidae; genus Rhinatrema; species Rhinatrema bivittatum. The sequence continues at coordinate 572,131,923 of NC_042616.1, forward strand.
CCAGGTTTGCAGCTGCTGTCTGCAGAGACTGTGCAGCTAGGCCCAGGAAGGGATGTAGACTGCTGCTATAGCATGAGGAGCTGCTCCTCCAGGTCTTGGTCTGCGAGGGTCCTTGGCTGCAGTCGCTTAGGGTGGGATAAACACAGCAGGGGGGGAAAAAAAGCAACCAGGCATTGCAGGGGGTGGGGGGAGGGAATGGACCTTAGCAGGACAAAATCTTGGATCCTGATGCTCTTGATTGTTCTAACTGATAAATTACCTGTCTAGTACTAATCATTTAAAATCTCTCCTCTTAAAAAAAAAACAAACCATCTTCAAGATTTAAAATTACTAAAATAATGTGTAGATATCAATATGCTTGCTCTAAGGAAATACTTCACTTCCAGAGGTTCTGCAGGCTTTTTAGCCTTCTGGATGACTTTAAAATTAGCCATATGCATCACAAGAAGATTGAACTCAACTGACCAATTTCTCCCATCAAATTACTTAGTGTGTGCAGATCTTTTCCTTGTTCTGATCAATTTTCTTTCCTGTGGCATCACTGCTTCACAATTCACCAGTTCCTCGAAAAGGAGCATTTGTATCAGTGGATGAAATTACTAATATATCTTCCAGTTCTCAAGGTGAGGAAGCTCTGGCCATGGTGCTGCACGGTAGGAGATTCTGGTTAGAGTCTCTCTGAGAAGGCACGGGGAGTTGCAGAGGTGGCACTGCAGTGACTCCTGCTGATACCAAAAGGAGCATCGAGGGCTACTCCCAGAACAAAGAGACTCCACCCAACTTCAGTCCCCCCAAGATCCTGTGTCACCCAGACACGACATAAGAGAGAGGTATGGCACCAAGAGGGAAAAAAATGGGAATAAAAAAAAAAAACTAGGCTGGCTGCTCTTGAGGCAGGAGTTTCCAGTATAGTTTTGAGAGACAGAAAAGCTCTAACTTCAGCACTTCCAGCTGAAGTTAGAGTTAGTTATTCCAGCTAGAATAAGGGAGTGGGGGTCACCAAGCACAGCAGGTTTTCCCTGCAGTTACAGAGGCACTCTGAGCACTGCCCTATGGAAAAGGGGGCATGGCGGGGAGTGGAAGTATCATCAAATGAAGATTAACAGAAACTCAAAATGTGGCAATGTTAAAAGTAAGGCTTTGCACAACTTTAATACCTGGAGGTAAGGAAAAGAAAGGGGGCAGAGCCACCATCCTCCCTACCATTTCAGCAAACCAGGATCTAGGACTACAGCATATGAAACTGGTCCTTTATTTCCCCGAATGTCCGTGCTGTGTGGGCCGTTTTCGGAGCCACAGCAAACAAACAAAGAGCAAAGTGCCGCTTCAGGATCTCATGACCAGCACACCACTTACCTTTCTGGCATTCGAAGAGATTGTGTTTGCCATTAATCCTTCCAAGTAACTGCTAAGGCTGACTCCTTTCACAGTAATGATTGCTTCTTGAGTTAAAACGGTCCTAGAATGGATTTAAAAAAAAAAAAAAAGTTAATATTTGCACTGACAAAAATGACAGTGCTGCAGTTGCATGGTGGTTGGCAGGTGCAGGACTTACTCTTCAGGGTTTGCAGGGTGAGGTCTGTATACCAATCTTTCATCAACTGACACCAGGTTTGTGAGTGTAAGCTGCAAAATAAAAAGATGAAAATGCTCCAATGTTGAAAGTTTCCCTTTGGCATTTCTTGCATTCCACCAAAGGCAAAGATGAAACTAAATAATTGTTTGGCGTCATCAAATGATTTTCTTCAAGATCAGTTTTATGGTGGAAATGTTTTGGGGTTTTTTTCTATTTATTATACTTCAAAAGTCAGTCTGTGTGCATGTAAATATCAACTCTACAGCATCTCTCATTACCCACCGCCCTAGCCCAATTAACGCTCCTCCACAATACAGAGTGAGGCACAAATCTCAAGCAGAAAAAAAAAATAAATATTCTAATGAGAGAGAAAAAACAGGCTATTTGCAATATTTCTCAAAACATCTCATCACACATGGGCCTCACACCACCACCATCTATACTAGAACCAAATATGATCACATCTAGGCAAGTCATTCTTAATCACAGTCAACTTTTCCAGAAAATACACAATCCTCAGGCGCTGATCCACAATATGGAAGGATTCTTCCCGAAAGCCGCCAAGGCACACCTAGCTGCCATGATGATTTGTGTTATCAGTATCTGCAGCTTTCTTGGAACAGTAGCAACCGGCAGACTCAAAAAGGGACACCTTAGGATCCTTGCATACAGTAACAGGACCAATATCCTGTATCCACTTAAGAATCACATCCCAATACTCTTGATCAGAGGGGCAATTTCACCAAATATGAAATAAGGACTCCACACCACCACAGAGATGCTGTCAGGCAAAATTCCTGGGTACATTTTCTAAAGGAAGCTCCGGTGTTCGATACCACCTCCTTATCCATTTGGATCCATTTTCCACCAGGCGGCAGGAGCTCAAACTTAACAAATAAAACATGAATACCAGAAGCCTTCATTACGGTGGAAATTAACTGAATTGTATGGCTCCTCATTTGTAAAAAAAAAAAATACATCAATAAAGTTGTGTTTAAGCAACACACTTCCAATTTAGGTAAAGTTAGAATTCTGCATTTCTAGACTACTTTTCCAAATTTTAGCTCAAGGTAGGTTATAACATTTTTCAGGTATGACAAGGCCCTGCCCAAAGAGCTTACAATTTAAGTGGGTGCCTGAGACAACCTGCCTTGGCCAAGGTCACAGAATGTCGCTGAAGGACGTGAGATTTTGAGCCTCGTTCCCTGGTTCGCAGCCCTAACCAGTAGGTCACCCATACCCTAACTTTTACACAACTATTTTCTTTATAAAGAAACTAAGCCATTGCATGGCTGTAGAGCAATAGGCCGATTAAAACTAAAGGACACCAACAAGAAAACTTTTTCACAGCACTCGCTAACCTTGTTAAATCTTACACTTAAATGATTTTATATTTATGAATCTATAAATTTATAAGTGGGAGATGATGGTTTCATATTTTAGCAAATTCTGGCACCAGCCTGGTTATCTATGCCTTTTTAATATTGAATAATCATTAATCAGCCAGCTTATTTTGTCAGTACCAACAATGGCAAGAGTATTGTGTAGAAAAATTTTTTTTTTTTTAATTTTTGATTGCAATTAAAATATTTTGAAAAAATTTTATATCATTTCTTACAATCTTATAAAAAATTTTGAAATGAATAAAAAGTCCCACACCAAGAAAAGAGCTCCTTAGTCACTGAACACCAAAGCTTCAACTAACTTTGTAGACTATAGAAAAAATTCCAACAGATATCAAACTTGAAACAAAAAGGTATTAGCGAAGTTCCAAAAATATACTTAACTTGTAAATCCCATCCCGACCTGGCCGCGTTTCAAAGTGAGTCCTTCCTCAGGAGATCTTATTTCTCTTCTTTACCTGAAAAAATGGCTCCATATAATTTTTTTTAGCAGGAAGTGTCTAAACACAAGACGCTCCCATGTTTTTATTCAAAATGGAACTATATCCACATGACCCGGAAACAGCCTATCATCAATCTTCAAAACAGGGGCACCGTGTCGTAACAGTGACAACCAATCAAGTTCTTCATTCCTTCCCGATGGAAGAACTGACTTAAGAGTAAATATCCAAAATTGTTCATGGTAATTTAACCTTGCTACTCTGTCACCTCCCCATATCGGGTTTTGTACTTGTTTAATGTATTGGTGATGGATTTTATTAATTTCAAAATTTTTATAACTTTTCAAAAAAAAAAAATTTTTCTACACAATACTCTTGCCATTGTTGGTACTGACAAAATAAGCTGGCTGGTTGGTGGTTAATGATTATTCAATATTAAAAAGGCATAGGTAATCTGGATGGTACCAATATTTGCTAAAATATAAAACCATCATCTCCCACTTTATAAATTTATAGATTCATAAATATAAATTCATTTAAGTGTAAGATTTAACAAGGTTAGCAAATACTGTAAAAAAAAAAAAAAATGCTCGTTAGTGTCTTTGTTCCTTGCTTTGAGGGTTGACACCGTTGAGTGGAGGTTTTGAATGTAGGATTTAAAAAAAAAAAAAAATTTCTGAAAAAATAAAACACACATATTAGACAGAACACCTCAGAAGTGCACAAATTTATCAAAGGAATCCACAAACCCCATGTTTTCCCATGCTTTATCGGTTGCCAGTGAAACATTAATGCAATACAAATAAGAGAAAAATGATATGGCAATAATAGGATTTAATTTTCTTAAAATAACTCATTTTTCCTTATCAAAAACAAAGTATGCCAAAACTTTGAAATTTTAATTTTAGGAAAAGAAACTTCTAGACAACTGGTCCAGGAGGCCTGGCTGCCAGGCCCCACCCATCACTCACATTGGTAGAGCACAGCTCCATCTTCTTCTCTACAGGATCCACCACAGAATGTTCCTGGATATACGTCAAAGTCAGATTTGTTCCTAGAATCTAAGCCACAGCAATATGTGAGGGACAAGGACTCCTATTATATGAAAACCCACAAAACCCATCAGAGGTTTGTTTAATTGGTTAACAGAACAATGGCAGCGCATCTCTCACCTCACAGCAATGTCTAGCAGATAGCTGCTCAGAGTCCCGACCATTTCTCTCCACTGTTTCTAAAAACAGTAACAGATGGCAGAAAAAAAAGGCCCAGACAGTCCCTTGTCTGCCTGCTGAGCTGCCACAAGTCTTACATGATCTGTGGCCTCCTCTCTCTCAGCCATCAAGGTCCCTTTGTGTCTTTCCCACACTTGCTTGAATTCTATCACTGCCCTGGCTCCTATCACTTCTGCTCCAGATGTTCATCAGCTTTTCCAGTAGCTTCTCGTTCTACGGGAAATGCTTCCTTCTGGCACTTTACTGAAGCCTTCTAGACATCTGAATGTCGGTATCCTAGCTTCCCTTTCCTATCCTTCTTCTAGAGAGGATATCCTTGGCTCCTTCAATCTCTGTTTATGGATCAGTGCAGGCCATGCACTATTTTGCTGACCCTTCTGATACCTCCCTTTACATATCCAAGTACACTATTAGGCCCAAGGTCTAGTTCCAATCTCCCCACCTCCAAATTTTTTTTTTAACACCTAGATTTCTGCACCTTTTGCTTTTTATTTTGTGGGGTAGGTGGGAGGGCAGGAGGAAGATTAGAGCATAAATTGCCAAATTCTTAAACTATGCTCCCAATTCATCAAAGCCAGCTGTTAAAAGATAATCCTAGACGGTAGGCAGCGAGAGCATCTTTAAAAATGACAAAGGCATACCGCTCTGACCAGGCTGGGCAGTCCCCATTCTGTGCTGAGGAGGCGCTGGCTGTGTAACCTGCCCTGGTTATCCAAGCACCGCTCCAGCACATCCACTCCCACCACGCACGGGTTCATGGGATTGGGGTACTTTCTCATGGCTGCTTTGATCACAGTGTCCCACGGGTGGCTGGAAACAAGAGAACAATTAAAAACCCCAATTAAGCAGGAAGGAGGATAACAGTAGTTCACTTTTAAAAGCAGCATCATTAAGCACACATTTCATACTTTGGTTACAAATTTAACTAAGGCAGCTGCTTGCTGAAATCCTACTCTACACCTTGGCATTCAAAATCTGGGTATTGCAGAGCTGGCCCTGATCAGAAGCCCACGCAGCTGGACTCCAGGATGGAGTTTAGCATTTAAAATAAAATCAGAGTGTGCATCCAGAGATTTCATCTTATATTTATTAAAAAGGAAAGAAAATTGAAAGAAAATACAGGAAAAAAAAATAGGACGATAAAGAAAGAACAAGAAATAACTGCACGGCTGGTTTTCAGGTTTGATCATTCAAATAAAAACCCATTGAGACACATAGGTAGAAGATGCAATCCCTGCAGGTAAGGCATCAGAAGTGAGGCACTGGTCCAGGCTACACCCGTGAACAGCTGAGTGAGACTTTGCAAAAAAAGCACTGGCAGCAGATCACAGAAGGGAGGTGGAAGTGAAGGCAGAGCGCCTTTGCCAATGTGGCAGATATCCAGCCGCATGCAGAAGAAACTCATCTGATCAGCAGTTTAGGTTTCACACGCAGACAGCACCACCCCCACAAAGCTTCAAAGGCAGAAATCCTGAGAAGGATCACCTTCAGTCTCATCATCCAGCTCAACAGAGTTCAAGATGGGTTAGAGATCGTGCAGTTAGTGCAGCATCACACTGAAACCGTGGGATAACATGCAGAGGGCCCTTCGCTTTCAGGTTTTATTTTTCCCAGGAATTTACCTGTGTGTATTACAAGAACAACAAAAATGGGAGAGATCAGGAAGAAACAGTGACTCATGCTAGGTATTTTGTTCTTGGAATTATAAAAATACTGAAATTCATGGTAAAAAAAATAAAATAAAAAAGATACAGCATAAACAGGGATTTGAAAAACAAATCCCTTCTATGCCATAAAACATGATTTTGCCTCTCCCATCCCTCCACTATTTTTGCTCAGAATAGAAACAGGGCCAAAGAAAAGAAAAATGCTTTAAATAACCCCCTGGAATACTTAAAACTCAGTAATAAAATTTTATGTTGGGAATGTAAAGCGGGCAACCGCAAGCAGCTGATTTAAAGATACTAAATTTAGAGGAAAGGAAAGTGCAAAAAGGCAGATCAATAAGCTGACAAGCTGATCAATACACCATTTTTGGGCATAATGGGAGATACTGCGGAAGGTCAAGCAACCTCTAAGATTAGAATCTTCAAACAGGAGCTCCGCAGGGATCAGCCCCATCTGCCACACTATTCAACATATACATGCTGCCTTTGTCACCTGCTAGCTGGTTTGGGCATCTCACATTACATATACGCTGCTGATATTCAATTAATACTTCCAATTGGTGACAAAATTGAGAAAAAACATTAAACATAGCCAACATGTATCTAGATATAATAAAACAACTTCTAAACCAAATGGAATTAGTTATTAATATAGAGAAAACAGAATTCCTACATCTAGAATGAAAAAAAAAAAAACATAGCGATCATTCAAAACTCAATCACACTCAATGACAACCAAAAAATACAACTAGCTGAGAAAGTGCGAAACTTTGGAGTGATAATCGATGCGGAACTAAGTATGAAACAACATATCTCTCTAAAAGTAAGGGAAGGATACGCCAAACTTATGACTCTTAGAAGACTAAAACCACTACTAACGCCAACAGACTTCCGATCAGTATTACAAGCCTTAATTTTTGCTAGTACTGACTACTGTAATGCCCTACTACTAAGTTTACCATACACCACAATAAGACCACTACAGACATTACAAAACACAGCTGCAAGAATTCTGACTAATAAAAGTAAAAAAAAAAGAGACCATATCACAGATACCCTAATTGAACTACACTGGTTACCCATTGAGCAAAGAATACAATATAAGACTATGTACCATGCATAAATTAATACATGACGAAAAAGCAGAATGGCTGAACACAGCCCTTCACGTACACGTCCCCCACGGAAACCTGAGATCAGCAAACAAAGCACTGTTAACTATTCCCTCAGTTAAAACAGCCAGACTAACTCAAATAAGGGATAGGGCCCTATCCCTGACAGGATCTATAATATGGAACACAATGCCTTTAGAAATCAGATTGCAAAGAAACATCAAAACCTTCAGAAAAAGTTTAAAAACCTGGCTATTTAAGCAAGCCTACTACAAAGAGAATGGTGAGTAGAATCCAGGGAAATGTAGGATGTGGTCAGTAGAACTCACACACACACACCAGCTTAATCGAACTGTGTGTATTTTATTTTTCTTTCAACAACAAAGGACTAGATTTAAGTATTTATCTCATATCTGATAAAGATAGAATTGGAAATGACTTATCACACCCACCAATTAATATTTATTATGAAACTGTTACAGTATTTTGATGGCACCTGTTTAGTTGATATAATTTAAGACATTTTATGCAACATTTATTTATTTATTTTATTTATTTATTTAAGTTTTTTTATATACCAACATTCAAGACAGTGGTCCCATCATGCTGGTTCACAAGAAACAGGGGTGAAACATGAAGTTATGTCCCTTATTGTGAACTGTTGTGACGGCATCTAGCTTAACGACGGTATAGAAAAGATTTTAAATAAATAAATAAATCTGCTGAAGGCTCTATGGACTTCTGGGGCCAAAATATTTCAATTATTCAGTAATAATTTTATTTATTTAGACTTTTTATATACTGTCGTTCCATATAACAATCACAACAGTTTACAAAAGTTACATTCATACTATAAATCAAAGACAATGACTGTTTAGTTCAGCAGGTTCGTAGTTGTAGTCTTACCAGAGGATTTGATTGGTGTTCTTATTCCCTTGTTTATGTTTTACTTATTTATCAGTATCTTCATTATGCTTTCCTTTGTAACACTAAGCTGCCGATCATAGGTACTCACTTTTCTTAACATGCTCTGCCTTATTTAGGTGTTTGACTGAAAGCCATTTACCCTATAGTTGTATACACGTTGTTGCCGGGGAGGGGTGGGGAGATTCAGTTATTTAACGTATGGAAAATCTGTTGTGATTTGCTGATTTCTCTCAACAGTTCTGGGTTTTTTTGTTATTTTTTTTAAACTTTGTTTAATGTACTGTGGGCAACTGTTGTACATGTTTCTGTTATTGAAATCACTTAATAAAAATATGTTTAAATACAAAGACTAATGACTGTTTACAGAGGTTGTATTGTTAAACAGGAATTAAGATAAATCTAATGAGATGTTTTAATACATTTTAACTAAAGATCTAGGACATCAGGTGATAAATACAGGAATTTATAATATAACAATTTTCACATATTCAGTACGTTGTAATATTCTGACATTCTCTCAATTTAATCCTCATGCTTCAATTAATCTCTCTTGTCCTAGTTATTATAGTTCTTTGCATTCTAATGTTTTTGATGTTTTTAAGTTAGGTTATGTGTGTTTTTGAATAGCCATGTTTTTAGCTCACATTTAAATCTCTTTTTATCTGGTATCAAGCATAACATTTCAGGTATAGATTTCCAAAGCTTTGGTCCCGCTACGGAAAGCACAAGGTCTCTTACTTACATCAGATGTGTACTCCGTATTGCAGGAACAGTCAATAATCCTTTATTTTGAAATCTTAGTGTTTGCATGGTTGTAATGTCACGCCTATCAGACTGCTGTTACTGGAATGAATGATTTTGAATATTAACGTTAATACTTTATAATAGATTGTTATAAACTGAGTGCAGGAGTTTGCAATCTGTTATAAACTGAGTGCAGGAGTTTGCAATCTGTTAGTGACTGACTGCTCAAGTAGCAATCTGTATGGAGAAGATGTTTTGTGGGAGGAGCAGTCAGATAGGAGGAGCAATCTGTAGAGAAAGCTCTGTGTAGCGGGCTCCTGAAGAGGGAGGAGTCAGCAATCTTGTAGTATCTCAGATATCGTCTTGCTAAGGTGTAGCAATCTGTAATGAATCTGATATAGCTATGGTGGATCCCTGGGCCGATGCCAGATGACCACGATCTCGGGAGGATACCCCAGGAGGGACCACCGGCTAGGCTGGAGTATGGAGATAGACACACATTAGTTCTTTTATTAGACAGGTATTTAGAAACCACCAGAGGTGGCACTAGTGAGCTCATATGCCCGGCAGGGCAGTAGTCCCTCAGGTACCGGAACAACGATCCCAGGATGGCTGAGCTGTAGAAAGTGAGTAGGCAGAGTTCATGAATAGAACTATTTATTTTATTTAGTCAGATTTATATACCGACTTTCAAATTCATATGAAGTCGGTTTACAATAGCAAATTCAAAAACAATCAAATCACCGAACACAAACACCTAATATTTCCTAAATATAATACTATCCTAGGACAGTAATTGCAATTCCCTATTCTTATCACTAGATGACAAAACTCACATAAGGTCTCAAGGAAGCTCAGGAGCTGGAAAGCATTAGGCCCTCGAGGAGCGAGTACGCGCTGAGAGAGCGATGGTAACTCACAGTTGTTTGTAGAAGTGATAACTTCCAGGCAGTAGAGAATCTTCAGAGTGTTTAGGAACATGGGCCCTCGAGGAGCGAGTACCGGTTCCTATCTGTGATCTGAAATAAGGAAAAGAGCGAGGCCCCCGAGAAGCAGGTACCTCTGGTAAGTCCAAGGAGGCAGAGTAGCTTGGATCCGAATCTGTGTCCGTCCTTGCTAACTCGATTTGTTAGCGTTTTCAAAGACCTTTAAATGTTGGAAGCAGATGACGTCATCCCAGGGGGAAGCCCCTGAGGTTCGCGCCCTTGCTGGTACAAGAGTCGGGACGTGGGCACGCGCCCTAGGCATCAGGACAAGATGGCGGAGTTGCAGTGTCGAGCCGGTGCGGGTGTGCCGGAGGGAGACGCCGTGGCAGCTAGCCGCCACAGAGGTAGAGAGGGCAGAGTGAGGGCGTCGAGCAGCGACGGATGCAACATAGATTCAGGACTATACTGGCAACCAGTGCAGTTATTTCAGGGAGGGTGTGATGTGATCAAATTTCCTAGTTCCTAATAAAAGTCTTGCTGAGGCATTTTATAATAATTGTAATGGTTTAAAGAGACATTCTGGAAGATCAAGGGTAAGGAGGTACAGTAGTCTAGGTTTGAGAAAATTAAAGCTTGCAATACAGTATGAAAATCTTCAAAAGTGAATAATGGTTTCAACGGATGTAATATATGCAACTTGGCGTAGCCTGCATTAATTAATGTATTGATGTGCTTTTTTCATAGTAAGGTTTTCATCTAGCTGGATACCTAAATCCCATACTTGACCTGAGGGAGTAATTTGAAAAATTACCCAGGTCTAGAGGCAGAGGTTTGACTATAGAAGAATTTCTACTTAACCAAATGATTTCAGTTTTTTGGGGGTTTAATGTTAGTTTAAGTTGAGATAGTTCTTGTTGTATTGCTTTCATTGAGGTTGAGAGTGTCGATGCAGTATTTTCAAATGTTTTGGAGAATGGAATGTAAGATTGTATGTCATCAGCATACAATAAGAAAGTAATTCCATAATCTGCCTGTAATTTACATGGAGGAAACAAATATTGAATAGTGTTTCCGAGAATGCTGAACCTTGAGGGACATCTGTATCAGTGTTAAAGGTATCAGATCTGTGATTGCCCAATTTGACGTGGAATGTCCTATTAGATAGAAAGGAAGAAAACCATCTGAGAACACTACCGTCAATCCCAATATTTGTCAGCTGATGGCATAACAGCGTATGGTCCACAGTGTCAAAGGCGGCTTTTAAATTAAATAGCACAAGAAAATATGATTTATCTGAGTTAAACCCTAGTAGAACAGAGTCCATTAATGAGAGGAGTAAAGTCTCAGTTGAGCGAGGTTTCCTAAATCCAAATTGGTTAGGGAAGAGAATATCTTGGTCTTCTTTCAAATACTTTTGAGAGAAAAGACAAATTGAATATTGGAGGATAGTTGTCCCAAGCAGTTCTCTTTTTTTAGGACTGGTTTTATCACAGCTTGTTTTCACCTCTGTGGAACAGATCCTTCTGAGAGAGAATGATTAGTTAAGGTTGCTCTTGTCAGAGTGATAACACTGTGTTCTTGTTTCAAGGAACTGGCTGGAATTGGGTCGCATAGGTGATTAGCAGGATTCATTTTATTAATGATCTGACTAATTTCAAGATTAGTTACTCTGTCCAACATGGTCCATTTAGCCAGATCATGTGGTTCTGCAGGCACTTTTGTGGGCGAGCAGATAGAGAATAGAGTTTGACCTACTGATTTTATCTAAGAAAGAGGTGGCAATTTCATTGCAAGCATCCTTTGGGAAGTTATAGTTTCTCGAGATGGATAATATGGGGTCCTTAATTAAGTATTTAACATTCAAAGAACAATTTAGAATTAAATATTATCCCATGAACCTGTTTAGCATAGTAATCTTTTTTGGCTTTATTAGTTAGTGCAAGGTATTTTGTTAGGAGAGATCTATATTTTCCTAGGGATTCAGCAGATAGAAATTTTGAGAAACAATGGCGGAAATGCCTAAGGGTCTGTTTAGTGTATCTTAAATAGTCATTGTACCATGGCTTCTTTTGTTTAGAGGTATTCCTTTCTTTATTAATAGTTTCTGTCTGGACTGGACTTAGGTTTTCAGCTATGTCATTGATAATATGATCCCAGGAATCAAATGCTGAGGAGGCATTAGCTTGATTTAATTAAAGAAGGGGGTTTTTTGTTGTTTTTTATTGATTCTACCAGTACTTACATGTCTATCTTTTTTCTGAAGGTAAAAGTTTGATTATCTTTTTTTTTTTTTAGTTCAGTTGAGGAAGATTATTTCCTTCTTTATTAATTGGTAATCAGACCAGTATAGTGTGGGAAGTACTGATTAGACATTTTCTGGTATTGGCAAATATTAGGTCTAGAATATGTCCTGCTTTATGAGTTGCTTTAGAAACAACTTGGGACCATCCCAAAGCATCCATTGTCACAGACCGCGGTTCTCAGTGTTTGATCTGGTTTCTTACGAAGGTTAAAGTCTCCTACAATTATGGTAGATTCTGGTGATGGAAACACATTAGCGAATAATTCAATTAGTGGTGAGCAATCTTTCTGTAGTATTCCTGGGGGACAATAGACCAGTCCTAAGTTAAGTTGAGGGGATTTCAGAATTGCCACCTCATGGGGAGGGTTAATCTGTACTTTGTATGGTACTAGTTTTAGTACTTTTTTTTTTTTTTTTACTAATTATAAATAAACCTCCACCTTTTCTTTTAGGTCTAGGAAAATGGAATACATCATCATTAGGATGCAAAATTTGGTTTAAAAGCACATTATATTTGTCATTCAACCAGATTTCAGAAATGCAAAAAAAAAAAAAAAAAAGGATTTGAATCCTCTACCAGGTCATTGATCAGAGGGATATTTTTAGACAGAGACTCAACATTTAATAAGAGCAGAGTGAACATTAAGCAGGAAGAGATAACAAAGGAGTTGTATACAATTCTGGTTGCCGCATCTCAAAGATATAGTTGTGATGGAGAAGGTACAGAGAAAGGCGACCAAATGATAAAGGGGATGGAACAACTCCCCTATGAGGAAAGGCTAAAGAGGTTAGGGCTGTTCAGCTTTGAGAAGAGACGGCTGAGGGGAGATATGAAAGAGGTCTTTAAAATCATGAGAGGTCTAGAATGGGTAAATGTGAATTGGTTATTTACTCTTTCGAATAGGACTAGGGGGTACTCCATGAAGTTAGCATGTGGCACATTTAAGACTAATCGTAGAAAATTCTTTTTCACTCAACACACAAACTCTGGAATTTGTTGCCAGGGAATGTGATTAGTGCAATTAGTGTAGCAGGGTTTAAAAAAGGTTTGGATAAGTTCTTGGAGAAGTCAATGACCTGCTATTTATCAAGTTGACTTAGAAATAGCAACTGCTATTAATTGCATCAGTAGCATGGGATATACTTAGTTTTTGGATACTTGCCAGGTACTTGTAACCTGGATTGGCCACTGTTGGAAACAGGATGATGGGCTTGATGGACCCTTGGTCTGACCCAGAAGGGCAATTTCTTATATTACTTATCATAGGGGAGACCAAATTTGCAATCATTCTTGGCTTCTCGCTTGGGATACTCTTTAGATCACCATATAAGCCCCATCCTAGAATAGGTTCAATGTAACGCATCTAATCCATGACTGTATCAATGCACGTTGGGTCTACACTTCAGGTCTTCACAAAGGGGTGCAAAGGGGCAAGCGCCTTTACTGTGCTCTTTTGTGCACGCACCTTCAGTGTCACAGCCGCAGTGATGGGCTTTCGATGAGTGAGCAGTAGCCAGGCCCAGCCTTATAGGTGCCAGCATCTCCCTTGTTGCTCCGGGGGGGGGGGGGAAGGAAGCATCCTCACCTCCGTTTGCCCTGCCATCCGATGGAGGAGGCGGTCAGGCAACTGCTGCGGCCGCTGCACTAGACTTAGTAATTATGGGAGTACTACACTTTCAGTGCATACATCGCAATTTACATTGTAAAACTAAACATGGAAGGAAATGTGATTAACTTACTTATATATTAGAATTCATATTAAAGCTAGCTTTCATCCCACAAATAAAATTGGCATTTGTCAACCTGCTCAATGTTAAACCTGAGTGAGGAAGATAATCTAAGAATACTGAATTGGTTTCTGCAGAGGAACCTTTCAGAATTTTTTTCAGTAATGTTCTCAATTATTAAAGGAAGACTTTATTTAATAAGAAAATGTTCTCAAATGAGAAACTCTGGGACAGTAAGGAAATACTGTAGCAAATAACTGCATATTCTCAAACCATCTGCCAAGAGACCACTGGATGTGTTTTATGTGTTTTGGAACAAAACTGATCTCAGGCATTCAGATGCATATCAGATAGACTGAGAAATTAAAAACAGTTTTCACATCATTCCCAGATTTTTTTATGTTTAGCTAATACTACAAAAAATGACCACACTAGTACTTTCAAGTGGTGCTTCCTAACCTTTCTGCCAGCTGAAAGTTGTTTTGGGCTAGCAGCTTTCAACTTCATGAAGTCAACCATTTCAGTCTAAATGGCACACTGATCACGGCTTAGAGCAGAACTACCGTAGGGAAAAGCAAAACGGTATCCACTGCACCCTGAAAAGTTCCTTCCCTCAAGCTATGATGCATCCCGCAGCACTCCCTCCATCTTCAACTGAAATTAACCCAAGAGTCTCTAATCCATGCAGGGTACAATCCACCGAAAATCACCCGCAGCTAAAAAAAAAAGATAAAACCAGCAGATAGAGCCCTAACAGGCGAATAACCATCAAGCCCATGCAGGTTCTTTCTACTGTTCCCTTTTGTCACCATACCTAACTCAGCGCGGGCTTAGATCGGAGAAAACAAGAGGAGGAGGAGGAGGAGGACGCTGCCAGTGCCGGCACACGACCGAATCACTGTAAGGGGGCGGACGAGAGGGAGAAGGGTTCGCTCCGGTGCATCTGCCGCTTCCTGCGCCGAACGCCCACTCTCTACCCCCCTGCGTCCGATCGGAGCCTCTCACCTGAAAACGTGCTCGGAGCTCCAGATCTTCATTGCTACGCAGCCGCCCGCGGCCTCCAAAACCGCACGCGCTCACCCGAGTACCCGGTGCTCCGCCAGCCCGGCTCAAGCCGGCTCCCGCCCGGGAGAGGCCAAAGGTCACATATTGCGTAGAAAGTGCGTCACGCGGTCCCCTGCCGGAAACCGAGACCTTGTATGGTCACTGGCTCGTCCGTCTGGCGATGAGACAATGCTGGGGGGGAGGAGGCGATGTGACGTGAGCAAGGGGAGGAGCTCCAGAATCGCGGGAAAAACTGGCCAGGCTCGCTATTTGGAACCCGCGGGAAGTGATCAGCTGTTTGGGTGGGCTGTCAAAACTTTTATAGAGCAGAGAAAAGAAAGGAAGGAGGAGTGGGTGTCTGGTACGGGGTGGGGAAGGGGAGGAGGAAAAAAGGAAAGGAGGGCAGCATAGAAGAGAGAAAAGGAAAGAAGAGAGAATGAGAAGAGCAAAGAGGAGGAGGAGGGCATTGGAGAAAGGAAGGGAGTAAAAGGGAGGGAACAGCAGAGGAGGGCCAGCAATGAAGCTGTGCATTGCTGTAGAGAGAGGGGGAATCTAGTTAGCGTGCTGCTGCAAGACATACTGACAGAATTGTGAGCAGCTCTACTGCCAGAAGGAAGGAGACCTGGAGGAGCTGCAGAGAAGAGAGCAGACCAGAGTAGCAGGAGGAGCCGGCTTCTGCTGTAGAAACTTTCAGGCCAATACAGTAAAGAGCGGCCGGGCTTGCACACTTTTTAACGTGAATTAGACGCGCGACTCAGTATATGCTCTTACGCGTCTTTAGCGCATGACGAAAACGACGCGTTACAATAAGCGCCCGCCGCTTGACAGTCAGCATCAGACAGCGTCATGGACTACATGTATATATTGGCTTTGGCGATCTTTTTCCTACGGATGAGAACCAGAATAAGAAATGCTCAGTGAGCGAATTCTAGACAGCCGATTGGAGACAACAGCCAACAGGAGAACCCGGCAGCAAGACCAGAGGAGGTATGTATATGTGTTGTTTGTGAATATCCAACGGTAGCATCTATCTCTGGGCGTCTCTGAGGTTCCGCGGGTCCAGCGGAGACATGGACGCCTCTACAGACACCGGGAGAAGGATGCTACGCCCGACCTTCCTCCGGCGTCTAGAATTAGGCATCTCTGAGGCTCCGAGGGTCCAGCGGAGACATGGACGCCTCTACGGACCCCGGAGAGAAGGATGCCATTCAAGGCCTTCCTCCAGCATTTAGAATTAGGCGTCCCTGAGGCTCCACTTCTATATATTTGTTAAATGAATAATCAAGATGTATTAGGTTATGCTGATTTTCTTGTGTTGTTTTTCATGCAGGCACAGCAGGACAGAGTTGTCCGTGCACAGGACAGGGCCATCGGCAGACCAGGATGTATCATTCACCCACAGACAACTCTCTTTGGCATATCCGAGTGAGATGTAGTCCGAACCTACCGGTTCAGCTCACGAGTAATCCTGTTCCTCTATGATGATCTGCGCTGCGACCTTGAGCCCCTGGCCAATCGCCACCATGCTGTGCCAGGGTTGACGAAACTTCTTGGTGCCTTACATTTTTTTGGAACCGGAAGTTTTCAAAACCTCGTGAGTGTCATTGCAGGAATGACACAGGCCTCCTTCTCACGGCATCTGGCACAGGTCTTGAAGGCCATGATGAAGCAGATGAGGAAGTGCATCGTGTATCCTACAGATCCAGTGGAGCTGTAACAGTATCCTGGGAGCTGCCATGACTCCTATATTCTGGCACATTCATCTATGGGGACCCATTTCCCAGAGGGGAAGTATGGTGAAGGCTGGCTAATTGGTAAGTGACATTGGCTACGGCCTGGGATTCTATGTCATGTGTACAGATCTGGGATGTTCGGAATACAATTATGTGTGCATTTATATATGTGATGTGTTTATGATGTTAAGCGCTGTGAAGTTGTTTTTGATGCATTCCTGATTATTCCCCTTAGAGGTGATGGCGGCTACGGCTGTAAGCCCTAGTTGCTAACTCCACTCCAGTCTCCACGCACTGCGGCCGAATAACGCTACAATGAGACTCATGGCAGCACCAGAAACGTGATCGAGTGGACTTTTGGAGTTCTGAAAGGATGATTCCGATGTCTGGATCACTCTGGGGGAGCCCTGCAGTACAGTGCAGAAAAGAAGGCTAACATAATTGTTGCCTGCTGCATGCTACACAACATTTGTCAGCGATTTGGTGTGGATGCAGAGGTAGCAGAAAACTTGCCGCCAGATCCGCCTGTGGAACCAGCAGCTGAGGCGGACAACACTGCATTGGGAATGATGTCCGATGAAGGATCATTGAATCTTATTTCTCGTGTAAATTCTTAACTGTTATACATTCATTTCTCCATACTGATGTGGTGCTTTTATTGTAGTACATAGCTTTGCAAAATTCGATATATAATCGTTTTAATGCATATACAGTATGTTTAATCTTGTGTTTCTTTCAGGAGCTGTGATCCATCCATCAAACCATTTCCCAGCAAGCAGAAAAGTTGATTTAAAATAACAAATAATAGTGAAACAAATAAAAAATTTTTGGAATTTTTCCTTGTCTTCTCTGTGTTTTCCACTGCTTCATTTATAGTTCTTGAAGTATAAAATCAATAAATTGTGTTCCGATTTAATCCTCAATAAATTGCTTCCTTTCCTTATATTATAGGTTCTTACGTTATGTTATTTCGGTGTCCATGATGCTCCGTGAACTAGCGGAGACATGGACGCCTCTACGGACACCGGGAGAAGGACGCAGCGTTAGGCCTTCCTCTGTCGTCTACAGTTAGGCGTCCCTGCGGCTCCATCGGAGACATGATGAACGCCTGTATGGACGCCGGGAGAAGGACGCCGCACCAGGCCTTCCTCTGGTGTCTACAATTAGGCGTCCCTGCGGCTCCGCGGGTCCATCGTAGACATGATGAACGCCTGTACGGACGCCGGGAGAAGGACGCCGTGCCAGGCCTTCCTCCGGCATCTACAATTAGGCGTCCCTGCAGCTCCGTGGGTCCATCAGAGACATGATGAACGCTTGTACCGATGCCGGGAGAAGGACGCCATGCCAGGCCTTTCTCCGGCATCTACAATTAGGCGCCCGGACATGGAGGGTAGCGGGGCCTCTGATCATGGACGTCTGGGTAGCGAGGCCTGCCTCCGACCACGCCATGAACGTTGGTCGGAAAGAGGCGGGAACGTCCATGGTCGAAGGCCCCCGCTACCTTCCAACGTCCATGGCCGCTACCATGAGCACATGGAAAGGCTGATACCTCTGCACTGGCTTCCTGTACAATCCAGAATTCATTATAAAGTATTAACTCTAATTTTTAATATCATCAACATTAACCTATGCTTAATTGGAGTGACACTTCAACTATAAACACTACAGAGACCCCTAAGATCACAAAACAAAGGACTTCTAACAGTGCCTACTACACGGAACACACTCCTAACACAAATAAGAGACCAAATGTTTTCCATAGCAGGACCCAAGCTGTGGTACTGCCTTCCTGAATCATTTTGTCAGATAACCGAAAGAACTTTAAACGTGAACTGAAAACATGGCTGTTTAGAAATGCATATGATTTGGCATAAAAACCAATATGCTGATAACTCCACTGATAATGTTAGCACAATGAACATTAAGTACTGAAAGACGTAAAGTGAAATGATAGTAGAATTAGAATTTGTTTATATCATTGTGTTGACCTAGAAAATGTATTAATATGACCTAGATTATGTATTTGCTGCAGTGCTGAATGATTGTTGAACCAGAATGCAAATGTTGACCAAGAATATGAATACTGATTTAGTAAACCGTTGTGATCTTCTTTTGCAACAAAGATATATAAAACTCCTAAATAAATAAATAAATACATTATATATACACAAATGTTTAGTTTTGAAACTGCCCCATTCTTTTAAATAGTCAACTTTGTTTTTTATATATATAAAATAAAGCACCATCTATTGTATAAATGTGGATCATTCGCAATGAAAAAATGCTAGCTCAAGTAATCAAACACACATAAAGAGAGACAAGAGGAAGTTTATCCAGCTAACTTTGCTATCCAAACAGTGACTGAATCTGGACCTCTTGAAGTGCATGGAGCACAAGAATGATGCAAGGTACACTGAGTACAACAAGGGGCGTAAACAACCTGATAATAAGAGCAAACCCTCAGGGAAGGAATTAAGAGAAACAAAACAGGGCAGTTATGAGAGAGAGTCTAGATGTAGGCCAAGTTTTTATTTATTTATTTTTTTCTGGAAGGTAAAGTAAAACGTTTCCAGGCATAGCTCTAGAGATATTTTGTTTTCATATTTTGAGCACAAAGCAGCTGAATCCACAAAGTCTCCTGCATGTTACCCATAGCTGAAGCTAGTGGAGGGAAGGACCAAAGTTCCCTTGTGGGTCTGTAGGTGAGCAGCAGTTGAGAAAGATACTCAGGAGACAATGATTCAGGCAGCTGAAGACAAGGCATGGTGTTTTGAATTTTACCTTACTGTCAACTGGGAACTAGTCTAGCTTCTGCAAAACTGGCTTCACATGGTCAGAGGATTTCCCTCTCCCAAGGCCTTGCTGCTGTGCTCTGTAAAAGCTGGAGGCACATGAGACTGTATTGTGAGATACTATGGAATAGGCAGTCTATGAGGTTCAAAATAAATGCATGTATAATGGTACTTAGATCGCATTTCTACCACTACTACTACTGCTTAACAGTTTTATAGCACTACATGACCTACGCAGTGCAAAGGAATTGTGCAGCTGACGAATTTAGCACATGTGTGCAAAGGAGTTATCTTGATTTTACATAAGATTATTTACAGAAATTTAAGAATAGTAATAATGAGGTCCTTATTCAGTCACTGTCCAGATAGCAAAGTTCAATGGATAAACTTATCTGGCTAACCTTGGAGGTATTTTTAATAGTGCAGCTGCACCATTGAATATAGCTAGCTATTCTAAAGTTAGCCAGCTAATTTTAGGGCAGCTCTTTGGCCCAACCAGACTTAGCCAGATAAGTTAACAGCCTAGAGAATGGTAAAATCTGCATTAGGTTTGCCACCTGGCTCCATGTTATAAGGTAGACCATCATAATAGGCATCATCAGCAAAATGTAATTAAACATTTTAACTGTCTTCTGCTTTATGTGTAATCATTGGTCTACTGCAATGTCCCACATGTATTTTTTTCTTTTTTTGTTATGCACTTTTTCAGTTATATCAAATAAACACTAATTTTACGAGTCAAATGGTCATAATAATAGTTCTATGTACTATATTGACCCCCTTCCTATTTCATGTACAACATTTGACGCAATTGAGCAAAGGTTTAATGACCGTCATACTAGGTATCATAGTGTGGTAATTCAACCATGATCACTCAACCTTATATATAATCATCGGTCAGTCCATGTATTTTTTATGTTTTTTTTGTATGTGAATTACACCCGTGAACACAATTCTTTATGTTTTTTCAATAACCAGTTCCCAAATTCATGTATTCATACGTCTTCAAATACTAGTATTCAATGTAGTACTTATCTCATCTTGACACGCTTTTTTTCTGCTGAAAACCAACCATTCTGCCAGCATATATCTCGAGGTTGTGGTCTTTTTTCACAAGCTCACTTCTTATCCGCTCATTTCTTGCTCATGATAATCTTACACACAAGCTCACTTCTTGTCCGCTTACTTCTTGCCCGACACTGTACCGTGTTTCGGACTTAACCATGTCCTTCATCAAGGGCTGTATATCTGCGTATTTAGAGAGCATGGCTGCTCTAAATACGTGACCTTTCCGAACTGTATTTGATCTTAGCTAAGCATCATTTTTGGTTTACATAATAATAGTTCATCAACTTATCTTATATGAATAAACTGTAGAGCTCGCTGGCTGCGGAGTCCCGCAGTTGGCTTCCCTCACTCGTCAGGGTCCCGAAGCTGCTCCCTCCAATTCCACGGCAACAGGAGACCACCGCCACCGATGCGCCTTTTCCTTGTGGGTCAGGAACGCCACCAG
Source organism: Rhinatrema bivittatum (assembly GCF_901001135.1). Taxonomy (NCBI): domain Eukaryota; kingdom Metazoa; phylum Chordata; class Amphibia; order Gymnophiona; family Rhinatrematidae; genus Rhinatrema; species Rhinatrema bivittatum. The sequence continues at coordinate 572,153,062 of NC_042616.1, forward strand.
CACAGATACCTGACACCCAACAGCAACTCTAAGCACGCACAAGCACCTCTCCAAGGATCTTAAAAGGGCCACAGCCGGAGAATTTCCCGCAGTCCCCATCCTAACGTCATCAAGCAGGGACTACTTAAGCCTAGTCCCTGCTCTTCAGCCTTGTCTCTGCAACAGGTCATCTCCTTGGAGAAGCTGGTTGTCTGCTTTGCGATCCTGATCTTGTGTTCCTGCCTTGTGTTCCTGACCTGGTGTTTCCCAATCATGTGTTCCTGCTCCCTTGCTCTGATTTCTCTCTTTGCCCCCTCGACATCCTCATCCTGTCTCCTTTGGACTGATTTCTGGTCTTGACCCTTGGACTGTTTAACAGATTCTGTTGCCTGCCGCCTGTCTCGACCCTTGGACTGTTCACCAGATTCTGCTGCCTGCCACCTGTCTCGACCCCTGGACTGTTCACTGGATTCTGCTGCCTGCCACCTGTGTCGACCCTTGGACTGCTCACCGGATTCTGCTGACTCCTGCCTCGACCCTTGGACCATTCACCGGACTCCACTGTTCGCCTCTGTCATGGGCCCAAATCACCACAGCTCCGTGATCCACTTTCCGATGACGAGGACCTGTTGGGTCCTTCTCTACAGGTAGTTTTGACCTCATCTTAGCTCAGGGTCCACCGTCGCTTCATAAACACCAAATAACCACCACAGGCTAACGGCCAAGCAGAAAGAACCAATCGGACCCTGAAGACTTTCCTCCGCTCATATGTGAACGACCAACAGGACAACTGGTCCGATCTGCTGCCTTGGGCAGAATTGTCGCATAATACCCATGTTGCTGCCATCAACGATGTATCGCCATTTTCCGTGGTGTTTGGTCGACAACCACGCTTACCACTGCCAGTACCCCTCTCGGTTCCCTCGCCAGCCGCTCAGTTCACGGCCCACATCATTTGTCAGGTGTGGAACCAAGTCAAGGAACGGCTCGACCAGGCCGCCAAACATTCCAAACGGACTTCAGATGCCCACAGATGTCCCGCTCCACTCTTCCGTCCTGGCCAGAAAGTGTGGCTAAGCACTTGTCATATAAGACTGCGACTCCCTTCACACTGCCTGGCACCGAAGTTCATCGGCCCATTCCCAGTCCTACGGAGAGTGGGAGCAATGTCCTACCTATTACAATGTGCCATGGGCATTCATAACACCTTCCATGTTTCCCTGTTGAAGCCGCTAGTCTTATCCTGGCCCTCTCAAAGAGATCCGTCACCACCCCGGATCTCCACTGAACCTGATACGACTCTTCAGGTATGAGAAGTACTCGACGTCCGTCGGTGTCGAGGCAGATGGGAATACATCTTATCCTGGGAGGGTTACGGAACCAAGGAGAACTCGCAGGAACCATCGCAAAATATCCTTGACAAGGACCTCCTTAGAGCCTTCCACAGGGCTCACCCTGAAAAACCTTGCCCACTTAGAGGGAGGCCTAGAAGGGGGGGTACTGTTGCGCGCCCCATCCGCACTCGGCCCGCGCAAGGGCCTGCTCACCTTTCCAACTCCACTGCAGGTCCCGAGTCGGCCTCTCCGGCAGCAGCTGCAAGCTCCTCCAGGCCTCAGCCTATCTTGTCAATGTCTTACATTTAACTTATCAAGGCTTATGCATTATCTTATTTTCTTCTGATGGATCCTTCTTCCAATTTCTGAAAGAAGATCCTTTGGCTAAAATATCCTCTTTCATCCCACCTTTTCATCATGTCGGTAATCGTTTTGCCTTCCTTCCACCTTTCTTAATGCATGGAATACATCTGGTCTGTGCTTCTAGGATGGTATTTTTTAACAATGTCCATGCCTGTTGCACACTTTTTACCTTTGTAGCTGCACCTTTCAGTTTTTCTCTATTTTTCTAATTTTATCAAAGTCTCCCTTTTGAAAGTTTAGCGCTAGAGCCTTGTGTTGGGTTTGTGGCATATTTGTGGACTCTTGGTCGAAGTGGTGATGACTCCTCCCACGGGGAGGGGCCCCGTGGGGAACCACAACGATTGGCTAGACTCTTAGTAAGCAGACACTGAGGAAAGGAAGCTTTATTATACTGCTGTTGATAAGGTTGAATCTTGCCTAAGGAATGGACAGTACTGTAGTCCAGCGATATCACAGTAAGCTCAGACAGTCTCTGTAGTAGATGGTCTCATCCACTCGTTCAAGACCTCTCATGATCTTAAAGACCTCTATCATATCCCCCCTCAGCCGTCTCTTCTCCAAGCTGAACAGCCCTAACCTCTTCAGCCTTTCCTCATAGGGGAGCTGTTCCATCCCCTTTATCATTTTGGTTGCCCTTCTCTGTACCTTCTCCATCACAACTATATCTTTTTTGAGATGCAGCGACCAGAATTGTACACAGTATTCAAGGTGCAGTCTCACCATGGAGCAATACAGAGGCATTATGACATTTTCCGTTTTATTAACCATTCCCTTCTGTCATGAATCCTTCCCGCGGGTTTCCCCCGCGAGCAGGCTCCTTACCTCCCTGCTGCTGCCTTCCCGATGCGGCCGGACGCTGCCGACATTGGGCCTTCTCCGTGGCCGGTGCCGCGGACTCCATTGCCTGTGCGGCCCGGAGGCCGCCCATCAGCTCTCCTTCACCGCGGCAGGAGCAGTGTACTTTGGGCTGCCTCCCCGGCACGGCAGGCCTGCCGCCATGCTTCTTCGCGGCTGGAGCCGCCGCCGAACTCAGCGTCATCTTCGCGGCCAGAGGCCGCAATCCCTGGGCTTGCCTGGCGACCGGAGGTGCCTCTGCTTCCTCCTGCAGCGGCGGGAGACGCTGCCGACATCGGGGCCTGCTCCTCGGCCCAGCCCTGCTTCGTCCTCATCAGCGTCTGTGCAGGGCCGCTGACCATGGTCTTGCACAGCTTCCTGTTCCTGCTCCTAGGCGCGCGGCCGCGCCTCCTTGCTAGATTTTAAGGGCCCACGGCCGGATATGCCCTGGGCCTCACCTAAGGACTGTTTCCTATGTCAGCCCTATAAAAGGGCTGCTCCTGCATGTCACCCTTGCCTTGCATCGGAGTTACTTCACTCCTGGAAGTCCCTATCTTCCAGCGCTACGCCAGGTTTCCATCTTCGTTGGAGCTCCATGTCTCATCTGTTCTTGTGGTCCGTGTCTTCATCTCTTGAGGTCTCTCGTCCAGGCTTCCTGATGTCTCGCTTCCCGATGTCTTGCTTCCTGATGTTTCAGCCTTCCTGATGTTCCTCTCCAGTTCCTTCCAAGTTCTCCTGACCTGCCAGCTCCATGGTTCTCCGGGTGACACTTTCTCCGTCATTGGAGTTGCCTGCAGCTGGATTCGTTTCATGCGCTCCAGTCTTCTTGACCTGCCAGCTCCATGGTTCTCCGGGTGACACTTCTCCATCATTGGAGTTGCCTGCAGCTGGATTTGTTTCCTGCGCTCCAGAGTCTTCCTGACCTGCCAGCTCTTGCGTTTCTCCGGGTGACACCGGCTTCGTCATTGGAGTCTCACCGGGGCTGGATCCTCTTCCTGCGCTCGTCCGAAAGGGCTGGGAACGGTCGGAGGACGGTTCATCTACCAACATCAACTTGTTGGCTCAGGAAGCATGCAGGTATGGCAGAGGGTAAGACCTTGTCTCCATCCATGCTGGGACAAACCACCAACCCTCGGTTCGGTCCTAGATTCTTCTGGGATCGGGCCGAGGCCCAAGGGCACACTAAAACCCCTCAGCTGGGATCGCTCCCAAGCATTCCCTGAAAACACAACAGAATGCAAGGCCATGTGTCCGGTGAACGTGTTCCGGCGATGGACCCGCTTTGTTCCTGGAGTTTGTCTTCAGAGTCTCCGTCTGTGTTCCTGGACTTGTATTGGGACCTAAACATTTTTTTTTTGTTCAGGATTTTTGCTACGACCTGCTGGAGGCGCCAGTTGTCTGGATTTTATGACCCGCAGGAGGCGCCTGCACCCCAACTGGTTTGCTGGTTCCAGTTTCCTACCCTGGGGTTCCCTCCCCCAGGTCTTCCTGACATTTCTTGTGGTTTCTTGTCTTGTTTGTGCTGTTTTCTTGTCTTCTTTCGTCCTGTTTTTAGTTTGTCTGTGCTGTTTTCCGTTTGTGCGTTTTGTTTTCCATTTGTGCTGTTTGTCTATTTGGTTTGTGTTCGCTTGTTTTTGTTGTTCGCTGTTTTGCTCGTTTGTGCTGTTTTTCTTTGTTGATCATCGGTGCTGTGTGCCATTGCGCATGTTGCTGATGTGTGCCATTGCACGTGTTGTTGTTGTGTGCCGTTGCATGTGTTGCTGTTGTGTGCCGTTGCGCGTGTTGTTGCTGTGTTGTTTTTGCTCCTCTGTGCGGTTGCTTGTTTGTGCTGTGTTTTGTTTTGCTTGTTTGTTTGTGCTGTGTTTTGTTTTGTTCTTCTTGTGTGGTTTCTTGTGGTTTGTCTTTTCCTGTGTTTCTGCAGTTTCTTGCTTGTTTCATTTCAGTCCCCGGGATTACCAGCTTCCGTTTTTGGACCCTTGATCTCCCTCTGTTCGGTATGGTCTGATACCTTACTTTCTCAAGCTGTTGACAGGAGGCTTGAGGAGGGGGCCTTTGAGGAGGGGATACTGTCATGAATCCTGCCCGCGGGCTTCCCCCGCGAGCAGACTTCTTACCTCCAAGGATTGCGTGTTCCAGTGAACAAAGGCGCATCATTTTTTTAAACCAATGATCATAACTTGGGGCTTCTGAACCCACCCAATTTGCTAAAATAACCTGTTTACTAATCACGCCTGCCTTTGAAACAAAAAGGAGTTCAGAGGCTGGTAAAGGAGGGATTACTGAGTCGTCCATCCCAAACAGCCAAAAATTAGGATCTGGTGGCAGTGTTTGTTTCAGAATGGCGGAGCAGGTTTGCCTTACTTGTTTCCAAAAATTTGAAATCTTTTCACAATCCCAAAAGCAGTGAAAGTAGGTGCCATCATATCCCGCGCATTTTGGGCAATGGGGTGTCGGTGCAAATTTCATTTGGTGGGCGCGGTAAAGGGTAATATGGCTCATCCAAAGAAATCTGTACTGTGTTTCCTGTAACAGTATATTTTCAGAGATATCCCGTACAGCCTCAAAACATGTCAAATTCTGTATATGTTAGGGAAAATAGGATCCATCCCTGCCATCTGCTATATAACTTTTGTAAAGGTTGGGCATTTGAATATCCCATCAATTCTTTGTAAAGGGAGGAGACAGAGGACTTTGTCCCCTTCCCCTTCTGAACTACCTCCTTTAACTTATGAACAGCTGGTGTATCTGCTAAGTATCGCTTTTCCTTATTTATAAAATGGATAACTTGGAGATATGCATAGTGGTCCTCCGCCGGTAAGGAGTATCTTTGTTGGAGGATTGAAAACTGTAGTACTGTCCCTGTTTGCCTATCGTACACGTCCAAGATGTAAGTGAGACCCCTACTGTGCCATCTTTGAAACGTTCCCCCTAGCTTCCCCGGAGGAAAGAGGTCATGCCCTATGATAGTAAGAAGTGGTGTAACGGGGTTTGGTAAAGTCCCTATTTTGCAGAGTAACTGCCAGGCTTTTCGACATGTGTGCAATAAATCCTGCATTTTAACGTGGTGTGGAACCATCTGAAAGGGGATTTGGACTAACGGGTTTAATGAGGTTACTCCATACCATTCCAGTAGGTAATCGTGGGGGGAGACTATGGTAGTCGCAAAAAGCCAATCCCGAACATGTCTCAAACTACAGGCTAGGTTATAGTACAACAGGTTTGGGCACCCCAGCTCCCCCTTGTCTATTGGGCTCAGGAGTGTCTGCAATGGTATTCTGGCCCTTTTTCCACGCCATAAAAAGGAGCGTAATGCTTGCTGAAGTTTTTGGTGGTCCTTTTTTTGTTTGTAATGCTTTTTATTCATTTTCAATCGAATTGTCACACAGCATGAATACAGATGATAAACGTGAAAAAAGTGGAATACAATGCTGAATAATACATAATGTAAACAGCCAAACTGAAATCCCCGGAACACCCCATGAAGCGCTTCTGCACCCCACCTCCCCCTCCCCATCCCTCCCCTACCTTCCCTCCGTACCCCTGCCCAGCACCTTATACAACCTATGTATATACAATAGCTATTACAACATCATAGCTAGTATAACAATTATAGCATGTATACCACCTATAGCACCTACCACACTTATAGCCTTTATAGCAATACTTATAGCACTTATAACAAGATCATACATAAATAAGCGTACAAGAGGTAAGTGTTCCATGGCCGCATGTTAGAAAAAATAACAACAAGCATTGTAGCCCTGACTAAGAAAACCAGAGATAACAGAAATAACAAGTTAACCAAGGAGCCTACAGATGTCATGGACATGGTGGAATAACTGCTTGTTGTGTGTCCTTGGGTAGAGACTGCACGTAGGGTTTCCAAATTTCACCAAACAGCAATTGTTTCTTCTTGGAGAATATGGGAATAGATTTCTTCTCTAAAAGGTAAAGATCTAACATAGTATCTGTCCATTCTTTTAACATCGGTACCGCTTGGGAGATCCAATGCCTGAGAATTACACGTAGAGCCATCAAACGAATTTTATGTACCAATTGAATATGAAGGCCCAGTGGCCTTTGCCTTGAGTCATGAAGTCCCAATACGCATAGTGATGCTTCCCAGGACTGGAGAGAGTTCTGATCTTCTCCAAAGAACCGGAATACAGAATTCCAAAATCTCTGTATGCATTCACAACTCCACAGACAATGTAGAAGTGTAGCATTTGGTTGGTTGCATTTCTGACAGGCATGTGACTCTGAAATTCCTGCAAGAAAAGCCTTCCTTGGCCAAATAATCAAACTGTGAAGAATCCGAAAGTGCAGTTCTCTCATATAGGTGCTTCGTGCAACTATCTTGATAAGAGCCCAGCTACGTTTGATAGCTGATGATGAGATGGACTGGGCCAGAATAAGCGACCAATGAGCGGCTATTGTTGCATTTAGCTCATACGCAGATGTGTCATGCAGGAAACGATAGAAGATGGAAATAGATAAACTCTTCTTGGCACACAGATGAAGAAACCGTTGAAATGGTCCATTGGTAAGAGGCCTAGTTGTAGAAGCACAGACTTTGTTAAGATAACTATGTATTTGTAAATAAGACAAATAATCAGCAGTCGTAAATTGCAAGTGTTGACAGCAGTAGGTGAAAGGATGTATCTCCTCAGTATGCAAGTTTATAAAATGATTTAATGTATAACAGGCAAAGTCGGACTGGGAGTGTTGTACCCGCATACCCACCATCCCAACAGGGAAATCTGGGTTGCCTACCAGAGGAAGACAAAATGAGGCACGCCATGGTAATTTCAGATGTTGTCTCAGAAATCGCCAACAGCTTCTCATGGAGAAAACTAAAATGTTACCAGCTACAGAAGCAGGTATTACGTGACCAGGGGCTTGGTGGTCCTTTTTTAAAAGCCAAAGAGGGGCTATATTTGTAGGATATAAAGCCACTTGGGCACCAAAATCATTTTAAATAAATGTATGCGACCTCTTAGGGGCAGTGGGAGAGGAGTCCACCTCTTTAAGGTGTTCAAAGTAGTCGCCATAACAGGTTGTATGTTCACCTTGTAAAAGTCCGTCATCTGATGGGGGATACTTAAACCTAGATACTTTAGAACATCTGTTGACCAACGCAAGGGAAAATCTGTTATGGTCCCCGTAACATCAAGAGCCTCTGATTTTTCATAGTTTATCTTAAGTCCCGCAAAGCGGCTATAGTGATCTAAAAGGTCTAGTACCACTGGGAGGGAGATCCGAGGATGTGTAAGATATACCATTAAATCATCCGCAAAGGCTGATATTTTAAAGATACACTTCGGGCCCCCGAATCCCTTCACCATCCTACAGCCATCTATTTTCCGCAATAATGGGTCTAGGGCCAGGATGTATAACAAGGGGGACAGAGGGCATCCCTGGCGAACACCTCATTGTATAGCCACCCCCTCTGAGAAGCCATTGTTTACCAAGATTCTTGAGGTTGGGTTAGTGTATAATAAAGAAATATATTGTAAAAAATCCCCTCGGATACCAAATCTTTGTAGGACCGAAAAAAGATATTCCCACACCACTCGGTCAAAGGCTTCTCTGCGTCAAATCCTATGACCAGGGCCGGGATTTCCTGGCTTTGGCAGATTGTCATAGCTGTGAGCAATTTTATAATAGTCGCATTCGGTTTACGGCCTTTAACAAAACCGGTTTGATTATGTGAAATCAGAGTAGGGAACAAGAGTTTTAATCTCTCAGCGAGAACCTTAGCAAGTATTTTTAGGTCACAGTTCAATAATGAAATGGGCCTATACGAAGAGGGGCATGTAAGGTCCTTCCCAGGTTTTGGAAGCACAATAATATGGGCTGTATTAAAGTGGGCCGGAAATCTGCCTGATATAAGGCCTTCCTTAAAGTAGCATGTCAAGGGTTCACTTATAAAGGATGACAGTATCTTGTAGAAATCGTACGAAAAGCCGTCCGGTCCGGGAGATTTGCCTGTGTGGGCGGTCGAAATTGTCTGCACAATTTCAAAGGTCTGGAGCGGTCTGTTCAGGAAAGCTAGTTGGGAGGCCGATATTGTGGGAATTGCTAAATCTTGGAAAGATTCCTCCCCTATGCCTCCCCCCTCCGCTTTATCCGGGGTATATAGGTTACTGAAAAATTGTCTAAAGATTTCGCAAATCTCATCTTCCTTTGATGTCATCCCTCCAGAAGGCCTTCTCAGATTTGTGATAAACGATTTTGGTCTCTGAGCTTTTGTTAGGTTAGCCAATAATCGACTGGATTTATTTCCAAATTTAAAGAGGGATTGTTGGCCCTTCCATAAATAAGCCTGTGCCCTAGTGTCCAGAAGGGTGTTGAAACGCCCCAGTACACTGTAAAATTCGGATCGGTGGGCAGGTGTGTTATGTTGGATCAGTGCTTTTTAAGTAGGGGTTCCAGTTCCAGGATGGATTTATTGATCTGTTTGTTGCGAGTGGATACATATGAGATGATATCTCCCCTGAGTACCGCTTTTGCGGTTTCCCAAAACAGATGAGGAGTTTCGCTGTGCTGTTGGTTATTTAGTGCGAAATCCTTCCACCTGTCCTTGAGAAACATCCTAAATCGGATAACGTCTTTAAGAAAAGATGGAAAACGCCATATCTGAGTGTGATAAGATGAACCTGGGGTTTGTATTTGAATAGATATTGGTGAGTGGTCAGATATAGCTAGGGTCTCTATCCTTGCTTGCTCTACTGTAAAGAAATCCTTATGGGAAATAAGAATGTAGTCAATTCGTGAAAACGAATTGTGGGATCGCGAGATATGGGTATAGTCTCTTTCGGTAGGATGGAGTGTTCTCCAGACATCCAATAACTGTAAGTGATGACACAAGTAGGCCACCCCCCTCTTCTTTTTCCCCAAGGGTTTCACGATAGGTGTGCTTTTATCTAAGGAAGCATCATGGACACAGTTAAAATCTCCCGTGACGTACAGCGTACCCTGCATGTGGATTAACAATAAGTCACATATGGTCTTGAAGAAGTGCTGGCTATATTCATTGGGGCCATAAATATTGCAGATAGTAACCGGTCTATTATTCCAGGTTCCCAATACAATTAGGTACCTGCCTTCCAAGTCTGGAAAAGACTGGGATATCTGTATATTAGCATTTTTGTTAATCAGTATTGCTACTCCTCCTTTACGGTGCTGTGCTGGTGCATATATACAAGTACCTACCCAGTCTCTCTGAAGCTTTAAGCTTTCAGATGTGGTAAGGTGTGTCGCCTGAATGCAAGCCATTTCTGCTTGTAAGCATTTTAAATGTGTCAAAACTTTTTTTCGTTTTACTGGGGTTCCCAACCCGTTAACATTCCATGATATTAAGTTTAACATCAATCACATATAGTTTCGGGTAGGGCCTCCTTGCTTTCTTGTGATCGTTCTAGGGTAGGCCCCCAGCCTGGCCCCCCCCCCCCCCCCACCTTTCTGAGAACATTCAGACCGCAAAAGAAAATTTTTTTGACATAACATAACAATATCGCATCATGATACCTGTCATGTAATAACTTGAAGTCCTCATCTCTCTTACCCTTTAGACGTCTATTATAAAGGAACCGGCTCTGTCTTCCCTTAACTCTGTTTCCCTCCCTTCCCTCCCCTACCCTCCCCGCATATTTCCTCCCTTTCCCCAAATAACCTGAAGTCATCATATTGCCTCCCTCCTAACAGGAGGCGTGGAGATCTGATTAATGTGTCCAGGGTCCACATCCCACTGTCTGTTGATGTCTTCCATATGCTATTGAACCTTTTGGCCCCTCTTTTTGTAGTCAGTAAGCGTGATATTGTCGGACTTTGTTTTTTTGGGGTTTTTTTTGTTTTTGGAGGGAGCCAGAGAGTTATATATTTTTGCTAATTGCTCTACCTCCTATGTTTAACTGTAACATATCTCATCTGTGCCAGGTTGTCTGGTTCACTCCGCCATCAGGTCAAGAGTATTCTCCGATCCTGTCTTAGGGTTCCTAGGGTATTAAATCCCATAATCCATTTTGTACCGGTGGAGCGCCCTCCAGAAGGAGGAAAAATAATGGGTGGGTCGATGCATTCTCCGGGGACACCCCGTAGCCATCCCGGATCTCCGGTGAAGAGTGTTAACTCTCCGTCCCCTCCGTGCGTCATTTTGCCAAAATGGTATGCCGAGGTTACTTAGCAAATAGGAGGCTTTCGAGAGTCGTAGCTCCTCCACCTTCTGTAGGCTCTCCTATTTGAGCTCATCAGTACTAGTGTGGGCACATCGTGTCCTATCGTCGGGGGTCCATTGTCCCCTAAGTGCCTGAGCCTTGCCTTCTATTTCAAAACAAGAGTGTTTTTCCACCTCCGTCCTCCCAACCAAGGAATAGGTAGGGAGCCTCCCCGCCGCTCACAAACGTCTCCACTCCCCTCACTGTTTGTGGAAAACTCACGGGAAGATATTTTAAATGTCCTATGCACGGTGTCCCGTCATTAGGCTCTACTCAACGGTAGCCCATATCTTATGGCGTTTCTACTCAGAGTTGTAACCTGGAGCACCCCCAAAGTTTATTTTATCTGTATATTATTTATTTTCACGTTTTTTTTTGTTTTTTTTAATGTCCGTTTGCAGTGGTCTGCCGTTCTAAGAATTTCTGTGCTTCCTCTGGGGTCTCATATACACTAACCTGGTCCGCATGCCATACTCGTAGTCGGGCAGGGAAAAGGAGAGAAAAATTCACTCCTCTATTATGTAGGCTAGTACAGATCTGAGAAAATCCCCTCCTCGATTCTGAAACCGCCGTGGAGAAGTCTTGAAAGATGCGGATATTGTGAGTTTTGTAGAGAAGTTCCCTTTTTCCGCGGGAGGCTTTCCATATCTTGGCTTTATGGGCTGAGTTTAATATTTTGGCTATTACCAAGCGTGGGCGTGTGTTGACATCTTTTTTGGCGCCAAGCCGGTGGGCCCTCTCTACCACCAATTTGCCCTGGAGATGCGAGAGCTGAAGAGATTCAGGGAGCCACTCCTCAAGTAAGTTGCAAAGTGATTTTTCCTCCACTCTTTCTGGGAATCGTCCCTGCGCGACCTGTTTTCAAGTTCTTCGATTTTATTTTGGAGCAATTTTATTTTTTTCTCCGCGTTGGCCATCTTGTGTTCCATGTGGATTGCTTCATCTTCCACGCTGGATACCCGATTTTCTATGTGCTCGAGGCGAGGGAGCAGTTCCGTTAGCGTTTCTTTCACCTCTCCGATTTGTGTGGTTATGTGGTTTAATTTTTCATCTAGGGCTTCGCTGATCGCTGCTTTTATGTCCGTAATAGTAAGCCCTGAAGGGGTCGGGGAAGACTCACCCTCCCTGGCGGCCGCCATCTTGAGGGAAGCAGTGGCAGACATTTCTTTCTCTCTTCTTCCTCCCTTAGTTGCCATCGGTGAGTTTAATTTACTCATATATCGAACTATGGACATATGCTCTTCTCAGTTTGAGTTTTAGTCCTCTGTACAATATTTGACGGGGTCAGATGGATCGCGGTTTGTAGGATGGGCCCTGGAGTTGGAGAGAAAAGCGTCCTCCCAGCTCACCACATCACGTGATCTCTCCTCAATTTTTTTGAACAATGTTCACTCAATGTATTTCACGTCAAAGTGCAAAGTGTATCCACAGAAACAAAAATGAGAAACCACTTATCGTAATGTTGAATCACAGCGGCACTTAACTCCTGTGCCCTGTCTGTAGCGCCCGACTGTGTACAACAGCTTTCAACTTGGAACTGCTTGATCAATGGGGCTCCATTTTTGAAACACGCCAAGACACTGAAAGGAGTTCCACCCATAGAGAAACACTAAAAGTTGAAGCCCGAGCCCCTGATGAAGTTTCTTCAATGAAACACATGCTGTGTCGGGCATTATTGATCAAGCAGTTCCAAGTTGAAAGCTGCTGTACACAGTCGGGCGTTACAGACAGGGCACAGGAGTTAAGTGCTGCTACAATTCAACATTATGATAAGTGGTTTCTCATTTTTGTTTCTGTGGATATCCTTTGCCGTGAAATACATTGAGTGAACATTGTTGAAAAAAATTGAAAGAAGATACAGCATTGCCATTTGCTCACTTCAAAAAAAAGAACTCTAATTCAACAAACCCGATGATTATAAATTTCTAGCGGTGAGCAATTCACTTTATAATGGGCTACAAATCCCATATTCATTTTAAGTGAATGAAATGAAACACGATACAGTGTAAACATTTTGCTCCCGAAAGAGGGTTATTGTTTATATATAAAATCAATTTTGGCACATTTGGTAATGTGGTCTATCATCTAACAATTGTCAAATTATTACCACAGTTAATTTCCAGTTATCAAGAAATACAATCTTCCAGTCTTGCAAGGTCCTCCTTTAATGTATCACAATCCGCTTGTAATTTAACTACTCTGGATAATTTTGTATCATCCGCAAATTTGATAACCTCATTCATCGTATTCCTTTCCAGATCATTTATCTTTATATTTAAAAGCACTGGTCCAAGTACAGATCCCTAAGGCACTCCACTGTTTACCCTTTTCCACTGATAAAATTGACCATTTAATCCTACTCTCTATTTCTTGTCTTTTAACCAGTTTGTAATCCACGAAAGGAAATCGCCTCCTATCCCATGACTTTTTAGTTTTCTTAGAAGCCTCTCATGAGGGACTTTGTCAAACGCCTTCTGAAAATCCAAATATACTACATCTACCGGTATACCTTTATCCACATGTTTATTAACCCCTTCAAAAAAATGAAGCAGATTTGTTAGGCAAGACTTTCCTTGGGTAAATCCATGTTGACTGTGTTCCATTAAACCATGTCTTTCTATCTGCTCTACGATTTTGATCTTGAGAATAGTTTCCACTATTTTTCCCGGCACTGAAGTCAGGCTCACTGTCTATAATTACCCGGATCGCCCCTGGTGCCTTTTTTAAATATTGGGGTTACATTGGCCACCCTCCAATCTTCAGGTACAATGGATGATTTTAATGATAGGTTACAAATTTTAACTAATAGATCAGAAATTTCATTTTTGAGTTCCTTCAGTACCCTAGGATACATACCATCTGGTCCAGGTGATTTGCCACTCTTTAGTTTGTCAATCTGGCCTACTACGTTTTCCAGGTTCACAGTAATTTCGTTCAGTTCGTCTGACTCATCACCCCTGAAAATCATCTCAGGAAGTGGAATCTCCCCAACATCCTCATTAGTAAACACGGAAGCAAAGGGTTCATTTAGTCTTTCTGCAATGGCCTTATCTTCCCTAAGAGCCCCTTTAACCCCACGGTCATCTAATGGTCCAACCGACTCCCTCACAGGTTTCTTGCTTCGGATATATTTTAAAAAGTTTTTATTATGAGTTTTTGCCTCTATGGCCAACTTCATTTCAAATTCTCTCTTTGCTTGTAGGGCTAAGTGCACTGCTCTCGTCTCTAGGCAATTGATGGACCAGAGTGCCTCCTCTCTCAACCACTGGCCCTGAACGGAATGGTTCTGACACGCAGCCCCCCAACCAAAGAGACTGGCATCAGTGGTGACAATTGTTCAGACTGGGATTTCAAGGTCTACCCCTCGCCTCAACTTCTCCGGAAGTAGCCACCATGAGAGGCTGGCCCTGGCCGTCTCCGTAAGCGGAAGTGACAGATAAAATTGTTCTGACAGCTGGTCCCCTTGGGATAGTGAGGCCAATTGTAGCAGTCTCCTATGAGCAAACACTCATGGAACCAACTCCGACATGGAAGCCATAGAAATGAGAACTTGTAAATAATCCCAGACTTTGGGCACCTGCTTCCTCAACAAATCACGAACCTGCGATTGTAATTTAAAAATCCGCTCTTTGGTGAGGAAAACCTTCCCCGCCTGGGTGTCAAAATGCGCCCCCAGGAATTCCAAACTCTGAGAAGGGAAAAGATTGCTCTTGGACAGATTGACTATCCATCTTAATGACCACAAGCACCGGAGAACTAGGTCCACTGCCTTCCAGCAAAGAGATTCTGACTTCGACCGAATCAGCCAGTCGTCCTTCCAGAGAGCCGCAGCCATCAGGATCTGGACCTTGGTAAAGGTCCTGGGTGCCGTCGCCAGACCAAAGGGCAGAACGCAAAACTGAAAATATTCCCCCAGACATTGAATCTCAGTTATTTTTGATGGTCTGGCCTGATGCCTAAGTGTAAGTAGGCTTCGGTCAAATCCAGCGATGACAGGTATTCCCCCTTATGCTCCGAGGCAATCACAGAGTGCAGAGTCTCCATTCGAAAATGAGGGACCTTTAGGTCCCTCATTTTCGAATGGAGACTCTGCACTCTTTAAGTCAAGAATTGGATCGAAAATGCCCCCTTTCTTGGGAACTATGAAATAAATGGAATAGCGGCCTGTTCCCCGTTCTTCCATGGGGACAGGAACAATGGACAGGAAGGCTGCAGACAGTTTCCCGGATTGTAAGCTTCTATGCCTCGTAAGTGCATGCGGAGACCAGGAACAAGTCTCTTAGCAGCCGAGCAAATTCTAAAGTGTAACCTCGCTTTATACATAGAAACATAGAAATGACGGCAGAAGACGACCAGTCGGTCCATCCAGTCTGCCCAGCAAGCTTCACACTTATTTTTTCTCATACTTATCTGTTTCTCTTGGTTAAGACCCTCTGGTCTGACGTAATTTGGGTACACTCCTTTTTTATTTTATTTGTTTATTTAAGGTTTTTATATACCGGCAATCATGAGCACATATCTTGCTGGTTTACATGAAACGGGGGTGCATTAATAAACATCAAACTCAAAACTGTGGTGACCGAAGGAAATAGTTACAATTAACAAGGGTCGTTACAATTAGTTACAATTAACAAGGGTCCTTGTAAAACAGAGCCAACCGGTTCCTCACAACTGGCTCTGAGGAAGGAACCAGCCTGGCATCATTGGGCAGCTTTGGAACCGTCTTGGGAAGAGCCATCTCTTCCCGGCCTCCGCCCTTGAAAAGACTGGTTCCAAGTCATCTGCCTTCCCGAGGGCTGTCGCTGGAAATTTCATGAAGCCCTGGTAGGCCGAAAATGCCTATTTCCTCTAGGATGATAACAGACCAGAAAGGAACTTTTCCCCTTCGGCTTATCTTCAGGCAATTTGTGAACCTTGTTCTCCCCGAGAAGCTTAATCATCTCCTCCAAATCTCAACCATAGAGCAATTTTCCTTTGAAAGGTAAGGTTCCTAACTGAACCTTGGACGAGACATCAGTTGACCAATTCCTCAACCAGAGGAGTCTATGGTCCGAAACTGCAGATGTCAGCATCCTGGAGGAGGTCCTGAGGAGATCATACAACGCATCAGCGTCATAGGCTACCATGGCTTCTAGCTGCTCCGCCTGCTGTGTTTCAGAATCAGACAAGGACCTGTCAGCTTGCAATTTCTGAACCTAGCACAAGCCTGCTCTCAACATGAAGCTGCTGCACACAGCTACCCAAATGCCAAGCACAGACACCTCGAAGATCTTCTTGAGGTGAGCTTCCAGCTTCTTATCCTAAAGGCCCTTCAGAGCCGTGGAACTGGTAACCACTGAAATGGAAGCATCCACCTTAGGAACTCTCAAAAGCTCCAGCGTATCCTCCGGCAAAGGATATAACTTGTCCATGGCCCTACTAATCTTCAGGCCTGTGTTGGGAGTATCCCACTTCCTAAACACCAAGCTGACTGAATGATGAAAAGGAAAAGACCTTGTTGGGCCTCGAAGACCAGTCATGACCGGGTCTACATCTTCGATGGCCAACTCCTCTCGCGGAACCTTTATACCCAGTTCCTCCAGAACTGCAGGAATCAAAGGGACCAGCTCCTCCCTGTGGAACAGCTGTGGAAGAGCCACACCACTTTGGGATCATCCCCCTCCACTGCAGAACCTTTGGACAGCGCCTGATCTGAATCCTGGTCCGCTAGCCCCAGCTCAGACCCAGATGGGCCCTGCACCCATGGACCCTCTAATCTGAAACCTCGAAGGTGCTCTCTACAGCGGTAGATGGTGCCGAGGCCCTTGGGACCCACCCGCCGTGTATCCCTGCATAGCTTTAGCTTTTCTGGCTTTATAAGCCTTATGCAATAAAAGTACAAAATCATAGAAGTTAGAGGAAGGATCCAAATCCTTCTGGGCGTCTTCATCACCGGCAGCATGACTTTCCTTAGCTTCTTGACCTCCTCCCGGAGGTCCTAGTTACAGGGGATAATAAAGAAGGGAAATCCCCCTCCCACTCCGCAACCCGCGAGGCAGCTGATAAAGTGGGAAAAATGGCCGCCATTCCCACATTCAGCGGGAACGGGTCGTCCACTGGCTGCCTCCCCGAAGACAGCCTCCCAGGCTTGCAGCGCCTGGTCACAGTGGTCTTGTCCTTCCCTGAGGTATTCTCTCCTCTAGAGAGACATTGGGAGCATCAATCAGTTGTTGTGGGAGAGACGTGTGCACATCTCCACCCAGTTTGCAGCACAACCCGCATTGCAAAACAACATGGCTCTGAGCCGAGAAAATAACCAAGCACCCTGGAAGAACAGGAGAGAAACGTAGAGCCGCCTGATCAGTAGAGGGAGAGAAGTGGGGGGGGGGGGGGGGGAACGACCTGCTGTATCATGACCACCCCTTCTGCCCCTCAGACTGCCTTGTTTAAATTAAATTCTCTTCTTTTTTTTTTTTTTTTTTAAACAAAACTTTAAGAATCAATAAAAGAAAGGGCACTTCCCTCATAGAAGACTGGCAGCAAGCTCTGATCCTCCTTCAGGGTGTGGAACCTGGAACGTCCAGCTATCCACCCTGTCCGATGCCAAGGTACCGAGCAATTAAGGGTCCCCAACCCCCTACTCATCCCCCTCACAATCCAGGGGGGGGGTGGCCCCACCAGGTCCTGGTGGGTGGCTCCTACCAGATCCTAAGAACCCTCTGGGAGGCATGCTTGACTATATTCTTTCTTCTTTTCCTTTTTTTCAATCAGACTGCAGACCATAGGTTTTGCACCTCCACCATCTGCTGGACATAGAGAAATACTGAGGGCCTGCAGGTGGCACCTCATGTTAAGTGGCAGTGGAGGGGAGGTAAAAGCCAGGAGTCTGGACTGATCTAGGTATGTACAGGGAATGTGGCAATTACGATTTTGAAGAACTGAACTACATTCAATCTGATAAATTAGGAGTAATTAAGAACAAAGGAAATTAAATAATGAAGTGCTTCCAGTAAAAGTAGAGACTTTGGTAAAGAAGTGGAGTCACACGTTTATTAAATGTTTCAGCTTTCTTATTTTACTTCAGCCAAGAAACACATTGAAGCTGTAAATACAATTCAGATATCACTCCTATATTATACAAATTACACTGGCTACCAATTAAATACAGAATTAAATATAAAATACTGTCATTAATACACACACTCATCAATAATCAAAATTCCATATGGTTGTGTACCTCTTTACGACTCTACAAACCATCTAGAAACCTTTGATCCTTAAATAAGAATCTGCTTGAAGTTCCTACAGTACGGTTAGCCAGACTGAATATTATGAGAGAAAGAACGTTTTCGGTAGCAGGTCCCATATATGGAACTCCTTCCCCAATGATTTGAGACAAATTCCTAGTAGTAAATAATTTAAAAAGGCACTAAAAACACACCTTTTTAGACACTTTTGCAACTATGATTCAGGCCAACAATAACCTGGTAAACTAGAGAAAGTTCATTTGTTTATGTTTTTCTGTTCTTCGCCTTTTCTCCTGTACTTGATTTTTAATGGAGAAATTACTTACCTGATAATTTCATTTTCCTTAGTGTAGACAGATGGACTCAGGACCAATGGATATAGTGTACTCCTGATAGCAGTTGGAGATGGATCAGATTTCAATCTGACGTCAGCCCTAGTACATATACCCCTGCAGGAAGTGCAGCTCTTCAGTATTCTCCTCGAAAAGCATTGTGGATATATGTGTGACTGACTAATTTGAATAACTTCATAACTTGATTAACTTTATAACTTGATAAACTTGATTAACTTGGTCTGGTTGATTGGCTATAGCTGGAGACCGCCAGTGCCCTCAACCAGGAAACGTTGACACCTGGTAGGATGGGTGTCCTAGATGAAGGAAAGCATGGCTTACCCTTGAATCACTCGCTCCCGGGGATGTCCCCCAAGATTTCCATGAGTAACAACGGCAGCCGTGGGTGGGATGCTGAGTCCATCTGTCTACACTAAAGAAAACAAAATTATCAGGTAAGTAATTTCTCCATTTCCTAGCGTGCAGCAGATGGACTCAGGACCAATGGGATGTATAAAAGCTACTCCCGAACCGGGTGGGAGGCTGCCTGTGACCCACTTAGTACTGCCCTTGCAAATGCTGTGTCCTCCCGAGCTTGAACATCCAGGCGGTAAAACTTGGAGAAGGTGTGGATGGAGGACCATGTCGCCGCCCTGCAGATCTCAGCGGGTGACAGCATCTTGGTTTCTGCCCAGGACACTGCCTGGTCTCTAGTAGAATGGGCCTTGACTTGTAGAGGCGGCGGCTTGCCTGTTTCTATGAGGGCCATCTTGATGACTTCTTTGATCCAGCAGGCTATGATTGCTCGCAAGGCCGCTTCCCCCAGCCTCTTCCCGCTGTGAAGGACGAATAGGTGGTCCGTTTTTCGTACGGGTTCCAACATTTACAGGTATCTGGATAGGAGTCTGCCGATGTTGAGGTGGCATAGACTTCGAGCCTCTTCCAAATTCTTATGCTCATCCGGCGATGGTAGCGAGATGGTTTGGTTGATATTGAAGTGAGACACCACCTTGGGGACGAACGAGGGGACTGTGCGTAGCTGGATGGTTCCCAG
Organism: Rhinatrema bivittatum; assembly: GCF_901001135.1. Taxonomy (NCBI): domain Eukaryota; kingdom Metazoa; phylum Chordata; class Amphibia; order Gymnophiona; family Rhinatrematidae; genus Rhinatrema; species Rhinatrema bivittatum. The sequence continues at coordinate 572,172,400 of NC_042616.1, forward strand.
GGTGAGCCTGAGGAACGGCTCACGGCAGGACAGTGCTTGTATTTCGGATATACGAGGAGCTGAACAAGCAGGCAGCAGGAAGGCAGTCTTCAAGGTTAATAGTCGGAGAGACAGGCCACAGAGAGGTCTGAAAGAGGCTCCTGCTAAGCAATCCAGGACCAGGTTGAGGTTCCAAAGAGGTACCAGCCACTTTAGGGGTGGGCGGATGTGCTTGACTCCTTTCAGGAAGCGTGAAACATCCAGGTGAGAGGCTATGCTGTCGCTCTCGCTCTTGGTTCCGTAGCATGACAATGTGGCCACCTGTACTTTGATGGAGTTGAGGGAAAATCCCTTCTGTAGGCCGTTCTGTAGGAATTCCAAGACAGCAGGAATTTTGGCTGAGTGTGGAATGATGTCGTGGTCCTCGCACCAAGCTTCGAATACTCTCCAAATCCTTATGTATGTTAGAGATGTGGAGAACTTGCGTGCTCGGATTAGGGTGTTGATTACAGCCCCCGAGTATCCGCTCTTTTTCAGGCGAGCCCTCTCAATGGCCAGACCATAAGAGAGAATCGAGCTAGATCCTCGTGTAAGATCGGCCCTTGTTGGAGCAGGTCTCTGTGTGGAGGTAGTGGCAGGGGGGTCCCTGTCAGTAGCCTTCGCATGTCTGCGTACCTCGGTCTTCTTGGCCAGTCCAGGGCCATCAGAAGTACTGGTCCCCTGTGTAGTTCTATCTTGTGAATAGACCTGTGGCCAGGTCTGTACCAGGGTATCGATCCCCTGGGACTGAGGTTCCCGCCTGGGGCTGAAGTAACTGGACACTTGGGCGTTGGACTGGTTTGCCAGAAGGTCCATGGTTGGTGTTCCCCAACGGTTCACTATCAGTTGGAACGCTGTGGCCGACAGCTTCCATTCTCCTGGGTCTAGACTTTCTCTGCTGAGGTAATCTGCCGTGATGTTGTCTTTCCCGGCAATGTGGACGGCCGAGATCTCCTGAAGATTCACTTCCGCCCATGACATTAGGGGGTCTATTTCCAGCGACACCTGTTGGCTTCTGGTTCCTCCCCGACAGTTGATGCAGTTGATGTAGGCTACTGTTGTGGCGATGTCTGACATTACTCTGATCGCTTTGTCTCGGAGTCTGTGACCAAACCGTAGGCAGGCTAGTCTGCCCGAGCTTCTAGACGATTGATGTTCCATCCCGACTCTTCTGTATTCCACTGCCCTTGGGCGGTTAGCTCTTCGCAGTGTGCTCCCTATCCTCGTAGGCTGGCGTCCCTGCTGAGCAAGATCCAGGTTGGTGAGGAGAGTCTTGTTCCCTGGCTCAGGTGGCCATCTTGTAGCCACCATCGTAGTTGGGTCCGAACTCTGCCCGGGAGCTGTAGACGTATGGCGAATTCTGGGACAGTGGATTCCATCGCGATAGAAGTGAGCGTTGTAGAGGTCTCATGTGAGCTCGTGCCCATGGCACTACCTCCAGTGTGGATGCCATGAGACCAAGGACTTGTAGGTAATCCAATGCTGTGGGGCGGGGTTCGCTCAGCAGGGTTTGCAACTGGTTCGTCAGTTTTAATCTCCTTGTCGGTGTGAGGCTGACCTTGTCTTCTTTGGTGTCGAATCGGACTCCTAAGTATTCCAGAGACTGTGAGGGGTGCAGATAACTCTTGTTTGTGTTGACCACCCATCCGAGGCTCTCCAGTAGAGTTTTGACTCTGTTGGTTGCCTGGTGACTTTCCTCTGGGGATTTTGCCCTGATCAGCCAATCATCTAGGTAAGGGTGCACGAGAATTCCTTCCTTCCTCAGTGTTGCTGCCACCACCACTATGATCTTGGTGAACATCCGGGGTGCTGTGGCTAACCCGAAGGGTAGTGCCCGGAACTGGTAGTGACGGTCCAGGATCTTGAAGCGTAGGAAGCGCTGATGTTCTTGATGGATCGGGATGTGTAGGTAAGCTTCCGACAGATCTAGGGATGTGAGGAACTCTCCTGGTTGTGTCGCCCTTATTACAGAGCGTAGGGTTTCCATGTGGAAGCGGAGAATCCTCAGGTGATGTTGACCGACTTGAGGTCCAGGATGGGCCTAAACGTCCCCTCTTTCTTGGGGACGATAAAATTAATGGAATAATGCCCAGTATTTATTTGTTGTGAAGGCACTGGGGTTATGGCCTTGAGGGCCATAACCCCAGTGCCTGGTCAGTGTGGCTTCCACTGGCACCCTCTTGGAGGGGTCGTGGCAAGAGGATTCCACAAACTTTTCTGGAGGGGTTCAGAGGAAATCCAGGTAGTACCCTTCTCGAATGATGGTTAGGACCCACTTGTCCGAAGTTATCTCTACCCATCTTTGGTAGAATAGGGCAAGTCTGCCCCCTATGGCTTCTTCCTTTGGATGGGTCGGCTGATTCTCATTGTGGGGTGTGGCTGGGGCCTGGACCCGAGCTGGTTCCCCTTTTGTTGTGCTTGTTCCGAAAATACTGGTTCCTGCCTGTAGGATGAGGCGCTTGATAAATGTTTCTGTATGGATTGAAGCACTGTGAACCTCTGCCCCTGGAGTGTCGGGGAAAGGGTCGCTGGTTTCTCTTATTCCTGTCCTCCGGTAGCCGTGGCAGTGGGGACTCGCCCCATTTGTTGGCCAGTTTATCTAGTTCGCTGCCGAACAGGAGGGATCCCTTGAAGAGCATCCTTGTGAGTCTTGTTTTGAAAGACGCGTCAGCTGACCAGCTTTGGAGCCAGAGTTGCCTCCTGGCTGCCACAACTGATGACACTCTAGCTGTGGTGCGCACCAGATCGGAAGCAGCATCCGCGAGGAATGATACTGCTGGTTCCATGGCTTCCCCAGGGGTGTTGCTCCTGGTCTGTGATAGGCAGGCACATGTCACCACGGTGCAGCAGGCCGCTATTTGTAGGGACATAGCGGCGACATCAAAGGACTGTTTAAGGATGGATTCCAGACGTCTGTCTTGCGCATCTTTGAGTGCTGTACCTCCATCCACTGGGATAGTAGTGCGCTTCGAGACCGCGCAGACCATGGCATCCACTTTTGGGCATGTCAGAAGGTCTT